>NC_138163.1:135117924-135792924 GCF_964165515.1 Mesoplodon bidens
AGAAGAAGAAGGAGGAGAAGAAGAAAATAAACAGACCAGTTATAAGAACTGAAATAAACAGACCAGTTATAAGAACTGAAATTGAATCTGTGATTTAAATACTCCCAAGAAAAGAGTCCAGGAGCAGATGTGTTCACAGGAGAATTATTTCAAACACATAGAGAGAAGTTAACACCTATCTTTCTAAAATTATTCCCAAAAAATTGCAGAGAGAGGAACACTTCCAAGCTCATTCTATGAGGCCATCATCACCCTGATACCAAAACCAGGCAAAGCTGCCATTAAAAAGGAAAATTTCACACCAACATCACTAATGAACATATATGGAAAAATTATCAACAAAATACTAGCTAACTGAATCCACCAATACACTTAAAGGCTCATACACCATGATGAAGTGGGATTTACCCCAGGGATGAAAGGGTTTTTCAATATTTGTAACTCAATCAGTGTGGCACACCATATTAACAAGTTGAAGAATAAGAATCAGATGATAATCTTAATATATGCAGAAAATATTTTGATAAAATGCAACATTAATTTCTGATTAAACAAAACTAATATAAAAACCTCTCCAGAAAGTGGGCACACAGAGTACCTACCTCAACATAATAAAGGCCACAGATGATAAACCCACAGCTAACATCATACTCAATGGTGAAAAGCTCAAAGCATTTTCTCTGAGGTCAGGACCAAGACAAGGATATGCACTCTCAATACTTGTATTCAACATAATTTTGGAAATCCTAGTAAGAGCAATCTGAGAAGAAAAATAAATAAATAAATCCAAATTGGAAAAGAAGAAGACCACTTTCACTGTTTACAGATGACAATATACTACACATAGAAAATCTAAAGACACTACCCTGAAACTACTAGAGTTTCTACTAGAGTTTCAGTAAAGTTGAGGGACATAAAATTCACCCACAGAAATCTGTTGCATTTCTACACACTAATAAAGAAAGATCAGAAAGAGACATTAAGGAAACATTCCCATTTACCACTACATCAAAAAGAATAAAATATCTAGGAATAAACCTACCTCTGGAAGCAAAAGACCTGTACTCAGAAAACTATAAAACACTGATGAAAGAAATCAAAGATGACACAAACATATGCAAAGAAATACCATATTCTTGGATTGGAAGAATCAATATTGTCAAAATGACTATACTATCTAAGCCAATCTACAGATTCAATGAAATTCAAAGTACCAGTGGCATTTTTCACAGATCTAGCATAAAATTTTTAAAATTTGTGTGGACGGGCCTCCCTGGTGGCGCAGTGGTTGAGAGTCCGCCTGCCGATGCAGGGGATACGGGTTCGTGCCCCGGTCTGGGAGGATCCCATATGCCGCGGAGCGGCTGGGCCCGTGAGCCATGGCCGCTGGGCCTGCGCGTCCGGAGCCTGTGCTCCGTAACGGGAGAGGCCACAACAGTGAGAGGCCCGCATACCGCAAAAAGAAAAAAAAAAAAAATTTGTGTGGAAACACAAAAGACCCTGAATATCAAAAGCAATCTGGAGAAAGAAAAGCAGAGGTGGCAGAATCAGGCTCCCTGACTTCAGACTATATGACAAAGCTACAGTAATGCAGACAGTAGGTTACTGGCACAAAAACAGAAATATAGATTAATGGAACTAGAAAGAAAGCCCATAAATAATCCCATGCACCTATGGTCACCTAATCTACAACAAAGGAGGCAAGAATATACAATGGAGAAAAAACAGTCTCTTCAATAAGTGATGTTGGAAAAACCAGACAGCTACCAGTTAAATAATAAAATCCAAAATTCTCTAACACCATACAGAAAAATAGACTCAAAATGGATTAAAGACCTAAATGTAAAAATGGATACTATAAAATTCCTACAGAAAAACATAGGCAGAACACTATTTGACATAAATCACAGCAATGTCATTTTGGATTCACTTCCTAGAGTAATGGGGAAAAAAGGAACTAATTAAACATAAAACCTTTTTGTAGCAAAGGAAACCATAAACAAAAGGAAAAGACAACCTACAAAATGTCAGAATATATTTGAAGTGCTGAAAAAAACAAAAAATTACAACCTAGAATACTCTGTCAAGGTTAGCATTCAGAATTCAGGAGAGATAAGAATTTGCTTGACAAGCAAAAACTAAAGTAGTATATTACCACTGAAACCATCCTTACAAGAAATGTTAAAGGATTTTCTTTAAGAGGGAAAGAAAATGCCACTTTTTGAAATATATGAAATATATGAAAAAGAATAACTTACTAGTAAAGGCAAATGTATATAGTAAATTCAGTGGATCAACAATTCAAAAATTAGTATCAAGGTTAAAAGACAAAAGTTGTACAATCAGCTATAACCAAAATAAGCAGTTAAAAGTTACACAAAATAAAAAGATGCTAAATATGACATCAAAAACATATAATGTGGGGGTGACGAGGGGGAGGAAAAATGAGTTCTTTTAAAATGCTTTCAGAGGTGCAAGAGGGAAGAGATATGGGAACATATATATACGTATAACTGATTCACTTTGTTATAAAGCAGAAACTAACACAGAATTGTAAAGCAATTAAACTCCAATAAAGATGTTAAAAAAATAAAAAAACAAAACAAAACAAAAGAACACTTACTTAAGAGCTGATGTGTGCCAGGCATTCTCTTAACTCTTAGGAACACAAACATACTCAAGAAATGGTTCTGTCTTCACCTTATTTAATACTATACCAGCCTGCACTACCCAACACTGGCATTCTCAAACCTGTGTACACCATTATAAAAAAAAAAAGAAAAAAAAACAGTATATACTAAAATGTTCTTTGCAGCTCTATTTACAATAGCCAGGACATGGAAGCAACCTAAGTGTCCATCAACAGATGAATGGATAAAGAAGATGTGGCACATATATACAATGGGATATTACTCAGCCATAAAAGAAATGAAATTGATACATTTGTAGTGAGGTGGAAAGACATAGAGTCTGTCATACAGAGTGAAGTAAATCAGAAAGAGAAAATCAAATACCATATGCTAACACATATATATGGAATCTAAGAAAACGAAAAAAAAGAAAAGAGGGCTTCCCTGGTGGCGCAGTGGTTGAGAGTCCACCTGCCGATGCAGGGGACAGGGGTTCGTGCCCTGGTCTGGGAAGATCCCACATGCGGCAGAGTGGCTAGGCCCGTGAGCCATGCCCCCTGAGCCTGCACATCCGGAGCCTGTGCTCCGCAACAAGAGAGGCTGCAGAAGTGAGAACCCTGCGTACAGAGAAAAAAAAAAAAAAAGGAAAAGGTAATGAAGAAACTTGGCATAAGAAGGGAATAAAGATACAGACCTACTAGAGAATGGACTTTAGTATATGGGGAGGAAGAACAGTAAGCTGTGACAAAGTGAGAGAGTGTCATGCACATGTATACACTACCAAATGTAAAATAGCTAGCTAGTGGGAAGCAGCTGCATAGCACAAGAAGATCAGCTCGTGGTTTTTGACCACGTAGAGGGGTGGGATACATAGGGTGGGAGGGAGGAAGATGCAAGAGGGTAGTGATATAGGAACATATGTATATGTATAACTGAAACATTTTGTTACAAAGCAGAAACTAACACACCATTGTAAAGCAATTATACTCCAATAAAAATGATTTTAAAAAAACCTCCTTTATTTAGGAAAGGAAATACTTAATAAAGTCCAGGAAGCACAGAGAGTCCAATACAGGATAAATCCAAGGAAAAACATGCCAAGTTACATATTAATCACACTATCAAAAATTAAATACAAACAAATTATTAAAAGCAGCAAGTGAAAAACAACAAATAACACCCAAGGTAATCCCCATAAGGTTAACAGCCTATCTTTCAGCAGATACTCTGCAAGCCAGAAGGGAGTGGCAGGACATATTTAAAGTGATGAAAGAGAAAAACCTAAAACCAAGATTACTCTATCCAGCAAGGATCTCGTTCAAATTTCATGGAGAAATTAAAAGCTTTACAGACAAGCAAAAGCTAATAGAATCCAGCACCACAAAACCAGCTTTACAATAAATGCTAAAGGAAAGTGTCTAGGCAGGAAACAAAAGGGAATGAAAAGACCTACAATAACTATCACAGAACAATTGACAAATTCGTAATAGGAACATACATATTGATAATTACCTTAAATATACATGTATTAAATGCTTCAACCAAAAGAGATAGACTGGCTTAATAGATACAGAACACAAGACCCATATATAAGCTGTCTCAAAGAGACCTACCACAGACCTAGGGAGACATACAGACTGAAAGTGAGGGGATGGAAAAAGATACTCCATGCAAATGGAAATCAACAGAAAGCTGTAGTAGCAATTCGCATATCAGACAAAATGGACTTCAAAACAAAGATTATTACAAGAGACAAAGAAGGATACTACATAGTGATCAAGGGATCAATTCCAAGAAGATATAATAATTGTAAATATTCATGCACCCAACATGGAAGGACATCAATACATAAGGCAAACACTAACAGTCATTAAAGGAGAAAACGATAGTAACACAATCATAGTATGGGACTTTAAAACCCTGCTTTCACCACTGGACAGATCATCCAGAATGAAATAAATAAGGAAATGTAAGCTCTAAATGACACATTCAACAAGATCGACTTAACTGATAATTATAGGACATTCCATCCAAAAACCACAAAATAAACGTTCCTCTCAAGTGATCATCAAATATTCTCCAGGATAGTTCATATCTTGGATAACAAATCAAGCCTTGGTAAGTTTAAGAAAACTGAAATTGTAACAAGTATCTTTTCCAAAAAAAAACCCAAAACACTATGAAACTAGATATCCATAAAAGGAAAAAAATTTGTAGAAAACACAAACACATGGAGGTGAAACAATACACTACTTAATAACCAATAGATCACTGAAGAAATCAAAAACTACCTAGAAACAAATGACAATGAAAATATTATGACCAAAACCTATGGGATATGGCAAAATCAGTTCTAAGAGGGAACTTT
This sequence comes from Mesoplodon bidens, assembly GCF_964165515.1. Taxonomy (NCBI): domain Eukaryota; kingdom Metazoa; phylum Chordata; class Mammalia; order Artiodactyla; family Ziphiidae; genus Mesoplodon; species Mesoplodon bidens. The sequence goes on from NC_138163.1 coordinate 135,122,923, forward strand.
ATAGCAAAAAAAATCTTACCTTATGAAACAAGAAACATCTGAAATGAATAACCTAACCTTACAACTAAAGCAAGTAGAGAAAGAAGAAAAACAAACCAAAAAAACCCCTCAAATTCAGGAGAATAAAAGAAATCATAAAGACCAGATCAGAATTAAATGAAAAACAAATGAAGGAAATGGGGGGAAAGATCAAGAAAATTAAAAGCTGGTTCTTTGAGTAGATAAACAAAATTGAAAGCCATACTTATCAAGAAAAAAATGGAGAACGCTTAAATCAATAGAATTAGAAATGAAAAAGAAGTAAGAACTAACACTGCAGAAATACAAAGGATCATGAGATATTACTACAAGCAACTATATGCCAAGAAAAGTGGCAACCTGGAAGAAATGGACAAATTCTTAGAAAAGCACAAACTTCCATGACTGAACCAGGAAGAGATAGAAAATATGAACACAGCAATAAAAAGCACTGAAATTGAAACTGTGATTAAAAATCTTCCAACAAATAAAAGCCCGTGACAAGACGTCTTCACAGGGGAATTCAATCAAGCATTTAGAGAGGAGTTAAAACTTATCTTTCTAAAACCCTGCCAAAACATAGCAGAGGGTGGAAGACTCCCAAACTCATTCTACAAGGTTACCACCACCCTGATACCAAAACCAGACAAAGATGTCACAAAGAAAGAAAACTACAGGCCAATATCACTGATGAACATAGATGCAAATATCCTCAACAAAATACTAGCAAGCCGAATCCAAAAACACATTAAAAGGATCTTACACGATGATCAAGTGGGGTTTATCCCAAGAATGCAAGTATTCTTCAATATATGGAAATCAATCAATGTGATTCACCATAGTAAAAAATTGAAGGAGAAAAACAATATGATCCTCCCAATAGATGCAGAAAAACCTTTGGACAAAATTCAACACCAATTTACGATAAAAACCCTCCACATATTAGGCATAGAGGGAACTTTCCTCAACATATTAAGGTCATATATTATAAACCTACAGCCAACATCATCCTCAATGGAGAAGAACTGAAAGCATTTTCACTAAGATCAGGAACAAGACAACGTTGCCACTCTCACCATTATTATTCAATATAGTTTTGGAAGTTTTAGCCCCAGAAATCAGAGAAGATAAAGAACTAAAAGGAATCCAAATCAGAAAAGAAGAAGTGTTCACTGTTTGCTGATGGCATGATACTATACCTACAGAATCATAAAGATGCTACCAGAAAACTACTAGAGATAAGCAATGATTTTCATAAGGTAGAAGGATAAAAAATTAATGTACAGAAATCTCTAGCATTCCTATAAACTAATGATGAAAAATCTGAAAGTGAATTTAAGAAAGCACATTCATTTACCAATGCAATCAAAAGAATAAAATATCTAGGAATAAACCTACCTAAGGAGACAAAAGACCTGTATGCAGATAATTATAAGACAGTGATAAAAGTAATTAAAGATGATGCAAATAGATGGAGAGTATACAATCTTCATGGATTGGAAGAATCAACATTGTGAAAATGACTATACTACCCAGAGCAATCAACAGATGCAATGTATTCCCTATCAAACTACCACTGGCATTTTTCACAGAACTAGAGCAAAAATTTCACAATTTGTATGGAAACACAAAAGACCTTGAATTAGCAAAGCAATGTTGAGAAAGAAAAATGGAGATGGATGAATCAGGCTCCCTGACTTCAGACTACACTATGAAGCTACAGTAATCAAGACAAAATGCTACTAGCACTAAAACAGAAATATAGATCAATGGAACAGCATAGAAAGCCCAGAGATAAACCTACACACATATGCTCATCTTATCTTTGATAAATGAGGCAAGAATATACAGGGCAGAAGAGAGCACTTCAATAAGTGGTGCTGGGAAAACTGAACAGCTACATGGAAAAGAATGAAATTAGCACAGTCCCTAACACCATACACAAAAATAAACTCAAAATGGATTAAAGACCTAAGTGTAAGACCAGACACTTTCAAACTCTTAGAGGAAAACATAGGCAGAATACTCTATGACATAAATCACAGCAAGATCCTCTTGGACCCATCTCCTAGAAAAATGGAAATAAACCCAAAAATAAACAAATGGGACCTAAAGAAACATAAAGGATTTTGCACAGCAAAGAAAACCATAAACAAGATGTAAGACAACACTCAGAATTTAAGAAAATATTTGCAAATGAAATAACTGAAAAAGGATTAATCTCTAAAATTTACAAGCAACACATGCAGCTCAATATCAATAAAACAAACAACCCTATCTAATAATGGCAGAAGACCTAAATACACATTTCTCTAAAGAATAAATACAGATTGCCAACAAACACATGAAAGAATGCTCAACATCTATTTTTCATTCAAGAAACGCAAAACAAAACTGCAATAAGATATCATCTCACACCAGTCAGAATGGACATGATCTAAAATTTACAAACAATAAATGCTGTAGAGGGTGTGGAGAAAAGGGAACCCTCTTTCACTATTGGTGTGAATGTACATTGATACAGCAACTATGGAAAAAAGTATGGAGGTTCCTTAAAAAACTAAAAATAGAACTACCATACAACCCAGCAATCCCACTACTGGGCATATACCCTAAGAAAATCATAATTCAAAAAGTCATGTACCACAATATTCATTGCAGCTCTATTTACAATAGCCAGGACATGGAAGCAACCTAAGTGTCCATCAACAAATGAGTGGATAAAAAAGATGTGGCACATATACACAATGGAATATTACTCAGCCATAAAAAGAAACGAAATTGAGTTATTTGTAGTGAGGTGGATGGATCTAGATTCTGTGATACAGAGTTAAGTAAGTGAGAAAGAGATAGACAAATACCATATGCATATATATATATATATATATATATATACACACACATAAAGAGAGAGAGAGAGAGAGAGGGGGAGAGGGAGAGAGAGAATCTAAAAAAGATATTAAATTGGTCATGAAGAACCTAGGGGCAAGACAGGAATAAAGACACAGACCAATTATAGAATGGACTTCAGGATACAGGGAGGTCGACGGTTAAGCTGGGACAAAGGAAGAGAGTGGCATGGACATATATATACCAAATGTAAAATAGATAGCTAGTGGGAAGCAGCCACATAGCCTAGGGAGATTAGTGTGGTGCTATGTGACCACCTAGAGGAGTGAGAACAGGAGGGGGGAGGGAGGGAGAACCAAGAGGGAAGAGATATGGGAACATATGTATATGTATAACTGATTCACTTTGTTATAAAGCAGAAACTAACACACCACCCTAAAGCTATTATATTCTAATAAAGATGTTTAAAAATTAAATTAAAAGAAATAAAGATATTATTTTGCTTACCAAAAAAAAAGAGAAAAAACGATGATCCAAAACCTGTGGGATGAAGCAGAATCACTTTTAATAGGGAAGTTTATAGCACTAAAATCCTACGTCAAGAAACAAGAAAAGTCTCAAATAAACAACCTAAACTTACACCTAAAGCAATTAGAGAAGGAAGAACAAAACAAAACAAAACAAAAAAAGTTAGCAGGAGGAAATAAATCATAACAATCAGGTAAGAAATAAATGAAAAAGAAATGAAGGAAACATAACAAAGATTAATAAGACTAAAAGGTGGTTCTTTGAGAAGATAAATAAATTGACAAACCATTAGCCACATTCATGAAGAAAAAAAGGGAGAATTCTCAAATCAACAGAATTAGAGATGAAAAACAAGAAAAAAGTGACATTGCTGAAATACATAGGGTCATGAGAGGTTATTACAAGAAACTATATGCCAATAAAATGCACAACCTGGAAGTAATGGACAAATTCTTAGGAAAGCAAAACCTTCTGAGACTAAACCAGGAAGAAATAGAAAAGAAAAACAGACCAATCAAAAGTACTGAAATTGAAACTGTGTATAAAAAAACTTCCAAAAAACAAAAGTGCAGGGCCAGATGGCTTCACAGGCGAATTCTTCCAAATATATAGGGAAGAGCTAACACCTATTCTTCAAAACTCTTCCAAAATATAGCAGAGGGATAAACACTCCCAAACTCATTATATGATGCTACCATCACTCTGATGTCAAAACTAGACAATAATTACACAAAAAGAGAAAATTACAGGCCAATAGCATTGATGAACATAGATTCAAATATTCTCTACAAATGACTAGCAAAGAGAATCCAACCACATATTAAAGGATCATACACAATGATCAAGTAGGCTTTATCCCAGGAATACAAGGATTCTTCAATATACACAAGTCATTCAATGTGATACACCATATTAACAAATTGAAGGTTAAAAAGCATATGATAATCTCAATAGATGCAGAAAAACCTTTTGACAAAATTCAATATACATTTATGATAAAAACTCTCAAGAAAGTAGACATAGAGTGAACCTCAACATACTAAAGGCCATATATGATAAACCCAGATCTGACATCTTCTCAATGGTGAAAAACCAAATCTGTTTCCTCTAATATCAGGAACAAGACAAGGTTGCCCACTCTCACCACTATTATTCAACATAGTTTGAAAGTTTTAGCCACAGCAATCAGATAAGAAAATGAATTAAATCAATCCAAATCAGAAAGGAAGAAGTAAACTGTCAATGTTTGCAGATGGCATGATACTATAGAGAATCCTAAAGACACTACGAAAAATCTACTAGAGCTAATCAATGATTTTGGTAAAGTAGCAGGATTAAAAATTAATACCCCCAAAAAGAGTTTACAGACCCCGGAGGAAGATGGCGGAAGAGTAAGACGCGGAGATCACCTTCCTCCCCACAGATACATCAGAAATTCATCTACACGTGGAACAACTCCTACAGAACACCTACTGAACGCTGACAGAAGACCTCAGACCCCCCAAAAGGCAAGAAGCTCCCCACATACCTGGGTAGGGCAAAAGAAAAAAAGAATAAACAGAGACAATAGGATAGGGACGGGACCTGCACCAGTGGGAGGGAGCCGTGAAGCGGGGAAGGTTTCTACACACTACAAGCCCCTTCGCGGGCGGAGACTGTAGGTGGCGGAGGGGGAAAGCTTCGGAGTAGCAGAGGAGAGCACAGCAACAGGGGTGCGGAGGGCAAAGCGGAGAGATTCTGGCACAGAGGACCGGTGCCCTCAGGCACACACCAGCCCGAGAGGCTTGTCTGCTCGGCCGCCGTGGCGGGCGGGGCTGGGAGCTGAGGCTCGGGTATCGGCTTTCAGTCGGAGCGCAGGGAGAGGACTGGGGCTGGCGGCAGGAAGAGAGCCTGAAGGGGTTAGTGCACCACGGCTAGCCCGGAGGGAGTCCGGGGAAAGGGTCTGGAGCTGCTGAAGAGGCAAGAGACTTTTTTCCCTTTTGTTTCCTGGTGCGCGAGGAGAGGGCATTAAGAGGGCTGCTTGGGGAAGCGCCGGAGACAGGCACGAGCCGCGGGTAAGGCACGGACCTCGGAGACGGGCGTGGGCCGCCGCCGCCGCCGCCGCCCGCCGCCGCGGCCCGCCGCCGCCGCCGCCGCCAGCGCCGCCCGCCGGGGCCCGCCGCCGCCGCCGCCGCCGCCGCCGCGGCCCGCCGCCGCCGCCGCTGCCGCCGCCGCCGCGGGGCCTGTGTGCGAGCGCGGGTCACTGTCCGCCCCGCCTTCCGGGGGGCCTGTGCACCCCGCCACTGCCGGGGTCCCCGAGACCCGGGGACGGCTTTCCCGGGAAAGCGCACGGAGCGCCACGGGCTGCTGCAACGTCACGCCGGCCTCTGCCGCCGCAGGCCCGCCCCACACTGCGCGCCCCTCCCTCCCCTCTGCCTGAGTGAGCCAGAGCCCCCGAATCAGCGGCTCCTTTAAACCCGTCCTGTCTGAGCGAAGAACGGACGCCCTCCGGCGACCTACGCGCAGAGGCGGGGCCAGGTCCAAGGCTGAGACCCGGGAGCTGTGAGAGCAGAGGCAGGGAAATCTCTCTGTGCAGCCTCGGAGGCAGCGGATTAAAGCTCCACGGTCCATTTGATGTGCCCTGCGTCTGTGGAGTGCATGAATGGACAGCGAATCATCCCAAATTGAGGAAGTGGACTTTGAGGACAAGATTTAAGACTTTCCCCCCTTTTCCTCTTTTTACAACGAATTATTCCAAATTAAGGAGGTGGACTTAGAGAGCAAGATTTCAGACTTCTCGCCCTTTTCCTCTTTTTACAACGAATTATCCCAAATTGAGGAGGTGGACTTGGAGAGCAAGATTTTTGATTTTTCCCCCTGCTCTCTTTTTGTGAATGTGTATGTGTAATCTTCTGTGTAAGATTCTCTCTGTATAGCTTTGCTTCCACCATATGTCTCAGGGTTCTATCGGTCCGGTTTTTTTTTTTTTTTTTTCAATAATTACTTTCTAATTTTAATAACGCTACTATATTTCATACTTTATTCTATTTTACTTTACCTGCTCTTTCTTTTTTTCCTACTCTCCCTTCCTCCCTCCCTCCCTCCGCTCCTCCTTTCCTTCTTTCTTTTTCTTTCCTCCCTCCCACCCTTCTTCTTTCCACTTTCTTTTTCTTTCCTTCCTCCCTCCCTCCTGTCTTTCTTCCTTTCCTCCCTCCCTCCCTCCCTCCTTTCTTTCCTTCTTTCTTTCCATCCTTCCTCCCTCCCTCCCTCCTTTCTTTCTTCCTTCCTTCCTTCCTTCCTTTCTTCCCTTCTTCCTTTCTTTCCCTCTCTCTTTCTTTCTTCTACTAATTCTTTCTTTCTACTTTTTCTCCCTGTTACTCTGAGCTGGGTGGATGAAAGGCTCTTGGTGCTGCAGCCAGGAGCCAGTGCTGTGCCTCTGAAGTGGGAGAGCCAACTTCAGGACACGGGTCCACAACAGACCTCCCAGCTCCACATAATATCAAGCAGCGAAAATCTCCCAGAGATCTCCATCCCAACACCAGCACCCAGCTTCAGTCAACGACCAGCAAGCTACAGTGCGGGTCACCCTATGCCAAGCAACTAGCAAGGCAGGAACACAACCCCACCCATTAGCAGAGAAGCTACCTAAAAACATAATAAGGCCATAGGCACCCCAAAACACACCACCAGACGTGGACCTGTCCACCAGAAAGACAAGATCGAGCCTCAACCACCAGAGCATAGGAATTAGTCCCCCCCACCAGGAAGCCTACACAACCTACTGAAACAACCTTAGCCACTGGGGTCAGACACCAAAAACAACGGGAACTACGAATCTGCAGCCGGCAAAAAGGAGACCCCAAACACAGTAACATAAGCAAAATGAGAAGGCAGAAAAACACACAGCAGGTGAAGGAGCAAGATAAACACCTACCAGACCTAACAAATGAAGAGGTAATAGGCAGTCTACCTGAAAAAGAATTCAGAATAATGATAGTAAAGCTGATCCAAGATTCTATTTCCATGATCCATAATCTTGGAAATAGAATAGACAACATGCAAGAAACAGTTAACAAGGACCTAGAAGAACTAAAGATGAATCAAGCATCGATTAAAAACACAATAAATGAAATGAAAAATACTCTAGATGGAATCAATAGCAGAATAACTGAGGCAGAAGAACGGATAAGTGAGGTGGAAGATAAAATAGTGGAAATAACTGATGCAGAGCAAAATAAAGAAAAAAGAATGAAAAGAACAGAGGACAGTCTCAGAGATCTCTGGGACAACATTAAACGCACCAACATTCGAATTATAGGGGTTCCAGAAGAAGAAGAGAAAAAGAAAGGGACTGAGAAACTATTTGAAGAGATTATAGTTGAAAACTTCCCCAATATGGGAAAGGAAATAGTTCATCAAGTCCAGGAGGCACAGAGAGTCCCATACAGAATAAATCCAAGGAGAAATACACCAAGACACATATTAATCAAACTGTCAAAAATTAAACAAAAAGAAATCATATTAAAAGCAGCAAGGCAAAAACAACAAATAACACACAAGGGAATCCCCATCAGGTTAACAGCTGATCTCTCAGCAGAAACCCTACAAGCCAGAAGGGAGTGGCAGGACATAATTAAAGTGATGAAGGAGAGAAACCTGCAACCTAGATTACTCTACCCAGCAAGGATCTCATTCAGATTTGATGGAGAAATTAAAACCTTTACAGACAAGCAAAAGCTGAGAGAGTTCAGCACCACCAAACCAGCTTTACAACAAATGCTAAAGGAACTTCTCTAGGCAAGAAACACAACAGAAGGAATATACCTACAATAACGAACCCAAAGCAATTAAGGAAATGGGAATAGGTACATACATATCAATAATTACTTTAAATGTAAATGGACTAAATGCTCCCACCAAAAGACACAGATTGGCTGAATGGATACAAAAACAAGACCCATATATATGCTGTCTACAAGAGACCCACTTCAGACCTAGAGACACATACAGATTGAAAGTAAAGGGATGGAAAAAGATATTCCATGCAAATGGAAATCAAAAGAAAGCTGGAGTAGCAATTCTTATATCAGACAAAATAGACTTTAAAATAAAGACTATTAGAAGAGACAAGGAAGGACACTACATAACGATAAAGGGATCGATCCAAGAAGAAGATATAACAATTGTAAATATTTATGCACCCAACATAGGAGCACCTCAATACATAAGGCAAATACTAACAGCCATAAAAGGGGAAATCGACAGTAACACAATCATAGTAGGGGACTTTAACACCCCACTTTCACCAATGGACAGATCATCCAAAATGAAAATAAATAAGGAAACACAAGCTTTAAATGATACATTAAACGAGATGGACTTAGTTGATATTTATAGGACATTCCATCCAAAAACAACAGAATACACATTTTTCTCAAGTGCTCATGGAACATTCTCCAGGATAGATCATATCTTGGGTCACAGATCAAGCCTCGGTAATTTTAAGAAAATTGAAATTGTATCAAGTATCTTCTCCGACCACAATGCTATGAGACTAGACATCAATTACAGGAAAAGATGTGTAAAAAATACAAACACATGGAGGCTAAACAATACACTACTCAATAACGAAGTGATCACTGAAGAAATCAAAGAGGAAATTAAAAAATACCTAGAAACAAATGACAATGGAGACACGACGACCCAAAACCTATGGGACGCAGCAAAAGCAGTTCTAAGGGGGAAGTTTATAGCAATACAATCCCACCTTAAGAAACAGGAAGCATTTCGAGTAAACAACCTGACCCTGCACCTAAAGCAATTAGAGAAAGAAGAACAAAAATACCCCAAAGCTAGCAGAAGGAAAGAAATCATAAAGATCAGATCAGAAATAAATGAAAAAGAAATGAAGGAAACGATAGCAAAGATCAACCAAACTAAAAGCTGGTTCTTTGAGAAGATAAACAAAATTGACAAACCATTAGCCAGACTCATCAAGAAAAAAAGGGAGAAGACTCAAATCAATAGAATTAGAAATGAAAAAGGAGAAGTAACAACTGACACTGCAGAAATACAAAAGATTATGAGAGATTACTATAAGCAACTCTATTCCAATAAAATGGACAACCTGGAAGAAATGGACACATTCTTAGAAATGCACAACCTGCCAAGACTGACTCAGGAAGAAATAGAAAATATGAATAGACCAATCACAAGCACTGAAATTGAAACTGTGATTAAAAATCTTCCATCAAACAAAAGCCCAGGACCAGATGGCTTCACAGATGAATTCTATCAAACATTTAGAGAAGAGCTAACACCTATCCTTCTGAAACTCTTCCAAAATATAGCAGAGGGAGGAACACTCCCAAACTCATTCTACGAGGCCGACATCACCTTGATACCAAAACCAGGCAAGGAAGTCACAAAGAAAGAAAACTACAGGCCAATATCACTGATGAACATAGATGCAAAAATCCTCAACAAAATACTAGCAAACAGAATCCAACAGCACATTAAAAGGATCATACACCATGATCAAGTGGGGTTTATCCCAGGAATGCAAGGATTCTTCAATATATGCAAATCAATCAATGTAATACACCATATTAACAAGTTGAAGGAGAAAAACCATATGATCATCTCAATAGATGCAGAGAAAGCTTTTGACAAAATTCAACACCCATTTATGATAAAAACCCTGCAGAAAGTAGGTATAGAGGGATCTTTCCTCAACATAATAAAGGCCATATATGACAAACCCACAGCCAACATTGTCCTCAATGGTGAAAAACTGAAACCATTTCCACCAAGATCAGGAACAAGACAAGGCTGCCCACTCTCACCACTCTTATTCAACATAGTTTTGGAAGTTTTAGCCACAGCAATCAGAGAAGAAAAGGAAATAAAAGGAATCCAAATTGGAAAAGAAGAAGTAAAGCTATCACTGTTTGCAGATGACATGATACTATACATAGAGAATCCTAAAGATGCTACCGAAAAACTACTAGAGCTAATCAATGAATTTGGTAAAGTAGCAGGATATAAAATTAATGTACAGAAATCTCTGGCATTCCTGTACACTAATGATGAAAAATCTGAAAATGAAATCAAGAAAACACTCCCATTTACCATCACAACAAAAAGAATAAAATATCTAGGAATAAACCTACCTAAGGAGACAAAAGACCTGTATGCAGAAAACTATAAGACACTGATGAAAGAAATTAAAGATGATACAAATAGATGGAGAGATATACCATGCTCCTGGATTGGAAGAATCAATATTGTGAAAATGACTCTACTACCCAAAGCAATCTACAGATTCAATGCAATCCCTATCAAACTACCACTGGCATTTTTCACAGAACTAGAACAAAAAATTTCAAAATTTGTTTGGAAAAACAAAAGGCCCCGAATAGCTAAAGCAATCTTGAGAACGAAAAACGGAGCTGGAGGAATCAGGCTCCCTGACTTCAGACTATACTACAAAGCTACAGTAATTAAGACAGTCTGGTACTGGCATAAAAACAGAAAGATAGATCAGTGGATCAGGATAGAAAGCCCAGAGATAAACCCACGCACATATGGCCAACTTATCTTTGATAAAGGAGGCAGGAATGTACAGTGGAGAAAAGACAGCCTCTTCAATAAGTGGTGCTGGGAAAACTGGACAGGGACATGTAAAAGTTTGAGATTAGATCATTCCCTAACACCATACACAAAAATAAGCTCAAAATGGATTAAAGACTTAAATGTAAGGCCAGAAACTATCAAACTCTTAGAGGAAAACATAGGTAGAACACTCTATGACATAAATCACAGCAAGATCCTTTTGGACCCACCTCCTAGAGAAATGGAAATAAAAACAAAGATAAACAAATGGGACCTAATGAAACTTCAAAGCTTTTGCACAGCAAAGGAAACCATAAAGAAGACCAAAAGACAACCCTCAGAATGGGAGAAAATATTTGCAAATGAAGCAACTGACAAAGGATTAATCTCCAAAATTTATAAACAGCTCATGCAGCTCAATAGCAAAAAAACAGACAACCCAATCCAAAAATGGGCAGAAGACTTAAATAGGCATTTCTCCAAAGAAGATATACAGACTGCCAACAAACACATGAAAGAATGCTCAACATCATTAATCATTAGAGAAATGCAAATCAAAACTACAATGAGATATCATCTCACACCAGTCAGAATGGCCATCATCAAGAAATCTAGAAACAATAAATGCTGGAGAGGGTGTGGAGAAAAGGGAACACTCTTGCACTGCTGGTGGGAATGTGAATTGGTACAGCCACTATGGAGAACGGTATGGAGGTTCCTTAAAAAACTACAAATAGAACTACCATATGACCCAGCAATCCCACTACTGGGCATATACCCTGAGAAAACCATAATTCAAAAAGAGACATGTACCAAAATGTTCATTGCAGCTCTATTCACAATAGCCCGGAGCTGGAAACAACCTAAGTGTCCATCATCGGATGAATGGATAAAGAAGATGTGGCACATATATACAATGGAATATTACTCAGCCATAAAAAGAAACGAAACTGAGCTATTTGTAATGAGGTGGATAGACCTAGAGTCTGTCATACAGAGTGAAGTTAGTCAGAAAGAGAAAGACAAATACCGTATGCTAACACATATATACGGAATTTAAAAAAAAAATGTCATGAAGAACCTAGGGGCAAAACGGGAATGAAGACGCAGACCTACTTGAGAATGGTCTTGAGGATATGGGGAGGGGGAAGGGTGGGCTGTGACAAGGCGAAAGAGAGGCATGGACGTGTATACACTACCAAACGTAAGGTAGATAGATAGTGGGAAGCAGCCGCAGAGCACAGGGAGATCAGCTCGGTGCTTTGTGACCGCCTGGAGGGGTGGGATGGGGAGGGTGGGAGGGAGGGAGATGCATGAGGGAAGGGATGTGGGAACAGATGTATATGTATGACTGATTCACTTTGTTATAAAGCAGAAACTAATTAAATAAATAAATAAATAAACTTTAAAAAAAAAAAATTAATACCCAGATATCTTTTGCATTCCTATACACTAATGATGAAAAATCTGAAAGAGAATTTAAGGAAACACTCCCATTACCACTGCAACAAAAATAATAAAATGCCTTGGAATAAACCTATCTAAGGAGACAAAAGACCAGTATGCAGAAAATTATAAGACACTCATGAAAGAAATTAAGATGATACAAACAGATGGAGACATATACCATGTTCTTGCACTGGAAAGGTCTACATTGTGAAAATGACTATACTACCAAAACCAATCTACAGATTCAATGCAGTACCTATCAAACAACCAATTGAATTTTTCACAGGACTAGAAAAAAAAAATTTCACAATTTTTATGGAAACACAAAAGACCCTGCATAGCCAAAGCAATCTTGAGCAAGGAAAACAGAGCTGGAGGAAGCAGGTTCCTGACTTCAGACTATATTATTGAGCTACAGTAATCAAGACAGTATGTTACTGGCACAAAAAAAAGAAATATAGATCAATGGAACACAAGAGAAGGAAAAGACATACAATAACGAACCCAAAACAATCAAGAAAGTGGTAATAGAAACCTACATATTGATAATTACCTTAAATGTAAATGGATTAAATGCTCCAACAAAAAGACATAGACTAGCTGAATGGATACAGAAAGAAGACCGTTATATATTCTCTCTACAAGATACCCACCGCAGACCTAGGAACACATACAGACTGAAAGTGAGGAGATGGAAAAAGATATTCCATGCAAATGGAAATTAAAAAAAAGCTCTAGTAGCAAATCTTATACCCAACAAAATAGACTTAGCAAATAGTTTTGGGAAAACTATATAAGTTTAGGCAGAACAATGAAATTGGGCCTCTGCCTAAAACTTCTTACAAGAATTAACTCAAAATGTATCAAAGACTTAAACATAAGACCCAGTACCATAAAACTCCTGAAAGAAAACAGAGAAGTTCCTTGGCATTGGGCTTGGCAATGATTTTCTGGATAATGACATCAAAAGCACAAAACAACAATAGCAAACATCAACAAATGGTTCTACATCAAATTTGAAAGATTCTGCATAGTAATAATAATAATAATAAATAATAATAATAAAATGAAAAGGGAATCTACGAGTGGGAGCAAATTTTTGCAAATATAATGGATAAGGGATTAATATCCAAAATATAAAAAGAGCTCATACATCTCAATAACAAAAAAATGATTTAAAAATTGGCAGAGAAACTAAATAGACATTTTTCCAAAAAGGGCATCCAAATGACCACATAAAAATGTACATAAAAAGATGTCCAACATTACTAATCATTAGGGAAATACAAATCAAAACCACAATTAGACATTACCTCACACATGTTAGAATGACTACCTTCAAGAAAACAAGAGAAGAGGAAAAAAAAAAAAGAAAACAAGAGATAGGGCTTCCCTGGTGACGCAGTGGTTGGGAGTCCACCTGCCGATGCAGGGGACACGGGTTCGTGCCCGGGTCAGGGAAGATCCCACATGCCGCGGAGTGGCTGGGCCCGTGAGCCATGGCCGCTGAACCTGCACGTCCGGAACCTGTGCTCCACAATGGGAGAGGCCACAACAGTGAAAGGCCCGCGTACCACAAAAAAAAAAAAAAAAAGAAAAGAAAAGAAAAAAGAAAACAAGAGATAAATTTTGGCAAAGATGTAGAGGTAAGGAAACCCTCCTAAACTGTTGGTGGGGATATAAGTTGGTGCAGTCACAATGGAAAGTAGTAAGGAGGTTCCTCAGAAAATAAAAAGTAGGTTTACTATATGATCCAATTCTGCATATATACACAAAGGAACTGAAAACAAGATCTCAAAAGAGATGCACTCCTTTCTTTACTGAAGCACGATTTACAACAGCCAAGATATGGAAAGAACCTAAGTGTCTGTCAATGGATGAATGGATAAGGAAGACATCATATGTAAATATGCAATGAAATATTATTCAGCCATGAAAAATGACATTTTGCCATATGAGACAACATGGATGGACCTTGAGTATTATGTTATATGAGATAAATCAGTCAGTGAAAGACAAGTACTCTATGGTATTACTTACCTGTGGAATCTGAAAACACCAAACTTATAAAAACAGCAAGTTAAGATACTGGTTACCAGGGACTTAAGAGGAGGTGGGGCTTCCCTGGTGGCGCAGTGGTTGAGAGTCCGCCTGCCGATGCAGGGGACGCGGGTTCGTGCCCCGGTCCTGGGAGGATCCCACATGCCGTGGAGCGGCTGGACCCGTGAGCCATGGCCGCTGGGCCTGTGCGTCCGGAGCCTGTGCTCCGCAAGGGGGAGAGGCCACAACAGTGAGAGGGCCGCGTAATGCAAAAAAAAAAAAAAAAAAAAAAAAAGAGGAGGTGAATTAGAACAGATATTGTTGAAAGGCACAAACCTGAAACGAGTACTAAATAAGCCTGAAAGATCTAACACACAGTATTGGGAATATAGACAATACTGTATTATTACAATTAGACTTGCTAAGTAGTGAGTCCAGCTGCTAAAAAGAATAGATAATTATGTAATGTGATAGACTTGCTAATTATTGCTACTATGGCAATCATATTACTATATAAATATATCAGATTAACAGGTTGTACACCTTAAATTTACATACTGTTAAATGGCAGTAAAAAAGTCAATCATTGTCCTATATACCAGCAATGGAAGAGTGGAATTTGAAATTTAAGACAAAATTCAATTTACATTTATCTTCCCAAAAATGAAATACTAAGGTTTAATCTAACAAAATATGACAAGACGTATATAAAAACTACAAATTCTGATGAAATAAATCAATGAAGAACTAAATAAATGGAAAGATATTACACATTCACTGATAGGAAGACCAAAGTGGTCAAGATATCAGTTCTTCTCAGTTTGATCTATAGAGTCAAAGCAATGCCAAGCAATACCTAAGCAAGTTACTTTGTGGGTATTGACAACACATGTTTTTTTTTAATATATATAAATTTATTTATTTGTTCATTTATTTATTTATCTTTGGCTGCATTTGGTCTTCATTGTTGTGTGTGGGCTTTTCTCTAGTTGCTGTGAGCTGGGACTACACTTTGTTGTGGTGCACGGGCTTCTCTTTGTGACAGTGTCTCTTGTTGAGAAGCACAGGCTCTAGGCACACAGGCTTCAGTAGTTGTGGCTCGCGGGCTCTAGAGTGCATGCTCAGTAGTTGTGGTGCATGGGCTTAGTTTCTCCATGGCACGTGGAATCTTCCCAGACAAGGGCTCGAAGCCGTGTCCCCTGCATTGGCAGGTGAATTCTTAACAACTGCACCACCAGGGAAGTCCTGACAAAGTGTTTTAAAGTTTATGTGGAGGGCCACAAGATCCAGAATAGTCAACACAATAATAAAGGAGAACAAAGGTGCAGAACTAACACTGTCTGATTCAATGTCACAGTAATCAAATAGTGTGGTACTGGTGAAAAATAGATAAATAATATAAGATAGCCCAGAAATAGACCCACATAAATACAGACAGCTGATCTCTGACAAAGGAGAAAAGGTAATAAGATGGAGCAACCATATGAAGAAATGGTGTTAGAACAACTGGACATCCATGAGAAAAAAATAAAGAATCCTTACAACCTACATAATGGATCACAGATTTAAATGGCAAATGCAAGATAACATAAGAAAAAAAATAGATGATACTGGATTCAGTGATTGTTTTTTGTTTGTTTTTGCGGTACGCAGGCCTCTCACTGTTGTGGCCTTTCCCATTGCAGAGCACAGGCTCCGGACACGCAGGCTCAGCAGCCATGGCTCACGGGTCTAACTGCTCCGTGGCATGTGGGATCTTCCCAGACCGGGGCACAAACTCGTGTCCCCTGCATCAGCAGGCAGACTCTCAACCGCTGCACCACCAGGGAAGCCCAGATTCAGTGATTTTTAACAAAATATAACACTGATGGCATAAGCCATGAAAGAAATATTGATAAGCTGGAGTTCATTACTTTTTTTTAATGCCCTGTGAAAGACACTTTAAAATGAGAAGACTAGCCTTGGACTAGGATAAAATATTTTCTAAACATTGATAAAGGACTGTCATCCAAAACATAGAAAGAACTCTTAAAACTCAACAATAAGAAAACAACCTGAGTTAAAGGTGGGAACGGAACTGCTAGCTCATATAAGAAGATATTCAGGTGGAAATAGTATAACAAAAGATGTTCAACATCATGTCACAGGTGAGGGCACATTAAAACAATGAGATACCACTATACATCTACTAGAAAACCAAAACCAAAATACTGAAAACACCTAATGCTGACAAAAATGTAGAGCAACAGGAAATCTCATTCATTGCTAGTGAGAATGAAAATTGTACAAATACTTGGAAGACAGTCTGACAGTTTCTTACAAAACTTAACATACTTTTTCCATACAATTCAGCAGTTATTCCTATGGTTTTTACCCAAATAAGCTAAAAACTTATGTCCATACAAAAACCTACACAGGGATATTTCTAGCAGTTTTATTCATATTTACCAAAACTAGGAAGCAACCAAGATGTACTTCAGTAGGCAAACTGATAAATAAACTGTAGTACATCCAGACAACAAAATATTATTCAGGGTTAAAAAGAGATGAGCTATCAAACCTTACAAAGACATGGAGAAAATCTAAATGCATATTACTAAGTAAAAGAAGCCAACCTGAAAATGCTACATGATGTGTGATTCCAACTATATGACCTTCTGGAAAAGACAAAAAACTATACAGACATAAAAGGACTGTCAAGTGATTAAGGGTGAGAGTGAGATAAATTGGTAGCAGAAAGAGGATTTTTGGACAAAGTATTCTAATAAAAGATACATGTCATTATAAATTTGTAAACACTCACATTATGTACAAAAACATGAGTGGCTTATAATGTAAACAATGGACTCTGGGTGATTATTATATACCGATATAGATTCCTCAATGTACCAGTCTGGAAGATGATAATGAGAGAAACTGTGGTGACTGGAAGCAGGAATTACAGGAGAAATCTATATATTTTCTATTTTGTATAAGCCTAAAACTTCTCTATAAAATAAGCTCAATTTTTAAAAATCTAACTAGTTCGGAAAAAACGGAGGGAAAGAGGAGAAAAGAAAGGAGAAAATGTTTTGAAAGAAGGAAGGGAAGATTCAAAATGGAAGAATGGAAAGAAAAATACCCACAGAAGAAAATAATCTACAAATTATGTATTTATACCTAGTATGCAACATGTATAAAGAGTTCTGACCACTCAGCAACAAAATGAATAACCCAATTAAAAAAGCAGAAAATGATTTCAATAGACATTTCCCAAAAAAGATACACAAATAGCCAGTAAGCACATGAGAAGACTGTCAACATCATTAGTCATTAGGGAAAGGCAAGTGAACACCACAATAAGCTACTAATTCACACTAACTATGGTGACTAAAACAAACAGACAAACAAAAAAAAACCCAGAAAGTAACAAATGTTGGCCAAAAATGGGGATATTAGAACCCTCATAGTTTTTGGTGGTCATGCCAAATCCTGTGCAAAATAGAATTGTGGTTCCTCTAAACTTTAAACATAAAGTTACCATATGACTCAGAAATTCAACAATTAAGTATATACTCAGTAGAACTGAAAACATATATCTATACAAACTTTTTGCACAAATAGTTCATAGAAGCACTATTCACAATAGTCAAGATGTGGAAACAACCCAAAGGTTGGTACTAGCCATGCAAAGACTGTATTAAGCTATAAAACAAACTGTGCTGATTTTGCTAAATGTAGATAATTTAAATTCATGCTACTTGAAAGAAGTCAGACACAAAAGGTCACATATCATATGACTTTATTTATATGAAATATCCAGGATATGAAAATCCATATAGAAGAAAACAAACCAGTGGTGTCAGGAGAGAGGACAAGGGGCATAACAGAAATGACTGCTTAATGAGCACAGCATTTCTTTTAGAAGGGATAAAAATGTTTTGAATCTAGCCACATATAGTAGTTATACAACACTCTGAATATTCTAAGCCATATTAAGTGGTATACTTTTAAATCATTATAACAGTGAATTTTTATGTGATGTTTTCCTCTATAAAAATTATTGTTTTTATTCAGTTTTCATGAAAAAGTTGTTTGTGAAAGTCTGATAAAGACACAGCTCTCTTACAGACAAAACTTATGAAACTCTGATTCCAAAGTTATGTTAGAAGGGGCCATAGATCAGACAATAGAAAAAGAATCAATAAAACATAAAGAAGAATAGGAAAGAGGGGGAAAAACCAGAAATGGAGCAAAGAATAGGTAAATGTTAACTGCATCAAGGGGATCAGGTCTCAGAAAAAGTCAGGAACTAGGACTACAGAATATGGTCAATGGATAGGGGTCAGGAAGTAGGTGTTGGGAGGTGGAAACAGAGATATAAAACAGGGAGAGAAATAAAGAAAAAAAAGCTTTTTTTTCAAAGATAAACAAAATTGACAAATCTTTAGCTACATTAGCTAAGACAGAAGACTAAAATTAATAAAATCAGAAATGAAAATTAGTACACTACTACTAAAATAAAATGGTTTATAACAGAGCAATGAACAATTGTATATTAACATATTGGTTAACTTAGATGAAATAAACCTATTCACTGAAACACACAACCAAACTTGAATCATGAAGAATAGAAAATCTGACCAGACAGTTAAATACTAAAAGATTTAAATCAGTAAATCAAAAATCTCCCAACAAAGAAAAGCCCAGGACCTGATAGCTTTACTTATAAAAAATGCCAACATTTGAAGAATAAGCACCAACTCTTCTCAAACTCCTCTTAAAACAGAAGAGGAAGCAATGCTTCCTAACTCAATCTGAGGCCAGCCTTTATTACTAGAATATCAAAACCAGAGATAAATTACAAGAAAACTATAGAAAATAGGCCATTTGAATACTAATGCAAAAATTTTTCAATAAAATACTAGCAAACTAAATTAAATAGCATATAAAAATAATTATATACTACCACTAAGTGGGACTTATTCCTGGAATACTAGGATGGGTTAAAAGAAAATCATTTGATGTAATGTCAACAGAAACTAGGCAGAAAAGGAGATAATCTCAATTGATGTAGAAAAAAACACTGGACAAAATTCTACATCATTTCATGATAAAAGTACTTAAAAAGCAAGAAAAATGAAACTACCTCAACACAATAAACACCATATATGACAAACAGCTAACATCATATTCAATGATAAAAAACTAGAAAGTGCAGCCTTTTCAACACACGGCTCTGGGAAAAACAGATAACCATATGTTAAAGAGTTAAGATTAACTCTTACTTAATACCATATAAAAAGAATCTCAAAATGGATTATAGACCTAAAAATAACAAGCAAAAACTATAAAACCCTTAAAGAAACCATAAAGAAAAAACTTGATGACACTAGATTTGGCAATGATTTCTTGGATATGACATAAAAGGCACAGGTAAAAAGAAAAAATTCACAGACTGGATTAGATCAAAATTTTAAACTTTTGTATTTCAAAAAAGACTATCAACTGAACAAAAGGATAATTAAAAGAATACAAGGAAATATATTCAAATCACATATCTGATAAGAGATTAATATTCAAAATGTATAGAGAACTACAACTCAACAAAACAAAGCACACAACACGGGACTTGAATACACTTTTCCCCCCAAAAAGATAAACAAATGCCAATAAGTAGATGGAAAGATGCACACAACACATATTAAGTGCTTCACACCCATTAGGATTGTTAATATAAAAAGCAGAAAATAAGTATTAGTGAGATGTGGAGAAGTTGGAACCCATATGTATTGCTGGTGGAAGTGTAAAATGATGCAAACATATGGAATAGAGTAGAGCAAGTTCATTCAAAAATAAAAGATAGAATTACCATATGATCCTCTTCTAGGTACATAACCAAACAATTGAACTCATAGGCTTGAAAAAGTATTTGTATATCTATGTTCCTGCCAGCATTTTTGCTAACCAAAAGATAAAAATAACCCTAATGTCCATTCATGGGTGAATATATACAGTAAATATTATATATACAGTTAAAGTGGAATATTATTCCCTTAAGAAAGCATGAAATTTTGATATATGCTACAACATGAATGAACTTTGAAGACATGTTAATTGAAATAAACCATTCACAAAAAGACAAATATTGTATAATTCCACTTATAAACTGTGTGTAACATTAAAAAACATATAGAGACACAAAGCAGAACAGTGGTTCTTAGGGACTGGGTCAAGGTGAAAATAAGGATACAGAGTGAATGGGTAGAGTGGATAGTGGTGAACGTTTCACAACGTTTAATGGGTACAGAGTGAATAGTGATGAATGTTTCACAACAATGTGACAGTGTATGATATATTCACTGTCAGTGAACTTTACACCTAAAAATGGTTAATGATAAATTTTGCTATCTTTTACCACAATTTATAAAAGGAATAATTCACACAATTTAAACCACAATAAAACCGGCATGACTCTTGCTAAATGAAATAGCTGTCAACCACAAAATTGAGATGTATGAACAATTAGAGACTTTAAAGTAGTTATCATAGATATACCCTTCCAGGTTAAGGAAAACAACACACTAGATGTAGGGAAACACCAATTTGAACAACTTCAAATTTTTCATCAAAAACCCATGCAGTGAAAAGACAGTGAAATAACTCTTTAGAGTGTGGGGGAGAAAGCAGTAAATGTAGTTTTCTTATACTAGACATAATTCTGAGATCAAGATAAATGAAGACAATTCATTAGTACAATCTTTCCATAGGAACAAAGGACAGGAAACAGAAAATAGTTAAAAGTAAAAGAAAAGATTTATTTTTCCTCTTAAGTCCCTTAAAATACAAATAACTGCTTAAAGAAGAACTATAATATTTTCTTCCTGGTTCTCAATATATGCAGATGTAATGCATATGAAAGCTACAACAGAAAGGTTAGTAATAGTAAATTAATACGAGAGTAAAGTTTTTCTTTATTATGATGTAGTGGTTCAAAATAAACTCTAACTTGCAGATGAAAGGTTAAGTTTGTGTACTGTAATCCCCAGAGCAACACAAGGTAGGGAGAGAAAAATAGAGACAGGCCAGCAGAGAGAGAAAAGAAGAGAGAAAAAGACAGAAACAGACAGCAGTTGGAGGTAGGAGCAGAGATGAAAAGAGAGAGGGTATGAAAAGGGAAACAGGATTAATTGAGAAATACACTATAGGCAAGTTAAAATGGAATGTTAAAAAATTCAGATAATTCGAGGATAGTCTACAATGAGAAATAGTGGAATATATAAAGGCAACTAACAGAAACCAATAACAAAATGGTATACTTAAACCATTATCAGTAATAATGATAAGTACTAATAATCTTTTTTTCCTCAAATGTTCATTTTTATTGTACTCACAATCTTCTTCATTCTCTCTCTCTCTCTCTATCTCTCTCTCTCACCTTCTCGCTCTCTCGCTCTCTCTCTCTTGTGTGCACATACATGCATCCCAGCACGCTTGCACATCCCCAACCACATCCCCAATACACAGACCTCTGAATTCTTTAAGATTAAGTTTCAGATACAATACTTCTTTCCTGCTATGTACTTCAGTGTGTATTTCCTAAAACCAAGAATATCTTATATAACCACAGTACAATTTTCAAAATTAATACTGATATAACACTATTATTTATTATACAGCGCTTATGCAGATTTCACTAATTGCCCAGTAATGTCAATTATAGCAAAAAAAATTTAAGATCAAGCATCATATTCAAATGTCGTATCTCTTTACTTTCCTTCAACATGGAAGTCCTGAGACATTCTTTGTATTTACGAAGCAGATATTTTTGAAAGGTAAAGGACACGGATTTTGTAGAGTGTCCTTCACATTAGGGTTTTTCAGATGTTTTCTCATGATTAGGTTCTAGTTTTGCACTTTGGTAGGAATATCACAGAAATGAGGCTGTGTTCCTCTCAGTGCACCACTTTAGGAGGAATATGCCGTTTATTTGTCCCATTATTGTTGAAGTTAAAATTGATTATTTGGCAAAAGTGATATCTGTCATATTTCTCCACTGTAACATTATGATATTATCTCACTGTGGCATTATTATATTAATTGTTAATATAGTACATTATATTATATTATGATAATTATTACCATTACTTAATACATGCTTTATGGAAACATACTTTGAGATTATGTAGCCATCTTAAAACTCCTCAAATACTTAACACCAGTTCTAGCATTTATTGATGACTACTGCCCAAATTAATTAGAATAAATATCTTTCATTTAACATGTTTCTTTTTTTAAAACATCTTTATTAGAGTATAATTTCTTTACAACGTTCTGTTAGTTTCTGCTGTATAAGGAAGTGAATCAGCTATACTTATACATATATCCTCATATCCCCTCCTTCTGGCATCTCCCTCCCACACTCCCTATGCTACCCATCTAGGTGATAACAAAGCACCGAGCTGATCTACCTGTGCTATGCTGCTGCTTCCCACTAGCTATCTATTTTACAGTTGGTAGTGTATATATGTCAATGCCACTCTCACGCTTCGTCCCAGCTTACACTTCCCCCTCCCCATGCCTTAAGTCCATTCTCTACATCTGCTTCTTTACTCTTGTCCTGCTCTTATGTTCATCATAACCTTTTTCTTTTTTTTTTTAGATTCCATATATATGCATCAACATATGGTATTTGTTTTTCCCTTTCTGGCTTACTTCACTCTGTGTGACAAACTCTAGGTCCATCCAGCTCACTATAAATAACTCAATTTTGTTCCTTTATAAGGCTGAGTAATATTCCATTATATATATATGCCACATCTTTCTTATCCATTCATCTGTCAATGGACACTTACATTGCTTCCATGCCTTTGCTAGTGTAAATACAGCTGCAGTGAACATTGTGGTACATGACTCTTTTTGAATTATGACATTCTCAGGGTATATGCCCAGCAGTGGGATGCTGGGTCGTATGGTGGTTCTATTTTTAGTTTTCTAAGGAACCTCCATACTGCTCTCCATAGTGGCTGTATCTGTTTACATTCCCACCAACAGTGCAAGAGGGTTCCCTATTCTCCACACTCTCTACAGCATTTATATTTGGTTGCCCTTTTCATGATGGCCATTGTGACTGGTGTGAGGTGACTCCTCATTGTAGGTTGTAGTTTCGATTTGCATTTCCCTAAAGATGACTAATGTTGAGCATCCTTTCATGTGTTTGCTGGCAATCCTTATATCTTCTTTGGAGAAATGTCTATTTAGGTCTCCTGCTCATATTTGGATTGGGTTATTTGATTTTTGGTATTGAGCTGCATTAGATGCTTGTATATTTTGGAGATTAATCCTTTGTGAATTGCTTCATTTGTAAATATTTTCTCCCATTCTGAGGGTTGTCGCATCTTGTTTATGGTTTCCTTTGCTGTGCAAAATCTTTTAAGTTTCATTAGGTCCCATTTCTTTATTTTTCTTTTTATTTCCATTTCTCTAGGAGGTGGGTTAAAAAGGATTTTATTGTGATTTATGCCATAGAGTGTTCTGCCTATGTTTTTCTCTAAGAGTTTAGTGGTGTCTGGCCTTTTATTTAGGTCTTTAATCCATTTTGAGTTTATTTTTGTGTATGGTGTTAGGGAGTTTTCTAGTTTCATTCTTTTACATGTAGCTGTCTAATTTTCCCAGCACCACTTATTGAAGAGGCAGTCTTTTCTCCCTTGTATATTATTGCATCCTTTATCACAGATAAGATGACTTTATGTGCCTGGGTTTATCTCTGGGCTTTCTATCCTCTTCCATTGATCTATATTTCGATTTTTCTGCCAGTACCTTACATTCTTGACTACTGTAGCTTTGGAGTATAGTCTGAAGTCAGGGAGGCTGATTCCTCCAGCTCCATTTTTCTTTCTCAAGTATGATTTAGTTATTCGAGGTCTTTTGTGCTTCCATACAAATTGTGAAATATTTCGTTTTAGTTCCCTGAAATATTACATTGGTAGTTTTAAAGGGATTGCATTGAATTGGTAGGTTGCTTTGGGTAGTTTAGTTATTTTCACAATGTTGATTTTCCAATCCTAGGAAATGGTACACCTCTCCATCTGTTTGTATCATCCTTGATTTCTTTTATTAGTGTCTTATACTTTTTGGCATAAAGGTCTTTTATCATCTTAGGTAGGTTTTTCCTACAGATTTTATTCTTTACGTTGCAGTGGTAATTGGGAGTGTTTTCTTGATTTCATTTTCAGATTTTTCATCATTAGTGTACAGGAATGCCAGAGATTTCTGTACATTAATTTTGTATCCTGCTACTTTACCAGATTCATTGATTAGCTCTAGTAGTTTTCTGGTAGCACCTTTAGGATTCTCTATGTATAGTATCATGTCATCTGCAAACAGTGACAGCTTTACTACTTCTTTTCCAATTTGGATTCCTTTTATTTCCTTTTCTTCTCTACAGTGTCTAAAACTTCCAAAACTATAATAATAATAATGGTGAGAGTGGGTAACATTGTCTTGTTCCTGATCTTATTGGAAATGGTTTCAGATTTTCACCATTGAGAATGATGTTGGCTGTGGGTTAGTCATATATGGACTTTATTATGTAGTGGTACGTTCTCTCTATGCCTACTTTCTGGAAGGTTGTTATCACAAATGGGTATTGAAAGTTGTCAAAAGTTTTTTCTGCATCTTTTGAGATTACTATATGGTTTTTATCCTTCAATTTGTTAATATGGTGTACCATATTGATTGATTTACGTATGTTGATGAATCCTTTCATTGCTGTGATAAACCCCACTTGATCATGGTGTATGATCCTTTTAATGTGCTGTTGAATTCTGTTTGCTAGTATTTTGTTGAGGATTTTCGCTTCTATGATCATCAATTATATTAGCCTATAGTTTTCATTTTTTGTGATATCCTTGTATGGTTTTGGTATCAGGGTGATGGTGTCCTTGTGGAATGAATTGGGGAGTGTTCCTCCCTCTGCTATATTTTGGAAGAGTTTGATAAGGATAGGTTTTAGCTCTTCTCTAATTGTTTGATAGAATTGGCATTTGAAGCCATGTGGTCCAGGACTTTTGTTTTTTGGAATATTTTTTATCACACTCTCAATTTCAGTGCTTCTGAGTGGTCTGTTTATATTTTCTATTTCTTCCTTGTTCAGTCTAGGAATTTCATGTTTTTCAAAGAAGTTGTCCATTTCTTGCATGTTGTCCATTTTCTTGGCAAATAGTTGCTTGTAGTAATCTCTCATGATACTTTGTATTTCTGCAGAGTCAGTCATTACTTCTCCTTTTCATTTCTAATTCTGTTGAATTGAATCATGTCCTGTTTTTACTTGATCAGTCTGGCCACTTATTTATCAGTTTTTTTCATCTTCTCAAAGAACCAGCTTTTAGTTTTATTTTTCTTATCTATTATTTCCTTCATTTCTTTTTCATTTATATCTTTTTTTTACATCTTTATTGTAGTATAATTGCTTTACAATGGTGTGTTAGTTTCTGTTTTATAACAAAGTGAATCAGTTATACATATGTTCCCACATCTCTTCCCTCTTGTGTCTACCTCCTTCCCACCCTCCCTATGCCACCCATCCAGGTGGTCACAAAGCACTGAGCTGATCTCCCTCTGCTATGCAGTTGCTTCCCAATAGCTATCTATTTTACGTTTGGTAGTGTATATAAGTCCATGCCACTCTCTCACTTTGTCACAGCTTACACTCCCCCCACCATATCCTCAAGTCCATTCTCTACTAAGTCTGTGTCTTTATTCCCTTTTCACCAATAGGTGTTTAATGCCATTTTTTTCTTAGATTCCATATATATATGTGTTTCCATATAGTATTTGTCATTCTCTTTATGACTTACTTCACTGTGTATGACACACTCTGGGTCAATCCACCTCACTACAAATAAATCAATTTAGGTTTTTTTCTTATGGCTGAGTAATATTCCATTGTATATATGTGCCACATCTTCTTTATCCATTCATCCGATGATGGACACTTAGGTTGTTTCCATCTCCTGGATATTGTAAATAGAGCTGCAATGAATATTTTGGTGCAAGACCCTTTTTGAATTATTGTTTCTCGGGGTATATGACCAGTAGTGGTATTGCTGGGTCATATGGTAGTTCTATTTTTAGATTTTTAAGGAACCTCCATACAGTTCTCCATAGTGGCTGTACCAATTCATATTCCCACCAGCAGTGCAGGAGTGTTCCCTTTTCTCCACACCCTCTCTAGCATTTATTGTTTCTAGAATTTTTGATGATGTTCATTCTGACCTGTGTGACATGATATCTCATGGTAGTTTTGACTTGCATTTATCTAATGATTAATGATGTTGAGTATTTTTTCATGTGTTTGTTGGCAATCAGTATATCTTCTTTGGAGAAATGTCTATTTAGGCCATCTGACCACTTTTTCTATTGGGCTGTTTGCTTTTATGTTATTGACCTGCATGAGCTGCTTATAAATTTTGAAGATTAATCCTTTGTCACTTGTTTCATTTGCAATTATTTTCTCCCATTCTAAGGGTTGTCTTTTGGTCTTCATTATGGTTTCCTTTGCTATGCAAAAGTTTCATAGTTTCATTTGGTCCCATTTGCTGATTTTCGTTTTTATTTCCATTTCTCTACAAGGAGGGTAAAAAGGATCTTGCTGTGACTTATGTCATAGAGTGTTCTACCTATGTTTTCCTCTAA
Organism: Mesoplodon bidens; assembly: GCF_964165515.1. Lineage (NCBI taxonomy): Eukaryota > Metazoa > Chordata > Mammalia > Artiodactyla > Ziphiidae > Mesoplodon > Mesoplodon bidens. The sequence continues at coordinate 135,150,076 of NC_138163.1, forward strand.
GAGGTTGATAGTTTCTAGCCTTACATCTAGGTCTTTAATGCATTTTGAGTTTATTTTTGTGTATGCTTTTAGCAAGTGTTCTAATCTCATAGTTTTACATATATCTGTCCAGTTTTCCCAGCACCACTTATCGAAGAGGCTGACCTTTCTCCATTGTACATTCCTGTCTCCTTTATCAAAGATAAGGTGACCATATGTGCGTGGGTTTATCTCTGGGCTTTCTATCCTGTTCCATTGATCTTTCTGTTTTTGTGCCAGTACCATACTGTCTTGATGACACTTGCTTTGTAGTATAGTCTGAAGTCAGGGAGCCTGATTCCTCCAGCTCCATTTTTCGTTCTCAAGGTTGCTTTGGCTTTTCGGGGTCTTTTGTGTTTCCATACAAATTGTGAAAGTTTTTGTTCTATTTCTGTGAAAAATGTCAGTGATATTTTCATAGGGACTGCATTGGATCTGCAGATTGCTTTGGGTAATAGAGTCATTTTCACCATGTTGATTCTTCCAATCCAAGAACATGGTATATCTCTCCATCTATTTGTATCATCTTTAATTTCCTTCATCAGTGTCTTATAATTTTCTGCACAGAGGACTTTTTTTTCCTTAGGTAGGTTTATTCCTAGGTATTTTATTCTTTTTGTTACAATTGTAAATGGGAGTGTTTTCTTGATTTCACTTTCTTATTTTTAATCATTAGTTTATAGTTATGCCAGAGATTTCTGTGCATTAATTTTGTATCTTGCTACTTTACCAAACTCACTGATTAACTCTAGTAGTTTTCTGGTAGCATCTTTAGGATTCTATATGTAGAGTATCATGTCATCTGCAAAATGTGACAGCTTTACTTCTTTTCTGATTTAGATTCCTTTCATTACCTTTTCTTCACTCATTCCTGTGGCTAAAATTTCCAAAACTATGTTGAATAAGAGTGGTGAGAGTGGCAACCTTGTCTTGTTCCTGATCTTAGTGGAAATGGTTTCAAATTTTCTCCATTGAGGACGATGTTGGCTGTGGGTTTGTAATATATGGCCTTTATTGTGTTGAGGAAAGTTCCCTCTATGCCTACTTTCTGCAGGGTTTTTATCAAAAGTGGGTGCTGAAATTTGTCAAAAGCTTTCTCTGCATCTATTGAGATGATCATATGGGTTTTCTCCTTCAATTTTTTAATATGGTGTATCACGTTGATTGATTTGTGTATACTGAAGAATCCTTGAGTTCCTGGAATAAACCCCACTTGATCATTGTGTATGATCCTTTTAATGTGCTCTTCGATTCTGTTTGCTAGTATTTTGTTGAGGAGTTCTGCATCTATATTCATCAGTGATATTGGCCTGTTGTTTTCTTTCTTTGTGACATCCTTGTCTGGTTTTATTATCAGGATGATGATGGTCTCGTAGAATGAGTTTGGGTGTGTTCCTCCCTCTGTTATATTTTGGAAGACATTGAGAAGAGTAGGTGTTAAGTCTTCTCTAAATGTTTGACAGAGTTCGCCTGTGAAGCCATCTGGTCCTGGGCTTTTATTTGTTGGAAGATTTTTAATCACAGTTTCGATTCCAGGGCTTCTGATTGGTCTGTTCATATTTTCTATTTCTTCCTTATTCAGTCTTGGCAGGTTGTGCATTTCTAAGAATTTGTCCATTTCTTCCAGGTTGTCCATTTTATTTGCATAGAGTTGCTTGTAGTAATCTCTCATGATCTTTTGTAATTCTGCAGTGTCAGTCAGTTGTTACTTCTCCTTTTTCATTTCTAATACTATTGATTTGAGTCTTCTCCCTTTTTTTCTTGATGAATCTGGCTAATGGTTTATCAATTTTGTTTATCTTCTCAAAGAATCAGCTTTTAGTTTTATTTATCTTTGCTGTTGTTTCCTTCATATCTTTATCATTTATTACTCATCTGATCATTTTGATTTCTTTCATTCTGCAAACTTTGGGGGGTTTTTGTTCTTCATTATCTTATTGTTTTAGGTGCAAGGTTAGGTTGTTTATTTGATATGTTTCCTGTTTCCTAAGGTAGGATTATATTGCTGTAAACTTCCCTCTTAGAATTCCTTTTGCTGTATCCCATCGGTTTTGGGTCATCGTGTCTCCACTGTCATTTGTTGCTAGGTATTTTTTGATTTTCTCTTTTATTTCTTCAGTGACAACTTCGTTATTAAGTAGTGTATTGTTTAGCCTCCATGTGTTTGTATTTTTTATAGATCTTTTCCTGTAATTGATATCTAGTCTCATAGTGTTGTGGTCGGAAAAGATACTTGAAACAGTTTCAGTATTCTTAAATTTACGAAGGCTTGATTTGTGACCCAAGATATGATCTATCCTGGAGATCAGTCCATGTGCATTTGAGAAAAATATGTATTTTGTTGTTTTTGGATGGAATGTCCTATAAATATCAATTATGTCCATCTGTTTTAATGTATCATTTAAAGCTTGTGTTCCCTTATTTATTTAAATTTTGGATGATCTGTCCATTTGTGAAAGTGGGGTGTAAAAGTCCCCTAATATGAATGTGTTATTGTAGATTTCCCCTTTTATGGCTGTTAGCATTTGCCTTATGTATTGAGGTGCTCCCATGTTGGGTGCATAAATATTTACAATTGTCATATCTTCTTCTTGGATTGATCCCTTGATCATTATGTAGTGTCCTTCTTTGTCTCTTGTAATAGACTTTATTTTAAAGTCTATTTTTTCTGATACGAGAATTGTTACTCCAGCTTTCTTTTGGTTTCCATTTTCATGCAATATATATTTCCATCCCCTCACTTTCAGTCTGTATGTGTCCCTAGGTCTGAAATTGGTCTCTTTTAGACAGCATATATATTGGTTTTGATTTTGTGTCCATTCAGCTAGGCAGTGTCTTTTGGTGGGAGCTTTTAATCCATTTACATTTAAGGTAATTATCAATATGTATGTTCCCCTTCCCATTTCTTAATTGTTTTTCGGTTTCTTATTGTAGATCTTTTCCTTCTGTTGTGTTTCTTACCTAGAGAAGTTCCTTTAGCATTTGTTGTAAAGCTGGTTTGGTGGTGCTGAACTCTCTCAGCTTTTGCTTGTCTGTAAAATTTTTAACTTCTCCATCAAATCTGAATGAGATCTTTGCTGGTTAGAGTAATCTGGGTTGTATATTTTTCTCCTTCATCACTTAAAAAATGTCATGCCACTCCCTTCTGGCTTGCAGAATTTCTGCTGAAAATCCACTGTTAACCTTATGCAGATTCCTGTGTGTGTGTGTGTGTGTGTGTGTGTGTTTTATCCCTTGCTGCTTTTACTATGTTTTCTTTGTATTTAATTTTTGATAGTTTTATTAATATGTGTCTTGGCGTGTTTCTCCTTGGATATAACCTGCATGGAACTCTCTGTGCTTCCTGGATTTGATTCACTTTTTCCTTTCCAATATTACAGAAATTTTGAGCTATAATTTCTTCAAATATTTGCTCAATCCCTTTCTCTTTCGCTTCTTCTTCTGGGACCCCTATAATTCGAATGTTGGTCCATTTAATGTTGTCCAAGAGGTCTCTGAGACTGTCTGCAGTTCTTCTTATTCTTTTCTCTTTATTCTCCTCTGCAGTAGTTATTTCCACTATTTAATTTCCAGGTCACTTATCCATTTTTCTGCCTCAGTTATTCTGCTAGTGATCCCTTCTAGATTATTTTTAATTTTATTTATTTTGTTGTTCATAATTGCTTCTTTCTTCTTTAGTTGTTCTAGGTCCTTGTTAAATGTTTCTTGCATTTTCTCTATTATATTTCACATATTTTGGATCATCTTTACTATCATTATTCTGAATTCTTTTTTTCAGGTAGACTGCCTATTTCCTCTTCATTTGTTAGATCTGGTGGGTTTTTAACCTTGCTCCTTCATCTTCTGTGTGTTTTTCTGTCTTCTCCTTTTGTTTATCTTACTGTGTTTGGGGTCTCCTTTTTGCAGGCTGCAAGTCCGTAGTTCGTGTTGTTTTGGTGTCTGTCCCCAGTGGCTAAAGTTCGTTCAGTGGGTTTTGTAGGCTTCCTGGTAGAGGGGAGTAGTGCCTGTGTTCTGGTGGATGCGGTTAGATGTTGTCTTTCTAGTGCACAGGTCCACGTCTTATGGTGTGTTTTAGGGTGTCTGTGGCCTTATTATGATTTTAGGTAGCCTCTCTGCTAATGGGTGTTGTTCTGCTCCTGTCTTGCTAGTTGTTTGGCACAGAGTGTCCAGCAGTGTAGCTTGCTTGTTGTTGAGTGAAGATGGGTCTTGGCATTGAGATGGAGACCTCTGGGAGATTTTCACCATTTTATATTACATGGAGCTGGGAGGTCTCTTGTGGTCCAGTGTCCTGAAGTTGGCTCCCCCACCTCAGAGGCACAGCACCGACTCCTGGCTGGAGCACCAAGAGTGTTTCATCCTCATGGCTCAGAATAAAAAAGAGAAAAAGAAGGAAGGAAGGAAGGATGGAAGGAAGGAAGGAAGGAAGAAAGAAAGAAAGAAAGAAAGAAGATAAAATAAAATAAAATAAGGGAAAAAAATTTTAAGTAAAAAAAATGTATGAACATAACAATAGGACAAATGGTGAAAGCAACACTATACAGACAAAATCACACACAGAAGCATACACATACACACTCACAAAAAGAGGAAAAGGGGAAAAAATAATATATCATGCTCTCAAAGTCCACCTCCTCAATTTTGGATGACTCATTGTCTATTCAGGTATTCCAACGATGCAGGGTACATCAAGTTGATTGTGGAGATTAAGTTCACTGCTCCTGAGGCTGCTGGGAGAGATTTCCCTTTCTCTTTATTTTTATTATTTTTTTAAATTTTTGTTTTTATTTTTGACCCTGGTGTGAAATACATTTTTTTCTTTTTTTTAATTAAGGGTACTTTATTTATTTATTTATTTATTTATTTTTGGCTGTGTTGGGTTTTTATTTCTGTGTGAGGGCTTTATCTAGTTGTGGCAAGCAGGGGCCACTCTTCATTGTGGTGCACAGTCCTCTCACTATCGCGGCCTCTCTTGTTGTGGAGCACAGGCTCCAGACGTGCAGGCTCAGTAGTTGTGGCTCACGGGCCTAGTTGCTCCACGTGGCATGTGGTATCTTCCCAGAGCAGGGCTCGAACCCGTGTCCCCTGCGTTAGCAGGCCAATTCTCAACCACTGCACCACCAGGGAAGCCCCCCTTTCTCTTCTTTGTTCGCATAGCTCCTGTGTTTCAGCTTTGGATTTGGCCCTGCCTCTGCTTGTAGGTCGCCTGAAGGTGTCTCTTCTTCGCTCAGACAGGATGGGGTTAAAGGAGCCGCTGCCTCGGGGGCTCTGCCTCACTCAGGCCGGGGAGAGGGAGGGGTACGGAGTGCGGGCCGAGCCTGCGGTGGCAGAGGCCGGTGTGACGTTGCAGCAGCCTGAGGCGCGCAATGAGTTCTCCTGGGGAAGTTGTCCCTGGATCACGGGACCCTGGCAGTGGCGGGCAGCACAGCCTCCCGGGAGGGGAGGTGTGGGGAGTGACCTGTGCTTGCACACAGGATTCTAGGTGGTGGAAGGAGCAGCCTTATTGTCTCACGCCCGTCTCTGGGGTCGTGCTGATAGCCACGGCTCATGCCATTCTCTGGAGCTCCTTTAAGCAGCACTCTTAATCCCCTCTCCTCACGCACCAGGAAACAAGGAGGGAAGAAAATGTCTCTTGTGTTTCGGGAAGCTCCAGACTTTTCCCTGGACTCCCTCCCAGCCAGCCATGGTGCACTAACCCCTTCAGGTTGTGTTCACGCTGCCAACCCCAGTCCTCTACCTGCGCTCCGACCAAATCCCGAGCCTCAGCCCCCTGCCCCCGCCTGCCCTGGCAGCTGAGCAGACCAGCCTATCAGGCTGGTGAGTGCCAGTTGGCACCAATCCTGTGCAGGAATCTCTCCACTTTGCCCTCTGCACCCCTGCTGCTCTGCTCTGCTCTGTGGTTGCGAAGCTTCCTCCCTCTGCCACCAGTAGTCTCTGCACACGAAGGGGCTCCTTGTGTGTGAAAGCCTTCCCTCCTTCACAGCTCCCTCCCATAGGTGCAGGTCCCATCCCTACTCTTTTGTCCTTTTTCTTTTTTCTTTTGCTCTACCCAGGTACATGCAGAGTTTCTTGCCTTTTGAGAGGTCTGAGGCCTTCTGCCAGCATTCAGTAGGTGTTCAGTAGGAGTTGTTCCACGTGTATATGTATTTCTGACATATCTGTGGGGAGAAAGGTGATCTCCGCGTCTTACTCTTCTGCCATCTTCCTCAACTCCCCCTCTATTTCTTTTTAAACAGAGAGGACAAAGGAAAAATAGCAAACGAATGATTTACCAGAAGAGGTGGATTTAATCTTTTCTCATAAGCTTGGATGTGAGGCAAATTCCATGCTGTTGCGGAGGGGCTGAGCCTTCTGTACTATCACCTGAACCTACAGAGCTAAAGAAAGGCTGGTCTTTCCCACAGACAACAGGGTACGAGCCTTTGACAAAACAAGGATATGACAGACTTGGATTAATAACTCTTTATTAAGAATTCCAACTCCAAACAGTAGAAAGCAGCAACAACAACAACAAAAAGTCCTCAGAAGAACTTAAGGCTCAGCTTTTGCCACAACTATAAGAGAAACGGAAATAGATTGACTTGACTGAGAATGAGGTAGATGGGTGTAGAGGGATCAGCGAATGGTGTATCGTACATAGGGGACCTCCACATCGTTGCCGCTCTCGTCGTTGCAGCACAGCTCAAGCACCAGTGCTTGAATGTGGTGTCCCAGCTCTTGCTTTGATACTCGTCTCACTATTGCTGTTATCCTGGGGTGAGGAAAAAGAGGGTCTGTGAAGAAGAAAGAGAGGAAAGGACTTACAGAGACAAAGTTAGGAGAACAGTGAAGATGAGTTGCATAGCTAGCTGATGCTTCCCACCCCAGGCAGGACCTGTTTCTGTTTGCACACTGACCCAACTCAAGCCTGAGTTGATCTTTGATCTTACTTGCTGTCATGAAAAAGGAGTAGAGCATGGATACACCCTGGAACAGCATGGTGATCTCTAACTTGTGCTCTGGCTGAAGAGGGTGGAAAGGAGGAGGGGCAACAAGGTCACTGGGATGGACAGTACCAGTAACCTGGGCAACCACCACCACAAGTGCAGCGAGTGAAAGGGCCTTACCTTAAAGTAGTCAAGGAACTGCTTGAGGGGCATCTCTTCACCATTAGGCTGCAGCCCCTGTACCTCAAAGCGATCCCACAATGTCCACTGCTGGTTATAGTACACTGGGACAAAGCACAGAGTAAAGCACAAAGAGTAAAACGGGAGCAAGCCCAGATCATATGCTCCTCTTTATTTCACAAACATGCCAGTTCCATTCCTACTTTGCACAGGTTCAATGAACAAAGGCTACACAAAATTAAACAAAGCCTCTCACCTGGTATGATGAAAACCAGAGCCAGTTCTATGGAGATAAGATACACACAACCTCTACACGCACACACACACACACACACACACACACATAGCATCACTCACTGATGGGCAACACCAAAGGTTTCTATAAAAGCAAGCCCTTACCTGATGACGGTGTGGGGCAAGGGGCTCAGAGAAGCTGAAAAAGGGCAGGGCCAAGTTGATGAAGCTGTTCTTATAGGACTCAAGCTGTTGGTGTCCCTGCACTACCTTGTACAGCTCCAGACATGCAAGGCCAACTATAGCTGCTGTGGTTGTGGCAATGGCTGGAATGATCTTCCCTGCAAACAACTTGCTCTGTAACGCAGAAGGTGATGAGCAGACGCAGTTGTTAGAGACGTTCAAGGTCTACAGAAGAGGTCAAACATGGTGGACTCAAACTTGGAAAAGGGTGCAAGGTTAGTTCTAGACTACTGTTACCTTATGCTGGTCAGCAGTGGGGAATGTTATAGTTCTCCGCCCAGAGATTGGATGCAGCCACAATGAAATCCATATGAAAGATGCTGTCATCATCCTCTTGTGAGTGGAGACAGAGGAAGAACAGGAGAGACAGAGTTAAAGGAAAAAAAGGTTTCCTGAATACTGGGACCTGAGGTATATTCACCTAAATTACCTGCCAGACAAGCCAAATACTAGCCCAGACCACAAAAGATAATTGGGCCATCTGATGCATGGGAAATGGGTTTGTGCCCCGGTCTGGGAAGATCCCACATACCGCAGAGCGTCTGGGCCCATGAGCCATGCCCACTAAGCCTGAGCATCCGGAGCCTGTGCTCTGCAAAGGGAGAGCTCACAACAGTGAGAAATCCATGTGCTGCAAAAAAAAAAAAAAAAAAAATTAACAAAATTACAGGCAGGCTTGTAATCCCCACAAAAGCTTAGGATGGCTCAGCCCATTCTCCTACACTGTTGAAGGTCCCCATCACAGCACCTTCTCAAAGTTGATGGGGTACATCTTGAACCCAGGGAGGCTCTCTGGGCTGGGCAGCATGGTCTCGAGCTCCTGCAGGCGTTTATCAGCTGCAGAAAGGGAGGTAGTACATGTTAGGCCTTAGATATATGTGAGATCCCAGGCCAGTGTCTGAGGTGCAAGCAGGAGTCCAGGGTGGGGCAGAGATGTTCAGGCAGATAAAGGATTTGAAAAGGAGAGACATCATGGGAAAGAGAAAAGAATGGGGAAAGATAGGGCAGAAAACACCTCAGAAAAGAAAAAGGCAGACAGGTGTGTGGGACATGGAGATATATCTAGAGACACTGAGGAAAACAGGTAAAGCCACTAAGAAAGAATATAGACAGCAGCACTAATCATAAAACAGGTGAAAGCACAGAAGTTGTTAACTGATGAATGAGTGGATAGAAAAACTGATCTATCAATCAAATGAAATATTAAGCCTTAAAATCCATTCAATGAAATATTAAGCATTCCAAAATGGAAGTCTACTATATTTAAAGTTGGTTAAGATGGTAAATCTTTTGTGTTTCTTACCACAACTTAAAAAAAAGGAGGTCAATGAGAACATACTGAAAGAGAAAGACAGAAAGAGAGAAGGGGAGACATGAAGGAAGATATAAGGGAAAACAGGAGACAGAGGGATAAAAGATACAGAAAGGGGCATAGGGGAAAATGCACAGACAGCAAAGAAGAGAGTAATATTACATGGGATAGACCTCAGAAAATTTGAAGAGAGAGACCAAGGAGAATAAATGTGAAGATTAAGAGAATGTTCAGAGAATGAGAAAGTACAAAATACCTGAAAGGGAGACATGTAGGGAAATAAAGAAAATATACAAAGAGAAACATGAGAGAGTAGTTGTCTGGGAAGGAAAATGCGGGAGATATATGAGGAGGGGACAGATATACAGATGAAGAAATTGAAGGATATATACAAAGAAGATAAAATGTAGAGGAAGACTTACAGGGCATGAGACAGGATACGGGAGAGGTGGGAAATTTGAGTTGGGGGGTAGTTATAGATGGAGAGATGAGTAGGGCTATCTAGAGGGAGAGAAGAGGAGGGCTATCTAGAGAGGGAGATGAGGAAAGATATATGGAGGTTAAAAATAGGTTAGGCCAGGGCCCTGGGAAGATGGTGGAAGAGTAAGACACGGAGATCACCTTCCTCCCCACAGATACACCAGAAATTCATCTACCTGTGGAACAACTCCTACAGAACACCTACTGAACGCTGGCAGAAGACCTCAGACACCCCCAAAGGCAAGAAGCTCCCCACGTACCTGGGTAGGGCAAAAGAAAAAAGAATAAACAGAAAAAAGGATAGGGACAGGACCTGCACCAGTGGGAGGAAGCCGTGAAGGAGGAAAGGTTTCCACACAGTAGGAAGGCCATCCGCAGGTGGAGACTGTGGGTGGCAGAGGGGGAAAGCTTCGGAGTAGCAGAAGAGAGCACAGCCACAGGGCAGCGGAGGGCAAAGTGGAGAGGTTCCCGCAGAGAGGATCAGTGCCAACTGGCACCCACCACCCTGAGAGGCTTGTCTGCTCACCCGCCGGGGCGGGCAGGGCTGGGAGCTGAGGCTCGGACTTCGGTCGGAGCACAGGGAGAGGACGGGGGTTGGCGGCGTGAACACAGCCTGAAGGGGTTAGTGTGCCACGGCTGGCCGGGAGGGAGTCCAGGAAGAAGTCTGGACCTGCCGAAGAGGCAAGAGACTTTTTCTTCCATCTTTGTTTCCTGTTGTGCAAGGAAAGGGGATTAAGAACGCTGCTTAAAGGAACTCCAGAGATGGGCGCGACCCGCGGCTAAAAGCGTGGACCCCTGAGACGGGTGTGGGACGCTGGGGCTGCTGCGGCCGCCACCAAGAGGCCTGTGTGCGAGCGCAGGTCACTGTCCACACCTCCCCTCCGGGAGCCTGTGCAACCTGCCACTGCCAGGATCCCAGGATCCAGGGACAACTTCCCCGGGAGAATGCATGGCTCAGGCTGCTACAACGTCACGCCGGCCTCTGCCGCCGCAGGATCGCCCCGCACTCCGTATCCCTCCCTCCCCCCGGCCTGGGTGAGCCAGAGTCCCCCGAAGCAGCTGCTCCTTTAACTCCATCCTGTCTGAGTGAAGAACAGACGCCCTCTGGTGGCTAAATCCAAAGCTCAGACCCGGGAGCTGTGAGAATAAAGAAGAGAAAGGAAAATCTCTCCCAGCAGTCTCAGAAGCAGCGGATTAAAGCTCCACAATCAACTTGATGTACCCTGCATCTGTGGAATACATGAATAGACAACGAATCATCCCAAATTGAGGAGGTGGATTTTGAGAACAGGATTTATGATTTTTTCCCCTTTTCCTCTTTTTACAACGAATTAACCCAAATTGAGGAGGTGGACTTTCAGGGCAAGATTTACGATTTTTCCCCTTTTCCTCTTTTTGTGAATGTGTATGTGTATACTTCTGTGTGAGATTTTGTCTGTATAGCTTTGCTTGCACCATTTGTCCCAGGGTCCTGTCTGTTTTTTCTTTAATTTTTTTAATAACTTTTTTATTTTAATAACGCTATTATATTTTATCATACTGTATTCTATTTTACTTTATCTTCTTTCTCTTTTCCTACCTTCTCTTCTTCCTCCCTCCCTTCTTTCTTTCCTCACTTCCTTCCTTCCTTCCTCCCCTCCCTCCCTCCCTCCCTCTCTCTCTTTCTTTTTCTTCCTTTCTTTCTTTCTTTCTCTCGTTCTTTCTTCTGCTAATTCTTTCTTTCTACTTTTTCTCCCTTTTATTCTGAGCTGCAGGATGAAAGGCTCTTGGTGCTGCAGCCAGGAATCAGTGCTGTGCCTCTGAGGTGGGAGAGCCAAATTCAGGACACTGGTCCACAAGAGACCTCCCAGCTCCACATAATATCAAATAGCAAAAATCTGCCAGAGATCTCCATCTCAACACTAGCACCCAGCTTCAGTCAACAACCAGCAAGCTACAGTGCTGGTCACCCTATGCCAAGCAACTAGCAACACAGGAACGAAACCCCACCCATTAGCAGAGAGGCTGCCAAAAAACATAATAAGGCAACAGACGCCCCAAAACACACCACCAGACATGGACCTGTCCACCAGAAAGACAAGATCGAGCCTCATCCACCAGAAAACAGGCAACAGTCCCCTCCAACAGGAAGCCTACACAACCCATTGAAACAACCTTAGCCACTGGGGACAGACACCAAAAACAACAGGAACTACGAACCTGTAGCCTGCAAAAAGGAGACCGCTAACACAGCAAGATAAGCAAAATGAGAAGACAGAAAACAACAGCAGGTGAAGCAGCAAGATAAAAGCCCAGAAAACTTAACAAATGAAGAGGAAATAGGCAGTCTACCTGAAAAAGATTTCAGAATAATGATAGTAAAGATCATCCAAAATCTTGGAAATAGAATAGACAAAATGCAAGAAACAGTTAACAAGGACTTAGAAGAACTAAAGATGAATCAAGCATCAATTAGAAACACAATAAATGAAATTTAAAATACTCTAGATGGGATCAATAGCAGAATAACTGAGGCAAAAGAATGGATAAGTGACGTGGAAGATAAAATAGTGGAAATAACTGCTGCAGAGCAGAATAAAGAAAAAAGAATGAAAAGAACAGAGGACAGTCTCAGAGACTTCTGGGACAACATTAAATGCACCAACATTCGAATTATAGAGGTTCCAGAAGAAGAAGAGAAAAAGAAAGGGAATGAGAAAATATCTGAAGAGATTATAGTTGAAAACTTCCCTAATATGGGAAAGGAAATAGTTAATCAAGTCCAGGAGGCACAGAGAGTCCCATATAGAATAAATCCAAGGAGAAATATGCCAAGACACATATTAATCAAACTGTCAAAAATAAAACACAAAGAAATCATATTAAAAGCAGCAAGGGAAAAACAACAAATAACACACAAGGGAACCCCCATCAGGTTAACAGCTGATCTCTCAGCAGAAACTCTACAAGCCAGAAGGGAGTGGCAGGACATATTTAAAGTGATGAAGGAGAAAAACCTGGAACCAAGATTACTCTACCCAGCAAGGATCTCATTCAGATTTGATGGAGAAATTAAAACGTTTACAGACAAGCAAAAGCTGAGAGAGTTCAGTACCACCAAACCAGCTTTGCAACAAATGCTAAAGGAAGTTCTCTAGGCAAGAAACACAACAGAAAGAAAATACTTACAATAACAAACCCAAAACAATTAAGAAAATGGGAATAGGAACATACATATTGATAATTACCTTAAATGTAAATGGACTAAATGCTCCCACCAAAAGACACAGATTGGCTGAATGGATACAAAAACAAGACCCATATATATGCTGTCTACAAGAGACCCACTTCAGACCTAGAAACACATACAGATTGAAAGTAAGAGGATGGAAAAAGATACTCCATGCAAATGGAAATCAAAAGAAAGCTGGAGTAGCAATTCTCATATCAGACAAAATAGACTTTAAAATAAAGACTATTAGAAGAGACAAAGAAGGACACTACATAATGATCAAGGGATTGATCCAAGAAGAAGACATAACAATTGTAAATATTTATGCACCCAACATAGGAGCACCTCAATACATAAGGCAAATACTAACAGCCATAAAAGGGGAAATTGAGAGTAACACACTCAGAGTAGGGGACGTCAATACCCCACTTTCACAAATGGACAGATCATCCAAAATGAAAAAAAATAAAGAAACACAAGCTTTAAATGATACATTAAACAAGATGGACTTAATGGATATTTGTAGGACATTCCATCCAAAAACAACAGAACACCCATTTTTCTCAATTGCTCATGGAACATTCTCCAGGATAGATCATATCTTGGGTCACAAATGAATCCTTCATAAATTTAAGAAAATTGAAATTGTATCAAGTATCTTTTCCGACCACAATGCTATGAGACTAGATGTCAATTACAGGAAAAGATCTGTAAAAAATACAAACACATGGAGGCTAAACAATGCACTGCTTAATAACGAAGTGATCACTGAAGAAATCAAAGAGAAAATCAAAAAATACCTAGAAACAAATGACAATGGAGATACGACGACCCAAAACCTATGGGACACAGCAAAAGCAGTTCTAAGGGGGAAGTTTATAGCAATACAATCCCACCTTAAGAAACAAGAAACATCTCGAGGGAACAACCTGACCCTGCACCTAAAGCAATTAGAGAAAGAAGAACAAAACAAACCCAAAGTGAGCAGAAGGAAAGAAATCATAAAGGTCAGATCAGAAATAAATGAAAAAGAAATGAAGGAAATGATAGCAAAGATCAATAAAACTAAAAGCTGGTTCTTTGAGCAGATAAACAAAATTGATAAACCATTAGCCAGACTCATCAAGAAAAAAAGGGAGAAGACTCAAATCAATAGAATTAGAAATGAAAAAGGAGAAGTAACAACTGACACTGCAGAAATACAAAAGATCATGAGAGATTACTACAAGCAACTCTATGTGAAAAAAATGGACAACCTGGAAGAAATGGACAAATTCTTAGAATTGCACAACCTGCCAAGACTGAATCAGGAAGAAATAGAAAATATGAATAGACCAATCACAAGCACTGAAATTGAAACTGTGATTAAAAATCTTCCAACAAACAAAAGCCCAGGACCAGATGGCTTCACAGACGAATTCTGTCAAATATTTAGAGAAGAGCTAACACCTATCCTTCTCAAACTCTTACAAAATACAGCAGAGGGAGGAACACTCCCAAACTCATTCTATGAGGCCACCATCTCCTTGATACCAAAACCAGGCAAGGATGTCACAAAGAAAGAAAACTACAGGCCAATATCACTGATGAACATAGATGCAAAAATCCTCAACAAAATACTAGCAAACAGAATCCAACAGCACATTAAAAGGATCATACACCATGATCAAGTGGGGTTTATTCCAGGAATGCAAGGATTCTTCAATATAAGCAAATCAATCAACGTGATACACCATATATACAAATTGAAGGAGAAAACCCATATGATCATCTCAATAGATGCAGAGAATGTTTTCGACAAAATTCAACACCCATTTATGATACAAACGCTGTAGAAAGTAGGCATAGAGGGAACTTTCCTCAACATAATAAAGGCCATATATGACAAACCCACAGCCAACATAGTCCTCAATGGTGAAAAACTGAAACCATTTCCACTAAGATCAAGAACAAGACAAGGCTGCCCACTCTCACCACTCTTATTCAACATAGTTTTGGAAATTTTAGCCACAGCAATCAGAGAAGAAAAGGAAATAAAAGGAATCCAAATTGGAAAAGAAGAAGTATAGCTGTCACTATTTGCAGATGACATGATACTGTACATAGAGAATCCTAAAGATGCTATCAGAAAACTACTAGAGCTAATCAATGAATTTGGTAATGTATCAGGGTACAAAATTAATGCACAGAAATCTCTGGCATTCCTATACACTAATGATAAAAAATCTGAAAGTGAAATCAAGAAAACACTCCCATTTACCACTGCAACAAAAAGAATAAAATATCTAGGAATAAACCTACCTAAGGAGACAAAAGACCTGTATGCAGAAAATTATAAGACACTGATGAAAGAAATTAAAGATGATACAAATAGATGGAGAGATATATCTGGTACCTGGATTGGAAGAATCAATATTGTGAAAATGACTCTACTACCCAAAGCAATCTACAGATTCGATGCCATCCCTATCAAACTACCACTGGCATTTTTCACAGAACTAGAACAAAAAATTTCAACATTTGTTTGGAAAAACAAAAGACCCTGAACAGCCAAAGCAATCTTGAGAACGAAAAATGGAGCTGGAGGAATCAGGCTCCCTGACTTCAGACTATACTACAAAGCTACAGTAATCAAGACAGTGTGGTACTGGTACAAAAACAGAAAGATAGATCAATGGAACAGGATAGAAAGCCCAGAGATAAACCCATGCACATATGGTCACCTTATCTTGGATAAAGGAGGCAGGAATGTACAATGGAGAAAGGACAGCCTCTTCGATAAGTGGTGCTGGGAAAACTGGACAGGAACATGCAAAAGTATGAGATTAGATCACTCCCTAACACCATACATAAAAATAAGTTCAAAATGGATTAAAGACCTAAATGTAAGGCTAGAAACTATCAAACTCTTAGAGGAAAACGTAGGCAGAACACTCTATGACATGAATCACAGCAAGATCCTTTTGGACCCACCTCCTAGAGAAATGGAAATAAAAACAAAAATAAACAAATGGGACCGAATAAAACTTCAAATCTTTTGCACAGTAAAGGAAACCATAAACAAGACCAAAAGACAACCCTCAGAATGGGAGAAAATATTTGCAAATGAAGCAACTGACAAAGGATTAATCTCCAAAATGTATAAGCAGCTCATGCAGCTCAATAGCAAAAAAACAAACAATCCAATCCAAAAATGGGCAGAAGGCCTAAATAGACATTTCTCCAAAGAAGATATACAGATTGCCAACAAACACATGAAAGAATGTTCAACATCATTAATCATTAGAGAAATGCAAATCAAAACTACAATGAGATATCATCTCACACCAGTCAGAATACCATCATCAAGAAATCTAGAAACAATAAATGCTGGAGAGGGTGTGGAGAAAAGGGAACACTCTTGCACTGTTGGTGGGAATGTGAATTGGTACAGCCACTATGGAGAACAGTATGGAGGTTCCTTAAAAAACTACAAATAGAACTACCATATGACCCAGCAATCCCACTACTAGGCATATACCCTGAGAAAACCATAATTCAAAAAGAGACATGTACCAAAATGTTCATTGCAGCTCTATTCACAATAGCCCGGAGATGGAAACAACCTAAGTGTCCATCATCGGATGAATGGATAAAGAAGATGTGGCACATATATACAATGGAATATTACTCAGCCATAAAACGTAACGAAATTGAGCTATTTGTAATGAGGTGAACAGACCTAGAGTCTGTCATACAGAGTGAAGTAAATCAGAAAGAGAAAGACAAATACCGTATGCTAACACATATATATGGAATTTTTTTAAAATGTCATGAAGAACCTAGGAGTAAAACAGGAATGAAGACACAGACCTACTTGAGAATGGACTTGAGGATATGGGGAGGCGGAAGGGTAAGCTGTGACAAAACGAAAGAGAGGCATGGACATATATACACTACCAAACATAAGGTAGATAGCTAGTGGGAAGCAGCCACATAGCACAGGGAGATCAGCTCGGTGCTTTGTGACCGCCTGGAGTAGTGGGATAGGGAGGGTGGGAGGGAAGGAGACGCAAGAGGGAAGGGATATGGGAACAGATGTATATGTGTAACTGATTCACTTTGTTATAAAGCAGAAACTAAAAAAAAAAGGAATGTTGTAATGTTTTCCCTAATGTAAGAGCCTGGGGGAAGTAAATCTGTCTTCTAGGATTTCCTCCCCAGAACTCAGAAATTTAGGCGTTGTTTTAGCTCTTCTACACTCTCTCCACCCAATCCTGCCTTCCTGTTGGGGATCAAACCTCCCTATTGGCTATCTCATATCTTTCAACTGCCTGCTTTTTGACATCATTCTCCTACCAAACCTACTACCACTTGGTAGAGTCTTGGGGTTTCTGTAGAGTTGTCTGTAAATAAATTTGGATCATCACAAGTGACCAGTGACCAGTAACCAGTGACCTTTGTACTGGACACATGTGCCGTTCAGCTGCAGCCACTCAGACATCCTCTGGTGTTGTCTCCTCATCCCTTGTATGTGTTGATGTTTCCTCTTCTTCTCTGAGCATGTCAGATCTTGATCAATCCAAAGGTCCCAACGTGATCAAAGCCAAAGACACCAGAGCCATTAAGGTGAATCAGGTGCAGGAAAAGCCAAGTGTCATAAAGGTTCCCTCTGATCAACCCAGGAAGAACAAACATAAAGCCTCTGAGCCTATCAGTGGTGCTCCCAAGGCCAAAATCCAGCCAAAGAATCCAGAGTGCCTGTTAGGGGGAGAAGTGGTTCTCTGCAATGCTGCAGTCAGTGACAGGGCTCCTGTGAACACGGCCAAGCATTCTAAAGGCAAACCTCAGAAAGCTGCATCCAGAAAGATCAGCAAAACTAAGAGCCACGGGCAGGAAAAGACCACAAGGACCAGAGGAAGAAAGAAGGCTGAAGACAATAAGCAGTCAGGGAACAAAGTCAAGGCAGAAGAGAAGCCAACAATTCCCAAGACAAAGCGAAAGAAACACCAAACAGAGCTTACCCAAGAGAGCTTTAAAAAAACCTCGAACCTCCCTAGGCATGCGCATGCTGGAGTCTGTGAAGGTTTTTCATGCACTGGGGGAGAAGAATGATAAGAAAACTGGGCTCTCTTCCTGTCAGGTCTTGGGAAATTCAAGCAACCCTAAGGACCCCCAGCCACCCCCAGCTATCCAGCCATGGTGGCATACCCCACATGAGGGTAAGAGCCCTGAGAAAACTCAAGTCAAAACCCAGAAACCAGACAGCAGTGCTGAAAGAGTGTCCATCTCCATCCCAGTATGAGCTGCCTCCTCCTGGGAAGGTCAAGTTGATACCTCTGCCTTTTTCTGCCTGGGACAAGCCTCAAGCTCGACCTGCTCCTTGGAGGCCACAGTCTCTGGCCTCACATCGGCCTGCTGTGGCAGACCATGCCCAGCCTGCTTCTACTAACTCAGCTCAACCTGCTGCAGCCAGTTCATCCCAGCCAGCTCCTGCCTCTTTGCCAGGTCCTGCCAAACCAGCTCAGACAACTGTGACCAACCCAACCCAACCAGGTTGGACTGACCATACCCAGCCTAGTGTTCCTCAGTCTGCTGCTCCTAGGCCTGCACCCTACAAAATTTCATCTTGTGCTTCTCTCCAGCGGGAGCCTGTTCCCCCTGCTGTAACTAAGCACCAGTCCCCACCCAAGCTCCAAACCCCATTTCTACTCCAAGACTTCAGCAAGCAACGAATTCCATGCAGGGAACCCAATGTTCCTGTGTCAGTCAGGTCAAAGCCCATCGAACAAGAGCAGAGGCCAGAGCGGGAGGCCATGAAGAGGCGGGCTCAACAAGATCGTGAGAATGCTGCCAAATACACCTCTCTGGGGAAACTGCAATTTTTCATTGAGAGGGAAAATGAAATGGAAATTGCTGACTACTACGGATATTTAAACTAAGAGCTGCTAGGATTGTTGGTGCCACCTTGGGTACCAGCTGCTCTTCCATATATAGATAAAATACGTATAAATTTCTCTATTTATTTTGATATATTTTAAAACAATAAAACAATAAATAAATGTAATAGAATTAATAGATGAGTAATAAACCCTTTGAATTTTGAAAAAAAAAATAGGTTAGGCCTTCCCTGGTGGTGCAGTTGTTGAGAATATGCCTGCCAGGGCGGGGGACACGGGTTCGAGCCCTGGTCTGGGAAGATCCCACATGCCGCACAGCAACTAGGCCCGTGAGCCACAACTACAGAGCCTGCGCGTCTGGAGCCTGTGCTCCGCAACAAGAGAGGCCGTGACAGTGAGAGGCCCGTGCACCACGATGAAGAGTGGCCCCCGCTCGCCGCAACTAGAGAAAGCCCTCGCACAGAAACAAAGACCCAACACAGCAAAAATAAATAAATAAATAAATAAACATAGGGTAAAGAGGCATACCAAAGGAAGGTGGGGAGGTGGATGAGGAGATCTATAATGAAATGAAACAGGGAAGAAATCAAGGCAGAGAGACTACTGGTAAAGATCATATCCATTTGTCCCTGCATATGGACACAAAAAGAAACAGAGGAAAGAACAAAACAAAGCAAACATACACACAGAAAAGAGATGGACCACTGGTGCACCTGAGGGAGAAACAGTGGGAAGAACAAAGTAGTAGCACATCAGAGAATTTGCCTCAACTAACCAACCTTATTTTAAATTGGAAGAAGCAAGGACCAAAGGACAGTGTGGATAAATCTCAGGCCTGAGATCTCAGAGCAGAGCCAGTGGCAAAACACAAGCACAGGGGAGGCCTGCATACATAGGTGATAAGTAGGATGCTAGCTCTAGGCCAACTAGTTAAACACCCTCACCAACACACGAAGTGGTCTGCAGCTCCTGATCAGAAACATGGATCTTGACTCCAGACTTCAGGGTGAACTCAGGGACCTGCACAGACTGAATGAGTATGGTCACAGCAGCTCGGTCCTGAGAGCCCCTCAGCCCATAGGTCTGGGCAAACAGGTTGGTAGCAGCTATCATGTAGTCCAGATGCAGGGGCCAAGAGAAGGCAATGTATGGAGGGGTAAGCATATCAGTACTCACCTAAGGAGCCGTAGCCTCCTTCCCATCCATGTACCCACATTTGAAGGAGGAGACTTACATTGCTGACATCAAAGATGAGCGGGTGTGGACAGTGTTTAGGCCCAGACCAGAAAGGGGCTCCTGAGCTTGTAAGCTAAGAAAACAGAAAGATTGGGGGGAGTGGGACATGAGAGAAGAGGTCTTTCTGATAATTGTGACTCCTCATTTTCAAGCCCGGAAGTCCCAACTTAGTATATGGCTGGGCACTCACTTTGTGCCAGACACAGAGCTATTTATGAAACTTTTATAGATTGCCAGGCAGGTACTAACATACTTACTTTATTAACTTAATAAATATCAATTAGCCCTCATAAAACTCTCATGAAGTTAGGTCACTATTATTCCTACTTCCTACATGAGGATACTGAGGCACAGAGAGAAAATACATGATTAGTCCCAATATCAAATGCAGTTGAGACTTGAACCCACCTAGGTCCTGTGCTCTTAACACCAAAATTTCTCTTCTACAATATCTATAGCCCTGACTGGGAATCTGGAATGACTCATGTCATATCTGAGGGAAACAGGTACCAAGTATCTTGCCTGAGAGAACAGGGATGGGCAGGCAGAGGAGAGAGGTCAGGAGGAACAGGTCTTTGACTTCAAAAATCACTGGCTTAATCATTTAATGAGATCTCTGGGACTTGGTGGGCTTGCCACAACTGGATTAACTGCAATGAATCATGTCAAAAGTGTGTAGCAAACTGCTTTCAGTAAGCCTATTCTGACAAATGGACCCCACAAGAGTGTAATACCTGGTTCGGAGGAAAGTTGTGCAGCAGCTGTCTGATGTTGTTGGAGTACTGGGTGTGCCAGTGGTAGTAAGCCCACGTCACACAGTCAGCCCAGGTATGTGGCTGCTGAAGCACCAGGCTGCGCTGCACAGTCTCCAGCACCTCCAGGGGTTCAGTGCCTGCCAGGTGCAGTGTTTGCTCCACAAACATTGAATCCCTATCAAGAATTAGAGGGGACACAAACTCAAAATTACACAGTGATCCCAGAGTGAGCTTAACACCATGAAAAGTCAGTGCTGACTCCCAAAGGTATAAGGCCCAAGGAATTATTAGTTTATTTGAAAAGTAGGCCAGGTCCTAAGTGTTACACTGGTTACAGAATGCTTTGACTGACAGGCAGGGGACACAGTGAGCGAGGATTTGGACAGAATTACTCACATTAGGTACTGGTTGACGTTGTCTGCTGGCTGCTTGAAGAGACCTTCAAACTCATCCTGAGCCCACTGCAGACAGAGCAAATCAACACTACGTGGGTTATGGGAAACAAATAAGTTTATGTAGACCTTAGGAACACCATCAGGAAATGCAGCAAATAGGAAGAGCATGGCTGTTATGGGAGAACAGAGGAAGGAAGCCCTCCCAATGTGACTCCTCAAACTTGTCAAGCCCTCACCACTTCAATGTAAAATCCAATGATCTTAATCTGGGAAGAGGTTAACACACAAGTGTACATTCATGCAGAATTTATTAAGATGTACACCTTACCTTAGGTATGTGAGGCCTCAATAAAAGAAAAAGTTCACACCAAGAATAAAACATGAACGATCTCTATGCAGGTTCTGGGGACTGGGCAGAAAGTAAGATAGAGGTTTGACCCCTGTGAATTCAGAGGTCGATAAATAGTCACTGGTGAAGTGATCTGGAGCATCCTGATGCTCGAAATCCAGGTTCAAAGGCCAGCTCTGTCACAGTTTTGTGACCATCAGGTATATCTTTACTTGTTTTTTCTCATTTTAAAGACATACACTGTAACAGTAAAACTACACCTCATGGAGTTAATATGAAATAAGCAAACATGTACACATTTAAAGCTTAGTTTGAAAGTCACAAGGACATATTAAGTGTAAATGCTTTACAAAAGTCCTGTGAGAGTTACTACCATCATTCCAATTTTACAGATAAGGAATCTGAAGCATGAAGATGTTAAGTCCAAGGGCACATAGTATATTTGTTTTAAAAGCCTTTTTATTGGCCCTTCTGCATGCTGGGTAGAGAGAAACACAGTAATAGAACCATAACCTAGTAGAGGTTTTATGTATATAGAAATGAACATGCACACAAAAACACATCTCTTTCTCTCTCCATCTCTCTGTATCTAAACACACACACACACACACACACACACACACACACACCAACATGGGATGTATGGACAGGGAGAAAGACACATACTGAACTGAGTCCACAAGTATAAACTCATCCATTCTGGAAGGAAAAGTGACTGAACTGTTACTGCTCATTTTCTTCCTGTTCCCATACTTCCTAAACATAGCCTCAAAGACTGCATTAAGAATCATTTTGATAAAAGGATGGTTATTTGTGGTTTGAAAGGGGACTGTAATTAGGGCCAAGTTCTGAGGGCCAGTTAATGGGGTGCTTTTACTTTGTCAACCTACATGATAGGTATGCTGTTTTGTATGTATGTGTACTATATAAACACAACTATGCTGACAAGCTATTAAACATATATTGGGAAACAATCAAAAAAGTAGTCCTAAATATGGACTTAATATTAGCAAAATAGTATCCTGTACACAAAGAAACACATCCTCACCTTTTAGATATACACTTCTTACATAAAGTATTTCACATGGTATAAATAATACTTCCCTGTATGTTTCCAAAATAAAAATTTCAAGTTAAAGAAAATCATTTTGAAAAGCTTAGGTTGCTAGGTTTAAAGTGAGTGAAGGAGAGTTAAAGAGAGGGCAGATATTACATACACTGAGGCTTCATCATCTGAATAACAAGAGTTTGGCAAATGAGACACTGTCCAGGTACCTATCTGTTCCACCTCTTACTCCCTGCAAGGCTGATCACCTGCAAAGTGTGCTCAACGGCATTCAGGAAGTTCTTCAGTGTGTAGATGGGGATGGACTTCTCAGGAGGGTCCTGGCTGGAGCTGTATGACTCTGTGAGGAAGGGGATACTACTTCCACATTACCCTTGGTACCCAGTGTGCCTGACTCCAGAAGAGGCTTACGGTAGAACACACAGCAGCGGTCCATATACGTGCCTGTGAGAAAGGTGCAGCAGGTGAGGGTGGGGGAAAATAATATCAGGATAGGACACAGTGACACACACTCCCTAAAACACACACATTACTCTCGCCTTGTCCTCACCGACCCGCAAAACTCACGGGCATCCACACTGTCCGAGGCACTGCCCACACCATCCAGCTTTTGGAAGAAGTTATCATCATACACATGCTCTGTGTGAGGGCCCACACAGTTCTGATGGCTCATCACCCGGATATGTGGATTTATCTGGCTCACAGCTGCAGCAGCTGTATCAGACTTCAATTTCTGGATAGGGATGGAGAAACAGAACTGTCATTCATATAATCACCCAACAAAACTTTACAGAGCTGTTCTGAAAATTGATTTACGCAATGATGCACAAGACCTAGGCTCTGAGGTCAGGAGGCTCTGTGGTCTATGATAAATGCCACACAGCTTGGGCTGGGACAAATGAGGAATGGGGTGAATAAAAAAGGAAAACAGTGATACAATAGGAGCCAATGGGTTTAGTATCTGTTCTTTTGTCTACCGAACATCCATTGTTTTTACTTACTAGCACCCAGAGTTGGAGTGCATTCACCCAAAGAAAACCAAGGTCCTCTGAACTTACAAAAACAAAAAGGATCCTCTGAAAGTACAAGTCAGATCACATTCCTCTCCTCACAGCCCTCTATTGATTCCCACTCTCACTAAGGGTAAAATGAGCTGCTCCCTATTACTTTTACAACCTTCTCTCATACTGTGGGCTGTCTCTGTCTCTATTCCTTAAACACAGCAGGCATATTCCAACCTCAGGGTTTTGCTCATACTGTTAACTTCACCTGGCATACTCTTCCCTGAGATTTCTTCCTGTTCTCATATATCATCTTTAATTCTCTGTGGATATACCACCTTTCCAATGAGGATTTCCTTTACCACACTGAAAACCACCCTCTCATGGCATTTCCAGTTCTATATCTTGTTTTTCATTCTTGCCCCTACACAGTATTTTTCACCTTGTTATGTTCTAACCACATACTGTGCTATTGTATTTATTATTTGCTGTAGCAGTTCTCCAAACTAATGATGTTAAAACGAAGTTTGTGGGGGGTTTTTTATGTGAGGCACAGCTATCAAGATTTCCTACATTAGACATTTAAACTCAGAAAATTTTTAAATATTATTACTCCGTTTAAAATTGGAGGGGCTTCCCTGGTGGTGCAGTGGTTGAGAATCTGCCTGCTAATGCAGGGGACATGGGTTCGAGCCCTGGTCTGGGAAGATCCCACATGCCGCGGAGCAACTAGGCCAGAGCCACAACTACTGAGCCTCCGCGTCTGGAGCCTGTGCTCCGCAACAAGAGAGGCTGCGGTAGTGAAAGGCCCGCGCACCGCGATGAAGCGTGGTTCCCACTTACCACAACTAGAGAAAGACCTCACACAGAAAGGAAGACCCAACACAGCCAAAACTAAATAAATAAATTAATTAATTAATAAAATTGGAATAATTCCATTATATAGTACAAATATTATGAAAAACACTCCAATACAAATCTTTAATGATAGGAGTCAATCTGTATTTACAGTTTTGCAAATTTTAGTTATATAATATCTTAGAAGATAGCTGAATTTTCATTATCTACTGCCTGTAATGTATTACATGTTTTGCTTGAAAGATGTAAGGGACATCCAGCCTTACCAAAAAATATTTCAATAACATTTTCAGATGATTGTTGATATTTTTTTTAAAATACATCAAAACTTGACATGTGATAGTAAAGTTTAGTTGCAAGGTAAAATACTGATCCACAGCAATATCCACTGTCTTTCTCTGTATTTTGAATGGTTCTTTAGTTAATGCACAACTCTGTATCATCATGAATTGGTCTGGTCATTTGGAAAATACTGTGTATTTGGGTTACGGACAGCCTCCTAGAGCAGAGTGGAAAATTACCCTTTCACCTGATAAAATGAGGATAAAAAGGACATAATGTCTTAGTATTCTTAAAAGAGTTGTGATCTTTTGGACTTGAGGAAAGAGTGCTGCCAACCTCCACTGCATTAGAGAATCTCTCATTTACTATGTCTTCCCACTAGACAAAAGCAGAAACCTTTCATTTGCTATCTTATATATTCTAACTACTTAAGTAGTACCTAGTATTTGCATGACAAAATGAAAGGAAAGATAAACACTGGCCAGGCAAAATAACACTGAACTTTACAGAGACGCCCCAGATAGATCCCTCTATAATCTAGCTTCCAGAGTTCCACATTAGCCGTAACCAAAAACCAAAGAAAAAAAAAGATGGCTGGGGACAGTTTTAAACTCACAAATGAACGATGTAATAACTTTTCAATAAATATCTCCTGGAAGAAAGAGTGAGTGGTAGAGAAAAGAAATAAGGTAAGAACTGAAGGAAAGAGACAAACAAAAAGTCCTAAGGTGGGCTTCCCTGGTGGGGCAGTGGTTGAGAGTCCACCTGCCGTTTCGGGGACATGGGTTCGTGCCCTTGTCCAGGAAGATCCCACATTCCATGGAGCGTCTGTGCCCATGATCCATGGCCGCTGGGCCTGAAGGTCTAGAGCCTGCGCTCCACAATGGCAGAGGCCACAACAGTGTGAGGCCCGCGTACCAAAAAAAAAAAAAAAAAAGTCCAAAGGCAATAAGACAGATAACCAGAAAAAGACAGGGGAAAAGTGAAAAACAAAGCTGAACCACATACCATATCCATTCCACTCACCTTGATATCCCAAGGTCGGAACAGAAACTGTCGATTCAGATTGGATTTTACTATGGTGTCCATGTCTGTAATGGTGATTGCCACACCCTCCCCACAGCCTAGCCCAGTCATGGCAAAGGTCTTGAGTAGCTCACAGCCAACGGCCCCTGCACCCACCTGGGAGGTGGCCAAGAAGAGAGACACAAGATGGTTAGGGTCACTGGGTAACAAAACCACTCCTCACTACCCCTGCAGAGGGCAAGAGAGGGTAAGAGGATCTATGACTGCATATTTAAGTCACAGTGCCATAAAAATCCATGGTCCTCTAAGGAAAGAGGCACAAGACCAGGATATAAAGGACCTGGTGTGAAGAAAATGGAAGAGGGATGAGATGAGGGTACAAGCCAACACCATCCCTTGTACACCATGAGGAGACTCCAGAAGAGGTGGCCAGAGCCTAGGGGACCTAAAGGTAGCTTTTGACCACAAGGTTCTCTCACCAAGAAGTATCTCTGCTTACCCAGCTTCTCTTGCAGGTCAGAGCCAAATACAGCCATGTGCCCATCATAATGGTTCTGGCACTGAGTCATGTGAAGGGAAGAGAGGGTTAGGGAAAAGCCACGTTAAAAAGATCCACAATAATGTCTTCTCCATGGGCCCAAATCACATATTGGAAGGCACGTGTCCTCTGTGAAGGCCTCTTTTTCCACAGGGAGACACTCAATGGCATCAAAGTACAGCTACTGTATAACAGGCATAAACTTTCCAGAGCAGCCCTGAGGAGTCGGTTAGAAAGAGAATGTGATCACTGGTTAATCAGAGCTGGAAAGCAAGCAGCAGGGCCGGAAAGGAACCTGGCCCAGGCCCAGCACTGTCCATCTCCACTCACGCTGACCTTCATAAACTCCTGGGCAGCCACACAACCAGTGAAGGAATTGATGGGTGCCAGATCCCCAGGGGCCATATAAGCCGGCTTCCGGATGAGGTCTTCATCCAGACTGTTTTGCTGCACTGCTGGCAGAGTTTCAGCATTCACAGCCTGTGCTAGGGTCACCAGTTCCGTTGCATCCTCCTGGAAGGAGAAAAAGAACAATCACACCACTGTGGGGAGAGGGAGAGGTAAAAAAACTAAATAGATGAAGAGGCATAGAGCAGCTTTGGCTCAAGGACCTGGCTGGCTTGCCCACCCATCTACCTCATTGTGGGGCCAAGGAGAATGGCCATGCTGGGCACAGAACTGGTGCAGGGCCTGGAAGCCAATGGGTAGCTGAGGAGGGCGAGAATACTTGGCAAAATCTGTTATCACAAAGTCCGGCTCTGCCAGTGAAGTGGGCAAGGATTTCTGTGGAGAGCAAGATATCAGAACAAAAAAGGAAAAAACGTAGAGATGCCTGGAACCCTACAGCACACTCTCCTGCTCATACTCACAAAGCTTATCTTCTTAGTTACTTTGACCTGACTGACAACGCCTCCACAGATGTAGTCAGAGAAATTGGAGGTATCACAGATACTAAAGGTGTAGGGACCTGGGGGATGAAAAGAATGAAGGTTTATATGTCAATTCATTCCCTCCCAAGATCAACAGCACTATCAAAACAGGAACGGGAAAACCTCCCACCTCCTTTCTCCCCAAACCCCCTCCCCCATATAGTGGGAGTTTGGAGTTAACAGATGTAAGCTATTATATATAGAATGGATAAAAAATTATATATAGAATGGATAAAAAAGGTCCTACTATAGAGCACATGGAACTCTATTCAGTATCCTGAGATAAACCATCATGGAATAGAATATGAAAAATAATGTGTATATAGATAACTGAGCCACTTTGCTGTAAAGCAAAAAGTAACACAACATTAAACATTAAATCAACTATCCTTCAATTAAAAAATAAAAATAAGGTATCGTACACCATAAAAAACAAACAAACACAATGCTGATTTCTTCAGACAGCACAGGCACCCTATGTCTAAATGCCACTCTAGAGAAAAAGTAAGCCCTGAAAGGATCCAATGGCAACTACATAATTTCTCTAGAACAAACTCAAAAATATTAAAGGAACACAAAACGCAACTCCAAAAAGCTAACATTCACAATTACCTTCCATCCATCAAAAATTAGCAGAACACAGATCTGTGGCTTTAGTCTTCAAAAATTTGTAAATTTTTGGCCATTATTTCTTCAAAAACTCTTTTGGCCCCCTCCTTTGTTGGGAATTTCTTTGACATGTGAAATATATTTACAATAGTTGTTTTAATGTTCTTGACCAGTGATTTTACATAACAGATGTGATTAACAAATTAACACACAAGAAAAAATTAGGAGATTTAACAAAGTAGAAGAAACTATCCAAAATACAACAAAGACGGGGAGAAAAAGACAAACAAGTCAAGTGCCTTAATATACATGTAATTGGAGTTCTGGAAGGAGATAATGGGGTGGCAGTGAGCTGCGAAAGTAACATTTTCAAAAAAAATAAGGCCAGATATTTTCCCAATTTGATAAAACTATAAAACCATAGTTAATATAAATTTAATAAACTGCAAAAGAGACACGGAGAAAACTATACTAATGTATATCATAATCCCATTAAGATCAGTGATAGCGAAAATAAACACATTAAATACAGAGAAACAAGAATAAGAATAGCAGACTTCCTGTGGAAAATAAGGCAGGAAAGACAACAGAGCAATATCTTTAAAGCAATGAATTCTAAAATGCTACACTCTGTAAAGACATCTTTCAAAAACACAGGCAAAATGAAATTTCAAGCATGAAAAAGCTGAAAGAATCATCACCAGCAGACCCCATTCCACAACATATGTCAAAGGCTTTCTTCGGCAGAAGAAAAATTGCATCAGATGCAAATCTGGAGCCACAGAAAAGTATACTGGAAATGGTGATTATGTGGGTAAAAATAAACTTTCTTAAATCTTTTCAACAATATAATTGTGAAGTCAAAAATAATGTATTGAGAAGTTTATAACATACATAAAATATATGAGGACAGCAAATGGTGAACCAGAAAGTGGAAATATTTTGTTGTAAGTTTCTCTTTAATATGTGTGGTGATGAAGTATTACTTAGAGATTGTTATACTATACATTCTAAAACAGTTTAAAAAAGAAAGAAACAGAGTCAATGGGCCAAAAAATAATAATGGAATCAAACCCTAGTGGTATAAACCTTTTCTGCCTGTAGCTCAGTTCACATGTCTTTATTAAAGCTACCTGGACCCGTCTCTTCTAAGTCCCAAGTCAGATTTCAGAGAGGCATCTCCTCTTGGACTTTGGTACAAGTCAAGACTACAGATATGTGTCAACCCTTGGGTTGTGGGTCAGCCCACACCACAGGGACAATTCTCTCTTTGATCTGGGCAACAATTTCTTGCTCCCCAGTCTTGGCATACCCAGGACTTTGATCTCTAGGGGATAGATGCCATTGAGTTCATTAATGCCCTGAACTTCTGTGAAGGACACGAAGTCACGCTCTCAAACCCGTGTCGGGCACATCCAGGCAGCTTACAACACCAGGGTTGTCCTGGATGGAAGAGAAGTAAAGAAAGCCTCAGAGGTAGGATCAGGGTACCAGGAGCATAAAGGAGGACTATGGCTACCCACATGCCTTCCAGAACCCCTGTGGCCAATCTCCTTACCTTGGTAACCAGAGGAATCATAGCACTGAGAGGCTGTTCCCCATTGGAATCCGTCAGGATCATCTCCTCTCCAAAGTCACCGAACAACTGCCTGTAAAAGGAGACACGAGGACTGGTGCCTGAGACCCTTCGAAATAGTGAACACTTCCTAGGAAAGCTTAGCCATCACTCCCGGCAGTCAGTGCTCATGCTAACTGGGGAGAGGTGAACATGGAGAATGGAAAATCTGGTGGGCTGAGAGTAGCATTACGCCACTGGGAGCCAGGGGGTCTTAGCCTGGGCTTGGGAGGAGCTGGGGATAAAGGAAGAAGCAGGCACTCAACCAAACAGACCCCGAGTGTCTGCCACGACCAGCTTGATTCCATGGCTGTGACAAAACACACCCACCCGCAGCTGGCCCTCCAAAGGAGAGCTGGTGAGGAACACAACCTGTAACAAGAAGGAAGCTCATGCAAAGGGACTGGCATTGGGGTGAAGGGAAATAAGAAAATAAAGGAGAAAGGCAGGCCAGGGGTTGGCAGAATGGCAGGACTAAAGCTTACTGGTTCAGACCTTTTCTTCAAATATTTACAAAGTATGTGTGTCATACTCAGTGAGGGTAAAACTCAATGAAGAGAAATATGAAACCCCAGACTATGACAAGAAAAGTAAAGCAGTATTAGGAGGACAGAATTTGAAGACCAACTAATTCACTTATTTGAAAAACACCCATTCCTGCCTGCCTACAACCCTGCATGTCCTGGGAGTCAAACAATGAGTCACAGTCTGTTCCCAGTTAAAGTTTGGGTTTATCCCCAAATCCTACAATCATTTGCTTCAATTCTCAAATAAAACAAAACAGAACAAAGCAAAGCCTGCTCAGCAATGATATGTAGGCAATCTTTGAATTCCCTTCCTTATTCACCAGGATAAGTTCCTACTGCTGCATCAGGAGTTCCAGTGCCCAAGTTCTCTGGGAAACGCAAGGGCACGCACCCACAGGGCTGGTCCATTAAATAAATACTGAACAAACCAACCAGGAAAAGGATCTGAGAATGCAAGTCAGGAGGCAGGGTGATGCTGCAAAGTACCTGGAAACCACTAAGTAAGTCATCAACAGGGGCCCCAGTGTAGGTGGTGACGGGCACATAGCTGTTGAGTTCAGCAAGGTAGGGCTGTGATGCCTCAGCCTGGTTCTTACCGATGTCCTCCTCCCTTAGGTAGAACTACAACAAGGTACAAGAAGGAAAGAAGTGAAGTGAATGCAGAGACCAGGGGGTTTGGTGATTGGGCAAGGGGAAGGGATCCAGGAAGAGGTATCTGGGATGAGAAGTCAGCCCACTGGGCAGTGCCCTGGTCATGAAGGGTGACTGCTTTGACCCCACCAAGGATGATATTCTTCGCAATCTCCACCCCTAGGCCCTGAAGGCCCGACACTAGCACACTGGATGTCTGGAGATGCTTCATAGCCTCACGGCCCAGGACATACCTGCCAGATTTGAAGGAGACTCTGGGTCATGGCTTGGCCCACCCAACTCTATACTCTCTTTGCCCCCCTCCTGCTTCACATTCCCAGGCTCAGCCATAGTCACCACTGCCAGGAGTAAAGACCCTCACCTATGTCTGGTGCACTGCCTGTTTTTGGCATTCCCTAGGAATGGAGGGGAAAAGAGTTTCATCAAGACAGCAAAAAAACGCTTAAATAAGAGGTACTTTCCCACCAACCACAATACCATCCCACATCCAAGATTTAGGGAAAGGACACTCACGTTGGTTGGAAGGGCAATCAGCACATGGTTTTGGATCAGGCCCAGACATACAACGTTTCTTCGATAGTGGCATAGTGCACATCTTTAGAAAAAGGGTCAGAGGTGAGCCAGATACGGGGAGGTTTTTCTCTTTTGTTGGTGGTAACTCTGGTGGAGAGAAGGACTTAAGTACTAGCATCCTCATTTCAAGAACGGAAACATGAAGACATGCTAGGTACTAGAGCTACTCTGAGAGGGAGGAAAGAGGAGGCTGAGCTCAGACAGTTGATTTTCCCCAGGAATGGAGGATAAAAGTTTCAGGAAGATAACAGACTAAAAGAGTGAGTGAGCAGACACTGGCTAGATTGTGAAGTCCGGCTGGGCTTCTGTGACCACTGATGCAGAGCACCATGCAGGCTGAACAGATGCTGAGAAGGGGATCTAGTAGGAAGGAAGCGTGCTCAGGGAGGGGTTGTATAATAATGATATAGGGGCCTATGAGGCTGAAAGCAGAAGATGAGGGCTTGTGAATGAAGATATTGGCCACTTGAAAGGCCCTAGGGGAGACTATAAGGCACGATGTGGAGTACAGGATCTTAAAAGAAGGGAGGACAACCTGTTTCCTTTTGAATGCACAGGTAGAGCCCTGGGCAAGACTGGGAAGGTGAGTCTCTGATAGGGGTGGTTAGAACCAAAATCTGAAAGGGTCTATCAAATACTGGTGCAGGGAAGGGGGACTGGGAAAGGATGTCTGCCAGATTATGTATCTGAAGAATTCCTACCTGGTATCTGGTCCCCCGGGAGCTTCTGAGAGAAGATACTTGGGATTATCTGGAAAGAATTCTGAGACGATGAAAAGGGGGTATTTTCTAAGAGCAGATATTGGGTTAGTAGTAAAGCATTTTAGTAAAGGACAATGTCAGATTCGGAGGTGTTTTTGATGGAAAATGCTAAAATGGAGTTTGGGAAGGTCGACGACTAAGTAGAAATGCTAGGTGTAGGGACACTTCTTGAAGATGCCATAGAATGGAAGGTCTTTAACGGCAGGTAATAAAGGTCTTTCAAGGGAAATGCTAAAAAATATTAAGTAGAAATGCTGCGTACAGAGTGATCTCTGACAGATGAGACTACCAGGGTGAGACGTGAGCAAGAGGTCTCTGAGAATGAGTCAGGGTCTGTGGTATTCCATAGTGTTGTATTTTTTTAGCTCTGAATGGTGATTAGGAGGAGGAAAAAGGGGAGGGAAGGGTGAGTAAAGATGTTAGAGAAAGGTCTCTTTTAGGGAAATGAGAGCGAAACAGACCTTGTCAGGGCTCCGGTTCCTCTTGGAAGCTGTGAGGATGGTAATTTGGGTTTACGGTCTTCTATGTAATACACTGGCTGGGAATATTGAATCTGGTGCTGTAACGTGCTAGATCTGTGAGGGAATAAGGTTCTTGGCTAGATATGTTGCACCCGAGACTCTAAAGGTTAGGAACTGGGCCTCTGGAGCCCTGAGGTCAGATTCCAGAACACAGGCAAGAAAGAGTAACATCAACCCAGCCCCAGCATCCGCCCCTATGCCGCCTCCTCAGCCCAGTTAACCACCTCCAAGACCCTCCCAAAAACCCTGCCCAGGGAGAGGTGCCGAGAAAGGCCGTTTGGTACAAATGCCCGTTCCACGGGGGTTCTGCCGCCAACTCCATGTGGATCTGAAGACAAGCCGGGCTGCCGCCCTCTTTTTACTCCTCCTCCCCCGCCGTCTGGCTGGAGGAGAGTTGCAGCCGCCTCAGCCTTACCCAATTCCACTGACCACGCCTCCTTTACCTCAACCGCTGACCCGGAAGCCCAAACAAAACGTTTGGTCCTACTCGCCGTCGCACCCTTAGTGAATCACTGGTGACGTCAGCAGCCCCTGTGTGACTCATTACGTGTGCTGACGGCAGAAGGAAGACAGCTCCACCTAGTGGCTGCATTCAGTAAAATGGGTATAAACTGAAACACGCAAAGTTACCTCACTGAATCACTCTGAGGGAAGACAGCAAGCTAGAGAAGTCAAGACTTTTGGTCTCGAATTATACAAGACACTAGGTGTTAACGGACTTCCTGAGTAGAAGTCCGTGCCGAAAGAGACTTGCAACAGAGGCATATGAAAGCAAACGGGTGCTAAAATTTCCCGGAACTGCTTATGATTCTTTTTAACAGCACATAGTTTAAGCATGTAAAATTTCTACTCTGCCACCTGAGTGCTCTGATTTCCATTACTCACTCTTGAACTTAATAAGTGAGTAGGGACCAATGCCTCACTGTCCTCTTCTATACAACTGTGATAACATCAGCCACCTGATAAGGTCAACATGTTATGAAATTGGAAACATTATGTACAGGGAAATAAGATAAAATGAATAATCACTATGGTGTAAAAAGTTTACAGCAATGCTGTCTATGCACTAAACACTGTTAAGTTTAAATATTAACGTAATATTTATATATGAATACATGTTTTTCCTATTAATATTAAATTGATTATGGGTGAAGATATACCCAGGCACCAGAGAAACTTCCATTTGGGGACATTATTTCATAATGAGGCCTTGAAACACCCTTCCAAAGTGACCCTGAAACCATAATGCTAATGTTACCAGTGCCCATGAAATAAGAAAAACACAATACCAAGTCATCATAGACACCACCATTTAACAAACCTCGTGATACACAATAAGCACCCAATGCATTTCTATTGAATAATAATAAGATATGACATTAACTGATTGCTAATATACAGTACACCTGTGTCTTTGACATTTTGCCACTGGCATGCTCAGAAAAACATCTGGTAGAGTACACTGTTAAAAGAACTGGTCCCATGCTTTTATTTCTGGAAATTTTGATTACGAATCCAACCTCTTTGTTACAGGTCTATTCAGATTTTCTAGTTTTTTTAACTCAGTTTTATTCACTCTGTTTTTCCACTAACTTGACTATTTCATATAGTCAAAAGTAATGTCCAAACGAATTCCTAACAATTCTCTTTATTTCTATATGGTTTCATAGCCATTTTATTTTATTCATTCAGGTTTCAGTAATTGAGTCATCTCTCTCTCTCTCTCTTCATTTTTGCAGTCAACCTAAGGTTTTTCAATTTTAATAATCTTATCACAGAACCAACTTTTGGTTTTGGTTGATTTTCTTTATGCTTTTTCTATGTATATTATTTTATTTATTTTTATACTAACCTTTATTATTTTCCTCTTTCACTTTGTTTTGCGGTTAGACTTTTTTTTCCAGTTTCTGAACTCTTTCTTCCCTTTTATATAGGCCTGCATATGTGTGTGTTTGTATATATATATATATATATATATACATACACATATATGTATATATATATATATTCCTCTGGGTTCTGCTTTTGCCGAATCCCATGTCTTGGTATGTTGTGTTTTCATTTTCATTCACTTCAGAGTATTTTCTAATATCCCTTGGACACTGTTTGACTCATTGATTACTTAGGAATGTGTTGTTTAATTTCCACATATTTACAAGTTTTCACAATTTCCTCCTATTATTGATTTCCCATTATTCATTCCTTTGTGGTCAGAGAACATATTTGGTGTGATTTAAATTATTGACACTTGTTTTATGGCCTAACGTGAAGTCTATCCTGGAGAACATTCCTAGTTCAATTGAAAGGAGATTGTATTCTTCTGTTCTTGGGAGGAATGTTCTGTACATGTCTGTTAAGTCCACTCGGTTTATGTCATAGTGTTGTTTAGGTCTTCTCTTCCCTTGGTGATCTTATGTTCTGTCATTTATTTGGATATACTGTTGAATCTATTTATTCCTCTCTCAAATTTTGTCAGTTTTTGATTCAGGTATCTGGAACTTTTTAGTTAGGAGAGTATATGTTTATAATTCTTATGTATTTCAACAGATTTACCCTTTTATCAATAATATATTATTAACCTAATATAATAATATAGTAATATATACTGTCTTTTGTCTCATAATTTTTTTATTTAAAATCTGTTTTGTCTGCCATTAGTATAGTCACTGTAGCTCTTTTTTGATTATTGTTGGCAACAAACTTATCTTTGCAACTTTTTACTTAAAATCTCTTTGTTTCACTCTAAGATTTGTCTCTTTGACATCATGTAGTTCATCATGTTTTTAAAGAATCCATACTGCAATCTGCTTTTTAATTGGACATCTTCTAGTGTACCATTTTTATGGTTATTTGTTATTTCTTTTACTATATACATTTTAGAGTCATTTTATTAGTGGTTGCTCTGGATTTAGGTTGTTATAAATTAAGCTGACAGTTTCTAACAACCTAGTTCAGATTAATACCAACTTAATTTCAAAATATGAATTTTTGCTTTTATCTAGTTTATCCCCCTTTTTCTTGTGTTGTTCTTATAATAAATTACATCTTTATCCCCTTTATACATCAGCACCAATTAATTTTTTTTCCTGTGGAGTTATGTTTTAAATCAGGTAAGAGGAAAAAAGTAACTGCATTAGTTTACTATTGTTGCTGTAACACATTTCCAGAAATTCAGTGGTTTAAAACATTACAAATTGTTCTCTTACAATCCTAAATGTTACAAGTCCCAAATCCATTTTACTGGGCTAAATTCAACATGTTGGCAGGACTGGGTCCATCTAGATGCTCTGCTGGGATAATATATTTCCTTGGCCTTTTTTTGCATAGTGGTTGCCAGTATTCCTAGGCTAGTAACCCCTTCTACTATCTTCAAATACATCACTTCATTATCTACTTCTGTCATCACACTGGCTTCTCCTCTGACTCTGACAACTCCTGCATCCCTCTTATAAGAAACATTTTGATTAGATCCACCCAAGGTAATCCAAGACAATTTCCCATCTGAAGACTTTAATTTAATCATATATGCAAAGTTTTCTGCCTAAAAATACATACATGTCCTGGGGATTAAAATGTGGACATATTTGTGGACTATTATTCAGACTAAAATCATACACAGAAAAAATTTGTTTAAATTATCCTCTGTATTTACCTATATAATTACTTTTACTGATGTTCTTTCTTTCTCTGGATTTGAGTCAACATCAAAGTGTCTTTCATTTTAGTTTGGACTCCCTCCAGGTATTATCTCATCTTGTATGGCAGATAGTTAGCAATAAATCCTCTCCGTTTTTTTTGTTTATCTGGAATTGTCCTAATTTTGTACTCATTTTCAAAAGATGGTCTTGCTGCATATAAAATTCTGGGTTGACAGTTTTTGTTTTTGTTTTCTTTTAACACTATGAATGTCATCCAAGTGTCTTCTGCCCTGCATGGTTTCTGATGAGAAATGTTTGGTTTTGGTCTAATTGAGAATCTCTTACATGCCATGGGTTGCTACACAGTGCTTTCACAATTCTCTCTTGGTTTTTGGCTTTCAGTAGTTTGATTATGATATGTTTTGGTATGGATCTCTTTGAGTTTATCCTGCTTTGAGTTTGTTTAGCTGGTTGAATCTGTATAATGATGTTTTGCATCAAATTTGGGATGTATCTTGGCATTACTTCTTCAAACTTTCTTTCTGCTCCCATAATTATTTTGGCAACTCCCCAGGTTAAAGTTCATTTGCACTGGGTGAGCTCCAAATTATGGCAAATATAGACAGTCTTGCAAATGGAGTCTTCCAAAGAACATCTCAGTCACAACAGATAATGTCAAAGCCTTGGAGATGAGGTTCTGAAAGAATTCTCACTTTGTTCCTCTCCTTCTGGTGGCTACTGGGATGCAAAAGGAATGCATACTATTTCAAAGTGTACCATTATTAAGCTGGAAAAAAGGAGGGTGGGATTGTGACAATTTAAAGTCTCTAGAGCTTGCTGATCTTACCAAGATTCAGTCATTTTTAAACACGTAAATACTCCCCTAGTTCCTGTAAAATTTTGTCAATTTCCAGAGTTCTGAAAAAGTTGAGTCTGCATTGTAGGTTTGTAATGTAGAGAATTTTTGGAGGGCCTTACTCTATCATTTTCTGACACAACTCATGAGCTGTCCTTACTGAGGAAGAAACAAAGGTTTGTTTGTGTTTCAGCTCAAAGGTGACCCAAGAGAAGTGTTGGACCCTCACAGTAATTCTTTCCATGATTATCAGCTGTGTGGCCTGAAGACAGGCACCTCACTTCTATGGGCCATCTATAAAATGAGGATAATAATTGTAACTTACCCCAGTGGTAGAGTTTAAATGACTAAATATGAATAAAGGGCTTAAAAAAGAGCATGACACACAGTAAGTACTACCTAATTAATATTAGTAGTTGGAGTACTATTAAATTGCCTGGTGTATTATGACACCTGATAAAGACATTCACCACACTGTAAAGATCATGTAAGTATTTGCTGTTCTTCTTGTCATCACCTTCATACCACCAATGGATGCTGCAAAAAATTGCCTGTGTTCACACAGCTGGGAAAGAAAAATGCTGGATTTTTCATTTAGAACTTTGCAGGTAACTGACATATTGCACCAGAAGGCTTTTCCCTCCTCATATACAGAAGTATCTACTCCTTCATTAGATGCAAGGCTCAAAACTCTACAACCTGTTAGGGGAATCTATACATGTTTTATGCACATGAATGAGCAAAACCATACTCTTCATGATAAATGTACAAGTGTCCTAAATAAAGGCTCTCTAAATTGGGACTATACTCTCCCTCATGAATAACCAATTCATTTAGTTTTGTACGATAATATCTGTGTCCCTTCAGCACAACTGTCCTTTCTCCTTTCCTGACAAGAAGGGCCCCATATCTTCATGAATGGTGAGTAAAGCTATAGCAAATGATGTCCTAATGGTACCCTGTTTCTCAGCAAGATCCTAGTTGACTAGGCTCCAGTATCCCTTCTTAGCCTGAGTTGATGACTATCCTTACAAAAAAAGTGAGCCCAGATGCATCCGATCTTATTGACCCATGTCTCCAAATGTTTGAAGGACCCTATAATGGAACGTGGGTCACAAAGGCCATTTTGGCAAGCTCCCAACACTTGTACTAGGAGTCTTACTTAAACAATCTTCTTCAAATCCTGCCTTGATTAGAAATCTCAAATTTTACCCAAATCCACTTCCCTTTGGAGAACATTGCAAATACTGTGTGCTATCGAAACATGGACACCAAAGACCTCCTGCCAAATATTTCTAAGCCCTGTTGCAAAAGGGTATGCCCCCAAAGAGACTTCCAAATCCCTCCCCTCAGTCCCTAAACACCACCTCCTATAGGTCCCCTCCAAAATAGACATCCCTTAAATGGCGCCATGGTCCATAGACCTAAAGGCATACCTCAGAGGATACCTGAAGTTTAGATCCCTTCTACAAATGATGTGTAGGCTTTTAGACACCCTGAACTCCTGTTGACTCCCTGAACTGAGCAGAAGGCGAACTTTCTGTTGGTGATAAGACAGAGCAGCTGAGCAGCAGCTAATGCTGTCACCCTCTAAAACATGAATTTGATTTCAGCCAAGTTCTAAACATGAAGCCAAAGAGGACCTCAGTGGCTGAATTGGCTCATAATGCCTGCCACCAAAAAGGGACCTCAACCTGGGTTCCCCTTCAGACCTACCCATTTTAACAAGCCGTGGTCCCTTCTGGGTATTACACTCCTCCTGAAGAATCTGACGGGAGATTTAAAGTGTTTTGGAAGAAAGGAGAGCCTAGGAGATGTGAAGAGGGAAACAGGCATAAAGGTTTGTCAATGCCATTGTATCACAGCAGTGCCTTTAATTTAAAAATGTCCCTGTTTCATGTACCCATATTCTAAATGAAGTGACAATCAAAACAAATAATTAAAACATAATTAAAATATAAATTTTTTTCATTACATGTTAAGTAGGAAAACCTATGTATACATTATTACAATATATAGCATACACTTTATTATACAATATAAATTTATTTATATGTATTTTTATTTACATGTATTTTTATATTTAAAAATTATGTATGTTCATATTTGTTATTTATGTATTAATGTTAATATATATTTAAGTTTTTTTGTGTGTATGCACAAACTAACCATGGAAAAAACAGAAAAATTATGAGTAACGTGAGGGAACAATTTGGAACTCTTAAAAAATGTAATTCTGTGGGAAGCCATTTCTGCTGGAGGAAAGAGATGGAACAAGACATAGTGATAGATAAGCAAAATTAGTGTCAGTAAAGGTGAATATTTTTAGAAATAATTTGAAGTGATTATTATTTTTTAAATCTTTACTCTCACTTAAAATCTAAGGTAGGTCATTTTACTATATATTGCCATTTTGTCCTCTATAGGAGTGCCATCGGTGTACATTC
Source organism: Mesoplodon bidens (assembly GCF_964165515.1). NCBI lineage: Eukaryota > Metazoa > Chordata > Mammalia > Artiodactyla > Ziphiidae > Mesoplodon > Mesoplodon bidens. The sequence goes on from NC_138163.1 coordinate 135,189,189, forward strand.
CTCTTTGTGACAGCCTTGTCAATAGTAAGCTTTGTTTTTTGCCAATTTGAGAAATGAAAATTACCATCTTAAAATAGTGTTATTTTTCATTTTTCTTATTAAGAGTGAAGTTGGACATCTCCCTACATTTAAAGACCATGAATATTTTCCTTTTTTAAAAATACATATCATGTTCTTTGTCCATTTGAATTGTGTATACTATTAGTGCCTTTTTTTTACCAATACATTTTATAAACTAGCTCTTTTCAGAAATTTTTAAAAGAGAATACTCATAACATAGTTATCATGTGTTCTTTCATCCTTTTCAGATTTGATTATAAGCATCTACTAGAGTGTCAGGCTCTGTATTAGGGAATGGTGTAATAGCACTAAACAAGATAGATAAAAATCTGTTTCCCATGGAACTTTCATTCTGAGGATCAAGACAGACAATCAAGATGAACTTAAAAATATAAAGTTAAAATGAAGAAATAAATTAAGGAAAATCAAGGACAAGATATAAGGAATATGATAGAAAAGTGGTATGAATCTCAATATGAGAAGTTAGGAGAACTTCTCACTCATTGAAGAGAGCACATTTGGGCAAAGATATGGAGGAGATGGAGTGTTTTTAAATTTATTTGTTTGTTTGTTTGTTTGTTTTGGGCTGCTTGAGTCTTCATTGCTGCACGCAGGCTTTCTCTAGTTTGCAGCAAGCAGGGGCTACTCTTCATTGCAGTGCGTGGGCTTCTCATTGTGGTGGCTTTTCTTGTTGCAGAGCACATGTTCCAGATGCACAGGCTTCAGTAGTTGTGGCAGTTGAGCTCAGTAGTTGTGGCTTTCGAACTCTAGAATGCAAGCTCAGTAGTTGTGGTGTACAGGCTTAGTTGCTCTGCAGCATGTGGGATCTTCCCAGACCAGGACTCGAACCCATGTCCCCTGCATTGGCCGGGGGATTCGTAACCACTTCACCACCATGGAAGTCTGGAAGAGGGGATTTATATATATACTTGGGGAAGAACATTAAAGATAAGGCAAATAATTTACAACAACCCCAAGGTTGTACTGTCCTGGGAACTACAATAGCCCTCATCAATAATAAAGCCCACGTACAACCTGTGCAGCAACTACAATCGTGAACTCTCCAGGTATCAACCAGGATAAGCAGATACCAGCTTTGAGGCCAAAATACAAATTCTCCAGCAAATTGCCTAAGAAGACTAAAGTAAATCAGCAGCATTTACTCCCAATAAACTAAACACAGTCTATGCAGAAACAAATCCAGAAGTCACACTATAATGTTATGTCAACTATCCAAGGGAGCCTAACCAAAGCCTCTGCAGAAATCTGCCCAAAGAGCCTAAAAAACCTCCAGATCAACCAGCTGAGCAAACCACATACTGTTCAGCATCAATCCAGGGAACCTAACCAAAACCTATGTATCAAGCAGCCTAGGAGGCCAAACTGCAATCTCTGAGTGAACCACAGAAGGTTGCTAACTACAGAGGCACCTGTAGAAAGTGGCACAGTGTACTGAAATTATTAAAGCTAACCAATCCTAAGCCTTCTTTCCCTGTCTCACCTATTTCTTAAAAGGAATTTCCATTCAATAAAAGATCTCCCCCTGTTTTCTCCTTACTCCTTCTGTCTCCTGATGAACCCTGCTATCTCTCTGTGTGGCCCAACATGGCATGGTGTGCCAGTCCTCCTGGTAACTATGAGAAGATGCTCTTTTCAACTGATTTCATCTCCTGACCTGTGGCCTCAACAATAATAAAACCCACATTAAAACATTTGGTGCAGCAAGCAAGGTGGTTTGGTTTCAGATTGAAATGATATGTCACTAGACTCTTTATCTTACCAACTAGTTCTGCCACACAGCAGTGGCAGCCTGGGAAGCATTGTGCTTCATGCAAATGTTGCTAATATTGAGATCAGGGAGCTGGCTGTGCCATTCCAGAGAGACACTGTTGTCTAGAGACAGGTAAACAGAATTTCTCCTATCTCCTTTTTCCTTTAATCAGCCACAGAGAGAAAAACCTCAAAATTTTGGATTCAGGTGGCTAAAAGCCTAAAATAAATATTTTAAAAAGGGAAAAACAAACTATAGATACAAAACAACCCTAGATGCAACCCTAGAGAAAAAAAAAAGGTAAATAGGTAAATTATATACTGACATGTATATATCTTATATAATAATATAAATGTACAATAAGTTACAAAAATTAACTAAAAGAAAGATCCATAATTTGACAAAAGTAGAAACCCAAATTTACATAACAAAATTTATATAGTAAAATATGTATATAATAAATTATATATTAAAAATTTCTTATACACTAAAGTAATTTATATAAGAAAAGAAAAGGGCACTTTTGCACCTCTGTAGCATAGATTCTAAATTAATAATGCTGTAACATTTGCTTAAATGAAAATTTGCTTAAAGTTTTAAGTCCATAATACTCCATGGACTTCATCAATACTGGGGCTCTAATGCTTAGACCCACAGGCCGTTGAACCAGGGTAATATAAGCTGTACGACCCAACTACCTCACTGGCTTGCTCATCACCAAACTAATAAGTAAGGAAATGGCCCATAGCTAATAAGCAAATCTAGAGGGTCTGCCTACAGACTTATGCAGGGCTCCAACAAACTCAGACTTACTATAATACTACAGAGAAAGAAATATGAAAGACATATCAACTCAAGTGGGCATCCACTTAACAATGATAATGCACTCCCTCTTCCCAGACAACATCACCTTTGCTCAGGAACTCATCATTGCAGATGACATCACCTCAGACAATATTCAATATCACCTCCAGCCCAGGACCTTACCACTGAACATGATATCAACACTCCAAAAGTTCTTAATATGACAGTGGACTATCACAGGTCCAATTATAGTAAGCACTTCTTTTTATGTTTTGATATCTTGGGGTCTTTCTGACACTGGAAGGGATTGCCCTTCCCAAATTTAGCTACTGCCTAGAGATAGCAGAAAGCATGCCCAGGGCACATCTTCCAAATGCAAACCAACCAAATTGAAGCCCATATGCCAACCACCCACTTTATCTGGTTCTAAAACTCAGGCCACTATCCACCTGTCCTAATTACACCAGGGCTAAGTACCAGACAACTCTAGGAAATCACTATACTCCAGTCAATGCTAAGGCTGATTACACTGCCTTGTCTTACTCTTCATACAGAAAGCACAATAAAGGCTCTTCCATGCATTTTTACTTGCTCCTTCTGTCCCTTGACTGACACTGCTGCTTAACAGCATGGCCCCTCCCCATGACATGATATGGTTTCAGTACTTTGGAATTGTAATACATTATCTCCTCAGTGGCAGTTATTTCCTGAACTGTTTGCCAAACCACACCTGAATACTAAAACCTAGATGTAAAAAGCACATAGGAACTCTAACTGCAACTTCTGTAGCTTGTATCCATTGAGTATGAACATAGTCAAGCTGAGAAGTTTAAGCAAATCTCTATAGAAATCTACCTAAGAAAGCAAATCAAATGTATGGCAATCCTCGCAGGAAAAATAACACAGCTCTGCAGCAACTGACACAGGAAGCCAGCCACTACCTCTGAAGCAACTAGCCCAGAAAGCTTAACCACAATCACTTTGACCACCAACTTTGAAGGTTTAACCATAGCCTCTGCAGAAATTGACCCACAAAACTCTGCAGTGATCTTTAGGAAAGCTAACCACAAATTCTTCATCAGGTAGACAGGAGCCAAACCATATCCTCTGCAGCAACAGCTAGAGAGATAAACACAACCTTTGCAGCAATTGGCCCAGGAAGTCTAAGACACAGTTTTGAAACAATCAGCCCAAGAAACAAACACAGCCTCTGTAGTGAAGAGAGAGGCAAACTAAACAACTTCTGCAGTAACTACGTAAGAAGGAAAATTTCAATCTTTGCAGAAATTGGACAAGGAAGTTAAATCACAACCTTTGCAGAAACTGGTCAACACAGTAATGAAAGATTGAAATCATAATGGAGTAATTACAGTTCTGACATAACAAGTGGTGTCGGGCAGCCATTGAGCATCTGTCCTCAGTTATGTCCCTGTACCACTAAGAAGTTGAACATTCTATGAACTGTATAACCCCAAGAACACCACCAGCCATATCTGGAATAACACGTGCCAGTTGCAAGTATATGGTAACAAGGTTCCCCCTTGTAATTATGCAAACATTTCACACGCGCAGCAAATATTTGCTTAACAAACACCCTTACTTCTTGCTTTCTCTAGTTACAATACTTGACAAACAATTTATGTAACTTCTTGCCTCTATAACTTTCCTCCATTTTTTAGTGTGGCAGAATAGAATCAAAACGCTTCTTGAATCTGTATTTTTCGGGATGAAGTAGTACAAATCTTAAATAAAAGGCAGAGTTTTTTATTTTTATTTTTGTTTGTTTGTTTGTTTTGTCTCATCTCTGTTCTTGGAATTCTGGGTTAACAGAAGCCTTACTGCAATCTCTGGAGTAAATTGCCAGGAATAACCACAACTTCTGCAATACCTTAGTGCAGAAATCTTTCAATAACCTAACTACAACAACCATATGGACAGAAAGTACAACAGAGGTTACCATGGGCTGGAAGTAGGTGGTAACTTGGTGTGCTTATTTAATGGGACAGGGTTTCTGTTTAGGATGTGAAAGATTTTTGGAGAGGGACAGTGGTGATGGTTGCACAACATTGTCAATGTTCTTACTGCCACTTAAAAATGGCTAAATAATAATATCATTGTTAAGTATCACATGAAAAACAAAAAAAAGAAAGAAAAGGAGAAAAAAAGGATTGAAACAGACAACTTTATCTTATGTATATTCTAACACAACTAAGGAAAAAATAAACCTCACTGAAGAGCATTCTGAGGAGACCAGAAAGTAAACATGTAAGAGTAACAACAAAATAAATGGAAAAGGAAAGCTCCCCTCCAAAAAAATGTGGGGAGATGAAAGAAATTAGTCCTACTACGTCTCAAGCCCAATCCAAAGCTTGTATAATTGAACACTTGGCTCTTACACATGAATAGACAAAAATAAAATGAAATAATATAAACCCTTTGCAGTGGCACAGAATTGAAAGCACAAATTCCACCCAAATACAAGTGAAATTTTTAAATATCTCAGTATAAAAAATGGACATTTTAATAATGATACTGGGATAATTCAATTACCATTTGAAAGCATAATAACAGAGCACATCACATGCACATTATAAATACATGACCCTTAACATTATTCATGATATAGGAAAAGGTCATGGAACTTCACTCATAATAAGAGAACTTCACTTAAAAAAACACACTGATCCATGATTTCTCATTTATCTGAGTGATAAATTGATAAGTGATAAAATGAAATTTAATCAGTATAAAAACTCCCAACAAACAAAAGGACAAGATGGCTTCAAGGTTAATTCTACCAAACATGTAAAGAAGACTTAATTCCTATCATTCTGGAAGTATTCCAAAAACTTGCAGAGCAGCAGACACATCCAAATTCATTCTATGAGGTCAAGATCACCCTAATACTGAAGCCAGACAAAAATATCCCCAGAAAAGACAATTACTGATGAACACCGGGGCAAAATTTCTCAACAAAACATAAGGAGGCTGAATCCAACAATATATTAAAAGGATTATACAGCATGAACAAGTAGGATTAAACCAAGGGATGCAAGGATGGTTCAATGTCTGCCAATCAAACAATGTAATACACCATATTAACAAATTAAAAAATAAAAACCACATGATCATCTCAATAGATGCAGAAAAGGTTTTCACAAAATTCAACATCCATTCGGGATAAAAAAAAAGAAACTCTTAACTAAGTGGCTACAGAAGGAACATCTCAACATAACATAGGCCATATATGACAGGTACACAGTTAACAAGATACTCAATGGTGAAATGTTGAAACCATTTCCTCTAAGATCAGGAGCAAGGCACTGGTAACAAATCTCACCTCTTTTACTCACAGTTTTGGAAGTCCTAGCCACAACAATCAGAGAAGGAAAAGAAATAAAAGGAATCCAAATAGAAAAGGGAGAACTAAACTCTCTCTGTTTGTAGATGACAATATCATACGTAGAAAATCCTAAAGACACTAAAAAAACCCACAAGAATTCATCAATAAATTGGGTCAATTTGAAGACTACACAATTAATATAAATCTGTTGGATTTCTATACACTGACAACGAATTAACAGAAGGAGAAATTAAGAAAACAATCCAATTTACAACTGCATCAAAAAGAATAAAATGTCTTGCTGTCCATGAAAATTCAACTAACAATCAAGTTAAGAAGAAAAAAAGAATTTTATTTGTGACAAACTGAGGAATATATCCTGGGAGACTGACTCTCAGAAAGCTCTGAAATCTGTTCTTAACTATTAGAACTTGAAGATGCAGTCTTTGAGACAAAGGATCCTACATCAAAATGTCATACTGATATTTTACATAAAGTTCACCATGGATATATAGTCCAAGTAAGTAGGTACAAAGCAATCAGTAAGTCACAATGATGCCCTACAGAGTTGGGAAAGAACACTATTCTTTTAAGAAGTTACTTGTTGGCTTCAGAAAAAAAAAAGATCTTTATGGTTGATCAGGTGCTCCCATCTTTGAGGAGGTTTGGTTAATTTAAAATGTTTATCAATATTGCATACTTAAAGAGGAGGGAAGAGACCCAACTGGCCAGAGAAAGAGAAGTTTAGGTTTAAGTTTTCTTGTCATGCCTTAAGGTATAAATTTTACTTCATCAGTTTTCCCCCTTTGATCATTGATTTTCAATAGAAAGCTTTAGGTAATCAAATATTGGGTCCCTGATGACTGGGTGGTTGTTTACCTGCCATGGATCCACTATATTCCTTGATGCCAAGTCTTAATAGCTGGGCTCTTTCTTTGTTTTTAGGTGGTTAGGTTAGTAGAATGCTTGGCAAAGACTGATAGTAAATTCCAAGTTGTCCAATTGGACTTATGCCGGTTTTACCCTGTATGTGCATTGTGCATGCCCATCGTTTTATACAGAACTAAAATCAATAGTTTCATGTCATTTAGACACCATTATTTTAGTTGGAGTTTTGAACATACATCAAGAGGCAAAGGAGATATTATTGTATACAACATAGTATAGCCAGCAACAATAAAAATACAATAAGCAGATATTTCAGTTATGAACCTCAGAACTGAACCATTTACCCAAGATTTCCCCTGGACTAGTACATGTTTGATTTTTCATGTGAGTTGCTAGACGAGCTATATTAGAGGTCTCATCTGGTATGAAAGCACAACATTTTCTGAATTACAGCATAAGTTTCTCTGTGCAAAGCCATTTTAAAAGTTGAGTCATTTGGTTTTGTAACATCACTTTCCCAACACAGAAACTTCAAAATTGAGTAAATTATTCAAATGTAGTAAACAATCATGGATGTATATGCTGATGGGGAAATATTTTATGACTACACATTTTATAAGGCAACTATGTTATCTAATACTATTTGGACTAAGGAATTTAGGGATGTCTGCTGTGCTACAATGCTTTTTGCAGCCACCAAAAGTGGCTGATATCTAACTTCTTTTTGTCTGTTTTTAAACTTTTTTTAACATCTTTATTGGAGTATAATTGCTTTACAATGTTGTGTTATTTTCTGCTGTATAACAAAGTGAATCAGCTATACGTACACATATGGTGGTAGGATGAATTGGGGGATTGGGATTGAGATATATACACTAATATGTATAAAATGGATAACTAACAAAAAGACTGCTATATTAAAAAAATAGAATTCAGGGGGGTAGTGTAAAATAAGATGGACGGGAATCAGGAGGAGGATGGTAAGGAGGATATTCCAGTTGCCTTCTTGGAGTTTTAACATGGTTTATCATGAGGCAGCTGTATGATAAGGAAACAGGAGAAAAAGTAGAAAAATGGAAGGGGGAGACTAATGTGAAGGAAAGTAAGGTAGGAAGGATATATGCAATCAGTGAAGAAAGTTGATGCTTCTGACAAAAATGGATACAGAAAAAATGGGAAATAAAATCCCCTGGCAACTTCTTTTTTGTAGGTGAGGCTGTAGAATGTAAATGTTCTGCGGCTACAAATTCTGAAAGAAAACTAGCTTTGGGGAAGTGCCTTGGGAGTTTTGTTGGGGGAGTTTGATGGCAGTACTGGTGCAGGGAGTGGTAGTAGAAGAGGTGGAAGGGGAATTCCTAAGAAAATGTCACCTGACACAGTTTAATCTTCTTTGAGAATACTGCTTGGAGTTTCCATATTGGACCCCATTTTCTATGTTCTTTCCTTCTTGCTCCCTCATCAGCCCAGTTTGTATATGCACAATTATTCCACAAGACTCAGAAGGCTACACATCTTCTACTGTTTCCCAATAAAAGCCACCGAATGGGTCCTGCCCCCAAAATGTGGGCATATGAAAAGTTTAAAATCTCTACCAGAGCCGGCCAGTAGAGACCGGTAAAATAATGAGGGTCTCAGACACTGTCCCTTACTGATCCTCAATACTGGTCAAACCTCTGCCACCATAAGTCTCCCTCAAAACACTGTATAAAATACCTGAGGTTTTGGTTGCCCAGCCCACCCACACCAGGATTAAGCAGGTCAGGCCTGAATCTACACCCTTTCCTCCCTGAAAAGTTCAGCAACATAGATGGACTTAGAGAATATTATAATTAGTTAAGTAAGTCAGAGAAAGACAAACACTCTATGATATCATTTATATGTGGTATCTTGAAAACAATACAAATGAATATATATACAAAACAGAAACAGACTCAGACATAGAAAACAAAAGGATGGTTACCAAAGGGTAGAGGGGGCGAGGGACAAATTAGGGGTATGGGATTAACATATATACACCGCTATGTATAAAACAGATAGTCAACAAAGACCTACTGTATAGCACAGGGAACTATATTCAATATCTTGTAATAACCTATAGTGGAAAGTAATCTCAAAATACATATTTAACTAAATCACTTTGATGTATAACTGAAACCAACATAATATTGTACATCAACAATTCTTCAATAAAAAAGAAAACAATCCTATTTTCAATAGCATAAAAAAACAAAATACATAGACATCAACTTAACCAAGAAGGCAAAAGACTCTTTGCTAAAAACTACAAGCCATTGCTGAAATAAATTAAGGAGAACAAACAGGCAAAAAGACATCTGTGTTTGTGAATTGGAATACTCAATATGGTTAAACTGTATGTATTACCCAAAGCAATCTGAAGATCTAATACGATAACTATCAAAATCTACGGGGCATGTTTCACAGAAATAGAAAAAATAATCCTAAAGTTCATATGGAACAACAAAGGACCCTGAAGAGCTAAAATAATCTTGAGAAAGAAGAACCTTACAATGTCTCATACTTCCTGAGTCAAAACATATTACAAATCTACAGTAATCAAAACAGTCATAAGACTGGCAAAAAGACACATAGACCAATGAACAGTATAAAAAGTGCTGAAATTAACCCACATGTTTAATCAAACAATCTTCAGGAAGAGTTCCAACACTAGTCAATGAGGAGATTCTCTTCAAGATGAAACTGAGACCTAATCTTACACCATACATAAAAATAAAGGAAAAAATTAATTAGAGACTTAAATGTAAGATTTGAAACTGTTGAACTTCTACAAGAAAATATAGGGTAAAATCCGCTGGATATTGGCTTTGGCAACCATGTCTTGGATATGGGACCGAGAGCACGGGCAATAAAAACTAAAATAAACAAGTGGAACCTACATCAAACTAAAATAATTGGGAATTTGAGTTTCAAAATTTAAATTTGCAGGGAAGGAAGGAGAAAGAGACCAAGTTCATGCCAATGCACAATGGAATATTATGAAAAAGGAAATCCTACCTTATAGTAGGTTATGACAACATGGAAGACATTATGTTAAATATAACCCAGATTCAGACAAATACTTCATAAGTGCACCTACATAAATAATCCAGTGTAGTCAAATGCATAGGAACAGATAGAAGAATGGTGCTTGCCACGTGCTGGGTAGAGTCAAGAGGATAAAATGGAAAGTTGCTGTTTGGAGAATACACAGTTTCAGTCAAGCAAAATGAAAAAGTTCTAGAGACCTGCTGTACGACAGTGTGTACAGGGTTAACAATAATGAACTATACATTGAAAATTTGTTAAGAGGATACATTACGTGTTATTTTTTACCACAATACAATTGAATAAATTCTCCTTTTATATTATCTATTACAGTTGTCAACTGAAAAAACTTCACAATGTGAGAACTGTGAGTTAAGTTTGTTGGGGGCAAAATGAGGACTATAACCTGGGATGCAGAATCTCAGAAATCTCTGAGAAACAACTCTGGAGAGGTATGTGAGGAGCCAGCATATAGGTGATTTTGGTGAAGTGAGGTATGTGCAACCAAGCACACATATCAGTGGAAGATTGCTGCTAGTCACAAGGAGCAGATGTCCCTGTTAATAATTTTAGTGCTTTTCTGGACATGAGGAGATGTAAGATCTGGCCTTATAAAGTCTTCTTCTGAAAACATCTAAGTATCTGAAAACCTGCTCTCCTAGTTTTTTCCCAGAGCACAGAGAGCCTCATTCGTGATCTCCAACCTGAACTCCTTTCAGGGATGTTGAAGGTCAGAGACTGCAGTGGACAGTGATCTAATCTTTGTAGAAGTAGATGGTCAATGATGACTTTTTGTCCACACATTTTACATTAAATATGTTATTTTTGGGGACTTCCCTGGCAGTCTAGTGGTAAAGAATCTGTCTTCCAATGCAGGGGACGTGAGTTCTATCCCTGGTCAGGGAACTAAGATCCCATAGGCCTCGGGGCAACTAAACCCGCATGCCGCAAACTATAGAGTCTCTGTGCTCTGGAGCCCACACACCACAACTAGAGAGGGAAAACCCACAGGCCACAACTAAAGGCCACATGCCTCAACGAACATGCTGCATGCTGTACTTACGACCTGATGCAGCCAAAAATAAAGATAAATAAATCAAGTAAAAATTAAAAATAAATAGATAGATACACTTTTTTTCTCATTTTACAGATGATGAAACTGTGACAGAGAGAAGTTGTGTCTTGCTCAAGCTCAAATAACTGGTGGTGGAACTGGACGTATTTGAACCTCTTATGTGTTGCATTAACAGCAGAGACTCTGAAGTCAAATAGCACTGACAGTTACTCATGTGTGTGACCTTGGGCAAATGCTTAATCTCATGGTGACTCTTTGTAAAATGAATGTTTTCTCCATCCTAGGAAATAAAATATTATGTCTGTTTTCTAAAATTAAATGAATCAAGATGCTCAAAACATTAGCTGACACTTAGTATTAAAGGCATTATTTTCATTGGTCCTCTATAGCACAATAAGATATTGTAAGGTTTCTAAATGTGAAAAGATTTAGTACATAATAGGGACCTCATCAATAAAAATTGTAGTTGAGTGGTCTGAATGTACAGAATGCTTACTCACTTATTCGATCATTCTGCAACTATGTATTCAGGGACTTTTGCATGCTCACAGTTCAGGGGCATAGGGATACAGTAATGTGGAAATCGGACAAAGCACTTGATGTCAGACCTCAACTGTTAAAGGAAGTAATATTTGAGCTGAAACCTTGAATGAGAAGAAGATGCCAGCCACAACTAAATTTGAGGAGAAGGCTTTCTGGGAAGAAGGAACAACAACCTTGGCTTCTCTCTTACATAGATGCCTCTCTGTTTCTCTCCCTGCCTTCTCTGTCTCCATTACGTTCATTATGTGAGTCTAGAGAACCCCCTCTACCTCATTTCCCCCCAGATCTGAGTGGTCTCTAACTCAGAGTATATTATATTTCCACCCCCCTTTTCTCTGTTCTGTTTCTCTCAATTCAATATTAATTGAGTAGCTCTATGTACAAGACCTAGTGAACAAGAAATACATATTCCTTGTAACAGACACCAAATCTGCCCAAATCACTGAGCTCATACTGCTCCAGTGGGGTACTGACAAACTTCCAACTATCAGAGTCTTCATCTCTGCCACAAGACTCCTCTCACACCATGGGAGGCCTAAGTCTGGGTTTTAGTCCCACCCTGTTCATATCTAGCTCCTGGGTGTTAAGATCCCCTCTGTACCCACTCTCACTTCAGACCAGCATTGGATGTTGGTGGCCCACCCACCTGTTAGGCTAGAAGTGGCAGGAATTAACACCCCTGAAAGCAACCCTCAATCAATGACTAATGAGAGCTGATGGATAAAAATTCCTGGCCCCTGGTCCTCAGATGAGACAATTCAAGGTGTGTGCTCCCCACAGGCCCCAGAGCTCCCCAGTGGGATTACAATCCATTTGCCCACTGGTTTAAATGAACTGATAACATTCAAAGGCTGTCTGTTCTTTGTCTCACTTCCTCACTGTCCTACTGCTGCTTCCTAGAATTAGTTCCTAAATAAACAACTCAGTTTGTATTTTTGTCTCAAATTCTGCTTCTGGGGACCCAAAGTAAGATAGTGACTACCCTCAAGTAGTTTACACGTGGTGGGTAACACCTAGGGTAAGAAAGCATATACACCAACAAATGAGTTAAGCTCTGCTATTTCACATTTTGTAGTGTATATATGTTGATGCTACTCTCACTTTGCCCCAGCTTGCCCATCCCCATGTCCTCAAGTCCTTTCTCTACATCTGTGTCTTTATTCCTCTCCTGCCACTAGGTTCATCAGTACCTTTTTTTTTTGATTCCATATATATACATTAGCATATGGTATTTGTTTTTCTCCTTCTGACTTAGTTCACTCTGTATGACAGATTCTAGGTCCATCCACCTCACCAAAAATAACTCAATTTTGTTTCTTTTTATGGCTGAGTAATATTCCATTGTATATATGTGCCACATCTTCTTTATCCATTCATCTGTTGATGGACATTTAGGTTGGTTCCATGTCCTGGCTATTGTAAAGAGTGTTGCAATGAACACCGTGGTTATTCTTTTTTGTACATTGTTGTTAATTCACTGTCTCAGTAGGAGAACAAGAACCCATATATTCCTACCCTACCAGCTTGCTGATGTCACCACTCAGCACATAATATTGAGAGAAGATTATTTCATTAAATCGCTTACTATGCCTATTTTAGAACCAAAAATTTAATTAGATAATATCCAGGAAATAACTAAATGATCAGGAAATGTCATTCACAGGTACAGATTAGAAAACAATCTGCATACTAGAAATAGAATAGTTACTTCATACTTGGATCATAGTTATACCCCTTAAAATAAAATGGAAATAAATACTTCATAAAATAGTTATAACTAAAACAAAACAATAAAATATGTGAAAAGAGTGAATTTAATAAAATTAAAATATTAAATAAAGTTTTAGAGTTCAAGGCTAATAACTGCTATGAAAATGTTTTAAGAGTAAGAGATTGGTTAGCATGTATGTGTCTACTGTATCATTGGCTTAATCTGGAGTGGTGGGAGGAACGCTGTTAAACAACCTTACTTCTTTCCTTTCTAGAAAGCTACCTTTAGGAAAACGCAACTAAATTTGAGAAAAATATCAATAAAATAATATTTAAAGCAACTCCAACTTTATCTGAACACTACTGTAATAGATAAAGTATCTCAAATAACTTGAGCTTAAGTTATAAGTTTTATTGATATTGACTAATTTTGTAAGTAACTGAAAATAGTAGCAAATAAACTAAATGTATTTGCTTACCAGGTATACTGACAGTTATCTGATACAGTGGATCAATATTTTTTTTCATGTTGATTTTGAATACAAACAAGATTTGGTAAATAAGGAAAAACACAACAGATATTTTTACCCTATTTTTCTCTGTTCATAGATGCTAATGCAACAGACAACAGTATTATACATTTCACTGGCACATGCTCCTTCAGAATGTAGAATTTCAAAAGTTCTTATAACAAGAATAATCATTGAGATAATTAGATTCTAGTTCAGAAGGTAGCAGTTATCTAGGAAACCTAGTGTTACAATTTTGTATAAAAAGGTATATAAAAAGTGTAAATTTTTAGACTTCAAGGTATCTATTTTGTGTAAGCTTCAATCAAATAAAGTGTGCTGTAGCTGTCATATGTGATTATATAGTTTAATAAGGACATGAAAGTTCAACTTTATAAAACAGTGACTCTGGCTATTTATTTTCATTTAAAAAAATTACTGAATAACTGTCATCATAAGAAATTTACAAGCTAAAATATTAAAAAATTTTAACAAATATCTGGTATTTTCAGTCTACCTACAAATTAGTTTATAAAATGGATATTACATGTGGTACAAATATATGGTGAATCTTCACAAAAAAATAGACTGAAAATGATAATTGCAAGGATAAATTTGAGATAGTTTTTCTTTTGTCTAAATCTCACAGAATTGACTATTGAAGCAAATATAATAGCAATGTATTATTTACACATAACATAGAAAAAGTAAAATGCATGACAATAGTACAAAGACTGAGGGGAAAACTAAATATACAATTTTAAATTTTTTATATAGTATATGAAAAGATATAATATCTCCTGGAGGGATATTGTGATAAGTTAAAGATATATACTGCAAACCTCAAAGCAAGAGCTAGCATAATTAAACACAGAGTTACAGCTAATAAAAAAGCAAAAGAGAATAAATGAAATAAAACATACTAGCTTCTTTTTAAAAGAAGAGAGATCATGAGAAAAATGGGAAAAATAACAAAAGGAGAAAACAGAAAATTACATGAATGAGCACACTAACTGTAAATGGTCTAAATGCCCTAATAAAAAGGCAGGGTTTGCTGGATTGGATTTTTTTTTTAATATTCAAAATATATATTGCCTTCAAGAAGCATACAATACATATAAAAACATGGATAATTAGTAAATATTAAGTAAAAGAAACAGGGGTTAATAATAAAGGTATAGAAGGCAAGGCATGTCCTCCTAGTCCTAGTCATTAAAGAGCTGGGTGGTTATATTAATATCAAAGTAGATTTCAGAACAAAAAAAACCTGAGAATAAAGGATGTCAATTACTAATAAAAGAGATCAACCAATGCTCCCAAATCAACTCTGGTAAGAAGTGCAATCTTCTGGATTAGATGGCTTCATCACATCTTTGGGTTACTTAACCTCATGAAGCTATGGTCTCCACACTCATAAAATTACTATGATATGAGAACCTACCTGAAAAAACCTGAGAAAATGGTGTAAATAAACAATACACCAATGGCATGTAGAAGTTTTTGGCACATAGTGACATCACCATTACCATCATCACCATCTAGTCATCTCTTTGTCAAACAGAATGAATGGGACTGACTGATTAATAGTATCTGGCAGTGGAATGATGGAGAAGGAATTGCCTTAACTGACACTGGGTATCTCATCGGTGAAGCTTGAAAGAATGTTCTTGGAAGCAGCATGTGGGGAGAAAAATAAAAAATAGGTGTGAACATCTTAGTTTTGATATGTCTGCTGACAAAGAAAAAACAGAAATGTGAACCTTGTTCCTTTAAAATTTATTGATTGATGTTTGCATTACAGCAGTTATAAACTTTTACTCTGAAACATTTAGAAAATACAGATTGCAAAAAGAAGGAAGCTAAGCATTGCCTAGTACCCTCCATCGATAAAAACAATAGTAATAAGAGGTCTCTCAACAATTTATAAAAATAAACAGTGTTTTCAAATAGTAAATGAAAGAAAGTTCTTTTTCTAAAATATAAAATTTCCAACTAATAGATGAGTATCAGAATTAACATATTAGCTTTTAGCAATTTTGATGAGATATAGGTCCAGAGCAGGATCATCAAAGTCTGCTAAAACTAGTGGGTGAGAAATTCTGAGGAGAAATAATAATTGTGAGCAACAATATTTGCCTCTTGGACTGATTATATAGATATGCCCATATAAACAAAAGGATGGAGATAATTGCTTGCTAGCCAGCCTGATCTACAAGAAATACAAATGGAATGTATCTTTGCAATCAATAGATCAGAAAGATAACATCTGAACTAATCAATTATACTATCACAAAAGAGAGAAAATAATGTATTTTTTAAAGGGATGAGACTGAAAGTACACTGTAGCTACAAGTAGAGAAGAGAGAAGACAAATGAAACATCCACATCTACCTACAAAGTAGTATAAATATGGAAACATGGTAGTCATTTGCAGATGATGTAATTACTCACCCAAAGATATCATAAAAACTTTCTTTCCAAATAATGCAAGCTAAGGAAGCAAAAGAAGAATCTTACTTAAAATAACTTTTTAAAATGTCTATTAAATAACTAGTGACTAAGTGAATAAGAAAAACAGAAAAGGAAAAATAAACAGTATGGGAAGAGAGGAAGAGAGAAAAGAACAGAGAAGAGTGGGTGGAGAGAGGGAGATATAGACACTATTAAAGTAGATGAAGAGCACAATGTAAACCACAAGTAAATCATTATACAGAAGTCTTTCTAAGCTTCAGAGAAGAGAGAAATCAGTATGATAAGAAATGAAGAGACTTCCCTGGTGGCGCAGTGGTTAAGAATCTCCTGTCAATGCAGGGGACCTGGGTTCGAGCCCTGGTCCAGGAAGATCCCACATGCCATGGAGCAACTAAACCCATGTGCCATAACTACTGAGCCTGTGTGCCACAACTACTGAAGCTCATGTGCCTGGAGCCCATGCTCCGCAATAAGAGAAGCCAGCTCAATGAGAAGCCCACACACCACAATGAAGAGTAGCCCCTGTTCGTCACAACTAGGAAAAAAAAAAAAAAGCCCGTGTGCAGCAACGAAGACCTAACGCAGCCTTAAATAAATAAATAAATAAATAATTTTATGAAAAAGAAGAAATGAAACACTTTCTCTCCCCAGCCATCCATAAATCAAAGTAATGTTAATGTAGATTATACCTTTCTGTCTACTCCAGCCATTCCACTATCCTCAGAACACATAAGTTAGCCCCTAAAGTTTATTTTTGGAAAACATCTACATACGGAAGACCCTTGGAGGTTAGAGGTGGGTTATCAGTAGTCGAAAATTTACGGTGGAATACTAAAGAGAAATCGAGTCAGAGAGCAATAGACTTCAGATGTACATGGCAATAGTACTTGTTTACTCTTGATATAGCCCATGCCTTAGTACCTTTGAATCATTTAGAATATGGTTCATTTGCTGCTTTGATTGAGACTTAACTTGATGATTAACTCTGAAATTGGTAATAAATTAACACTTCACCTTTCTCCAACTCCACTGCTCAGCAGCCTTCTTACTTCTCTTGAAATCAGAATTGAGGTCTCAAGCTTCCAAAAAGCAATTCCTTAAGTCACCAGATTTATGCCAGACTCAACTACTGTAAAATATCTGGGTTTAGGCAGATAGAGAATGGGAGAGGTAGAAGTAGCTGACCCAAGAAAAGGTGTGGCTCTTCCAAGTTTACAGGAAAACACACCTTTGCTGCTCCATGTTTTTGGAACATGGTAAATGTGATTTTACTCTCAACTGGAAACTTCCTAGAACTTTTACTGAAATGAGGGGCTTTACTTATCTCCCTTAAGCATCACCATTCTGGTCTCCTATTTTCAGCTTGCTAACTTACCATCTCCCCTGTGGTTTCCCCTTCCCATCCACATTCTGTCTGAAGGCTAAAATTTACACATATTGGAGAAATATGATTAAAAACAACATCTCCATCCAATCTAGAAAACCTTCTCATAAAGAGAGAAGGGAAAGAAAACAGTTTTATTATGGAATGAGTACTTGACTAGACGGAATGTGATATGCGTCACATGCTATCTGCTAGAGATTGCAAAGACAGGAAGAAATTTTACTCTTTATATAGTTAAGTAGATACAACATATTACAGTCATGTTTTCAAGAAAAAAACTGTTCATTTTCTCCTATCATTATGATGCAAGGTAAAGTTTGTAATTTGGAGCCAGGAGACAACTGAATTAGGCCATCTTCCCCTGAAGTCTGTAAAACCTTTTCTCCTACATGATCCACCCATTTTAGCTCCCCAAAATTCTCAGCCACAATTTTGATGAGACATTTTTACATTTAAAGTAATTTCTGCTTTCTGTTCCTCCCATTAACTCCCTGTTTTCTGTACATGTACATGCCATTGTTTGCAGCCCTAAGTAATCACTAGTCCCCCACAAAAGCTGTGTGTGGAAAATTAAGAAAAGGGCCTGAAAATTAAGGAAATTCCCTGAAAATTGAAAAAAAATCTTTACAATTCTGCAAAAACTTTTTGAATGAAGTAACTGTCAAAATTCATAAACCTGTATCTCATGGGAGTATCTGTTTTATCTTCACAAAATGTTTAATGATGTGAAATTTTATTACTTACTGTAAAAAGACAAATTTATGAATTAAAAACCGTATTACACAAAGACATGCTCTTAATAATGGCACTCTTTCTAGGTTTGAAAAACTGCCCCCTAAAACATAATAAATATAAAAGTCATTACTAACTTTTTGTGCACATATTAAACACTTACCAAAGCCAGAGAAGTCAAATAGTCACAATATTATTATAATAATTCTTTCAGCCATGAACAAAGAGAAATTCTTACTGATAATGTAGTGTTGTTATTTTTCAAACAAAGAAGAAACTTTTTATTTAACACTAAGATTGTTTCACAGAAATCCTGTTTAATAATGATACCCCTATGTTGTTGGACAAAAGATTATTCCACATAATCTTTTAATAAAAATCCTTTGGCTCTTGCAGCAAAAGTAATTTTCCTTTTAGACACATATATAAATTTACTTTACTTATAACACTGTCTTTTTACTTGTTATCTCCCACTGTTTAGGATCTACTTAATGGTACACCTACTACTTTCTCTTAAAATCTTATACTTCATAAGTACTTATCAGACATTTACAGACATGCTAAATATAATCATGTTTATTACACTAATATGAAAATGTTTTGAATATTGTTTAATGCATAGACTACTTATATAGAATATACAGATAAATAACTTTATATTGTGAAATCAGTGACAACAGATCCAAACCAACTTTAAAAACTGAATTAAAAAACACAATATAAAAATAACCATTTTAAAGTATACAATTCAGTGACACATAGTATCTTCTGAATGTTGTGCAACCATCACCTCTCTAGTTCTCAAACATTTTCATCACCCTACAAAGAAAGCCCATACCCTTTAAATAGTATTCCCAATCGCCCCTCTTCCAGGTCCTGGTAGTAATTAACCTGTTTTCTGTCTTCATGGCTATGCTTTTTTTGTATACAAGTTCTGTACAGATTTCAGTTCCAAACTGACAGAGCTATTTATCATTTGTTTTGCTTTACTCATTTTTTGCATTGTCCATTTACCAGGCCATATGCTATTGTAACCAAGCGGAACCTTATTATGGGGTCTTCCTGGAACAGACAATCCTCCCCCCACCCCTCAGTGTCCTCTGCCTGCCTCTTGTCTGTAGAAAACCTTCACCTCCTAGACCTTCCCAAAGTTCCAAAGAGCAAATTTAATGAGAGAAATGAGAAAAATATGGAAACAAAGGAAAACAGTGAAGCAAGACAGAAATAATTATAGCTTAGCCATTAAACAAAGTGAAGGACATTTAGTTCCTCCTCCAGGGCTATAGATAATATTCTGACCCATGACCTTTGAGCTGTTTTGCAGGTACTGAAACCTCCACAAGGTGGGAGAAGTTAACTTCATGCTGCCCACAAGCACGTAGACCACAGACCATTTAGAACCAGAAGGTTGATTCTGCTGACTCCCAATTGCCTCACCACCAGCCAATCAGAAGAACGTCCACGAGCTGATCACACACCATACATAGTAAAAGAAGCATAATTTAAAGGATTATCTCCAACCTAGCTGAAATAACCCTTATTGAGTATTCTTAAGTGCCTCATGCACAAAGAAACTAAAGGGAATTAACCCTTAAATTCATATTTCCCAGGCTTCCCTGGTGGCGCAGTGGTTGAGTCTGCCTGCCTACACAGGGGACACGGGTTCGTGCCCTGGTCCGAGAAGATCCCACATGCCGCGGAGCGGCTGGGCCCATGAGCCATGGCCACTGAGTCTGCGCATCCGGAGACTGTGCTCCACAACAGGAGAGGCCACAACAGTGAGAGGCCCGCGTACCTCCAAAAAAAAAAAAATCATATTTCCCACTTAAGAAGGGCCTTTGCATTGGACTGGTCAATAGAAAGGACTGCTGACTCCAAACAACATTCATACCATAAGAAGACAACAGCAATGGTAGGCAGCTGGCCCAAGAAACTGGACCAGGCCTGTAAGACCCATCCTATGAATTCAATTGTACTGTACCAAATATTTGTCTCCCTATCAACTTTGAAAGTTATTGTTCTACTATAATTTTGTTGCCCTCAGTGTTTAAAATAGGAAAATAATTCTCTAATGGAGTTTTCACAGAGTATAACTGCTCATGATGTTTAACACTGCTTGCTTTAAATTTATTGCTGGAAGCACGGGTAAAATGCTTATGTGACAACTGGGTATGATTGATAAAACATATACCCTATAAAATGTTTCCCCATTAACATACTTCTGAACATGTTTGTGATATCTGATTACTTTTCCTCCATTGTGGATAACTAGGCCAATATGAAGGAGGCCTAGCACCAAGGAACATGATCTGGACCTGGGACAAGTAGCTGAAACAATCCAGCATCGACAGACAGATATTTTGATCATCAATGTTTTGTACTGAAAGATTTGCAATCAAAAGGGAGAAATGATGGAGGAAATGTTCACATATTGAGAAAATGTGACCCTGGCTTATACATGATTTAATATGAAATTTAAGCTAACTGAAATATCCTGTTTGTGGCCTATAAAACATGCATTGTGCATCGGCTTTAGCCATTAATGAAAGATACACTTAAAAATCAGAATGGAGCAAATGTCGTTCAAGCCTCCAAAATAGAGCTTGGTGGCCATTGTTGATGTGAGTTCAGACATGTTCCTATACTACTGAGAACTTGGGTTTTCTAAACTTTATCAAATGTAAGGACAATACCAGCCTTTCTCAAAACAGTATCTGTTAGCAGCTGCAAGCTGCAACCTTCTGGTCTCAAGGTCTCTTCATAACTGTGAAACCCACCTCCTACTTTAGAAATGGTATTGGTAAATGAGCCAGTTCCAAATAGAGACTCCCAGCCAAAGGCACTAGATTATTCAGCCAGAATACTATTAGCTAATAAAATTGCTTTAAATTACATTTTGGCAAAAAAAGAAGAGAGAGACAAGTACGGTGGCCAATAGCTCCTATTATGTATAATACCCCTGGAAAAATGAAAAACCCAAATATAGAATAATTTAAAAGCTTACTTGGTTACTGAATATATTTAAAGAGGAAACACTCCAAAACTTATTTTCTCTGGTTGCATCTAAAATTAGAGGACTCTTTTTGATCATTATCCTCATTGTAATATGTTGGCTAATTTTCAAATGTTTGTCCAAGTGCTATAACAAAACAATCAAAGAGAGAAGTAATGTTTTCATACTACAAAATATTGATGCTAAATTTGAAACTCAAGAGTATTTCCAGCTCTGTGTCCATTCCCAAATTAGGCAGGTCTATGTCCCATTTCATTAGGCAGTAGCCAAAGTGGTTGTTGCCCCAAACAGTTGGGGAAAAGTGAAACAGAAATGGAAACTAAAACTGAGTTCTTCTGCCATTTTTATAATTAACCTCTCTATCCAAAACTTTATTCCCTTTCTTGTTCTCTACCTGTCCCTCAAGACTGAGGAGTATCAAAAAAAGGGGTGGGGGGTAATTGTAACTGAGCAGGATCCTATGGAGGCTTCCTGGAACAGACATTCCCCACAATGTCCTCTGCTTGCCCTTCTCTGTAGAAAAACTTTACCCTCCTAGACCTTCCCCAAGTTCCAAAGAGCAAATTTAATCAGAGAAGTCAGAATATGCAGAAAGAGAGGAAAACAGTGAAGCAAAACAGAAATAATAATAGTTTAGCCATTAAACAAAGTGAAGGACTTTTAGTTCCTCCTCCAGGGCTATAGATCATATTCTGAGCCATGCCCTTTGAGCTATTTTGCAGATACTGAAACCCCCACCAGGTGGGAGAAGTTAACTTCATGCTGCCCACAAGCATGTAGACTGCAGACTGGTTGGAACCAGAAGGTTGATGACGCTGACTCATGATGACCTCACCACCAACCAATCAGAAGAATGTCTACGAGCTGATCATGCAACCCACAACTACCCCCCACCCCACCCCATCTTTAAAAACCTTTCCCTGAAAGCCTGCAGGGAGTTCAGGCCTTTTGAGCACTAGCTGCCTGGACTCATTGCTTGGCACCTGCAATAAAGGCTACACTTTCCTTCACCACAACCAGGTGTAAGTAGATTGGCTTTATTGCACACATTGAGCAGACCAAAGTGTGGCTTGGTAACACTGCTGGTGTCAAGAGTATGTGTGTAGAAGGGAGAGAAATCACTTTTATTTCAGAAATGAAGTGGATTTATTTATGTGGTGTGTTTGTTTATTTAAAAGATTTTTTAGGAATGAGGTTTTGCAGATCTCTTTTTAAGTTACTGGTTAAGTAAGCAGCCCATATTTTATTTTAACTGGATAAATTTCACAGAGAAGTAAACACTGGCTGGATGTTACACTTTAATTGTTAGGGGACCAGTCATCTTGTGGTGTCACAGCTACTCAGGTTGAGAACCACTGTGATGGTCTAGACAATTTATCTCTGTAGGTCTGCCAAAGCAGCATGTGAACCTGCAGGGTTGAAAAACAAGGTGAGAAAAGTAGCTGAAGAAAATTTTATTTGAGATGGCACATATTTCTTCTGAAATTCAAGATGTGTCTCCTAAAAAAGTACCAACTGGTTCAGAAACCTCCATTAGATCTCCATTGTGTGATCACACATTCACTGAGGATTCAGTCATGAGATCTATGACTGAAGAAAATTAATTTCAGGCTCTGTCTGAAGGATCCTTGATTAAAAGACCACGTTACATGTTTTATGTCTCCAAACCAGAGGAAGATAATGATTTTCTTTCTCTGATCTTTCCCAGAAAACTTTGGATGTATAAGAGTTTTGTAACAAAGGGCAGGTAGTCAGAATGTCAAAAAATTACAGTTAATTAAAGAAAACCAGACATCTCACCTGAATGAATTTAGCACTTTTCTACTATGAGAAGATACAAGAGTCTGGGCTCACTGAAAGCATTCCTTTGATGTGCACCTTAGCTATCTAGGGTCAGAATCATGTTCTTTCCCATCTTGAGTTCCCTCTGGGTTCACCTTCAGGGACAGCTGCACTGGCTGATGGCTTGATGGTCACAAAATCCTTTGTTTACTGATCTGGCAGGCAGCACCCTTACTTCACAGTGGCTCTTCTCTTTATGCCCCCAGGAAAACAGACTGTACTTAGAGACCATTCTTAATCCTGATCACAATACCACCATGGGCTTCTACCTCAACAAGACCTAAAGTGGTCCTGCTAGCAGTCTGCATGTATAAAGTTTGGCTTGCAAATTTCTTTAGTTTTGCTAAATAAACTAGAGCACCCATCACCCTTTGAACTGCTGTACATCCTCTGACCTGAAGGTCCATTCTCGTACACCAAACACAATGAGAATGAAAGGGACAGCACATTCTACAGAGAACGAGTACACAGGGACTCATCAGTTAAAATATCCTCCAGCTTTCAATTTCTGGTTATGGTGGGCAAGTTTTTTTTGGATCAACCTTGCTGCTTTTGAAAACAACTATAAGCCATGTATGAAAATATTTCTAATGAGGGAGGTCCCTGGTGGTCTAGTGCTTAGGAACCGACACTTTCACACTTTCTGGGCCTATAGCCCCAGGTTCAGTCCCAGGTGGAGGAACTAAGATCCCGCCAAATGGTGTGGCCAAAAAGAAAAAAAAAATTACTTACAAATCCTCCTAAAAGGACCTAAGGGGTGAGAAGACAGAAAGGAAGTTCCAGACTCAAAACCAGGAGCAAAAAGAACTCAGAGCAAGGTAATTAATTTTTCATTCTTTCATAAAGACTATCAGCTTTCTTTTTGATGACCTCCTAAGGAAACAGGAATAGAAATCAAAGCCCAAAGTCTCAGGGTAAAGTTCAGTCTAATAGGAGACCCTGCTCACAATTAGCTGGGCCCCAAAGGCCCATAGCCTCACAAACAGCTGAGCTGGAAACAATCCCATCTTCCTAAGAACTTAAAAACAAATGAATTTCACACTGCCTGGTCAGCACAAGGAATCTCAAGCCTCGATCAAGGGGATCTCAGGCTGACAGACACCCCAGAGACTAGGGAGATCAAAATGCACATTATCTAAGAAGGAAGCCATTGTCCTAGGCCTCTTAATATTCTTACTAATTATATTTTGCACACACTGTCCAGCACAGATGGAACTAAGACAGCATGATAAAGAACCAGCACCCACAGAAGTCAGGCTCAAACAGACTTCAGAATTTAGAACTGCTCTGAAAGTATCTACAAGAATAAAAGACAATCATGGCAAAGAGACCAAACAGATTTTAAAAACAATCAAGAAGAACTTTTAGGAATGAAAAATGCAGTAACTGAAATTAAAAGCCAAATAGAATGGGTTTAAAGAATGTATTTACATTCAGTTGAAGAACAAATTAGAAAAATGGTGGGTGATGAGAAAAAGTTGCTCTAAACTCACCATGGAAAGACAAAAAGGTGAAAAACAGAAGTATGGATGAACCTGACTAATGTGAAAAGACCTAAATCCAGGTTAAATCCAAGTCCCAGAAAAGAGAGGAGAGAGGAAGGAAAACCTAATTTTCCGGAACATGGCCAGAAACCATTCAAGCTCCAAGAAGTTAAAGAGGAGAGGGGTGTGGTATTCTCAACACCTATTTTCCCAGAATAGGATAAAAAATTTTAAACTTTGGTGGTTTCAGTATGAACGCTATAATTTCTACAGTTACCTTTAAAATAGCAGTATCAGAAATGGCTAACATTTAAAATCATTTAAAATCATTGAGGAAACATAAATTAAATGTTGGAACATTACAAAATAATCAATGCAGGAAAGCTATGAAAAGGAAAGGGGGTGGGGGAAATAGCTGTACACAGAAGAGGCTGGACAAGCAGAAAGCACCATAAAAAGTGATATATATATATATGTATGTATACATATAAATATATATCTCAAACCTCAAATGGGCCACACAAAAAGCCAGCATCAAAAAATAAAATACAGGTCAGGTTTATCAGGTTTACCTATGATCTGCAGATATCAAACATCTGGAAAGAAACTAATATGCTGCATGAATACTAAACAAAACGATGCTATAAGAGGTGAACTACCAGGGAGATACTGTGTTTTTAACTTGTGTGTTCTAACGAGCTTAAACTAGATACTGCAAAAACTGAGAAATATAAAAGGACATATACAGAATATCACATCCAACATTCCTGGACACTATATTTAATTAAGCACCAAGACTGTCTCCACCATGCCAACATTCTAATGGGTAAAGCATGAGTTTTGAACTTGTTTCTACTATCATGAAATAAATTAATGGAAATACAGTTGGATGAAAGAATGGCAGATCAGGATCAAGAACCCACTTCCTTAGATGAAACCTATTTTAAAATTTAAAATTTTATTTTATTATTAAAATTAAATAAATTTAATTTATTAAATTAATAATAAATTTAACTGGATTTTTGTTGCTGCACACAGGCTTTCTCTAGTTGTGGCGAGTGGGGGCTACTCTTCATTGTGGTGTGCGGGCTTCTCATTGCAGTGGCTTCTCTTGTTGCGGAGCATGGGCTCTAGGCCCGCAGGCTTCAGTAGTTGTAGCACAGCAGCTCAGTAGTTATGACACATGGGCCCTAGAGCACACAGGCTTCAGTAATTGTAGCACATGTACTTAGTTACTCCAGGGCATGTGGCATCTTCCCAGCCCAGGGATCGAACCCGTGTCCCCTGCATTGGCAGACAGATCCTTAACCACTATGATGCCAGGGAAGTCCTGAAACTTATTTTTTTTTATTAGTTTCTGCTTTATAACAAAGTGAATCAGTCATACCTATACATCTGTTCCCACATCCCTTCCCTCATGCATCTCCCTCCCTCCCACCCTCCCCATCCCACCCCTCCAGGCGGTCACAGAGCACAGAGCTGATCTCCCTGTGCTCTGCGGCTGCTTCCCACTATCTATCTACCTTACGTTTGGTAGTGTATATATGTCCATGCCTCTCTTTCGCTTTGTCACAGCTTACCCTTCCCCATCCCCATATCCTCAAGTCCATTCTCAAGTAGGTCTGTGTCTTTATTCCTGTTTTACCCCTAAGTTCTTAATGACATTTTTTTAAATTCCATATATATGTGTTAGCATACGGTATTTGTCTTTCTCTTTCTCACTAATTTCACTCTGTATGACAGACTCTAGGTCCATCCACCTCATTACAAATAGCTCAGTTTCGTTGCTTTTAATGGCTGAGTAATATTCCATTGTATATATGTGCCACATCTTCTTTATCCATTCATCCGATGATGGACCCTAGGGTTGTTTCCATCTCCGGGCTATTGTGAATAGAGCTGCAATGAACATTTTGGTACATGTCTCTTTTTGAATTATGGTTTTCTCAGGGTATATGCCTAGTAGTGGGATTGCTGGGTCATATGGTAGTTCTATTTGTAGTTTTTTAAGGAACCTCCATACTGTTCTCCATAGCGGCTGTACCAATTCACATTCCCACCAGCAGTGCAAGAGTGTTCCCTTTTCTCCACACCCTCCCCAGCATTTATTGTTTCTAGATTTCTTGATAATGGCCATTCTGACTGGTGTGAGATGATATCTCATTGTAGTTTTGATTTTCATTTCTCTAATGATTAATGATGTTGAGCATTCTTTCATGTGTTTGTGGGCAGTCTGTATATCTTCTTTGGAAAAATGCCTATTTAAATCTTCTGCCCATTTTTGGATTGGGTTGTTTGGTTTTTTTGCTATTGAGCTGCATGAGCTGTTTATAAATTTTGGAGATTAATCCTTTGTCAGTTGCTTCATTTGCAAATATTTTCTCTCATTCTGAGGGTTGTCTTTTGGTCTTGTTTATGGTTTCCTTTGCTGTGCAAAAGATTTGAAGTTCATCAGGTCCCATTTGTTTCTCTTTGTTTTTATTTCCATTTCTCTAGGAGGTGGGTCCAAAAGAATCTTGCTGTGATTCATGTAATAGAGTGTTCTGCCTACGTTTTCCTCTAAGAGTTTGATAGTTTCTAGCCTTACATTTAGGTCTTTAATCCATTGTGAGCTTATTTTTGTGTACGGTGTTAGGGAGTGACCTAATCTCATACTTTTACATGTCCTTGTCCAGTTTTCCCAGCACCACTTTTTGAAGAGGCTGTCCTTTCTCCACTGTACATTCCTGCCTCCTTTATCAAAGATAAGTTGACCATATGTGCGTGGGTTTATCTCTGGGCTTTCTATCCTGTTCCATTGATCTATCTTTCTGTTTTTGTACCAGTACCACACTGTCTTGATTACTGTAGCTTTGTAGTATAGTCTGAAGTCAGGGGGCTTGATTCCTCCAGCTGCGTGTTTCGTTCTCAAGATTGCTTTGGCTATTCGGGGTCTTTTGTTTTTCCAAACAAATTTTGAAATTTTTTGTTCTAGTTCTGTGAAAAATGCCAGTGGTAGTTTCATAGGGATTGCATTGAATCTGTAGATTGCTTTGGGTAGTAGAGTCATTTTCACAATATTGATTCTTCCAATCCAGGAGCATGGTATATATCTCCATCTATTTGTATCATCTTTAATATCTTTCATCAGTGTCTTATAGTTTTCTGCATACAGGTCTTTTGTCTCCTTAGGTAGGTTTATTCCTAGATATTTTATTCTTTTTGTTGCAAAGGTAAATGGGAGTGTTTTCTTGATTTCATTTTCAGATTTTTAATCATTAGTGTACAGGAATACCAGAGATTTCTGTACATTAATTTTGTATCCTGCTACTTTACCAAATTCATTGATTAGCTCTAGAAGTTTTCTGGTAGCATCTTTAGGATTCTCTATGTATAGTATCATGTCATCTGCAAACAGTGACAGCTTCACTTCTTCTTTTCCCATTTGGATTCCTTTTATTTCCTTTTCTTCTCTGATTGCTGTGGCTAAAACTTCCAAAACTAAGTTGAATAAGAGTGGTGAGAGTGGGCAGCCTTGTCTTGTTCCTGATCTTAGTGGAAATGGTTTCAGTTTTTCACCATTGAGGACGATGTTGCCTGTGGGTTTGTCATATATGGCCTTTATTATGTGGAGGAAAGTTCCCTCTATGCCTACTTTCTGCAGGATTTTTATCATAAATGGGTGTTGAATTTTGTCGAAAACTTTCTCTGCATCTATTGAGATGATCATATGGGTTTTCTCCTTCAATTTGTTAATATGGTGTATCACATGGATTGATTTGCATATATTGAAGAATCCTTGCATTCCTGGAATAAACCCCACTTGATCATGGTGTATGATCCTTTTAATGTGCTGTTGGATTCTGTTTGCTAGTATTTTGTTGAGGATTTTTGCATCTATGTTCATCAGTGATATTGGCCTGTAGTTTTCTTTCTTTGTGACATCCTTGCCTGGTTTTGGTATCAAGGTGATGGTGGCCTCATAGAATGAGTTTGGGAGTGTTCCTTCCTCCGAAATTGTTTGGAAGAGTTTGAGAAGGATGGGTCTTAGCTCTTCTCTAAATGTTGGATAGAATTCGCCTGTGAAGCCATCTGGTCCTGGGCTTTTGTTTGTTGGAAGATTTTTAATCACTGTTTCAATTTCAGTGCTTGTGATTGGTCTATTCATATTTTCTATTTCTTCCTGATTCAGTCTTGGCAGGTTGTGCATTTCTAAGAATTTGTCCATTTCTTTCAGGTTGTCCATTTTATTGGCATAGAGTGGCTTATAGTAATCTCTCATGATCTTTTGTATTTCTGCAGTGTCAGTTGTTACTTCTCCTTTTTCATTTCTAATTCTATTGATTTGAGTCTTCTCCCTTTTTTTCTTGATGAGTCTGGATAATGGTTTGTCAATTTTGTTTATCTTCTCAAAGAACCGGCTTTTAGTTTGATTGATCTTTGCTATCATTTCCTTCATTTCTTTTTCATTTATTTCTGATCTGATCTTCATGATTTCTTTCCTTCTGCTAACTTTGGGGGATTTTTGTTCTTCTTTCTCTAATTGCTTTAGGTGCAGGGTCAGGTTGTTTGCTCGAGATGTTTCCTGTTTCTTAAGGTGGGATTGTATTGCTATAAACTTCCCTCTTAGAACTGCTTTTGCTGCATCCCATAGGTTTTGGGTCGTCGTGTCTCCATTGTCATTTGTTTCTAGGTATTTTTTAATTTCCTCTTTCATATCTTCAGTGATCACTTTGTTATTGAGTAGTGTATTGTTTAGCCCCCATGTGTTTGTATTTTTACACATCTTTTCCTGTAATTGATGTCTAGTCTCATAGCATTGTGGTCGGAAAAGATACTTGATACAATTTCAATTTTCTTAAATTTACCAAGGCTTGATTTGTGACCCAAGATATGATCTATTCTGGAGAATGTTCCATGAGCACTTTGAGAAAAATGTGTATTCTATGGTTTTTGGATGGAATGTCCTATAAATATCAATTAAGTCCATTTTGTTTAATGTATCATTTAAAGCTTGTGTTTCCTTATGTATTTTCATTTTGGATGATCTGTCCATTGGTGAAAGTGGGGTGTTAAAGTCCCCTACTATGATTGTGTTACTGTCCACTTCCCCTTTTATGGCTGTTAGTATTTGCCTTATGTATTGAGGTGCTCCTATGTTGGGTGCATCAATATTTACAATTGTTATATCTTCCTCTTGGATCGATCCCTAGATCATTATGTAGTGTCATTCTTTGTCTCTTCTAATAGTCTTTATTTTAAAGTCTATTTTGTCTGATATAAGAATTGCTACTCCAGCTTTCTTTTGGTTTCCATTTGCATGGAATATCTTTTTCCATCCCCTTACTTTCAATCTGTATGTGTCTCTAGGTCTGAAGTGGGTCTCTTGTAGACAGCATATATATGGGTCTTGTTTTTGTATCCATTCAGCCACTCTGTGTCTTTTGGTGGGAGCATTTAGTCCATTTACATTTAAGGTAATTATTGATATGTAGGTTCCTATTCCCATTTCCTTAATTGTTTTGGGTTCGTTATTGTAGGTATTTTCCTTCTCTTGTGTTTCTTGCCTAGAGAACTTCCCTTAGCATTTGTTGTAAAGCTGGTTTGGTGGTGCTGAACTCTCTCAGCTTTTGCTTGTCTGTAAACATTTTAATTTCTCCATCAAATCTGAATAAGATATTTGCTGGGTAGAGTAATCTTGGTTCCAGGTTTTTCTCCTTCATCACTTTAAGTATGTCCTGCCACTCCCTTCTGGCTTGTAGAGTTTCTGCTGAGAGATCAGCTGTTAACCTGATGGGGATTCCCTTGTGTGTTATTTGTTGTTTTTCCCTTGCTGCTTTTAATATGATTTCTTTGTGTTTAATTTTTGACAGTTTGATTAATATGTGTCTTGGCGTATTTCTCCTTGGATTTATTCTGTATGGGACTCTCTGTGCCTCCTGGACTTGATGAACTATTTCCTTTCCCATATTAGGGAAGTTTTCAACTATAATCTCTTCAAATATTTTCTCAGTCCCTTTCTTTTCCTCTTCTTCTTCTGGAACCCCTATAATTCGAATGTTGGTGCGTTTAATGTTGTCCCAGAGGTCTCTGAGACTGTCCTCTGTTCTTTTCATTCTTTTTTCTTCATTTTGCTCTGTAGCAGTTATTTCCACTATTTTATCTTCCATGTCACTTATCCGATCTTCTGCCTCAGTTATTCTGCTATTGATCCCATCTAGAGTATTTTTCATTTCATTTATTGTGTTTTTAATCAATTCATCTTTATTTCTTCTAGGTCCTTGTTAACTGTTTCTTGCATTTTGTCTATTCTATTTCTAAGATTTTGGATCTTGGAAATAGAATCTTCGATCATCTTTACTATCATTATTCTGAATTCTTTTTCAGGTAGACTGCCTATTACCTCTTCATTTGTTAGGTCTGGTAGGTTTTTATCTTGCTCCTTCACCTGCTGTGTGTTTTTCTGTCTTCTCATTTTGCTTATCTTACTGTGTTTGGGGTCTCCTTTTTGCGGGGTGCAGGTTCGTAGTTCCCGTTGTTTTTGGTGTCTGTCCCCAGTGGCTAAGGTTGGTTCAGTGGGTTGTGTAGGCTTCCTGGTGGAGGGGACTAGTGCCTGTGTTCTGTTGGATGAGGCTGGATCTTGTCTTTCTGGTGGGCAGGTCCACGTCTGGTGGTCTGTTTTGGGGTGTCTGTGGACTTTTTATGATTTTAGGCAGCCTCTCTGCTAATGGGTGGCGTTGTGTTCCTGTCTTGCTAGTTGTTTGGCATAGGGTGACCAGCACTGTAGCTTGCTGGTCGTTGAATGAAGCTGGGTGCTGGTGTTGAGATGGAGATCTCTGGGAGATTTTTGCTGCTTGATATTATGTGGAGCTGGGAGGTCTCTTGTGGACCTGTGTCCTGAAGTTGGCTCTCCCACTTCAGTGGCACAGCACTGACTCCTGGCTGCAGCACCAAGAGCCTTTCATCTACCCAGCTCAGAATAAAAGGGAGAAAAAGTAGAAAGAAAGAATTAGTAGAAGAAAGTAAGAGAGAGAGAGAGAAAGAAAGGAAGAAGGAAAGGAAGGAAGAAAGAAAGGAGGGAGGGAGAGAGCAAGGATGGAAAGAAAGAAAGAAAGGAGGGAGGCAGGGAGGAAGGAAAGAAAAAAAGAGTGAAAGGAGGAAGGGAGGGAGGAAGGAAGGAAAGAAAGAAGGACAGAAAGAAAGAAAGAAAGAAAGGAGGGAGGGAGGGAGGAAGGAAAGAAAAAGAGTGAAAGGAAGAAGGGAGGGAGGGAGGAAGGAAAGAAAAAGAAGGAGTGAAAGGAAGAAGGGAGGGAGGGAGGGTGGAAGGAAAGAAAGAGAGAAAGAAGGAAAGGAGGGGCGGAGGGAGGGAGGGAGGAAGGGAAGGTAGGAAAAAAAGAAAGAGCAGGTAAAGTAAAATAGAATAAAGTATAAAATATAGTAGCATTATTAAAATTAAAATGTAATTATTGAAAAAAAAACGGACAGATAGAACCCTGGGACATATGGTGGAAGCAAAGCTATACAGAGAAAATGTCACACAGAAGCATACACATACACATTCACAAAAAGAGAGCAGGGGGAAAAATCGAAAATCTTGCTCTCAAAGTCCACCTCCTCAATTTGGGATAATTAGTTGTAAAAAGAGGAAAAGGTGAAAAAGTCTTAAATCTTGTCCTCAAAGTCCACCTCCTCAATTTGGGATGATTCGCTGTCCATTCATGCACTCCACAGACACAGGGAACATCAAGTAGACTGTGGAGCTTTAATCCGCTGCCTCCGAGGCTGCACAGAGAGATTTCCCTGTCTCTTCTCTGCTCTCACAGCTCCCGGGTCTCAGCCTTGGACCTGGCCCCGCCTCTGCACGTAGGTCGCCGGAGGGCGTCCGTTCTTCGCTCAGACAGGACGGGTTTAAAGGAGCCGCTGATTCGGGGGCTCTGGCTCACTCAGGCCAGAGTGAGGGGCACGCAGTGCGGGGCGGGCCTGCGGTGGCAGAGGCCGGCGTGACGTTGCACCAGCCCGAGGCGCTCCGTGCACTTTCCCGGGGATGCCGTCCCTGGGTCCCGGGACCCCAGCAGTGGCGGGCTGCACAGGCTCCCCGGAAGGCGGGGTGGACAGTGACCTGCGCTTGCACACAGGCCCCGCGGCGGTGGCAGCAGCAGCCTCAGCGTCCCACGCCCGTCTCTGGGGTCCGCGCCTTTAGCCGCAGCTCGCGCCCGTCTCTGGAGCTTCTTAAAGCAGTGCTCTTAATGCCCTCTCCTCCTGCACCAGGAAACAAAAGGGAAGAAAAAGTCTCTTGCCTCTTCGGCAGCTCCAGACCCTTTCCCCGGACTCCCTCCGGGCTAGCCGTGGTGCACTAACCCCTTCAAGCTGTCTCCCTGCCGCCAGCCCCAGTCCTCTCCCTGTGCTCCGACTGAAACCCAATTTCCGAGCCTCAGCTCCCAGCCCCGCCCACCCCAGTGGCCGAGCAGACAAGCCTCTCGGGCTGGTGTGTGCCTGTGCGCACCGATCCTCTGTGCCGGAATCTCTCCTCTTTGCCCTCCACACCCCTGTTGCTGTGCTCTCCTCCGCTACTCCGTAGCTTCCCCCCTCCACCACCTGCAGTCTCCGCCCGTGAAGGGGTTTCTAGTGTGTGGAAACCTTTCCTCCTTCACGGCTCCCTCCCACTGGTGCAGGTCCCGTCCCTATCCTTTTGTCTGTGTTTATTCTTTTCTCTTTTGCCCTACCCAGGTATGTGGGGGAATTTCTTGCCTTTTGGGGGGTCTGAGGTCTTCTGTCAGCGTTCAGTAGGTGTTCTGTAGGAGTTGTTCCACGTGTAGATGAATTTCTGATGTATCTGTGGGGAGGAAGGTGATCTCCGCGTCTTACTCTTCCGCCATCTTCCTCCGCTCCCCTATCCTTCTAGATTTTTGCCTGACATCCCCCGTACATCTTGATGATCTTGGTCTTTTGGCCCGTCTTTCTCTTCAAGGTGAAAATGTACTGGGCCAGCACCGCCCCCGCCACGGCGGCGCACACGCTGGCATTCACTACCGCGCCCACCCTCGCCACTGCGGATCAGTCCATGGACGGACCTCCTGCGCCTCCTGAAACTTTTTTGATTATACTTTTCCAGACTGTTTTCTTCACTTCTGATCCAGTCAAATTGGTCTTACATATTCAAAGGATGTGGATGAACGGGAAAACAAAAAGAGGAACACAACCTCATACTGCAAACAGAAGTAAACAAACCTACCCAACAAACAAATCTACCCAACGCTGTTAACCAAGCATAGAGAAAATGGTGAGTAGTAAAGAGACATCTAGTCTTTGCCTTCCTCATCCCCAAGAGGTGACCTCTTAGCTCTTAGAACATCCAGCCTGATAACAGTGTTTCTGTTTACCTGGGGGCTTCCGGCTACACTTGACAGTCTAACAATGTGATATATGGTAGGGACTTGGAGCCACTGGGTATTAGCTCTACCACTCAAGGGACTAGAGGCTAGGATCAGCCACAGGGGTGGTCAGCCACATGGTTGACTCCCAGTAAAAACTCTGGACATTAAGGCTTGGGTGGGTCTGTCTGGTTGACCATACTTCATGTCCGTTGTCACACATCACAGCCAGGAATACTTAGCAATATCCATGACTTCACTGGGAGAAGACAATTGGAAGGTTTGTGTGTGTAGCTTTCCTAGACCCTGCCCTACTGCACCTCTTCCCTTGGCTGACTTTAATCGGTATCCTTTCCCTATGATAAATTGTAACCGTGAGTGTAACAGCCTTCAGTGGGTATTGCAAGTTGTTCTAAAGTGTTATTAAATCCGGGTGTGGTTTGGGGACCCCACCCACCCACAAAATTGCAAGTGGTATCAGATATCAGGGTGTGGTATTGAGGATGACAATCTAACACTGCCACTGCTAGTAATCTACCAATACCACGTTAGTAATACCAGGAATATAATTCCTGGGTCAAAAAGAACTACAAAAACACCTTTGTCTCCACTCAGTGGATTTCTTGTCCCTAGGAATACTGGCTTTGCAATTTTGATGTTATTTTATGTGTATTGTTTATAAAACTAAGTAACTTAATTAATACCAGGAGTTTCATCATAAGAGAAAGAGATACAGATATATGTAAAACAAAGTTAAGTTGGGGGGAAAATCTGTAAAGTTAAATTTTAATTGGAAATTTAATTTAATAAATAACATTTACTTTAATTGGAAATAGGAAATACAATTCAACTTCAAAAATTATTTTCAAAGGGCTTCCCTGGTGGCGCAGTGGTTGGGAGTCCGCCTGCCGATGCGGGGGACGCGGGTTCGTGCCCCGGTCCGGGAAGATCCCACATGCCTGTGCCCGTGAGCCATGGCCGCTGGGCCTGCGCGTCTGGAGCCTGTGCTCCGCAGCGGGAGGGGCCGCAGCAGTGAGAGGCCCGCGTACCGCACAAAAAAAAAAAAAAAAAAAAAAAAAAATTATTTTCAAAGATTTGCAAAAGTTGAGAAAATAGCAGTAATGAGTCCCCATGTATGCACCCTCAGCTTGATAAAGCTGGTATCTTGCCAGTCCCTAAATCAATCAGTACTGTGTCGTTCACCTTGATGAGACAACCTGGGTATTGAATGGTACAAGCATATGAGTTACCAAGTGCAGGATTCCCTTTGTACCCACAGTTAACTTCCTCACTTCGCGTACTATCTCACACAGCAAAGAAAACCAATATAAAATGTAAAAGCAAAGTCAACTGAAACAATCACCTAATTATTATCCCATCTGCATGATCAGACCCCCCAGATGGCTGTCTGCTTGCTCTCTGTACATCCCCTGCTGGACCAGTGCCTGCTTCACCTACACCTTACTCACATGATTGACTTTCTCCTACTTACCTGCCCCTGCCCCAGCTAGTAATTGTTGTAGCTTTAGATCAGAACACCTTTACCAGGATAGCTTAACAAAGGGGCAGTGAGGGGTGTGCCCCTCTACTAGTTTCCCTGGTAACTAATGAGCCAACCTGGTGTCAATTACACCTATAACTGGTAACCTTCCCCCCTACCCCAGGAGTCCTGCCTGCTGTGAGCTGCACATGATGGGGTGTTGCTCCAGGATCTTGCTTAGATGTGTAAGCACCCCCACCCCACCCCCAGCCATTAAACCACTGACGTCTATGTTGCTGACCCCAGGATCTTTCTTTGGTCTTAAATCTGGGCAAGTGCAGGGTTTGCAGGCCTAGGGCTTGCAGGCCTCTGGCCTGCAGCCCAACAGTGAGACAAAGGAAATCTCACGGGGATGAAAGATTCAGGATATATAAAAATTTAAAAATAATAAAATAAGATAAAATAAAGTAAGGTCAATAGAACACTATGAAATTTTGATTTAAAATAAGAAATGTGTATTTTGGTCTTCATCCAAGGTTCTTCCTAACACAGAAATCAGTGAAAAGGTGAAATCAATGTCTTTTTTTTATTCCTAACAAGCTTCTTTCAACCATGAGTTTATTTTAATGAGGAGACTTTTGGAAAACCCTAGATTACTATAGGATGGGAGCTGAAATATTTACAGACAAAATGATATTTTGTGTGGGATTTCCTTCAAAATATGAGAAGTGAATGAAAGTGTAAAAGAAACAAATTTGCCCATGACTGATCCATGCTGAAATTTGGTCAGAGGACCATAGGGGTTTATTTTACTATTTTTATACATTTATAGTTCTCCAAAACTTAAAAGGAATTTTAAAACATATTTCCACTCTGTTTTAAGAACTCTAATTTTTTTTTTTTTTTTTTTTGCGGTACGCGGGCCTCTCACTGTTGTGGCCTCTCCCGTTGCGGAGCACAGGCTCCGGACACGCAGGCCCAGCGGCCATGGCTCATGGGCCCAGCCGCTCCGCGGCATGTGGGATCTTCCCGAATCGGGGCACGAACCCGCGTCCCCTGCATCGGCAGGCGGACTCTCAACCACTGCGCCACCAGGGAAGCCCAAGAACTCTAATTTTAAGAAATACTTTCAAACAATACAAATCAGAGGAAATGGTGACATAAGCAAAGAGAGGAATATTGATTATTACTTATTCCCACAATGGAAGAATAATTATTTAAGCAGTTTTCAACCAAAGTTTGACAATTCAGTGATCATAGGAAGAAAAAATTCTTTTACTTGTAGTTCTATTTTAAAAGAAGCTTAGTGGCAGCATTTTAACAGTTTCTTGAAAAGGGGTATCAGCATTTGCAATCTACCTCTGACTACCCCGAGCAGGACTGCCAATAAAATAGGGCAGTTTTCTTAATGACAAATGAAACATGTAAACATATTATGTCATACAGTTTCTGATGCTCCCATGATGTCAGGAATTAATTCTAGGGCCTACAATAGTGCCAGGTAAGTAGCAGGTGTTCAGTAAATATGTTTTATTAATAAAGTAATGAATACATGAAAAAACATACAAATGACTGAGTTCTAAATTTTAATTGAGGAAGATATAGTATTTTATATCACTTCATCATGGGGACACAACACTTAAGGATAAACAAAGATAAACATAAAGCAACAGGACTTAAGTTTTCGTTCATGTGGGATATGCTCTTGACAGTCTTAATTGATCAGAAGTTGCAAAATCAAGCCCACCATCTGCTCCACCAGAGCCTCTAACACAGACCATTTGTCCTTTCCAGCATGAACAATGAACACTCAAAAAAGGGTCCTCCACAGGCAGCACAGAACTTTTCTTTATTTGTCTTGATTTTACGTCCTTACTATGATCTTATAAAAGCAATCACATGCAGGGCAGAGCATGGAGAAGTAAAACAGAGAAGTGGCAAATGTAAGAGGCCAGTGCACTGCCATAGAAGCTGCATTTGGCTAAGATGGGATTTAAAACAACAAAAAAAACCCAGCTCTCTAGCAGGGAAACACTTCCAAATGGAAATCTGCTTGAGCTGGGGGTAAAGGGTGGAGAGGGGTATGTTAAGCAGTGTTATTCAAAACCACTTGTTTGGGGCATTTCTATGCTGGCACAGCTGCTAAAAAGCAGCACAGAGAAAATGCATTCTGCAAGTCTCCCCACATGAATGGAGACTGTACCTCAGACATAAATAACTTGCCATTTGCATGCTCTAGAGTCCAGTGGTAAACAGTTCTTTGTTTGATTTTAAAGTTTCAAATAGCTCAGGGAAGTTAGAGAGGGCCTAACTGTCCTCACTTGCTTATCCATGCTGTCTGCTTGGCTGCTAATTCTAATAAGGAATGTTTTGTGAGTCTCTGCTTCCACTGCCAGTATACACACTAAGAAATTGATGAGGGAAAAAAAAAAAGATTAGAAGCACAAACGCATAGCAACAGATGACAACTGTGAATAGCATGAAGTTTTCAGTCTTAGTACTACTTACAAACTCTATTGTCCATATTATGTGGAGTGTCAATGAAAGGCTTTCACAAAATAATTTTTAACTCAATTTAAAAGAAAGGCAGGTTATACTAGGGAAGAGGCTTCAGACTAATGAGGAGACCATGATTAACAGATATTTTCAACGGAAAAGAGGGAGAAGGAAGCCACAGGAAGAGTTGTATTTTCTTTCTTTCACATTTTGATTGATCTTGTTTACTCATCCAAAGCTTCACGAAGAAGACTGCATTTTAAATATAATAAGTATATATTAGGCAAAATATTTATATCACTTGGAAATTCAAAAGAATAGTTGTATCCTTTTATTGAATAAACATATTTTTCCTCATGAGCTAGTTCTACGACTTCTTAAGAAATGTTGGGAAGACTCCAGTATGGGGTGGGGGCCTTCTGATCGAAAGCACATGCTCTCCTGTGAGTGACTCGCCAGGCAGTTGTAGTTCCCACGGAAGCTGGCTTCCTCAAGAAAGCGCCTTCAAAGGTTATCGCATCCACGTCGTGACTGCTCTATCCATCAGCGGATCCAGTGACTCAGTGAAAACACACCTTCTTTCTTCTCTTTTCACTTTCCTGCAGTGCAGAGCAGCAGAGCAGAAGCTCCACCACCGCCCTCCTTGTCGGTCAGGATCAGACGGGGCGGACTGGAAAGGCAGGCGGGGCTGCCCAGGCCAGGTGAGGGTGGGCTGTGTGGCTGCCAGGGGCTCCGTGACCAGCCTCAGACCCGGGGTGGGCACGGAAAGGTGCACGGAAACCAGGGGCTATGGGTGCCCAGCCCGCGAGGGAGACCGAGCTCCACAACGCGCACCCCGCACTGACTTAGGACTGAGCCCCTAAGGTGGCATCTTAACAGAACATAAAGGGTGCGAAAGTGTACAATATACGTGATAAATGCACACAGGAGAAACGGGACGAGTGACGAGTTCAGCACATAGTGTTTGCATTTCCGATGTCAGACACAAAACCGGCCCCAAAGATCCATTCTACCACATGGCAAATACTGAAGAACTAAATTTCAGTCTTAAAATACACCTTAAAGTCAGTATTTTCCTTCAAGGAGGAAAAAAAGAACTATAAATAAATGACAATAGAGTGAATTTGCCTGAGTTTCTGTCTTCCACCCTTCAAGTCAAAGAAAACCGCATGGAAACTGTCGAATCTTAACACAATAGCTATTCTTTTATAAAATAACCTGCTTGAGATGTAAATTTAACAACAAGGAAAAGCCAAGCCCTGTTCCTGTCACTATCAAAAAATACTTATTTATAGATTTTGAAAACAAAATGTGTATATTAATAACTTTGCACAAATATTTGAAAGACAATTTTAGCTAGACAACTTTAGAACTTCGTGGAAATAAAATAGGCAGATAAATACTTCATCAAACATCATCAGTCAGCAGCGGAGGTATGTTGGTCCTTGGTCTCGTGAAAAATGTTACCTTCTCCCTGGGTGGGCATGGAAAAAATTATGTTAGAAGGTGATATGCAGACACTGAAAGCTGGCAGGTAGCTCTCATATCAGTGATGGCTTTCCTTGTTCACAGAACAATCAGAATTTGAATTCCCATATGTTTGTACACAAATTTTCAAAATTTTAATAGAAGTTATGATACTCCTAGGAGGGCAGGGATTTATCTCCAGTGGCTGGAAGAGTGCCTGCTACATAGTAAGGGTTAATTCTTGTTCTATCAACAAATGAATACATTTTAAAAATATATCAATATATGAATTCTAAATCCAAACTGAAGGAAGTGGTTATAATATCTTGTGTTATTTTATGATAAGGTCATAAAAGTTACAGGTATAGAAAAAAACAAAGCTAAAAGGCAGGCACAAAGTAGTATGGATAGAACTGTGTTAACTGCGGCTGTATAAAAGAACAAAACCATGCAGAACTAAAATATTTATGTCATTAGAATTCAACACAGTGTTTAAGGAAATTTGCAGGGTAATCTGGAAATGCTGATGTTTTGATTTTTGTAATGTTCAGTTTATGAGAGTTCACTAAACTATATTCATAGAAAAGAACATTTTCCTATATATAGAGTATGCTTCAATCTAAATTTTAAAAAGCAAAGATAAACATACTGTACATATGTAAATTGCTGTTATTTATGATCATAAACATAAAAGATGTTACAAGAGCCAGTAAGTGAATTATGTTTATTAGATGAAATTAGTCATGAAAAAAATAACAGGTTAGGTAGTAACATGTGGTATTTTAATTCTTAATAAGCTGAATGCAAAATTAAACAAAAATGATCATAATTGGCCTTAATTAAAGCTACACAGAAAATAAATCAGGAGAAAAATCGCACAATGCTAACAGCAGTGGGGATTCCAGCTTTGTTCTCGACTTCCTTGTGGGTCTTTCTCAATACTTTACTCTTTAGAATGACAAAGGTATGACAGTAAAAAGCAAGCTGGAGAGTGAGGCCTGGGCTTCTCCCCACCTGAACGCCTGCACCTGGATGGGCTCTTTGAGGTTCTGCCTGCGCAGCTGGCACACCCCTTTGGAGGCCTTCTTCAGCATCTTCTCAGCTGCCTGTTCTTGATGGAAGTCAAGTTTGGTCTGTCTCCTCTGGAACAGCAATGCGGGGTGAACAAGACGGGTTTTCTTCCAGTTTTGGGGGGGGTATTTTTTACATCTTTATTGGAGTATATTTGCTTTACAATGGTGTGTTAGGTTTTTTTTTATGTTGAATTTTTTTATTTTGCTGAAATGTACACACAGAATATAACAGTCCACATTCTATGCTTACTAAACATTTAACCACTGATGATTTCCGTAAGATGCTGTTGTTCTTCACAGTTCAGATGTTTGATCTTCTGTGAAAGCCCAACATGCCTTCCTTTCTACCCACCAGATTAGTCTTTTTCAGAAGTCTTGCCGTATGTTTTCTTCGTTTGCCTCTCCATGTTGCTACTTCATTTGAAAGAGTTCATTTTCTAATTGTACAACAGTCCTTTCAATCTCATAATTCTTACTGACCAGGGATACCCAAGTTGACTCCATTTCTCTTAATTTAGATCCAGCTGTGAGTTGCATGTTCTTTCGCTGCTTTCAAGTTTAAGTCTTGAATATGTTTCCTTAACTTCTGGAGCTCTTTCTGTGCATGTTCAATCATATGAACTAGATTTTCATTATACACTTTCCAGACATTGCATCCATGCTGTGACATTAGTTCCAGATTCTCAATTCGAACGACTTGATGCTCTAACTGGGCCATAGAGTTGTTTACGCATTCTTGCCACGCAGTAATGTCATTTTTCTGACCCGAGGAAGGGGCTGGAAGTTCATATCGTTTCATACTGAGCAATTCAATTGGTTGTCGAGCAGCCAATCTTTCAAATTCATTTCTCATTATGTCGGTTTCAAAAGTGGAATAATCCGGGGCTGTCAGGTAGCTCAGGTAGTTCTTGGTAGGTCGGTATCTGCGTGTTTCCTCCTCCACCAATGCCGCAGCCGCTTCCCGCACACCAGGCGCTTCATAACCTTGGTCAAAATACGGCAATGCATCCACCACCACCTCTCCGGCCACCAAACCCGTACCGCCATTCTTAGGTTCACTGGAGTTTTCCGACTCTGCGCGGGCTCAGGTTCACTTGGTGTGTTAGTTTCTGCTTTAGAACAAAGTGAATCAGTTATACATATACATATGTTCCCATATCCCTTCCCTCTTGTGTCTCCCTCCCTCCCACCCTCCCTATCCCACCCCTCCAGGTGGTCACAAAGCACAGAGCTGATCTCCCTGTGCTATGCGGCTGCTTCCCACTAGCTATCTATTTTACGTTTGGTAGTGTACATATGTCCATGCCACTCTCTTTGTCACAGCTTACCCTTCCCCCTCCCCATATCCTCAAGTCCATTCTCTAGTTCATTCCCATCTTATCCCTAGGTTCTTCATGACACATATATGTTAGCATACGAGAATTGCTTTTCTTTTCCTGACTTACTTCACTCTGTATGACAGACTCTAGGTCCATCCACCTCACTACAAATAACTCAATTTCGTTTCTTTTTATGGCTGAGTAATACTCCATTGTATATATATGCCACATCTTCTTTATCCATTCATCCGATGATGGACACTTAGGTTGTTCCTATCTCCTGGTTACTGTAAATAGAGCTGCAATGAACATTCTGGTACATGACTGTTTTTGAATTATGGTTTTCTCAGGGTATATGACCAGTAGTGGGATTGCTGGGTCATATGGTAGTTCTATTTGTAGTGAAGAGCGATAGAAGCCCCTGCCAGATCCGGGCACCAGGAGGTGAGAAAGGCTCGCCCGCCTGCCCCCTCCCCCCGTTGGCGGGCCGGGGCCTCACCTGCCTCTCGGCCTCCCGCAGCAGGCTCCGGAAGCGCTCGTTGCGCAGCAGCCAGGCCAGGGGCTCGGCGTGGCCGCGGAGCTGGGCGTCCTCCAGGCGCTGGCGCAGCTCACGCAGGGCGCACAGCTCCTCGTTCAGTTGCCGCTGCCGCGTCCGCGTCGCCTGCAGGTCCAGCTCCAGGTCCAGGGACGTGCGCGCCGCCAGCGCAGCCAGGGAGGACCTGCAGGGCTGCGAGACCGCGGCCGTGAGCGCGCCCACCCCGCCCGCGCCCTACCTGCAGCTTCTTCCCCGAGTGACCGACCCCACTGGAGGGAGACACCCGCAGCGTGGCCCGACGCCAACACAACACGGATGTGGGCGACACGGGTTCAAATCTCCACTCCGGTAACGAGCCAGTGACAGCAAACTGTCCGCTGTAATGACGACCTAGGCTTTGGCTAAAGCGCAGAGAAACAGACCCTCTCACACGGGGCAGGAGGGCATCATCTTTCCCAAGTGCTACTTGACAATATAAGCAAGAGCCACAAAATGCTGTGTTTTCTTTGGGTCTGAAATTTCATTTGACTTGCATCTGAAAGGCACAGCAAAAGGTTTATGACAGAAAAAATCCTAAATACCTAACAAGAGAAAAGTGATCAAATACATTATAAGGCCAGCAGAACACGCAGCTATTGTAAAAAGATGAAAAATATACCGACACGGCAAAACCTTAATGACCTACTGCGTAACGGGAAAAAAGCACGTTATAAACCACGTTGAGGGCTTTCTGGTTAAACACACACAAGCTGTCAAAAACGTTCCTCCCCAGGGAATTCCCTGGTAGTCCAAAGGTTAGGACTCCCCGCTTCCAATGCTGGGGTGCAAGTTCAATCCCTGGTCGGAGAACTAAGACTGCAAGCCGCGCAGCGAGGCCAAAACACAACAACAACAACAAAAAACCATTCCTCCCCATATAAGCCTGAAGTAAGCAAGTCTCCTGTTTTCAAGAAAGTTCTAAGACGAGAATAGAATTTTGTACGTGGAGCTGAGAGCGGTACTTCCCACGCCATGGCAAACGACGCCGGAGAAGGCAGTTAGTGCAACAAAATCACAAATCCACGAGCCTATCAGCGTTGTCGGGGGGGACTGAATAACTGTATGCGTCTTACACACCCATAACACTATTTTGCACATATACAGAAGTTAAATGCAAATGTAAGTGACTTAATAAACACAAACTCACTTAAAAGCTCTGCTGAACCATTCATAGCAGAGCTCACTGGTTCCCAACCAGGGGTGACTTGGGCCCTCAGGGGACATTTCTGGTTGTCACAACTGGGGGAGGGGCTGATACTGGCAACTAGTGGGTCAAGGCCAGGGATGCAGCTCAACGGCCCACACTGCACAGGACAGCCCCCAACAAAGTCAGACCTAGGCCAAAATGCCAACAGCATGGCTGCTGAGAAATATTTTTGTTGCTGAGTTATGTATTTTCTTATCATTCTCAGTCAGCGGCTACTCTAAATACAACCACCACAGCGAGATCTAGGAATTTCTTTTTCTTTCAAAGAATTATTGCC
The DNA here is from genome assembly GCF_964165515.1 of Mesoplodon bidens. Taxonomy (NCBI): domain Eukaryota; kingdom Metazoa; phylum Chordata; class Mammalia; order Artiodactyla; family Ziphiidae; genus Mesoplodon; species Mesoplodon bidens. The sequence goes on from NC_138163.1 coordinate 135,233,125, forward strand.
CAGGAAAGTCAGGGAACCACCACCTTACAAATTAAAAGTAGCAAAACTGTGTAAACTGGCATGATGTGGAGAAAAAATTCGGTGTATATAAAGGAAAACTGTAGAACAGTCCTATGTAGGAGAATGCGCCACGTTGAAAGACTCAAATTTTCTAAACTGTCTATACTCCCTTGTCAAAAAAGAAAGAAGAATCTCTTATACAGAATGGCTGCTTATTTATATTTTAAAACGTAAAGGTCATGTATTATCGTAGATTATGACATTATCTTAGGAAATTAACAAATATTGGTAACATATTGACATATACACTTAAAAATTATATCTAAGTAAACAAGGAAATAAACATATTACCTTTCAATTAATCTTACCTAAAATATTACCTCTTCCGGTTTGTAGAAGTAACTCCCAGGGTATGTAGGGATGGCATATTAGTCTACGTGTCACATACCTGCTTATAGCGAAGGGTTCGTCTTTCCAAAGTGTTTCGGACAAAGGGAGACTTCCGGGACAGCGTTGAACTGTCGCTGTCACTACGATAAAGCTACACCAAAAAGACTGAGGTTCAGAAACACTTCCTCAAGAATTCAACATTCATTCTCTGTGTACTCTGAACTGGATTATTTTGTTTCTCGCGCAAGTACTCAAACAGATACGCCGCTTAAAGCTTTTACCAAGACTTTGGGTTTCGCTTACAAGAAAACCCTAAAAAAGAGTTTCAGGCCAAACAAAGACAAACCAAATAAGCAGACCAATCCCCAGCCCCACCCCTGCTTCAGGTCCATCAACTGAACCAGCTGAGGTTTTCCAGGCTAATCGAGCAACACAATTTCAGTCCTGTCAATGCCAACTGCCTCTTGATATGGTGTGACGATCATGAAAACCCGCACTTTCCTCAGCGCTTTTTACTTTTTATCAATCATTCTCATTTGCTGTGTTTCTAGCTTTCGCAAGAGCTTGGAAGAGTGGCGTTCCAGATAAGAGCCTCGTTCCTGGCAGGAGGACAAGCGCACACCACTAACACCCACCCTGCCCATCAAGGGAAAAGGCCTGTCTTTAAAAAGAAAAATAAATAATGCCGACTTCATGGGAGCCAAGACATTACGTATTTCATTTGGTGGCAGGTTTTCATTTCAGGATCAACGTATATCTGTGTGAAAGCAAAGTCTTGGCCTTCACGGCCTTACTTGCCGTAGCAATGAACCCCAGATATCAGGAAATGTCACAGCTCTGCACTTACGTGCCTCCCAGTCACCACAAACATATATAAAAAGAGGCCTCTAGACGCATCGCCGGTCAGTGCGTGCCTTTGTGCAGGGCGCAAAGCACAGGGCAGGGGCTGGAGGCCTGTCTCTGGGGAGGTGAAGGGCTTCCTCCTTCACCACCCCATCCTCCTCAGCAAGCAGGCTGGAGGCTGCTCCGCAGGGGTTCGGCAGGAGTCTAGGATAAGGAAGGACGGCCCTCGATCAGGCACCTCCAGCCGCGTGATGAAGCATCAGGCCCCGCAGAGCTGCAGCCTGATGGGGCAGGAGTGCCCCGCCTGACCCTGGGCTGCCCGGGGCAGCACGACCGGGACACCTCACTGCGCGGGGAGAGGAGCTGCAGGCCTCACAAACGTGGCCACCCGGGGCCCAGCCCCTGTTGCTCCCGCCTGTGAGTAAAGGATTCCCTCCCCAAGGAAGGTGGGCTCCCTGCTCAGCTCCTGGGCAGTGACCTGTAAGTCCCTAGAACGTTCTAAGTGTCTCTGTTTACCTGGGGACCTTGGCCTGGCCACACAGTCTCTGCTGACAATGTGAGGGGGGCCCTGGGCCACCAGCTTGACCCTGGAGGGGCTGCAGACGAAGGTCGGCCATGCCGGCCACCAGCTGTGCCCCGTGACAACCCCCACAAAAGCCCTGGGCACCAAGCCTCGGGTGAGCGTCCCTGGTCGGCTGTGCTCCGGGCACGCTACCACTGCGCCGAGAGGTGAGAGCTGCCGCACAACTCCGCTGCGGGAGAAGGGCTGGAAGCTCCGCCCGGTCTCTCCGGAGGGCTGCCCGATGCCTCTTCCCCCTGCGCGTCGGCCTGCACCCCTTCCCTGCGGCGCACCATCACCGTGGATACGACGGCTTTTCTGAGTTCCGTGAGTCCTAGCCAGTTTCTGAGCCTGAGGGTGGGCCTGGCGACCCCTCAGTATCTCCCACGTGGGCCTGACGGTCTGCCTCTCTCATATGATCAAACTCTGGCTCCGCCCTAATGCAGCGGCTCCATGGTAGTCCCTTCAAGGGAAGATGCTTTCCCCAACGAGCCCCGTCAGAGGAGCGGGAGGGTCGAAGCTCTCCTCGAGCCAAATGGCGCCCCAGTGTGCTGCGCCGTGAGCACTAATCCTCAACAGCGCCTCGTCTCTGCTAGTCCGTGCTGTTACTGTCACACGGCCACGGCCGGCCGACCTCCAACCTGCTGTCCTGTCTCCACGGACCACAGCAGGTGGGGTCTCCCCCTCCACTTGTCTCAGAGTTCTCAACCCTGCGTGCAGGTGAGGGTCAGCCGGGAGCTCCAACCCTCTGCTGCCCAGCCCCGCCCGCGACCGATGAAGAATCCTTCCAGGTAGGTGGCAAAGGACTCCCGACCTACGCTGCAAACGTACTGGCTTCGTGCTCCGGGCGAGAAAGTCTGGGAACGGACAATGGTGCTGCTCCGCGTGAAGGGCGAGCCGCGGGCCCTGCGGCCGGGCCTCTCCTTCGGCAGACTCGCCACCTCTTCTGGGAAGAGATCTTCTGTGTTGGTTTCCTTATCAACCTAGAGAGTAATTTATTGTTTACCACGACTCTTTCTAGAACACAAGCATTAAATTAGTGTAGTCACCAAACAACCTTGCCATTTCCACTGGAGGTCTAACTGGCATTTCACATTTAATGAGTCTAAACGTGAATTTCTGTACTCTACCAAAAGTTTTTCATCTGTTCATGCAAAAAAAATCTCAGTGTCATCCTGGACTCCTGTCTTTCTCTCACACTCCATTATCTAGACCAAGAGAAACTGCATTGGCTCAATTTTCAGAATTACAAGTATTTTGCACACGCATGAACCTAGAGCATATTAGGCTTAGTGATATAAGTCACACAGAGAAAGACAAATGCTGTACGAATTCACTTATATGTGGAATCTAAAAAAACAAAATAACTGAACAAACATAACAAAACAAGCAGCAGAGTCATAAGTCCAGAGAACAAACAGGGGATTGTCAGAGGGGAGACAGGTGATGGGAGGGAAGAAATAGGTGAGGGAGATTAAGAGGTACAAACTTACAATCACAAAACAAATGAATCATAGGTATGCATATACAGGGTGGGGAACAGAGCCAATACCTGTGCACTGTCTTTGTGTCGTGACAGATGTTAACTCGACTTACTGTGGAGATCATTCTGACATGTATAGAAGTATGTTGTATAACAGGAACTAACAAAGTGTTGTAGGTCAGTTATATTTCAAAAACCAACAAGCTCACTGAAAACAGACAAGATCTGTGGTTACCAGAGGTAGGGACTGGGGGAGGCGGAATTCAATGAAGGCAGTCAAAAGGTACAAACTTCCAGTTATAAGATAAACAACTACTAAGCATGTTTGTACAGCATGATAAATATAATGAACACTGCTGTATGTTATATATGAAAGTTGTCAAGAGGGTAACTTCTAAGAGTTCTCATTACAGAAAAAATTTTTTTTCTATTTCTGTAATTTTGTATCTATGTGAGATGATGGATGGTCACTAAACTTACTCTGGTATCATTCTAACATGTATATGTAAGTCCAACCATTATGATATATACTTTAAACCTACACCGTGTTTATGTCAATTATATCTCAATAAAATGAAGAGAGAAAAAATTAGGCATTTTTTGACCCCTTGTCACCAACCCTTCATCCAAGTCACCATAATCTCCTACTCAGCACGTTAGTGCTATACACTTCTCATTGCCCTGCCTGATTCCATGCCTACCCTTCTCTTGAATCTATTTCTAGTGCAATAATGGAGATCCCAGTAAAACTGAAATACAATCACGTCACCCCTGTGCTCAAAACTACTCCTCAATTTCCTACCCCTTTCAGAAAAAAACAAGAGTCCTGAGTGGACCCTACATAATTTGGCCCCTTCACTAACTCTGCTCTCAGCTGTGACAACTGCTTCTGCTCATCGCCCCAGACCATGCTCCTTGCTATTCTCTCACCATATTAGGCCTTCCTCCTCAGTGCCTCAGTGCCACAGTGCCTCATGCTCTTCCCCAGCTCCTGCTCTTCCTTCCTTAAGGTCTCTACTCAAAATTCACCTTCTCAGAGATGCCTTAAAATGACCACCATTCCTAAAAATCTACACCCTTATGATATTATTTGTTCGTTAGCCTCTCTGTTAAAATGCTTTCTTAAACAGGGTGATTTTGCAAAAATGGTGAACTAGGAAGCTCTAAGTCCTTGTTTCTTCATGGAAACATCAAAAAACACTCAACTATACCTCAAAACAAAACAAAACAATACACTGCTGAAATAGACTGACAGGAGCTCTGCAAACAATCGCAGTCTTTAGTAAGCAAATGAATGAAGAAAAATGATAAAATATTCAAAATGAAAAAATATTCAGGTGGTAGGAAATTTTACAGCATTTTTTTTTAATAGCCCTTGACCATGGTCTTTTAGCTTAGAGGAGACAGCAGCCTAGTTCCCAATTCCCTCCCTTAAACTAGAAAAAGTAGGGTAGACCTTACTTGTAACATTTTAACATGTTAGGGAGCTAAAGGATTGGACTAGTTTTGCCTCACTTGAATCTCAGGTGCAGGAGAAGCAGCATGGCCCATCTTAGTCATAGAAAAGGAGCAGAAGCAGCAGGCGGTACTCCTGAAAGCTGCTGCTGGACTGACCTACTGGTATAAACATACAATAGACCACAAAAAGCCCTAGAATAAGCTGGGTACACACAATCTGGGAAACTGAGCATTCAAAAATTGAGCTATTTTTATAGGGGAATTGAGAAAGCAGAAAGCAGGGTCAGTCAACACACGCTGAAGGAAAGACTCAACACACACTGAAGGAAAAAACTGGGGAGGTCATAAGCTTTCGCTTCAAGGTGATGTCGAGGCTCACAGTCTGCAAAATCTGGGAAAAGTGCCTGTTTTTTCAAATGCACAATTTTCAACAACAACAACAAAAAAAAATCACAAGGCATAGAAAGAAACATGGAAAGATGGCCCATTCAAAGGAAGCAAATAAATCAACAGAAATCATCGCAAAGCAAGCACAGACAACAAATCTACAATGTCAAATAATTGTATTAGATATGTCCAAAGAGCAAAAGGAAAAAAAACATGGACAAAAAAATAAGGAAATCAGGAAACAATATAAGAATATAGTAATAATGATGATAATGAGTAAAAGATATAAATTACTTTTTTTTTTTCCGGTATGTGGGCCTCTCACTGTTGTGGCCTCTCCCGTTGCGGAGCACAGGCTCCGGACGCACAGGCCCAGTGGCCATGGATCATGGGCCCAGCCGCTCCGCGGCATGTGGGATCTTCCCAGACCGGGGCACGAACCCGTTTCCCCTGCATCGGCAGGCGGACTCTCAACCACTGCGCCACCAGGGAAGCCCATAAATTACTTTTTAAAAAAGCAAAGCTGGAGGTGAAAAAAATAAGTGAAGAAATTCACTGAAGAGGTAAAATGACATATTTAACTAGATGTAAAAACAAGAGGCAAACTGGAAGACAGGACAATTGAAAATAAGGAATCCAACAAACAAAGAAAAAAGATTGAAGGAAAGTGAACACAGCCCATAGGATCTATAGGACACTGTGTCAGTGGACCACTGTGGGATCCTTATAAGGAGAAAAGATAGAGTAGTAGAAAGATTTGTTTGAAGATATAGGAAGACTTTCCACATTTGACAAAATAGACATATAAATACAAAAAGCTTAACAACTACAAGTAGGATAAACTCAGGGTGACCCACAACAAGACACATTATTATCAAACTGAACAAAGATAATGATGTAAAACTGAAAGCAGCAAGAGAGAAATTCCTGGACACATTTAAGGAAACCACAGTAAGATGATAAGCAGAAGCGTGGAGGATATAGGCAATTAGAAAAGTTGTCTGGGGCCTCCCTGGTGGCGCAGTGGTTGAGAGTCCGCCTGCCGATGCAGGGGATACGGGTTCGTGCCCCGGTCTGGGAGGATCCCATATGCCGCGGAGCGGCTGGGCCCGTGAGCCATGGCCGCTGGGCCTGCGCGTCCGGAGCCTGTGCTCCACAACGGGAGAGGCCACAACAGTGAGAGGCCCGCATACCGCAAAAAAAAAAAAAAAAAAAAAAAAAAAAAGAAAAGTTGTCTGAGGACGTTTCTTTCCTAGGACTGTGCTTGCTTTGATTCCTGTTACCAGTATATACAGCTGCCTTTAAACATCTTAATATAACTAAAGTCTCACCCTGGTTCTTTTCTGGACCATATTTTCTGTTATATTCATCTGCCTATAACCTCTTATTCCTGGCTGACAGCAGGACTGCAGACCCCCTGCAGCTCTAACATACTGTGGCACCAGCCCTGATATATGTGGCCTCAAAGCTGATATCCAAACTATACCATTAGTGGTGTGAGTCTGGCAAGACAAGAACCAGCCCTTAGGGTAGTCCCCAGATAAGCCAGAACACTGTAAGCAGGTTCCACTCATTACCTTTGCCTGAGAGAAGAAACGAGAATTGGCATTTTCTTCCCAAACACGCTGTGCTACATTGGAAAGGGTCTGGGATAAAGGTGAGCAAAATGGCATGAAATTTCCTTCTGTTTTGAATGCAGCTTTTCTTGATTAGACATGTACTTGGTTCTTAACTCATTTCTAAAGTTCTTATAAACTACTTTGATCTGTATATTATATACTTGATGTTTCCATGGGGGAAGAGAGCCTAGAGTTTCCTCGTCTGCCATCTTGTTGATTTCTCACTCTGAGGATTATTATCAGTGGCTCTGGTACACGACTGAAGTGAAGTTGGTAGCAATTCAAATTAGGTTGTTAAAACTTTAGGATCTTATATGTAATCCCCATGATAACCATACACACACAAAAAAAACCTATTAGATATACATAAAGGGAAATGAGAAGGGGTACAAAACATGTCAAACAACCAAAAAATCAACTAAATGTAAAAGAAAGGGGAAATGATGGGCAAAAATACCTGTAAGATACAGAGAAAACAAGTAACAAAACAGCAACAGAAAGCATCCTTGTAAGAAATTACTTTAAATGTAAAGAGACTAAACTCCCCAAAGACATGCACTGACAGAATGGATAACACAAAAACCAACAACATATTGTTCAGGAGACCCATTTTTGATCTAAAGACACAGATAGCTTGAAAGTAAAAGAAAAAATATTCTGTGGAAATAGTAACCAGAAGAGAGAAGGGAGACTATACAAGCCAAAAACCATCACAAAATACAAAGATTGATATATATGTAAATTTAATATTGACATATTGATGCAAAGTCTATTGATAAAAATGTCAATTCCTCAGAAAAATTTAACAATTATAAATACATTTGAACCAAACATAAGAGCTCTATAATATGTGAAGTAAACATTGATATGAGGTTTGCTATGGATTTTCAATACATGGACTTTAATATGATGAGGGATTTTATTTCTACTTAAGTACTTGAGTGTTTTGGCCATGATGGTGGTCAAATCATTTTTTCTTCGTGTGTTACTTTGCCACAGCTGCACTTAAAAAGTACCACAGTGTCTGCTGTTACATTTTTGGGTAGATTGCCTATTTCCTCTTCATTTATTTGGTCTTGTAGGTTCTTACCCTGCTCCTTCATCTGTGACATATTTTTTTGCCATCTTTTTTTTTAATGAGTGGGATTGTGTTCCTGTCTTACTGGTTGTTTGGCCTGAGGCTTCCAACACTGGAGTTTGTAGGCTATTGGGTAGAGCTGTCTTGGTGCTGAGATGAGGAACTCCATGAGACCTCACTCTGATGAATATTCCCTGGGGTCTGAGGTTCTCTGTTGGCGGGAATGTAAATTGATACAACCACTATGGAGAACAATATGTAAGTTCCTTAAAAAACTAAAAATAGAACAACATACGACCCAACAATCCCACTACTGGGCATATACTGTGAGAAAACCGTAATTCAAAAAGCGTCATGTACCACAATGTTCACTGAAGCTCTGTTTACAATAGCCAGGACACGGAAACAACCTAAGTGTCCATTGACAGATGAAAGGATAAAGACAGGTATGGCACATATATACAGTGGAATATTACTCAGCCATAAAAAGAAATGAAACTGAGTTACTTGTAGTGAGGTGGATGGACCTAGAGTCTGTCATACAAAGTAAAGTAAGTCAGAAAGAGGAAAACAAATACCGTATGCTAACACATATATATGGAATCTAAAAAAAAAAAGGCTCTGAAGAACCTAGGGGCAGGACAGGAATAAAGACACAGACGTAGAGAATGGACTTGAGGACACGGGGAGGGGAAAGGGTAAGCTGGAACAAAGTGAGAGAGAGGCATGGACTTATATACACTACCAAATGTAAAACGGATAGCTAGTGGGAAGCAGCCGCATAGCACAGGGAGATCAGCTCGGTGCTTTGTGACCACCTAGAGGGGTGGGATAGGGAGGGTGGGAGGGAGACGCAAGAGGGAGGGGATATGGGTATATATGGATACATATAGCTGATTCACTTTGTTATACAGCAGAAGCTAACACAACAATGTAAAGCAATTATACTCCAATAAAGATCTATTTAAAAAATACCACAGACTAGGGAGATTAAACAACAGAAAAGTATTTTTTCACAATTATGGAAGCTCAAGTCCTAGGTCAGGAGGGTTGTCAGCAGGGTTGATTTCTAGTTTATTTAGGTCTGGTTTAATCATTATTTCCTTCCTTCTGCTAGTTCTCATTTATTTGCTCCTCTTTTCTAGTTTTTTAAGTTGTAAGGTTTTGGTTTGTTGATTTGAGATATTTCTTCCTTTTTAAGGTAAGAGCTTATAGCCATTAATTTCTCTCTTAGTACATAGGAGGAAAACTTGCCACAACGTGGCAATGATGTTCTAGATATGACACCAAAAGCACAGGCCACAGAAGTAAAAAGGGAACAATCAACAGACCTCAAAGACAGCCCACTGAATGGGAGAAAGTATACCCAAACCATGTATCCAGTAAAGAATTAATATCCAAAGTATCTGAAGAACTCCTACAAGTCAAAAACAAACAAATCTGATTTTAAAACTGGCAAAGAACTTAAAGAAGATATACAAATAGCCATTAAGCTACATGAAAATATGATCACACTATGAATCCACAATGAATACTACTTTACATCCATTAGGATAATTATTGTGAAAGAAACAGAAAACAACAAGTTTTGGCAAAGACTGGGAGAAAATGGAACTTCAAGTGCACTGCTCACAGGAATGCAAAATTGTGCAGCTACTGCAGAAGAAAATATGATGGATTCTTTAAAAATTTACTGTTGAATTACCATATGATGAACCATTTCTATCTCTACGTATATACCCAAAATAAATGAAAGCAGGGACTGAAACAGGTATTTGTATAACAATTTTCTAGCAACATTATTCATGATAGCCAAAAGATGGATGCCACTCAAGTGTATATCGACAGATGAATGTATAAACAAAATGTGCTACATATGTACAGAGGAATATTGTTCAGCCTTAAAAAGAAAGGAAATTCTGATGCTACCAGCATGGATGAACGCTGAAGACATATGCTAAGTGAAATAATTCAGACACAAAAGGATAAATATTGTATGACTGCATTTATATGAGGTAGCCAAACTAGGCAATCTCATAGAAACGGAAAGTGCAACAGTGTTTACTAAGACCTGGTTTGGGAAGAACTGGGAGTTACTATTCAATGGGTACAGAGTTTCAGTTTGAGATGATGGAAAAGTTCTGGGGCTTCCCTGGTGGCGCAGTGGTTGAGAGTCCGCCTGCCGATGCAGGGGACACGGGTTCGTGCCCCGGTCCGGGAAGATCCCACATGCCGCAGAGCGGCTAGGCCCGTGAGCCATGGCCGCTGAGCCTGCGCGTCCGGAGCCTGTGCTCCTCAACGGGAGAGGCCACAACAGTGAGAGGCCCGCATACCGAAAAAAAAAAAAAAAGAAAAGTTCTGGAAATGTAATGGCAATGATTGTACAACATTATGAACGCACTTATTTAATGCCACTAAGTTATACACCTGAAAGGGTTAAATAGGTAAATTTTATGTTATATATTTGCCACAATAAAAAACTTAATAAAGCTTTAAAAGCTCAAAAGAATCCGTATTATACTTTACTGATTTTTTTGGTCTATTGCATGCATGCTCTTGAAAGCAGGGCTGTTTCTTTTCTGTGCTGTTGCATGTGCAATCAGTGGTACATAACAGGTGTTCAATAAATACTTGAGGAAAGAATAAATATGGAGAGTAGGTACTGGTATCTATAAAAATTAAAGAAATCTATATATTGTCCCTGCTATCAATAAATGTATGATCCATTGAGCAGATCAGTTACACACATTAAATACCTAAAGAATTCCGAAGAAACATGAAAACAATATGCAACAGCGTAGTATTGACTGTGATATGTAAATACTCATGGAATTCAGGATGAATTACTATGGGAAAATCATCATGAAGAAAATCTGAGTAATGTGTGACATAAAAGGAAAAAGAGTGCAGTCTGAAATGGCATAGAGTGGGCAAAAAGCAAATGTATAAATTCAGGAGAAAAGTTTAAAGTGGCACCAAAAAGACTAGGGGGTTAGGGGAAGCCATAAAAAGGCTATTAGATCTATTTAGCTAATAGCAGGTCTGAAAGTTAGGATAAAATACCTAGGTTTGCACTGATGAGTCAGAAAAAAGATACAGCATCCTAAGCAAAGTGATGACCTAAGGAAAAGATGTTTAAGGGAATCAATCTGAGGCTGAAATGAAAAATAAACTAATGTGGGTGGAACATAAAGGCAACTTATGCATAATGATCCATTAAAGATATACTGAAGCCTATGGATCCTCTCCCCAAGAAAAAAATACATGTACTTTGGCATATGATTATCAGGTTGAGGACCTCAGACCGAGGCTAAAGAATTGGCTGTGAACACAGAATGGCATGATTAAATCTTGGAGTTTACAATAAAGTAATGTAAAAAAACCTTAAAATCAGACACTTTTACTAAGGATCCATTCACATAAATCAAATAGGACTAAAACTGACCGATATTTTGATTTTTAGATCTATAAACTGTTTTCTCTCTAGGGACATGGTATCCTAGGACTGCTTCAGGATTTTTAGCAAAGACTAAAATTCACAACTTCATGTTTTCTTTTAAAACCATAAAACTAGCATCAAAATAAATGACAGTGTTGGATTATGATACAAAGGAGAGGAAAACAAAGCTGTGATTCCAAACTTGTAACAAAAAATTTACTTTTAAAAATTAAGGGGGACGATCTCCCCCCAAGACACTTATTAACTACAAGGGAAAACTATTAATTTTATTGTGGAGAAACGTTGACAGACATCATTTTAACAACATGAATAAAGCTGACTTCTTTAGCAGTATAGCAAATTCACAACGTGTGTCTCCTGATAGTATACATATAACTCAATGTCACTTCTAGATATTTCTGCCAAAAACACAAACCTGAATCTAATGAGGAAGAATCAGACAAAGCCACATGGAGGGACATCCTACAAAATAATGGGCCTGAATTTGGCAAACATGTTAAGGTCATAAAAGACAAAAACGCTCCAGAATAATGAGGATAAAGGGACTTGAGAGATAAAAGCAAAGCATAAACCTTTACTGGAACCTTGATAAACATTTTTTTCTTTTTCTTTAAACCATATTTGTGTTTCAATTGGTTAAATTTAAATATGTCTATAGATTTGATAATAGTACTAATTAGTTAATTTTCTGGTTTTGATTACTCATATGGTAATGAGGCAGAATCATTGTTTTTAGGAAAATACACTGAAGAATTTTACTAGAAAAGGGTATGATATCTATAATGTATTCTCAAACAAATCAGAAAAGAAATTATATCATGTTAAGTAAATGGAACACTTGATTGTTAACTGGATCCCAAATAAACAACAAAAGAAACAAACCAAAATGCAACTAAATAGTAAACAAAGAGGACTTCAAAGGAAATACCTAACTTTTCAAAAATACTTATGAAGCTGTGGACTAAGGATGCCACCTGCCATATCAGTGAACAACAGCCATCAGCCACTACAGCTGCCCCCAATGCTGAGCCCTGAGAGAGAGCTCAAGATAAAAACAGGAAGCCCACCATCAAGACCTCAGCCACTACAGCCGCCCCCAGTGGTGCACCCAGAGGGGACTCAGGATGGGAAAGAACATGATTCTGACCCTAGATAGCTAAGGTGCACATCAAAGGAGTGCTTTCAGCGAGCCCAGACTCTTGTATCTTCCCATATGTACAAAAGTGCTAAATTCATTCATTTGAGATGTCCGGTTTTCTATAATTAACTTGCAGGAGTGGTGGAGGCAAGTCCTTGTACTGTGCAACCATCCCTATACAGAAACCCACTCATTTCAATGAAAGCTTGCTCTGCTGGGAACATGAATAAGTTCTGAGCATTGTGGTGGCTTTACACTACCAGAGGGAAAACCCAAGACATGTAAAAGGAGCTAAAACGACTTTCGGGCAAAATCCCGGAGGAGTTAGACTCACAAGCAGCACACTGGCCCACCCCACAATTTCACTAGAAAATTTTATCCCCAATAAATTCAACTTTAAAATGGGAAACAGACACCCTCAAACAGAGAAACATGGAGTGTCAGAAAGCCAGCCTCCACACTAACACCCTAGCCAGATTCATGTACAATATGTTTGGAGCTCACACTTGCAAGGACCAACAGAATTAGGGAAATTACACTAAAAGATCTCAACCTTAAATGGCCAAATTGGGTCTGTTTTGACCTTTGAAAACTGGGGGGGGCGTGCATATGCAGGTAGAAAAAGATCAAACAGAAATGGAATGCTTGTTTCAATTGCTATTTAGAAGCTTCTAAAAGGGGAAATGATAAAGTAACGTCTTCGCAAAAAATCAACAAAAGGTTGCTCAAAATGATACTAGAATTTTTAAAAGCCACTAGCGTTGACCTTGTCTCTCACTCTGTTCCTTCTTTATATCCTCCTTTATCCGAACTGCCTAACCCAGACGCACTCTCTCTCTCTTCCACCAGCCCATTCTCCTGCTGCTTCCCCTTCCCCAGGAAAGGAAGACATAAGATCAGAAGTATTCATAGCTCCCTTGAAGGAGAAACCTATTACAGGAAGAGGTGAACTGTACTCTGCGCTTACGTACACATCCTGGACCCGAGCAGAACTTAGTTTTAGCTAAGGACTTTCTCGAATCTAGTCAAGATCCATTGGGATTTGCTAAGGAATTTGAGCTAATCGTCCAAACCTATGAGCCCACGTTTTCAGATTTATATCAATTAATACAGCTATTAGTTTCTAAAAGTCAAACAAAGGAATAAGTAGAGAAAGCAGGATGGAGAGACCCCTTAACAAATTTTGATTTATACAGCCCACAGGCTCAAGGTGAATGCAAGGAGTTAGCTCATAAATTACTCAGAATTATCACAGAGCTTTTTCCAAAAACTGCTGACTGGTCAAAGATTCAGCAATGTAAACAAACACGAGATGAATCAATCCTGGATTACTATGAGAGGTTCAAGGAAACTTTTAAACAATATTCCAGCATGACACCTGAATCATTCTTTAACCACCAAGATGATTCTTTGCTTAACTCCATCTTTTTAGAAGGTCTGGATGAGGAATCGGCTACTCTAAACGACATGATTTAGGCATGTTAATCATTTAGACATGATTTGTCTGTATCACATACAAATGCCCTTGTCATGTTGGCTGACCAACTTTTCAAAAGTATTAAAAAGAAAAAGGTGCCTCTATAAAAATTATGAACATTCAGTTGCAACAATTAAATAATCAATGTCAGTCTGAAGTTAACCCAACCCTATTCAATCCGCGACTGGTAAATTCTGAAATTTGCTTTTACTGAAAACAACCGGGTCATTACTGGGGAAACTGCAAGAAAAGAAAAGAGGGACCTAGAAGGGAAACCAGATATAGACTGTAATTTCAAGTTAAACAAGAGGAAGCCTGATCTGAGGGAACACGGGGAGTCTTTCCCCTTCTCCTCTCGAACACCCTGGAAGAAATAGAAATTATTATATGAGGAGAAAATAATTAAAGCAGTAATAGATACAGGGGCTACCTTTTACATTTTGAACCCTATCAAAATTAAAGGCTCTCTCTCTCTAATACCTCGGTACAGACGGTAGGCGTTTCTAATGCAAATATTAAGACCCTTAAATCATTACCTTTAGAATTATAATTAGGAGAACTTAAACGAAGGCACTCCTTTTTCCTAGTAGAAAATACCCCTATGCACCTGATCGGTATAGATTTATTAGAAACTTATGATGCTCGTATTTCTTTTACTGTTAAGGGAGAAATGGTTTTAGCCCTAAAAGATTGCTCAGATTTCTTCATCATATAAAGTTTGTGACTGAGAGTGATGCTGAACAAGAAAAACTGCCAGGCTTAGTACCTGAAGAATTGGGGTCACTTGATCCTATTGACATAGGGAAAATATATTCTGCAGCAGCCATTAAAATTACCACAGACCAAAATAAACCCCTGTCCAATATTAGTCAATACCTATCAAGGCGGGAAGCCACAGAAGAAACAGAACTTTTGATATCAGCTTGATTAAGAAAGGGCTTATTGTGCCTTACACTAGTCATTGTGACACTCCCATTCTGCCAGTTAAAAATCTAATGGCAAGAGTTGGAGTTTTGTACAAGATCTGAGATCTATCAGTGCTACTATCTTCCTTGCTATTCTGCAGTGCCAAATACCCATACCTTACTGTCCTATATCCCTAAAAGAGTGACTTCTTTACTGTGAAAGATTTCTGCAGTGCATTCTTTAGTATCCCTGTACATCCTGACGCCCAGTATCTTTTTGCCTTTGCTTGGAATGAACTATAATATACATGGACTATGATGCCACAGGGCTACACTGAAAGCCCCACTTACTTTCCCCAGATATTAAAAGTGTACTTACAGGGAAGACCTTCAAGACGGCGGAGGAGTAAGACGTGGAGATCAACTTCCTCCCCAGAGATACATCAAAAATACATCTACCTGTGGAACAGCTCCTACAGAACACCTACTGAACGCTGGCAGAAGACCTCAGACTTCCCAAACGGCAAGAAACACCCCACATACCTGGGTAGGGAAAAAGAAAAAAGAAAAAACAGCGACAAAAGGATAGGGGTGGGACCTGAAACTCGGTGAGAGAGCTGTGAAGGAGGAAAAGATTCCATCCACACCCTAGGAAGCCCCTTCACTGGCGGAGATGCAGGTGGGCAGTGGGGTGAAGCTTCGGAGCCATGAAGGAGAGTGCAGTAATAGGGGTGCAGAGGGCAAAGCAGAGAGATTCCCGCACAGAGGATCGGTGCCGAGCAGCACTCACCAGCCCGAGAGGCTTGTCTGCTCACCCACGGGGGCCAGTGAGGGCTGGGAGCTGAGGCTCTGGCTTCGGAGGGCAGGTCCCAGGGAGAGGGCAGGGGTTGGCTGCGTGAACACAGCCTGCAGGGGGCTAGTGTGCCACAGCTAGCCGGGAGGGAATCTGGGAAAAAGTCTGGACCTGCATAAGAGGCAAGTGACCATTGTTTTGGGGTGTGCGAGGAGAGGGGATTCAGAGCACCGGCTAAACGAGCTCCAGAGACGGGCACGAGGCTCGGCTAATAGCGCAGACCCCAGGGACGGGCATGAGACGCTAAGGCTGCTGCGGCCGCCACCAAGAAGCCTGTGTACGAGCACAGGTCACTATCCACACCCCCCCTTCCGGGAGCCTGTGCAGCCCGCCACTGGCAGGGTCCCGTGATCCAGGGACAACTTCCCCGGGAGAATGCATGGCGCGCCTCAGGCTGCTGCAACGTCACGCCGGCCTCTGCCGCCGTAGGATCGGCCCGCATCCGTACCCCTCCCTCCCCGCACTGGCCTGAGGGAGCCAGAGCCCCCGAATCAGCTGCTCCTTTAACCCCGTCCTGTCTGAGCAAAGAACAGACACCAGAGGGCGACCTACGTGCAGATGCAGGGCCAAAGCCGAACCCCAGGAGCTGTGCAAACAAAGAAGAGAAAGGGAAATCTCTCCCGCAGCCTCAGGAGCAGAGGATTAAATCTCCAGTCAACTTGATGTACCTGCATCTGTGGAATAACTGAATAGACAATGAATCATCCCAAATTGAGGCGGTGGACTTGGAGAGCAACTGTAGACTTGGGGTGTGCTTTCTGCACCTAATTTCTTTCTGGTTTTATGTTCATCTTAGTTTAGTACTTAGAGTTTATTATAATTGGTAGATTTATTTATTTGGTTGCTCTCTTCCTTTTTTTATATATAGATATATATTTTTTTCCTTTTTCTCTTTTTGTGAGTGTGTACGTGTATGCTTCTTGGTGTGATTTTCTCTGTATAGCTTTACTTTTATCATTTGTCCTAGGGTTCTGTCTGTCTTTTAGTATCAGTTTTAGCACTTGCTATCATTGGTGGATGTGTTTTTTTGGTTTGGTTATGCTTTTCTTTCTTTCTTTTTTTATTTTTCTCTTTTTAATTACTTTATAATTTTTTCAATTTTTAATATTTTTTTAATTTTAATAACTTTCCCTCCCTCCCTCCCTCCCTCTCTCTCTCTTTTCTTTCTTTCTTTTTTTTCTCCTGAGCTGTGTGGCTGACAGGGCCTTGGTGCTCTGGCCACGTGTAAGGCCTGTGCCTCTGAGGTGGGAGAGCTGAGTTTAGTACACTGGTCCACCAGAGACCTCCCGGCTCCATGTAATATCAAACGGTGAAAGCTCTCCCAGAGATCTCCATCTCAATGCTAAGACCCAGCTCCACTCAGTGGCCAACAAGCTACAGTGCTGGACACCCCATGCCAAACAACTAGCAAGACAGGAACACAACCCCACCCATTAGCAGAGAGGCTGCCTACAATCATACTAAGTTCACACACAACCCAAAACACACCAGCAGACGTGGACCTGCCCACCAGAAAGACAAGATCCAGCCTCATCCACCAGAACACAGGTACCAGTCCCCTATACCAGGAAGCCTACACAGCCCACTGAACCAACCGTACCCAGTGTGGGCAGATACAAAAGACAACAGGAACTATGAACCTGCAGCCTGAGAAAAGGAGACCCCAAACACAGTGAGTTAAGCAAAATGAAGACAGAGACAGAGAAACACACAGCAGATGAAGGAGCAAAGTAAAAAACCCACCAGACCAAACAAATGAAAAGGAAAGAGGCAGTCTACCTGAATAAGAATTCAGAGATGGACTTAATTGATATTTATAGGACATTCCATCCAAAAACAACAAAATACACTTTCTTCTCTAGTGCTCATGGAACATTCTCCTGGATAGATCATATCTTGGGTCACAAATCAAGCCTTGGTAAATTTAAGAAAACTGAAATCATATTAAGAATATTTTCTGACCACAATGCTACAAGACTAGATATCAATTACAGGAAAAAATATGTAGAAAATAGAAACACATGGAGGCTAAACAATACACTACTTAATAGACAGAGATCACTGAAGAAATCAAAGAGGAAATTAAAAAATACCTAGAAACAAATAACAATGAAAACACGATGATCCAAAACCTATGGGATGCAGCAAAAGCAGTTCTAAGAGGGAAGTTTATAACAATTCAATCCTACGTCAAGAAATAAGAAACACCCCAAATAAACAACCTAAGCTTACACCTAAAGCAATTAGAGAGAGAAGAACAAAAAAACCCCAAAGTTAGCAGGAGGGAGGAAATCATAAAGATCAGATCAGAAATAAATGAAAAAGAAATGAATGAGAAACAATAGCAAAGATCAAAAAAACTAAAAGCTGGTTCTTTGAGAAGATGCACAAAATTGATAAACCATTAGCCAGACTCATCAAGAATAAAAGGCAGAAGACTCCAATCAATAGAATTAGAAATGAAAAAGGAGAAGTAACAACTGACACTGCAGAAATTCAAAGGATCATGAGAAATCACTATAAGCAACTATATGCCAATAAAATGGACAAACAGGAAGAAATGGACAAATTCTTAGAAAAGCACAACCTTCTGAGACTGAACCAGGAAGAAACAGAAAATATAAACAGACCACTCACAAGCACTGAAATTGAAAGTGTGATTAAAAATCTTCCAACAGGGCTTCCCTGGTGGCGCAGTGGTTGAGAGTCCGCCTGCCGATGCAGGGGACACGGGTTCGTGCCCCGGTCCGGGAGGATCCCACGTGCCGCGGAGCGGCTGGGCCCGTGAGCCATGGCTGCTGAGCCTGCGCGTCCGGAGCCTGTGCTCCGCAACGGGAGAGACCACAACAATGAGAGGCCCACATACCGGAAAAAAAAAAAAAAAAAAATCTTCCAACAAACAAAAGCACAGAACAGATGGCTTCAGGTGGCTTCACAGGACCAGATGGCTTAACAGGCGAGTTCTACCATTTAGAGAAGAACTAACACCTATCCTTCTCAAACTCTTCCAAAATACAGCAGAGGGACAAACACTCCCAAACTCATTCTACCAGGTTACCATCATCCTGATACCAAAACCAGACAAAGATGTCACAAAGAAAGAAAACTACAGGCCAATATCACTGATGAACATATGAAAAAATCCTCCACAAAATACTAGCAAAGGGCGCGCCGGCCCAAACGAGCCGGCCGGCCGGCCTGGCTCCCCTCCCCGGCCCCGACGGGCGGGCGGGCTGCCCTGAGGAGGCGGGGAGGGGAGGGCTGGGCCGGCCGGCGGGCAGACGACGATGCCGAACTTCTGCGCGGCCCCCAACTGCACGCGGAAGAGCACGCAGTCGGACCTGGCCTTTTTCAGGTTCCCGCGGGATCCAGCCAGATGCCAGAAGTGGGTGGAGAATTGTAGGAGAGCAGACTTAGAAGATAAAACACCTGATCAACTAAATAAACATTATCGATTGTGTGCCAAACACTTTGAGACTTCTATGATCTGTAGAACTAGCCCTTATAGGACAGTTCTTCGAGATAATGCAATACCAACAATATTTGATCTTACCAGCCATTTGAATAATCCACACAGTAGACACAGAAAACGAATAAAAGAATTGAGTGAAGATGAAATCAGGACACTGAAACAGAAAAAAATTGATGAAACTTCTGAACAGGACCCAAAACATAAGGAAATAAACAACAGCAATGCTCAGAACCCCAGTGCAGAAGAAGGGGGTGAAGAGCAGGATGAAGACATTTTACCTTTAACCCTTGAAGAGAAGGAAAACAAAGAATACTTAAAATCTTTATTTGAAATTTTGATTCTTATGGGAAAACAGAACATACCTCTGGATGGACATGAAGCTGATGAAATCCCAGAAGGTCTCTTTACTCCTGATAACTTTCAAGCACTGCTGGAGTGCCGGATCAATTCTGGTGAAGAGGTTCTGAGAAAGCGCTTTGAGACAACAGCAGTTAACACATTGTTCTGTTCAAAAACACAGCAGAAACAGATGCTAGAGATCTGTGAGAGCTGCATTCGGGAAGAAACCCTCAGGGAAGTGAGAGACTCTCACTTCTTTTCCATCGTCACTGACGATGTGGTGGACATAGCAGGGGAAGAGCACCTGCCTGTGTTGGTGAGGTTTGTTGACGAAGCTCACAACCTGAGAGAGGAATTTGTGGGCTTCCTGCCTTATGAAGCTGATGCAGAAATTTTGGCTGTGAAATTTCACACTACGATAACTGAGAAGTGGGGATTAAACATGGAGTACTGTCGTGGCCAGGCTTACATTGTGTCCAGTGGATTTTCTTCCAAAATGAAAGTTGTTGCTTCTAGACTTTTAGAGAAATATCCCCAAGCTATCTACACACTCTGCTCTTCCTGTGCCTTAAATATGTGGTTGGCAAAATCAGTGCCTGTTATGGGGGTATCTGTCACGTTAGGAACAATTGAGGAAGTTTGTTCTTTTTTCCATCGATCACCACAACTGCTTTTAGAACTTGACAATGTAATTTCTGTCCTATTTCAGAACAATGAAGAAAGGGGCAAAGAACTGAAGGAAATTTGCCATTCTCAGTGGACAGGCAGGCATGATGCTTTTGAAATCTTAGTGGACCTCCTACAAGCACTTGTTTTATGTTTAGATGGTATAAATAGTGACACAAATGTTAGATGGAATAACTGTATAGCTGGCCGAGCATTTGTACTCTGTAGTGCAGTAACAGATTTTGATTTCATCGTTACCATTGTTGTTCTTAAAAATGTTCTATCTTTTACAAGAGCCTTTGGGAAAAATCTTCAGGGGCAAACTTCTGATGTCTTCTTTGCAGCCAGTAGCTTGACTGCAGTGCTGCATTCACTAAATGAAGTGATGGAAAATATCGAAGTTTATCATGAATTTTGGTTTGAGGAAGCCACAAATTTGGCAGCCAAACTTGATATTCAGATGAAACTCCCAGGGAAATTTCGCAGAGCTCAGCACAGTAACCTGGAATCTCAGCTAACCTCTGAGAGTTACTATAAAGAAACTCTAAGTGTTCCAACAGTGGAACACATTATTCAGGAACTGAAAGATATATTCTCAGAACAACACCTCAAAGCTCTTAAATGCTTATCTCTGGTACCCTCTGTCATGGGACAGCTTAAATTCAATACATCAGAGGAGCATCATGCTGACATGTACAGAAGTGATTTACCTAATCCTGACACACTCTCTGCTGAGCTGCATTGTTGGAGAATCAAGTGGAAACACAGAGGGAAAGATATAGAACTTCCATCCACTATTTATGAAGCCCTTCATCTGCCAGACATCAAGTTTTTTCCTAATGTTTATGCATTGCTGAAGGTCCTGTGTATTCTTCCTGTGATGAAGGTTGAGAATGAACGCTATGAAAATGGACGAAAGCGTCTCAAAGCATACCTGAGGAACACTTTGACAGACCAAAGGTCAAGTAACTTGGCTTTGCTTAACATAAATTTTGATATAAAACACGATTTGGATTTAATGGTGGATACATATATCAAACTCTATACAAGTAAGTCAGAGCTTCCTACAGATAATTCAGAAACCATTGAAAATACCTAAGAGACTTTTAAAATAGGCTTTCTCTTATATTTGATATTTGAAAAAATCTGTAGGAAATTTGAAAATATCTTACAGAAAAGTTGTAAGGTGTACGTAGGCCACTTAATCACTGAATATCTTGACCTGTAGGCCTCCCATTGAGTACATTAGTCATTGATAATCTGCCTGTTTAAATGGCCCGTTTGAAGTCCCATGCTTTGGAGACCTAACTGTTCTTCCAGAAGATAGCATTGAAAGTACCATGTTACACTCTGTGTGATCTCTGCTAATGGCACTTTGAAATTGTATTAAGTCATTTTAGATATAACATTTGTCACTGTGGATCCAATTGTCAGGTACTTAGTTATCAGTTCTTGGAAGAAATAAATTTTGAGGAGGTATGGGAGGAAGGAATACATTATATAAAACATTACAATGAAGCTCATGACTGACCTTTGAATAGTAGGAATTTAAGTATGCTGTTAAAAATCTGTAAGGGACCGTTAAAATGATCAGACTGTAAGAGAAACGTGTGAGCTCACCAAACAAGGATTTCAGTGTAGATTTTGCCTTTATCAAATGAAGTTGAAGGAACAAGTTAAAGTTTGAATGGAAGAGCCTGCCATTGTTGTTCCACATCTGATTGTTGCTGTTTACATTCCTTTATTGAGCCTACATCTTCATAAGCTTTTTGACAGGTATATGTTGAACACTTCTGTTTCATGGTCAAGACAGGATCAGAGACCATGGATACTGACAACTGATTTGTCTGTTTTCTTCTGTCTTTTTCCATGACTCTATCTACTGCCTCATCTTGATTTACAAGCAAAACCTAGAAAACCTACAAAAATAAGTGTTTTGTGGTTTATCTAGGAATAATATAGAAAATATTGCTCTTATTTTTGGTGAAGAAAATCAATTTTGTATAGTTTATTTCAACCTAAATAAAATGTGAATTTTGTTTAAAGTTCAGGTACATTGTTTTTGATGCGGACAAAACAGATTCTTGTGGTAAATCTTTTCAAAAATATTTATCACCTTCACAATTGAAGATAAGGTCTTTTTTTTTTTCTTTTGGTGTATGGTTTACTACTTGGGGGAATAAAAAAGCCATTTTAATTGTGAAATTATTAAATGTAAGATTTATCTAACTTTTTAAGTATTATATGCTGTATGACCCCTGATATAAATTGTTAGTGTTTGCGTAATTGTTGCTGGCTAAAATGTAAATGAATGAATATTGCAAGAAAAAAAAAAAAAAATACTAGCAAAGATCATCCAACAGCCCATTAAAGGGAGCATACACCATGATCAACTGGGGTTTATCCCAACATACGCAAATCAATCAATGTGATAAGCCATATTAACAAATTGAAGGAGAAAAGCCATATGATCATCTCAACAGATACAGAAAAAGCTTTTCACAAAATTAAACACCGATTTATGATAAAAACACTCCAGAAGTAGGCATAGAGGAACTTACCTCAACATAATAAAGACCATATATGACAAACCCACAGCCAACATCGTTCTCAATGGTGAAAAAATGAAACCATTTCTTGTAAGATCAGGAACAAGACAAGGTTGTCCACTCTCACGATTATTATTCATCATACTTTGGAAGTTTTAGCCACAGCAATCAGAGAAGAAAAATAAATAAATGGAATCCAAATAGGAAAAGAAGACATTAAGCTGTCACTGTTTGCAGATGACATGATACTATACATAGAGAATCCTACAGATGTTACAAGAAAACTACTGGAGCTAATCAGTGAATATGGTAAAGTAGTACAATACACAATTAATGCACAGAAATCTCTTGCAGTCTTATACACTAATGATGCAAAATCTGAAACAGAATTTAAGGAAACACTCCCATGTACCACTGCAACAGAAAGAATAAAATACCTTGGAATAAACCTACCTAAGGAGATGAAAGACGTGTATGCAGAAAACTGTAAGACACTGATGAAAGAAATTAAAGATGATACAAACAGATGGAGAGATATACCATGTTCTTGGATTGAAAGAACCAACACTGCGAAAATGACTCTACTACCTAAAGCAAGCTACAGATTCAATGCAATCCCTGTCAAACTACCAAGGGCATTTTTCACAGAACAAGCATAAAAAATTGCACAGTTTGTATGGAACAACCAAAGACACCGAATAGCCAAAGCAATCTTGAGAAAGAAAAACGGAGCTGGAGGAATCATCAGGCTCCCTGACTTCAGACTATACTACAAAGCTACAGTAATCAAGACAGTATGGTTCTGGCACAAAAACACAAATACAGATCAATGGAACAAGATAGCCCAAAGATAAACCCACACACATATAGTCACCTTATTTTTGTTAAAAGAGGCAAGAATATACAATGGAGAAAAGACAGCCTCTTCACTAAGTGGTGTTGGGAAAACTGGACAGCTACATGTAAAAGAATGAAATTAGAACACTCCCTAACACCATACACAAAAATAAACTCAAAATGGATTAAAGACCTAAATGTAAGACCAGACACTGACAAACTCTTAGAGGAAAACATAGGCAGAACTCTCTATAACATAAATCACAGCAAGATCCTTTTTGACCCACCTCCTAGAGAACTGGAAATAAAAACAACAAACAAATGGGACCTAATGAAACTTAAAAGCTTTTGCACAGCAAAGGAAACCATAAACAAGACCAAAAGACAACCCTCAGAATGGGAGAAAATATTTGCAAATGAAGCAACTGACAAAGGATTAATCTCCAAAATTTACAAGCAGCTCCATATCAAAAAAACAAACAGCCCAATCCAAAAAATGGGTAGAAGACCTAAACAGACATTTCTCCAAAGAAGATATATGGATTGCCAACAAACACATGAAAGGATGCTCAATGTCACTAGTCATTAGAGAAATGCAAATCAAAACTACAATGAGGTATCACCTCACACTGGTCAGAATGGCCATCATCAAAAAGTCTACAAACAATAAATGCTGGAGAGGGTGTGGAGAAAAGGGAACTCTCTTGCACTGTTGGTGGGAATGTAAATTGATACACCCAATATGGAGAACAGTATGGAGATTCATTAAAAAACTAAAAATAGAACTAGCATACAACCCAGCCATCCCGCTACTGGGCATATACCCCGAGAAAACCATAATTCAAAAAGAGTCATGTACCATAATGTTCACTGCAGCTCTATTTACAATAGCCAGGACATGGAAGCAACCTAAGTGTCCATCAACAGATGAATGTATAAAGAAGATGCGGCACATATATACAATGGAATATTACTCAGCCATAAAAATATACGAAACTTGAGTCATTTGTAGTGAGGTGGATGAACCTAGAATCTGTCATGCAGAGTGAAGTAAGTCAGAAAGAGAAAAACAAATACCATATGCTAACATATATATATGGAATTAAAAAAAAACTCGTTCTGAAGAATCTAGGGGCAGGACAGGAATAAAGATGCAGATGTAGAGAATGGACTTGAGGACACAGGGAGGGCGAAGGGTAAGCTGGGACGAAGTGAGAGAGTGGTATGGACATACATACACTACCAAATGTAAAACAGATAGCTATGGGAAGCAGTCGCATAGCACAGGGAGATCAGCTCAGTGCTTTGTGACCACCTAGAGGGGTGGGATAGGGAGGGTGGGAGGGAGACGTAAGAGGGAGGAGATATGGGGATATATGTATATGTACAGCTGACTCACTTTGTTATACAGCAGAAACTAACACACCAATGTAAAGCAATTATACTCCAAAAAAGATGTTAAAAATAATAATAATGTTTTTAAAAAGTGGACTTAACATGATCCAGCTTTTCCTCATAAGTCAATTTTCATACAATATGTGGATTATTTGCTGTTGTGTTCAAACCCTTGATAGATAATCAGCAAGACACCCTGTACTTCTTTCAGAACTTAGCCTCAAAGGGACATAAAGCACCCAAAGAGTAATTACAATTTTGTGAGGCTAATGGAAAATACTTAGGATGTTTGGTATCTAAAGAAGGGGTTTCAATTGCTCTAGAAGCAATTTGGCTTTCCCTGCTCCTAAAACAAGAAGGCAAGTAAGGGGACTTCTAGGCCTTGCAGGCTACCAACGGAGCTGGATTCCAAATTTTTCTTTAGTGTCTCGACCATAAATAATTTGCCTACACAATACGAACCTGAACCTCTTGGTTGGGGAACAGACCATTGCGAAGCCTTTAGTTTCTCTAAAGGGCTTCCTGGCAAAGGCCCCAGCCTTGGGGCATCCAGACTATGATTTTCCCTTTTTTCTCTTTGTGCATAAAAACAAGGGTGACACACTAGGAATATTAACTCAACTGTAAGGCAGTCACTAATGACCAATAGGATATTACTGCCAGCAGCTAGATCCAGTAGCTAAGGGCCTTCCCCTTGCCTCCGAGCTGTCACAGCAATAGCTGTTGTTTGTCAGACAACATAGGAGACAGTCATGAGTCACCCTCTCACCGTCTTTGTTCCCCACTCCATGAAAACTCTACTAAACTCTCTTCACACACAACCTTATTCAGCGAGCCATTTAACTTGAGATTGTAATCATGAGACTGTATTCCTCTCACCAAACATAATT
Organism: Mesoplodon bidens; assembly: GCF_964165515.1. NCBI lineage: Eukaryota > Metazoa > Chordata > Mammalia > Artiodactyla > Ziphiidae > Mesoplodon > Mesoplodon bidens. The sequence goes on from NC_138163.1 coordinate 135,258,923, forward strand.
CTCCACAGGTGTAATGAACTTAGTCCAGTGACCTTGCTCCCAGAAGAATCAAAGAGCAGTAATGAAAAGTATGATTGCATTGTTTTAACTGACAGTATTTTATCTTAAGTATCAAATGGCAATAATGAAAAGTATGATTGCATTGTTTTAACTGACAGTTTTTTATCTTCTAGGATTGACCGTCAAGAAAGCCCAAAGGATAATCCTGACTTTATACTATGCACTCATGGTTCATATTTAAGAGGACCTCATGGAATGGACCAGGCTAGTAACGCTGTCATTTCTCCACTGTGTATCCTTGAAAATGGGCCCTTTCTAATGTCTTTTCTGCCCAACAGGCTGAACTAACAGCACGAACAAGAGCCTGCCTGTCATTTGGCAAAAGGAAAATCTGCTAACATTTACACAGACAGCCACTATACTTTTGGGGTGGCACATGATTTTGGTATGCTTTTGGAAAAAAAGAGGTGGGATTTTTAACATCCTCAGGACAGCCTACCAAAACTGGGAAACAAGTAGCAGAATTACTAGAGGCATTTCTGTTGCCATGTGCACTTGCTGTTACTAAGGCATGGGGCCATTCAAAGGCTGACACTGCAGAAGCAAAAGGAAGCTCTCTAGTCGATCATGCTCCCAAGACAGCAGCTCTGAAAAACGACACCAACCAACCAACCACTGTCTTTCCCTTTCAGCCACCCAGTAACCTTCCTGATATACTGCTGAAGTTTCAGGGAATGGTGTTTTCTGAAAATGGTTAAAGCTTTCAGAAAAAGGAAAAAGACACCTAAACACAGAATGGAGGAAGAGTCAACTAACAAAGAGCTGCGGACAGGTCCAAAGGGAAAGCCTATCTTTCTGTTTGGAGCTCAATATCCTATTTCACAATATATTTATGAGTTAACTCACTGGAACCCAGATAAGGTGGTATTACGAGGTAAACAATATTTTTCGAAGCCTATTTTACAATAGCCCAGAAGGTTTACTCAAGATGTGCAACTGTCCAAAATATAACCCAGGGAAGCATTTACACAGTTCTCAAAGAAATTTCCCATTACCTGCAGGTCTTTTTGAAATTTGGTATGTTGATTTTATACAAATGTCTCGCTCAGAAGGTTATCAATACATTCTTGTTATAATTTGAATGTTTTCACATTGGGTTAAGGCATTCCCGTGCAGAAAGGCCACAGTGCAGTAAGTAGAGAAATCAATTTTAGAAAGGGTGATACCTCTTTGAACAATCCCCTCAGAAATACATAGTGATAAAGGAACTCATTTTACTGGACAAATTATTAAGAAAATTTGCAAGATTTTTCCAACTACGCAGCACTTAATTGTGTTTATAATCCCTAGTCTTCTGGTTAGTAGAAAGAACAAATGGAACAATTAAAAAACAACTGGCTAAAATTATGGATGCTTATTCCTCACCTGGCCTAAGGCCCTTCCATTGGTTCTCAACCTCATATCCACCCCTCTTGGCAAACATCACTTCTCTCTCTTTGAGATGATCACAGGGAGAACAATGAGATTGAATGATGGACTATATTAACTTATATTATTAAAAGGAGACATATTACATCATGGCATAGGTTTAACTGCATTTTTCAAAGGATATTCTAAGCTTGTTTCTGAAGCATATCATAGTAATCTATCCTCAAGCGAAGATCAGATGCCCCATGACTTACAACCAGGAGATTACGTACATTGGAAAAGGCAGTATTTAAAAGACTACCTCCACCCTAGATGCAAGGTCCCTTATCAGGTGCTTTTAACTAACTCATGTGCAGCAAAACTGAAGGGAACTGACTCTAGGATTCATGTTTCCCACCTAAAAAGGGCTCCTGCACCAGACTGGTCTATAGACAGGGCTGATGACCTCAAACTCACCTTAAAGTGATGCTCCAATAGGAAAGAAACACCAACACCAGGATGAGAAGGTGACATCAGAAATAGACAGCTATCCCAACAGGCTGGACCTGACCCATACGGTTATTTACAACATTTTCTTCTTGGTTTCTTGGCCTTCTGCACACAAACCAAATGTTTTCCTATAATGGGCACAATTCTGTGCAAATTTGAGAAATCACTCCAAATGTTGGGACTATGGTCAATCACCTGCATCCAGTACTTCTGGGTTATCTTGCTGGGTTTCTCCACTCCAAGGGTCTAATTGGATGGCCCTCAGGAAATTTATTTTAGAAGAAAGAAATTATAGTTCTGTCAGGCCACTCCTGATATTACTAGATGGGACCCCCTCACTTGGCCCATCAAGCATACTTATTCTGACACTAGCCATAAATATGAGTTTTCCATTGAGGTCAGTCAAGCTCAGTCAGAACAATGAACTGAATTTCAATCAAAAGGTGTAACTTTTTAATTATTAGGAGGGACCCTCCCTCAGCTACGGGATGGATTTTTACGGCTGAAAATGGTCATCTAAGTTTAAAGACCTCCTTACGTTGGGAACAGTTAAATCACACTAAAAATCATCAGCCTGACGACACTAGTACATTATGAAAAATGGCAATATATCATTTCCCTTAAAGATAGTGATAGGTATGGAACAGACTGGGTCAGGCGACGAGAATACAGTGCATCGCACGTAATGGAACTCAATGGCTTTGTGGGTCCAATATACGGCCCTGGCTTCCACCAGGATGGCTAGGAAGGTGTACTTTAGGATTCCCTTGGGCTCAAGGCCACTTACGTAAAAATTTAGACATAAGTCCAGCAAATTTGCCATCAGTATGAGCCCAATGGGCCAAGAGATCTGTATCTCAAGGGTATGATTACTTAGCAGCTATTTTTGTGCCTTCAGTAGGTCTGGAAGATATAGTTTCCCACATCGAAGGCTTAACAGAATTCAGTCAAAAGACCTTAAATGATAGCAACCATGCTATTAGCCTACTGAATTCTGAAGTCTCTATGATGAGAAAAGTGGTGTTATAAATTCCTTAACTTGAGGTGCCTGGTTTCCTTTGATTAACTATAATCTCTCAATGTTCCAACTACATGGTTTTTGTTGCAAAACCCCTATATATCCTGGCTCCTCCCTTACCTCTTTGGAGCAGTCTCTCAGAGGTACCTGAGAGGGTGTCTCCCAGGCTATAGTCCTCAGAAAGTCTGCCAAATAAAACAGAATTCTCAGCTTTTAGAGTGTGTTTTTTTTTTTTTTTCAGTCAACAAAGCACAACGGAACAATGGAGGAATTTTGTACGTGGACTTTATACTCCATGTCATTGTTATATTTTCTGAGTATAACTCTACTGTTAAGTAAGAAAATGTGCTTGCTCTTAGATTTCTACTGAATTGTTTAGGAGGAATGTGTCATGATCTTGGATTAGTTTTCAAATGATTCAGAAGGAAAAAGAAGCTGGGTGCACATCCCACATGTATACACACAAAGAATGGAAATGTGAAGTATTAACAAAAGTGATTAGGGCAGGGCTTCCCTGGTGGCGCAGTGGTTGAGAATCTGCCTGCCGATGCAGGGGATACGGGTTCGAGCCCTGGTCCGGGAAGGTCCCACATGCCGCAGAGCAACTAGGCCCGTGAGCCACAACTACTGAGCCTGCGCATCTGGAGCCTGTGCTCCGCAACAAGAGAAGCCACCGCAATGAGAAGCCCGCACACCACAACGAGTAAATAAATTTATAAAAAAATAAAAAATAAAAAAAAGTGATTAGGGCATAATTTAAACGTTGGGGGAGGGGGAAATACCAAAAGTGTATCCCATGGCTGCTTACTCTGATTTGGGTCAATGACTGTAAATAAAAGTGTTATAAAGTAGAACAATCACAATTATTGGCAGCCTAATCCAAAGTAATTATTCCTGATGTAATGCACTTTAATCCACTTTAGAAAATGCCAAGGGAGGGACTGCATGTCCGCATTTGTTATGTGCTAAATAGTTTCGGAACAAAGATCTCCTCACTGGAGATACGGTGATGGGCACAACTAGGGTCTGGTGAACAGAAGGGCCAAATGGATGCTTCACTGCTCTTAATGTCAGAAACGGAGAAAACTGACAAGCGTCCAAAACGTTAGGGACCACAAAATACCCTGAGCCACACGCGGCCCTGAAGATGGCACATGAAGGAGTAAAAATCCACCCCGTTTAGTTGTCCACTTAATGGGTGAACTGTATGGTAGGGAGATTATATCCCAATAAAGCAGTTAATAAAGAAAAAAACAAAACTTAAAGGGCCCTATTGTATTCAATCTGGGCCGAGGGAGTCCCTCAACAGTCCCCCCCTTTAAGAGAAATTCGGGGAACAGAAGGAAAGGTGAAAAGCCTACGCGTAGAGCTGGGGTCAGTGTACTGCCCTCGTGCAGACTGGCATACGATCCCCCGTGAGGATCCCGACTTCTGGGCAAAGGTACCGAAGAGCCGCCGCACACATTCCACGCAGCGTGGCGTCTGACAAACACCCCGGCGGCCTCTCGCCCGAGGGGCTGCTGGCCACGCTCACCTCTCGGACACAGCCTCGGCCTGCTCCGCCCTGCGCTCCATCTCCACGACCTCCTCCTCCGTGTACTCCAGCTTCACCCGCTCCTCGGCCAGCTCTCTCTCCACCGCCTGCAGCTGGGTCGTGGTTCTCGCCAACAGCACCGTCACCGCGTCCTACAGGACCAAAGGGACGCTGCTAAGAAGCGGAAAGCGGGCGCCTGCACGGCCCATGGGGAGCATCCCTGCTGCCGGGCTGGTGGCCGTCCCCGGCTGCTCTCCAGCGGGAAGCAGCTCACCCCCGGGGCTGGCAGCAAGACAGTAACTTGGCCTTTCCATGTGGCTCTGAGGACTCAAATTTTAAGCAACCAACGCATCACTCATCATCATGAACATGTTGCATTAAAGAATATTACCATGAATGGCCACATCCATCACTATAGTCCATTTTTATTACTTCCCTTGAAACCCTGTTTCTTCGTCGCCACTGTGTTCTATTTAAGACTAAGTCTACACGCGTTTCTTAGAAACAATGGCCCCAGGAAAAGCCCCTCTTAAAGCCAGGCCACCTACTGACTCCCGAGAGGTGGCGGGCACAGGGTCCCAGGAGTCGCTGGGTCCCAGCCACTCGTCGTCCCGCCGGGGGGGGGGCTCGGGGCCGGTGAACACCTGCACCGAGTACCAGCACAGCTGCATCTCGCTCGAACCATCGTAATCAGCCAAGTTAATCTGACCAATGCCCTGTGCGGTGTTTAAAAAAAAAAAAAAAAAAAGGCATAACAGGCCCTGAATGACTGCACCTTAACAACCAATGGGCATCAAGGTTACCCTTTAATCTTAAGCAGAAAGAAAGGAAAGTATTTCATTCTTACTAACAGGACTAAGGTAAAATGAAAGTAGTGTTAAAGTGGTGTTGGAGGATCCTAGGGAGGATGGCTCTCATGTTGCTTATTCAACTTTAATAGAAACTGCTAGGAAGGGAAGAAGGACAGAGAACAAAAGGTAACTCACAGTGAAGGAAATGGACACTTCAGGATTGGATCTCACCCAGACTCTGGCCTATATGTTTCCTCCCTTGCTGATTTTAATCTGTATGTTACTCTGAAACAAACTGTAACCAAACAGAAAAACAGACAGAAACTGAGGAAGAGAGACAGGAAGAAAAGCAGGATTGAGGGAGAAGACAGGAGGACAGAAAGACTGAGGCAGAGACTGACAAAAGAGAGGGGGAGAGAGGGGTGGAAGGTAGGAAAGAGAGGAGGAGGGTACCATACCAACAGTTCTCCCTGCAACTGAGGATTCACTGAGCACATGTATAACTGAAGGGACTTCAACATCACCATGTTTGAATGCACAGGGATTCTGAAAACTTCATTAAACGCCAAGGGGGCTTTCAATTCCAGAGCCTTAGAGCAGAATGTGTTTGGTGTGTCGGGGTCAAGCGAAGGCAAACAGATGCAGACGTGTCTGGAATCGAGACAGGGAGAAAAAAGCATGGACCACATACACGAACACCCCTGTATGTTACCCTTTGGATGTGAATAGGTAAAACTGCAAAGTCCTTTGGAAAAAGTCCTTTTCTCAACCAAAACAAAGTCCAAAGAACGGACCTACCTTTGGAGAGAAAAAAAAAAAAAGGAAAAGAAAAGAAAAAAATTAGCAAAAAGAAAACATAAAAATCAGCAATTATAACTTCAGGGGGAGTCAAACAGACTTTCTGCTTTCACCATCTTTGTGGCAAAACATCTGCACTGATCTCTGCACAGCCCCTTGGCTCCCTCTCCAAGCTCTGCCCGCCTTGCCTCTCAGAGCGCTTGCCCACCCAGGCACCCGCCGTGCTGGGCTCCCAGCCCTATCCACCCCCAGCGTGGAAGCCAGCACCCAGGAGAAGCTCCAGCATCGGTGGAGTGAAGTACAGCATCAGGGCGAACCCTCAGACGCTGAAAACCAGGCTGCTTCCAAGGCCTTCGGGAGACCAGTTTACAAAGACGACTCACGGAAAGGGAGGGCACCGTCGGGCCTGAACACCCATCACAGGTGGGTTCACCCGCCAGGGTGAGTGGGACCTCACATCCCCATCGGGCACCCATCTCCCCACTGGGGACAATACAGATTTCCTTCTCCCTGCTCGGACAAGGATGCCTGAGCCCAGCCTGAGGCCTCTTCAGGCAACTCATCAGATCGCAAGAGCTGAGTGTGGCTGTGTCGCCACCAGCCTTGTGACCAGGATGGACGTTTTCAGCCCCAACGCTGCCGATGATGGGCACCCAGCATTTTGTCAGCATGGCCACGGCACATAACCAGCCTGGCTCCAATAACTCCACCTGCCTCAAATAATAAACCAGCCTCTTCTTAAAACTTACAATCCTTTAGATTTCAGACAGACATTCCCTGGCGTTTTATTCTAAATTCAGGTTCCACGACAGTCTTTTCCCTCCCCAAACTGCCACGTGCAGCAGGTCAGCCAGTGGTGCCGTGTGGAGGACGGCCCGGGGGGAGGACACGGCCCCCACCGGCACGGGACCTTACATTTTGCAGTCTTCCTTCACCACCAGCCCGGCAAAGTTCTTCAGTTGGAGCACGTTCGCGAGGAGACACTCGCTGGCACTGTCGTGCCTAGAAACTAAAAGGCACATTCACAGACTGCAAATGCCCCACGGTGCAGAAATCCTGCTTGAACTACTGCAGCGGTCCTCACCCCACCCCAGGGGACCTGTGCAAAGTCTAGAGGCTTTCCTTACTGTCACACTGAGTGGAGGGGGGCTACTGCATGTAGTGGGTGGAGGCCAAGGCTGCTGCTCAACACTCCATGGGGCTCAGGACAGCCCCCAACCCAGAATGACCCAGCCCGAATGTCACGAGTGCCGAGAAACGCTAGGATGACAAGAGTGAGCAAAAGAAAGCTGCTGGGATGTGAACATCCTGCCTTGTTCATCTGAACACTGCTGGTTACTGCCTTTCTAGACACTGTAGCTAGAAACCAAAACGCTTAGTGTTGCACAGCACCTGGCTACCCCACCTCCGGCGGGAACTTTCCTGAGGGCCTGACTGTGCCCACGGGGTGAGCGTCCCCAGCCGTGACTCAGTGTTGGAGGACAGCAGTGGAGCCGCTCTTGCCCATCTCTCCTTCCCGCCACCGCTGTCCCTTCACCTGAGACCGCTGAGATGGGCCTGGGGGTACCCAGGCCAGGGAGCAGCACCCAGATCACGCGGGTCCCTCCATCCCTCCTGGCCTGTGTGTGGAGGTGTGAGTCGCCAGGCGGGCCCCAATCTACCCATCGTCTTTATGAGCAACAGGGAAGGAGTCTTCTGTACTCACAAAAATCCAACATCGATCTGGGGCCCCTCGTTACCACAAGCGTCTCCACGCACAGGCTCGTCAGCATCCTCACTCCTGAACACAGTCGGAAAGGCACCGTGTTACTCCGAGGGGGCCTGGTTACCTCGGGCTCGGCAGAAGCTCTCTCACACTAGGGGTGCTTCTTACTGAGAAGGGCTTTATTAAGTTGCGACATAAATAAATGCTTTAAGTGACAGGGCACGGCAGGTCCCCAGGATCCATGACGTCACCTCCCAGGGTACCTGCTGACAAAGTGGCCTTTTTGAGAAAATACCTCTCAAAACCACGTGATATTCACGACAAAGTTCAAAAACATACACTCTTAAAAGCTTTGCAGGGGGGACTTCCCTGGTGGTCCAGTGGTTAAAACTCCGTGCTTCCACTGCAGGGGGCGCGGGTGCGATCCCCGGTCAGGGAACTAAGATCCCGCAAGCTGAGCGGCGCAGCCAAAAAAAAAAAAAAAAGTTGGCAATAAATGAAACATATACAGGTATCTGAGCTGAAAACATGACATCAAAGGTCTCAAACAAAATAAAGCCCACAAGGGGTTTTGTCCTTGCAAAGTGACTCCTCCAGCTCAGGAAAGGGGACGGGGGGAACATCCATTTCTAGTGAACGTCCTTTCTAGAAAAGCAGGTCTCCCTCGCACACTGGTTCTCCTTTTCCGGCTCTACTGGGCTCACGCCTTCCAACCCCCGGGGCCGGAGAGAAAGCAGTCATCCTAGATGCCCGAAGCCAGGCCAGTCCCCAGACGCCACCTGGGACCAGAGGGGGTCCGTGGGGATGCTCAGGGCCCCTCCCACATGGAGAGAAGCCAGAAGAGCTGCACCCCGGAGACACACAGGGTGTCAAGCCAGACAGGTCTCAGCAGGGGTGCCTTCTGGGAAGTCAGCCCAGGGAGGCCAGAAGGTCAGCTTCTAACCTTTCGGTGGGAGGTTCAAACACGCCGCTGTCGCTGGCCAGCAAGTAATCGGACAGGCAGGTGGACACGCAGCGCACTCTCCGCTCCAGCCTCTGGGCGCTGTCTTCTCGGGGGGTCGTTGCTGCAGACGAGAGACACGGCCGGGCTCAGGAGGCAACAGTGCGGGAGCCCAGGGCAGAGCAGAGACAAAGGCACGAAGTGGCAGAGACAGGCCAGCACGTGTGCAGATGTGTGTTTACATGCACTCTGCTCCAGTCTTTTCTTATATTGGAAAATGGAACAAACAGGCTTCTGGCTACTTCTTTAAAAGCCCTTTAAATGATCATCAATCTCCCTTCACCTCCTTAATGAGCGCACAGGTCAGAAGGTGGCGGGAAGGCCCTTGGCGTGGCCCTTTGAGAGAGTGTCACACGGGAAGACCTGGAGAGAGATTTCGCCTGCACGCGGATGGCAGCGCGCTCTCCGAGAAGCAGGAGGGGGGTGTTTCCTCCTTGACGCTGCTTGGTATTCTCCATACTTTATACAAGGAACACAGGCTACACTGCTTTATAATCAGAAAACAGAGTTTTTAAAAATCATCAAATAACCTCCAACAAAATGGAGGGACTTTCAAGTCAGAGGACACAGATGCACCCAGACTCGGCCTTTGCCAACGTCTCCGTGACCCCTCTGCCGCTCTAACCCCAGCGTCCTCCTCAGCAGCCCTGGGGCCAGACTGGCTTCCAGAACTGTCTCCTGGGATTAGAAAGGACCTTCACTGGGCAGCTAATTTTTGTCTCATATCGGTTTTAACCAAGAGCCAAAGACAACCACTGACACTTTCCCTTTTACCATTTCATCAACTCTTTCTATTCCTTCCCTCACAGCAACAAGTTTCTTTTAACAAAAGCAACAGAAACAGGCATGCCGTCTCCCACTGCAAAATGTGATGACGGACACAGGAACCTCAACACTTCTGAGAGAGGCACACACGGTCAGAACACAGGCTTAAACCGTAAAGCCCCGAAGTGAGCCTCACTCAAGCATCATGATGCCTCTTGTTAATAATGCAGGTCCCTCTTGTCTCTCTCTGTTCTCTGGCCATCTAAGCTCTAGAAACTAAAAATCTAGACATCTGTGCACCCCTGACACCAATAACCATCTCTTTTCTTTTTTTTTTTTTCTTTTGCCTGCGTTGGGTCTTCGTTGCTGCACTGGGCCTTCTCTAGTTGTGGCGAGCGGGGGTTACTCTTCATTCCAGTGCACGGGCTTCTCAGGGCGGTGGCTTCTCTTGTTGCGGAGCATGGGCTCTAGGCATGCGGGCTTCAACAGTTACAGCGCATGGGCTCAGTAGTTGTGGCACACAGGCCCTAGAGCGTGCAGGCTTCAGTAGTTGCAGCTCTGGGCTCAGTAGTTGTGGCTCGCGGGCTCTAGAGTGCAGGCTCAGTAGTTGTGGCACACGGGCTTAGTTGCTCCGTGGCACGTGGCATCTTCCTGGACCAGGACTCGAACCCGTGTCCCCTGCATTGGAAGGCGGATCCTTAACCACTGCGCCACCAGGGAAGTCCCCAACCATCTCTCTTTTCAGCCAAATTATTATTCACAGCAACAATTAAACCCAGATATATTCATCGGGGTACAAAACAGACAGGGCGGGCTTCCCTGGTGGCGCAGTGGTTGAGAGTCCGCCTGCCGATGCAGGGGACACAAGTTCGTGCCCCAGTCTGGGAAGATCCCACATGCCGCGGAGCGGCTGGGCCCGTGAGCCATGGCCGCTGAGCCTGTGCGTCCGGAGCCTGTGCTCCGCAAGGGGAGAGGCCACAACAGTGAGAGGCCCGCGTAACAACAACAACAACAACAACAGAAAGAGACAGGGCTGTGGCCTTTGGTCTCACAATGTTAACTGCAGACAAAAGCCGACCTTTCAAAGGTCTGCAGCGCCCAGCGTTGGGGCCACTGGCTCCGGCTCAGTCAGCGGCAGAAGCTGGCTTCTTCCTAGGGTGGCCGGAGGCACCGACTCTCAGATCGTAGATGACGACTCCCAGGTCCAGCTCTGCTCGTCACCCCGGCCCCACGGAAGGACCCAGAGCCTCCCTCCAGCTCTAAACTGCAGATAGAACCGCTCAGTTTGCTGCATGGAACGCCAGCAAACACATCGGCTCACTACTTCCATTCCCAGCCCTGACACTCGGCCTTACGTGCCTTTAAGGAAGTAACACTGCACAATGATCCAGTTAACTTCCAGGCAACCCAATGGTGTAACTGACAAAATTTCTCTCTCATTGCAGTGAAAGTGGATGAAGAGAGAAAGGAAATGGGGGAATCAATCCTCAGTGATCCTGGGCTTAGCACATTCACGGAGCAACTGGATGCAGGAGTTGACAGAAGGAGGTACGTTCAGCGTTTGCCCTGGCTGAGGAAGAAAGCACAAGGCACACCCCACAGTACACACCGCAACCGTCTGCACTTGGGCTTCTAGGCAACGAGACGGAAAGTGGGGAGCAACGCCAGTGAGGTAAGGAATAAACAAGCTTCCACACATTCATTTTATAAACCTCTGATCTTTCCATCATGAAACACAGACAAACAGACACTGAGACCTAAGGACAGCAACGCTGCCTGACAAAAGGGAGGAAAGTATAAGGAAAATCACATCGTGGGCAAAGCTGCCAGCTGGCCTATTAAAATAATGAAAGCGCTAAAGTCTGGGGAAAAAACGCAAGAAGGAAAAAATACGTCAAGCTCTTAGAAAAGTTCTTACACAACTTTCAGAGCCAGGATGAATACCATTCAAACGACAACAATAATAAGAGCAACTGTTGAGCTACATTAAAGCACAGCCATGAGCTATGCCCTTCCTGACCACACCCCGACCATCCTAAATACATTGATTCACTGCACAAGCATGTGGCACAGCCTGACCAGCAAGGCGAAGCGGAAGTCCAAGGTCACTTACAGTGAACGTTTCTGTCGAGCCACATGAGAAAAGAGATTTAAAAAAAAAAAAAAAGCACAAAGTGAAAAAACTGTAGAATTTAAGCCAACAATGTTAAACAGGGTATGAATGTAATAAAAACATCAATAAACAGATGAACAAAGTCAAAATATTTATGGACTTATATTAGCAAACACCAGTGCGAAATGAAAACAGAAACAGATTTCAGAATCGTGCCACATTTGACTTTTAAAGTGTGGGGACCATAAAACTGTAGTAAACATGTAAAAACAGTTAACGATGACAGTTTATTTCCCCACTCCCCTGCCCCACCTCTGTCCCCTCAGACTGATTTAAAACACAATGGGCAACTCTGAATTTTATGTTACTAAAATTTTTCTCACTAAAGCTTGCTTGAGTCAAACTTAGACTGTACTGTTCTTAGACTGGAGAGTGGAGGGAACTACATGACCTCGGGCGTCATAAATGAGGGGTGGGGTTATTGTAATGAGTACTGCGATCCTTGCCAATTTTATGAAGCTGCGATGACTCTAAGCTCAGGCATTCCCACAAGCATCAAGGGAGGCAAGGAGTCACCCTGCGTCCATGCCTGAAGCTGCTCACCCAGCCCTGCGCAAGCACCTATCAGGACCCATTCACTGAGTCAAGTACCTCTAGTTTGTAAGGGCCCAATTCTACTCATATGTGAACGCACCACCAGGTGGCAGTATCTGACCGTACCGACAGCAAAGACCTCCCAGTCTAAGAAGCTTGAAGCGCTATAACATCCACCACCAAGTGGTGGATGAAAAATAAAGAAATTAAGTCAGCTCTTCTTCCCACCCAGTCTCTCCCGTGGACCGAAAGGGGTCCTTAAATCTTTTGCTGACTTTGTGTATAACTGGACTGATACTTCTATATTTCGGACTGTTTGCATAGGGAAAAGAAAAGTTTGCACAGGGAAAAGAAGAGTAAAGGCTAGACAATAAGTGAAAATGGAAACGTTTTAAGGAAAGTTTGCAAAGGGAAAAGGAAAGAGTAAAGTTAGACAATAAGTGAAGATGAACAAGAGAATATGTGTATAAAAAAGAACAAAGTAAATACAGCTTACATATGCATATGAACTATGGAAATAATTTATATTGGGATGTTGAAATAATGTATGAGCAGCATTTGCAAACAAAAAAGATAGGAAAACAACGGAGGTGCCAATTAGCCAAGGGACTGATTCAGAACATAGCTGGTCAATAGATATGTAAATGCTGAGAGAAACTAGGACTGTGTCTATAACCCATGGGTAACAAAATGGTGTATTTGTTGAAGAGCAATGAAGCCGAGAGTCAACCAGGTCTAAGGGTGTGCCCAAGGATATGCAGTTAGAGTTGAGTAGGCAAGGATTTGAAGAGCACCAGAGAAAGTAATTTGGTAGAAATGACTAATGCTTACTGCGACAACTTCTGAAATCATCCAAAATACTGTCATTTCCTGTTTGACAGAATTAAGTCTTTGAAAATTCCAGGAACAAAGGATGAAGAGATGAAGTCACAGGGCCAACGTTAGTAGAGATTTCTGCCGGGCCACAGCCAGACAGCAGTGCCAGTGCTGGTCTGAGGCGGGAACACACAGAACGTTGCATGTGGGCACACGCCCTGGAGAGTTCGTTAAGGCCCAAGTACTTCTTTAGCAGCCTCCGAATGCGGAGGAACTGTCTCATTTTCGACAATTAAGTATATTCTGAAAACAAGCCAAATGGCTGGGAAAGACTACTTTCCATGACATTTCAAGGACCCAGGGCAAAAGCACGCGGAACGAGCAAGGGAGCGGGCGGGCGGGCGAGCGTGCGTGCGTGCGTGCGGGCCTCCTCTTGCCCTGGAGGGTCCTAAGCTGAGGGCTCACTAGGCCACAGCAGAGCCAGCTGAGCTCGAGACCTTTCCTCCCCGGCCCCGGGGCACCCACCGGACCCATCAGTACGTACTTGCAGCCATGGGAGCGGTAGCGGCTTGGGGTCCTCGCTCGCGAGGTCCTTCCCCGTTCCTGGGGCACCCGTGCGGCGGCAGGGACGCCGCGCCCGGCGGGTCCTCGTCCCCCACGGCGGAGGCCTGAGCACGCAGCCTGTCCAGGGGGGCCCAGGCCCGCCACCTCGAAGGCGTCCCCGAGCTGGGCCAGGGGCGAGTCTCGCGAGGCCGGGAGGAAGGGCGTGTCCAAGGGCGAGCTGGGTGGGTACAGCGAGGACAGCGAGGAGCGCGAGGACAGGGACGCCAGGGACTGTGGCGTGTCCAGGGAGCGCCTCTGTTTGTGGAGGTCTGCGGGGCCCGGGGCGTCCGCCAAGGGGACGTCCCGGCCCAGGGAGTCGAAGGGGACGAGGTCGAAGCGCAGGAGCGGGCCGCCCTCGGCGTCGGGCTTCTCGCGTACTGCGGGAGGCCGTAGATGTCGGTGAAGCTGACGGAGCTCAGGGAGCCCCGGCTGGAGGCCAGGGAGCCGCGGCTGCTCCCCGAGGAGACGGTCAGGGTGCTGGCGGACAGGCTGAAACGACAAGAGCAGCCTGGAGCCCGCCCGTCCCCACCGCGAGCCGAGCTCCACGAGGAGCAAACCTCTGCCTCGGGCCCGTTCACCCCGGCGCCTCTTCAACACCTCTGAGCGTTTTAAGACACCCACCCCCACCCCCGCCCCTTCGTAAATATTTCCTTTGTTTCTTTGAATGTCAGTCGAGAGCAGTAGTTAACGTCAAGGGCTCTTGCTCGAGCTCAAGTTCCAGCTCACACTCAAGACTAGCTGTATGCAGCTGATTTGGTCAAGGGCTTTGCCCTTTCCGAGCCTCCCACCTTCTCACCCGGCGCTGGGATGAGAGCGGTTCCTGCCTCAAGGCGCTGTGAGGGGGAGAACTGAGAAAATAATACACAGAAAGCCCTTAACACTACACTTCGCGATACGGTAAGTGCTTGAGAACTGGAGCTCTTACTGAGCATCCAACTCGGATTTTAAAGATATTCATGCCTAATTAAAATGAGTATCTTAAAGAGAAATAATTAAAAGTGTACGTGTGCATCTATGTAGATGGACATATACACTCCTGATGCTGTGAGTTACAAAATCCTTCGATAAATCTGACTTAAGATTCATTATTCTGAAGTCACACTTGGTTCTCCTCATATTCCTTGGGTCACATATAAGCAGCTCATCTTAAAAATATCCTGTCTTCACTTTCCTGTCCTGTACTTACAACCACTGCAGGTTCTAAGTTCTGGGAGAGAAAGCCAGGCTAAATGAATCGTGAAGTTCACGGCCACTATGTTATAACATGATAATCATGTTACCTACCTTTGTAACTCGGACTGGAGATAGGACATTAGGCAGATGGCTTCTTCCAGCTGCATCAGGAGACAGTTTCTTTTTTCCTGAAGTAGAATCCTGTAGGTACAAAAACAGTCCACTGGTGGATTTCAAAGATGCCAAGTATATTTTCCTAACAAGAAATTCAGCTATATATTCCGCCAAAACAGATCAATGACTATCAGTTCTAAAAGCACACCTATGTCACAAGTTCCAAGGTAACTGTTTTTGTTTTATTTCACACTGTACCTCTAGAATCCTGAACAGTGCGAGTGATCCACACTAGAAGTTGCATGTGTGATGGAACAAATGTGTGGATAAAGAGATAAGATGGACGGATGGGAGGATGAGTGGGTGGACAGGTAGGTAAATAGACAGGTGGATGGGAATCCCACAGATGGGTTCAAAGGCAGAGCTCATAGAAATCTACTGGATTTCCTTGGAATAAATCTGATTCCCTCATCCTAGGCCCTCTTCCAGGCAAAAAATAAATGCAATTCTAGTATCTAGAGAATAAAAGATAAAAATCAAATAAAACAAAATATCAACTGTCATGGGTTGATATGGGTTGGAAGTATATATTTCTTCTTCCTTCTGCCTTCTTCTACTTCATAATTTTCTAGAATATTTTTCTCCTACTGTAGTAAGCCTACTGCCGAGAGTAGAGCCCTGCACATATAATAAATAATTGTTGAACAGTGGGGACTGATTAATCTTGCCTTTATAACAAAAGACCCATTTACAAATCAAAATGATTGCATATATATATATATATATATATATATATATATATATATATATTCAGGCAAAATAGAGTTTATGAACAAAGACTGTACTAAGAGACAAAGAAGGGGATTACATAATGATAAAGGGGTCAATCCAGTAAGAGGATATAACATATGTAAACATTTATGCACCCAGCACAGAACCATCTAAATATAGAAGCAAATATTAACAGTCCAAATGGGAGAAATAGACATTAATACAATAATAGTAGCAGATTCTAATACTCCACTTACATCAACCATACAGATCATCCAGACAGAAAATCAGTAAGAAAACGTAGGCCTTAAAGAACATGTGAGATCACATAGATTTATCAGATATATACAGAACATTCCATCAAAAAAAAGAAAAAAATCAGCAGCATCACATTTTTTCAGAATCATTTTTCTGAAGAGCACATGGAACATTCTGGAAAAGAAATTATTTTTTAGGCCACAAAACAAGCCTTAATAAATAAAGGAAGATTCAAGTGTATTCGGCAACAGGTGTAAAAGTAGAGATCAATTATGAAACAAAACTGGAAAGTTCACAAATGTGTGAGATCAAACAACATGTAGTGAACCATCCATGGGTCAATGAAGAAATCAAAAGAAATTTAAAGAAAAACAACCTCAAGAAAATGCGAATACAACGTAACAGATTTATGGAATGCAGCAAAAGCAGTTGTGAAAGGTAGGTTCTTGGTGATAAAATGCCTAACTCAAGAAACAAACTAACTTCACACACGAAGAAAATAGAAAAAGAAGAACAAATGAAGCCCAAAGGTACTATTAGGAAAGAAATAACAAAGATCGGGATGGAAATAAATGTAACAAAGACTCAAGAGGCAATAGAAAAGATGAATGAAATTAAGAGGCTTTTTTTCTTTTAAAAGATAGACAAATTGATGAAAGTTTAGCTAACATCGTCAAGAAAAGGGCAGGGCTTAAACACATAAAATCAGAAATAAAAGAGGAGACGTTACAACTGACACCATGGGAATACAAAGGATTATAAGAGGCTGCTATAAACAATTGTATGCCAGCAAACTGAACAACACAAAAGAAATGGATGCACCCTAGAAACATTCAAGGCAGGACTGAATTATGAAGAAAGAGAAAACTGAACATACCAAAAACTAGTAAGGACGTTGAATCAGTAATCCAGCACTTCCCACCAAACAAAAGTTCAGGACCAGCAGGCTTCGCTGGTCAATTTTACCAAACAGTCAAAGAAGATTTAATAACTGTCTTTCTCAAACTTTCTGAAAAAGTTGAAGATGAGGGATGCTTCCTAACTAATGATGCTAGCATTACCCTGTTACCAAAACCTGACAAGGACACCACAAGAAAAAGAAAATTACACTCCTATATCTGTACACACCAAATACACACATCAAACTTCTGGAATGCTACACAGCAGTTCTAAGAGCAATGTTTTTAGTGATACCTACTAGAAGACATAAGAAAATCTTCAAATATACAGCCTAACCTTGAACCTCAAGGAATTAGAAAAAGAAGAACAAATGAAGCCTAAAGTTAGCCCAAGGAAGAAAATAAGAAAGATGAGAGCAGAAATAAATGAAATAGAGGCTAAAAAGACAGTAGAAATTATCAATGAAACCGAGAGCAGGTTCTTTGAAAAGATAAACAAAATTGAAAAAGCTTTAGCCAGGCTCACCAAGAAAAAAAGACAATTAAAATCAGAAATATCACAAATAATTAAACTAAGAAATGAATAAGGAGACATAACTAATACCACAGAAGTACAAACAATCATAAGAGACTACTATGAACAATTATATACCAACAAATTGGACAACCTATGAGAAATAAATTTCTAGAAACATATAACCTTCCAAGACCGAACCATGAAGAAACAAAATTTGAAGAGACAGTTTACTAGCAACAGGATTGAATCCATAATTAAAAACCTCCCCCAAAAGCCCAAGGAGCACATGATTTCACTAGTGAATTCTACCAAACATTCGAAGAAGACTTAATAACAACTTTTCCCCAACTCTACCAAAAAATAGAAGATGAAGGAACAAATTCAAACTCATTTTATGATGCCAGCATTACCCTGTTAACAAAACCTGACACGGACACCACAAGAAAAGAAAGTTACAGGCCAATATGCCTGATGAACATAGACGAAAAAATCACCAGCAAAATATTAGCAAAGTGAATTCAACAATAAATTAAAAGAGTCATACACTATAATCAAGTGGGAATTAGTCCAGAGATGCAATAATGTTTCAATATTTGCAAATCAATTGTATACCACATTAACAAGATGAAGGACAAAAATGATATGATTATCTCAATAGATACAAAGGAAGCATTTGACAAAATTCAAACCATTTTTGACAAAAACTCTAAAAAAAAAAGTGGGTATACAGGGAGCATACCTGAACATAATAAAGGTCATTATGACAAACCCACAGCAAACATCATACTCAAACATGAAAAACTAAAAGATTTTCCTCTAAGACCAAGAAAAAGCAAGGATGCCCACTCTCGCCACTTTTATGCAACATAGTATTGAAAGTCCTAGGCACAGCAATCTGACTAGGAAAAGAAATAAAAGAAATCCAAAATGGAAAGGAATAAGTACACCTATAACTATCTGCAGATGACATGATATGACATATAGGGAACACTAAAGACTCCACCAAAAAGTTGTTAAAACTAATAAATGAAGTTGCAGTAAATTTGCAGGATACAAAACCAATATAGAGAAATATTTTACATTTCTAAACACTAATAATGATCTGTCAGAAAGACAAATGATGAAAGACAATCCCATTTACAATTGTATCAAAAAGAATAAAATACCAGGAATAAATTGAACGAAGGAGGTGAAAAACCGTTACAATGATGAGAGAAACTGAAGAAAAAAACAAATAAATAGAAAGATATTCTGTGCTTGTGGATTGGCAGAATTAACACTGTTAAAATGTCAATAATACACAAAGCAATCTACAGAGTCAATACAATCCCTATCAAAATACCAATGGCATTTCCCACAGAAGGAATAAACAATCTCCTAAAATTGGCATCCACAAATGACCCCAATAGTCAAAGCAATCTTGAGAAAGAACTAACCTGGAAGAATCACACTTCCTGATTTCAAACTAAATGACAAAGCTATAGTCAAATCAGTATAATATCTGTATAAAAAGACACATAGAACAATGGAGCAGAACAGACAGCCTAGAAGTAAACCTACTCATATATGGTCAGTTAATCTACAACAAAAGAGCCAAGAATATAAAATGGGGAAACAACATTCTCTTCAATAAACAGTGATAAGAAAACTGGACAGCCACACACAGAAGAATGAAACAGGACCACTAGTTTACACCATATAAAAAATTAACCAAAATGGATTAAAGACTTGGCTATAAGATGTGAAACTACAAAACTCCAAGAGGAAGACATAGGTGGTATATCAAGACCCTGACACTGGTTTTGGTAACAATATTTTGGATTTCACATCAAAAGCACAGGCAACAAAAGCAAAAATAAGCAAATGTACTATATCAAACTAAAAACCTTCTGCACAGCAAAGGAAACCATTAACCAAATAAAAAGGCAACCTAATGAATGGGAAAAGATATCTGCAAATCGTATATCTCATAAGGGGTTAATATCCAAAATATATAAAAAATTCACACAACTCAGTTGAAAAAAACAATCAATTACAAAAATAGCAAAAGAATCTGAAATAGACATTTATCTAAAGAAGACATACAGATGACCAACATGTTAAGGCACATGTAAAGATGCTCAACATCTCTAATTATTAGAGAAATGCAAATCAAAACCACAGTGAGATACCACCTCACACTTGTCAGAATGGCTATTATCAAAAAGAACAGAAATAACAAGAGTTAGTGAGGATGTGGAGAAAGGGGAACCCTTCTACACTGCTGGTGGGAATGTAAATTGGTGCAGCCACTATGAACAATAATATGGAGGTTCCTTAAAAATCAAAAATAGAGTTAACATATGATCAAGCAACACCATTTCTGGATATTTATCCAAAAAGAAAAAAGTGAAAACATTAATTTGAAAAGATACATGTATCCCAATATTCATAGCAGCATTAGTTACAACAGCCAAGATATGCAAGCAACGTAAGTGCCATTGTCAGGTGAATGAATAAAGAAGATGTGGTAAATACACACACGTGTTGGAATATTACTCAGCCAGAAAAGAAGAAAATATTGTCATCTGTGACAACATGGAGGAATCTTGAGAGGACTGTGCTAAAGTGAGATGTCAAAGACATAAAGTATGGTCTCACTTATATGTGGAATCTAAAACAAACAAATAAACTAACAAGGTCATAGATACAGAGAGCAGATTGGTGGTGGCCAGACGTGAAGGGCAGAGTGAAATGAGTAAAGGTGGTCAAAAACTTCCAGTTATCAAGTTAAATAAATCATGGGGAAGTAATGTACAGCAGTATAACTAGACTTAATCATTCTGTATTGTGTATTTGAAAGTTGCCATGAAAGTAAATCTTATAAGTTCTCGTGACAAGAAAAAAAAATGTTGTAACCATGGGTGGTGATGAATGTAAATGTAAATTCCCTATAAAACAGAGGTGGAAACATTTATACAAGCCAGTCTATGAGTTATTGAGAGATGTAAAAACTGTCTGGGATGTAAGCGGCCATATTTCTATTCTATTTTTCTATAAAAATAGTTATCTTAAATACATGCCAACCTTCTGTACACCTTTTTTCAACTAGGAAGGACAAGACATACAGGAAACTTGCCAGGGTTCAACCCTAGAAGTAGAGTCTCATGTTTGCACATTAAAGAAGGTGAACTTCTAAGAACATTAAGAACTCCTTCTACAAAGATGAGTATTTTAAAAGATAACAGACTTTAAAATGTAGTGTCTAATTTACTATCTTTAAGTCATTTACTTTAAATAGCACTTTACTTTTTAAATGTTTATTTTTTATTAATTTCTACTGAAGTATAGTTGCTTTATAATGTTGTGTTAGTTTCAGGTGTACAGTAAAGTGATTCAGTTATACATATACATATATAAACAGATATTCCCCTTTCATACTCTCTTCCATTATAGGTTATTACAAGATATTGAGTATAGTTCCCAGTGCTACACTGTAGGTCCTTGATGGTTATCTATTTTATATATACTAGTATGTATATTTTAATCCCAAACTCCTAATTTATCCATCCTCCCTTTCCCCTTTACCATTTCTGACCCAGGACCAATATATTTCATACTCAGAAGACAAGTTCACCTCTCCTTCTTCACCCCATGGTTTCAGATCCTAAGACTCAGCTCCTGCACTGGTCCCAAAAGAGACTGCATAAGCTGGACAAGTTTGGGGGACCCAGGTCTTGAATCCAAGCATAATGGTAACACCTGCTCTGGGGGTTCCCTGGATTTGTGCCCTGGCATCTCCACATGGCACGGGCAGAATCAGTCACTGGCATGTGGGTGTCAGGTCCTAAGAAGCAAGTAGTATTCACAGGACTGAATCCATCCCATTAACAGAGAAACAAATGGAACTGCCAGGGCCTCCCACCCAGAACGTACACAAGAGAATACCATGGGAAAAATGGAAAGTGATATTAAGCTGAAACAATACAGAAGCACAAGAGCACAGATGAAACTTCCATTTCATAGTCCCTTTGCAGAGTCAGAAGCAATAAACTCTGGGTTTATTTTGAGAGAGGTGAGAGGGCACTCTACCACTCCAGGCAAATTAGCATGCACTCTGCCCATTCCTATGCACTGGACTCTCCAAACCACACCGCTTCCCTCCAGCGTTGACATTGGCCCCTAAGGACAGGACACAGACCTATCAATTAATGATGAATAACCAAGTAGAGATAACCCCCAGCAAATACAGAGGACAATCTTAACATTCGATGAAACAGTCGTTATGAGGGCATCTGTACTGACCAAATAATTCAGGTGACTATTAAACTCTACCTAGAGAATGCTCACAGAGATACAGCTTATGATCCTGGTAACACAGTGAATTTTAAGGAGCCAGTATGTTATCAAATGGGCGGTGGGCTCTCCAAAGCTCAGCAAATATCCCCAAACTTCTGACAGCTGTGCAACGTGGAAAGCAGACGGAGCCTTCCACACAATCCGTGATCACATAGCAATCTGTGATCACACACAGCAAACGCAAACCAGGAGACAGGGCACACAACGAAAGGCCGAGCAACACAGGACAAAGGACTCTGTGCTGGCTTCATGTGTCCCACGCTGGGAAAGAGCCCCAAGACCAGGTGAAGAGACGCACGTTCAGAAACAGACACGCGAGACAGCGGAGACTTCCTGCTGCCAAATGGGCAGGCTTTGCTGGCGAGAAATCGAAGTCGGAGATAAAAGTAAGAGGTAGACTGCGGAAACGGAGATGCTGCTGATGTCAGGAACGAGGTTCCCCCCGTGGTCACAGAGCCGACCCCCACCTGCCTCCAGCCCCCTGTGGGCTGGAGACCCGACACCTGTCCTGGGCGCTGTCCTGAAAACATAGGGGGCGGGGGCACCCGGCACCTGCAGCGGGAGTGGGCGGGGTCTAAGTCGTGGGTTCTCCGGTCTTCCCTACTCCATCCGATTCTCGACCACCTCCCACTTGTAATAGGGACCGGGAGCCTCCGAGCCCTGGGTACCCCCTGCGGACGGCAGGCACCGGCTCCCTCCACCTTCCGCCAGGCCATAGCTGCCTGAGTAATAAGGCTTCGGCTTTGCCAGTTGCTCCTCCGCTGGAAGCCGGCCCCGCCTGCCCAGCCAGCCCACCTTTCCGTGGCACCCTGCACAGATGTGGCCTGGGAGCGCTGGATCTCCTCCTCCAGGCGCCGCCGCTCCTCCTCCAGCCGGGCCACGTCTTCCGCCGGCCTCGTCTGCTGGACGATGAGCTGCAGCTCCTGAAGCAGGGCCTCCTTCTCTTTGATGAGCTGCAGCCGGTCCCTGTCGGCCTCGGCCATGCCCAGCCAGGACTCGCTCTCAAACTGGGAGGGCTGCCTCTGGATATTTGTGACTCTGCGAGACAGGGACACAGAAAAATCCATGAACTTCACTTTTAAAATTCTCTTCACAATACAGACGCTAAAATCCTCAACTAAGTATTAGCAAATTGAATCCAACATAACACAAAAAGAATTACACCACAACCGTCAAGTGGGATTTATCCTAGGTGTGCTGGTTCAACATTCAAAAATCAATTAATATAATCCATCACAGCAACAGATTTAAAAAGATCATGTGACCATATCAAGAGATGCAGAACAAGCATCTGAAAAAATCTAGCATTCATTTAGTATATATAAAAAACAAAACAAAAAACCCCCACTAAAATAGAAATAGAAACTTCCTCAATTTGATAAAGAACATCTACAAAAAAAAATACAACTAATACCATTCTTAATGGTATGAAGCTCAAGCTTTTTCACTGAGATCAAGTTCAGAACAATGGGGTACTCCATCACCAATCCTTTGCAATGTCGTATGGAAGTCCTAACTAACGGAATAAAATAAAAGGAATACACTGTGCACAGATTGGAAAGAAAGACATAAAACAGTCCTTGTTCACAGTTCACATAATCGTCTATGAGGAAAACCCCAAAGAAACTGATAACAAAAAAATTTCCCCTGTAACTCTTAAGCAATTAGTGCAAGATTGCAGGATACAAGCTTATACAAAAATCAACTGCTTTCCTATATACCATCAATAAACAAGTGGATCTGAAATTTAAAACACAGTACCATTCACATGGCACCTCCAAAAATGAAATAGTTATAAGTCTAACCAAACTTGTACAAGATCTATACAAAGGAAATTACAAAACTATGATGAACTGATACAAAGAAGAACTAAATAAATGAAGAGACATTCCATGTTCATGGATAGGAAAGATTTGACACTGTCAAGATGTCACTTCTTCTCAGCTTGCTCTATAGATTCAAAACAATCCCAATCAAAATTCCAGCAACTTATATTAGTGGACATAAACAAATTGATTCTAAAGGGGCAACAGGTCCAGAACAGGCAACACAATACTGAAGGAAGAGAACAAAGCTGAAGAACTGACACTATGAGACATCAAGACTTAATATAAAGCAGTACAGTAATCAAGATAGTGTGGTACTGGCAAAAGAACAGGATAGTAAAGACAGTCTTTTCCTCAAATGGTGCTGGAACAACTGGACATCTACATGCAAAAAAAAAAACAAAGCATCTAAACACAGACTTCACACCCTTCACAAAATTTAACTCAAGACCTAAATATAAAAGGCAAAACTGTAAAACTCTTAGAAGATTACATAGGAGAAAACTAAGACCTTGGTTTGGAAATGTCATTTTAGATACAATACCAAAGGCATGATCCATGAAAGAAATAATGGGTAAGTTCAACTTCATTAAAATTAAAACTTCTGCTCAGTGAAAGACAATGTCAACACATGTGAGACAACAAATCACATACTGGGAAGAAACATTTGCAAAAGACACATCTGATCAGAACTGTTATCCAAAATGTAGAAAGAATACTTAAAACTAAACAGTGAGAGAACAAACAATTCAATTAAATGGGCCAGACACCTTAACGGACACCTCACTGAAGAAGATAAACAGACAGCAAAGCATATGAAAAAAAAGATGCTCTAAATCATACGTCACCAGGGAAATGAAAATTAAAACAACAGTGACATTCTACTACACAGCTATTAGAATGGCCAAAATGAGGACACTGACAACATCAAATGCTGGTGAGGATGTGGAGCAACAGGCACTCCCATTCACTGCTGGAAGGAATGCAAAATGCTACAGCCACTTTGGCAGTTTCTCATAAAACTAAACATACTCTTACCATGTGATCCAGCAGTCACACTCCTTGGTGTTTACCCAAAAGAGCTGAAAATTTATGTCCATACAAATCTGCACATGGATGTTTATAGCAGCTTTGTTTATAATACACAAACCTTGGAAGCAATTTGTTTCCATCTCATTTCTTATTAATTTTGTCCTGCATTTATTTATATCATCTATGTATCAAGAAACACTTCCCTTTATGTCTTTACATTTTATCAATGGAAATATATGTTTATTCCATCAATAAAATTGTGCATAGGATAAAAAAATAAACTTGGAAGCAACCAAGATGTCTTACTTTAGTAGACGAACAGAGAAATAAACTATGGTACATTTAAACAATGGGATATTATTCAGCACTAAAAAGGAATGAGCCATCAAGACATGAAATACAGGAAGGAAACTTACACAGTATTATAAGTGAAGGAAGTCAATCTGAAAAGGCTACATACTGCATAATTATATGTGTATGACTTTCTGGAAAACTATGGAGTTAGTAAAATCTCAGTGGTTTTCATAGGTTAGTGCTGAGGAAGGAATGAGTAGGCAGAGCACTATGGATTTTTAGGGAAGTGAAAACACTGTACTGAATAGCATAATATTGGATACATGTCATTATACATTTGTCCAAATGCACAGAATGTACAATACCATGAACAAACCCTAATGAATCACTTCAGGTGATTATGATGTGACAATGTACGTTCATGAAGTGTAACAAATGTACCTACCCTCTGGTACATCTCTGGAGATGTTTATAGTGAGGGAGGTTATATGTGTAGATAGGTAAGAAGTACATGGGAACTCTATATTGTCCACTGAGTTTTGCTGTAAACCTGAAGATGCTCTAAAAAATAAAATATATGTAAAATATAAATATAAAATATACGTAAGAAGGTAAAATGCCATGTTCTTTCATGAATAATCTACCTAAATACTTACCTAAACATTTTAAACGTTATTCACTGTAACCTTAAAGGTTACATCTCTAGAAAATAAGAAATTGATCACTGTGTTTGGTAAATGCTACAGCAAAACATGTAACAATTACTTGCTAAGCACAGCAATGACCTATTTTCTGAGTTTAGTACAGCCTGGCAAATTCCAGCCTACACTGTGCATTTTCAGAACAAACATGCAAAATGCCCAGAGGAATATTCACAAGAGGCGACATTCCTTCAAAAAATATGAGCAAGCTAAAGAGAAGAAGTATATGATTAATAATGTGACCACTGTAGATAATCAATATGGATAATGAATTTTGAAATATTACATGTGGAAATTTTAAAGTCCAACACTACTACATCATAATAAGCAAGAAAAAAATTCAATATAAAACCACTTAGCAAACCGAAGACCTATGTCAGTTAATGCTTGTCCTTAGCAGAGAGTCATGTGATCTGTTTTTGTTGATATTTTTACATTTTCTAAGAAGCCAAGAAAAGTGAAAGTCCAGACATACATAAATTATACACATAGATGAGAGCCAATTATTTAGCCAGAAAGTATCCTCCTTACACTAGCTGGTATCCTGCTGTTTTGTCTTCAAGATAGTATTTCATTTTTAATGAAAGAAATTTCTTTTTGATATACTTTATAGCTTTAAGAAGTACATATTTTAAACAACTGTGTTTTAAGATGTTACCAAAGGAAGAAAAGAGGTAAAGTCTCTAAGCAGGTGAGAGTAATGCTAAAGTAGTGGGACAATATTGAAAACAAGGGGCCCTAAGCATTTGAGGAGAAATATGATGTATTGATTGTCTCAGATTTGCCCATGTTCTAAAATTAAGACTAGGAAAGATAAACAAACAGGCAAAAACTATAGTCAAATATTGAATTTCAGAAGCCAGACTATTTATTATTATTTAGGTCAATATAAATAATTGCATTTAAATTCTTTCAAACAAAATGAAATGGAATATCTACTGCTATTACCTGTTACTCTAGTTCTTAAAATGTCTTTGAAAATAATTATGTGTGGCTTTTTCCATTAATGGCTCAACATTAACCTATTGAGCCAAATAAATAAATGGAAAAAAAATAGTTTAACTTAGCTTGGTCTGAGGGACTGATACTCAGTCTAAGAGGGAGGAAAAAGGGAGTTCTCAACTAGCCAGGAAGATTTTAAAAAGCTGGAAAATCTCCATTCTTACTGAATCAGATCTTTACAAGTGTTAGCAATATTTTGAATTTGACATTTTAAATGCACTTGACAGTTTGTTACATGTATTCAGAAGCTAAACGAAAAATGAGAATCCATTATTTTGTATTACATTAGACACTGCATTTTGGTAAAATTTTAGGTAGACACATACTGAACTGTGTTCTATTTCTCTCCAGGGAAAAAGAAGTAAGCAGAAGGCAAGATTTTTAAAATGAGTTTCTTACCTCTTTCTGGCCTCCTCACATTGCCGATTAAGTCTGACTTGGTCTACAAGGTTTGCTTTATCATCAAAGGCAAACTTTGGGGAATAAAAGAAAAACAATAAAAATTCATATTAAAACATTTTCAAAATTGTAAATTCATTTAAATTTCAGCAACAGTTAAAAATACTCTTTTAATTCTTCTTTAAATTTCAATTTTTCAAAGCACTGGAAGGAAATGTACCAAATAAAATTCTGTTGCAACCTCTTACCAGAGGGGTTTGGGAATCTGGGTTTAATACTATCCAAACATTTGAACTCTTTTTTCCTCAGTGGAAATATATTCATTTGTTATTATATCAAACAAAATTGAAGTTTTTTAAAGAAAGAAATAATTTATTAAGGGTTGATACAAAGGTTTAAAATGTTATCCCATTTTGTACACTGTTCTCAAATATCCAGTTTCTCAATGAATATGGAATGATCATGTCCTAGTAAGAAACAATAAAATCTGAAGAAGACAGACTAGTATGTGTTTGGGGTATAGGATAACTCTCTCCAATATGGTATGGTATATAAAAGAACAAAATGTTAAAAGAAGGAAATCAAAGAATAAAAATGACTGGGATTGGGCAATATTACTTTAAGAGCTAGAATATAAAATGTGGTGTTCTGGATCCAATCAGTAGCTGTATTTAAATATTTTTCCTACCAATTACACTGAAGTGATCAACATGCTAGACAAAACAAAAAGACATACGAAACACAATTGTGGCTTATTTTTTTTCATTCCTGGAAATGTCATAAAAATGTATTTTCAATAAATCCTTCAGGGGCTTCCCTGGTGGCACACGGGTTAAGAACCCTCCTGCCAATGCAGGGGACACGGGTTCAATTTCTGGTCCAGGAAGATCCTACATGCCGTGGAGCAACTAAGCCTGTGTGCCGCAACTAAGGAGCCTGCGCTCTAGAGCCTATGAGCCACAACTACTGAGCCCGTATGCTGCAACTAATGAAGCCCGCTCACCTAGAGCCTGTGCTCTGCAACAAGAGAAGCCACCGCAATGAGAAGCCCACTCACCACAACGAAGAGTAGCCCCCGCTCGCTGCAACTAGAGAAAGCCTGCACACAGCAACAAAGACCCAATGCAGCCAACGATAAATAAAATAAAATTTAAAAAATCCTTCAAGGTGTAGATTTGAATTTACTAGATCATATATTATGACCACTAAGTCTTTTTCGTTTTAATAACTTCATGTCAACAAATATTTGAGAACATTCTACTTGAATGATTAGTAATTAATTTGTTGATACACATTTTAATAAATTTCTATTGTGAATTTCTCTACACGTATATTGCCTTGGAAATATACTGAATGACAAGATGAAGAAGTGGCTTATGGTGCACTGAAATTCTCCAATGAAATGAGTCACAATCATATATTTAAACAGTTCTATCAGCTCCCCTTTCCACAAACTCTGTTCAGTATACATATTTAGATATGAAGTTTGACATCTTTAGAAACTTTCCAGAGTGGAAATGCTCTACTTGTCTTTTCATCACCCTCTTTATCACTGAGCTGATTCTTCAGTGAGATTAATACACCTCACTCCTTAAATCTCTTCTAAAAGTAATTTACAAACTTGTGGGCTTCACTCTTCTTTGAGACAAATAAAAATGTTTTAGTCAAAAACAAGGCAACCTACAATTAAAAAATACCAAAATGGTTCCTGTCTCAGTTCTATATAGTCCTATATCATGTACCGCAAATTCCAAATTCCAATGTTATGCTGATATTGCTTATAAGTCTCTGGTTACAAATTCCTAGTCTTGAAAAACATGTCATATACCTAACACCTGCCCTCAAAAATGACTCATAATATTAACTAAAAAAGATACACTTCTAAGTTGGCCCGCAACAATCTTTACCTTCTGTTATTCAGCCCATGTGTAATCACCTCTACTAGAGAGTAGGTTGGACCAGTGACTTGATTCCATCCAAAAGAATAGAGCAAAGGTAAAGAAAAGTCATTTCTGTGATTAGGTTACAATGGATTGTTACTCCCATGATGTTAGGTGACTTTCTCTATTGCCTTCTCAGGTTGCACATTTGTGTGAAACAAACTGTCATGCTGAAGAGTATAGTTGATTTACAATGTTGTGTTAGTTTCAGGTGTACAGCAAAGTGAATCAGTTTTACATATACATGTATCCACGCTTTTTAAAATTCTTTTCCCATGTAGGTCATTACAGACTGTTGAGTAGAGTTCCCTGTGCTACAGAGTAGGTCCTTATTAGTTATCAACTTTATACATCATAGTGTCTATATGTCAATCTCAATCTCCCAGTTTATCCCTCCTCCCCTTTCCCCCTGTCTAACCACAGTTTGTTTTCTACATCTGTGACTCTATCTCTGTTTTGTATATAGGTTCATTTGTATTTTTTTTGATTCCACATATAAGCAATATCATATGATATTTGTCTTTCTCTGTCCAACTTACTTCACTTAGTATGATAATCTCTAGTTCCATCCATATTGCTGCAAATGGCATTATTTCATTATTTTTATGGCTGAGTAGTATTCCATTGTATATATGTACCACAACTTTATCCATTCCATGGTCAATGGACACTTAGCTTGCTTCCATGTCCTGGTTATTGTAAATAGTGCTGCAGTGAACACTGGGGTGCATGTATCTTTTCGAATCATGGTTTTCTCCGGATATATGCCCAGGAGTGGGATAGCAGGATCATATGTAGCTCTATTTTTAGCTTTTTAAGAAAGCTTCATACTGTTCTCCATAGTGGCTGCACCAATTTACATTTCCACCAACAGTGGAATTTATTGCTTGTGGACTTTTTGATAATGACCATTCTGACTGCTGTGAGGTGATACCACATTGTAACTTTGATTTGCATTTCTCCGATAATTAGTGACGTTGAGCATCTTTTCATGTGACTTTTGTCCATGAGTATGTCTTATTTGGAGAAATGTCTACTTAGATCTTCCACCCATTTTTTTGATTGCCTTGTTTGTTTGTTTTTTGATATTCAGCTGCATGAGCTGTTTGTATATTTTGGAGATTTATCCGTGGTTGGTCGCTTTGCAAATATTTTTTCTCATCTATCTTTCCCTAGTCTTTTCATTCTGTTTATGGTTTCCTTTGCTGGGCAGAAGCATTTCAGTTTAATGAGGTCCCATTTGTTTATTTTTGTTTTTATTTTCATTACTCTAGGAGGTAGGTCAAAAAAAGATCTTGCTGTGATTTATGTCAAAGACTGTTCTTCCTATGTTTTCCTCTAAGAGTTTTATAGTGTCTGGTCTTACTAATCCATTTTGAGCTTATTTTTGTGTATGATGTTAGAGAATGTTCTAATTTCATTCTTCTACATGTAGCTGTCCAGTTTTCCTAGCACCCCTTATTAAAGAGACTGTCTTTTCTCCCTTGTATATTCTTGCTTGTTTAGTCACCTAATCTGAGGCTTTCTAATTGACCTGACATCTTGACTGCAGTTTTAAAACCCTACATAGCAAGAGCTAACTTAGATATCATATGTACTTATGATATTGGGCACAGCTTTTTGATATTTTTCTCTATAGTAACATCATGCATTAGACAGTGCCGGAGTCTAATAATCAGAGATGTAATTTTGAACCCAGACTTGCCTCTCTCAGATTTAAGACCTTAGGTAACCTGGCACTGTAGTCTCCTCATTATACTACATAACAGAGATGGGAAAAACTGGTTAAAATGAGGTCAGACATGGGAAGCTGCATGCCCCCGTACAGTTCAGAGTCTCATCAATAAGAATAATTTACTGCTATTGTTATTATAACTCTGTAACAAGCTTCACACCAATAGGTTTAGGACATTCTACATAAATCATTACAAAAGCCTTTGATCTTACCCGTTTCTCCTCATGCTAGTTAGAAATACCTACATTCTAATTCTAACTTTATGACAAGAAGCAATGACTAATTAAAGAAACTGAGTGAGTCAGACATTTTTCCTTCTCTCAGTCACTCCAAAATCTTTAGAAAAAAATATTATTTTTTGAGTTAACAGATTCTTCCCTGTGTGTTACAGGGAGTGGTCATATTCCTTAAGCCACATAATACATGTGGTTGAAAATGTACAAGTGTACTATTAAGAACAATGAAGGGAAAACTGAAAATAGGCTGCTCCACAAAATTCAAGAAATAGTCATTATTTCCTATATTCCAAAAGAGGAAATGTTTGCTGAGTTTTAAAATAGTAGCTAATTATTTTTTTCTCATTTTGGACATTTAATGAGTGGTACTGTTAAGAACACAAGCTTTATAATCAAACAAGTGTAAGCTGTGTGACCTTGGGCAAGTCACCTCAACTCTCTGAACCTCAAATTCCTAACCTGCAATGTAACAAATTTTTAACATCTTTATTGCAGTATAATAGCTTTACAATGGTGTGTTAGTTTCTGCTTTATAACAAAGTGAATCAGTTATACATATACATATGTTCCCATATATTCTCCCTCTTGCGTCTCCCTCCCTCCCACCCTCCCTATCCCATCCCTCGAGGTGGTCACAAAGCACTGAGCTGATCTCCCTGTGCTATGCAGCTGCTTCCCACTAGCTATCTATTTTATTTTTGGTAGTGTACATATGTCCATGACACTCTCTCACTTTGTCACAACTTACCCTTCACCCTCCCCATATCCTCAAGTCCATTCTCTAGTAGGTCTGTGTCTTTATTCCCACCTTACCCTTAAGTTCTTTTTTTTAATCTTTTTTGTTTTTAATCTTTATTGGAGGATAATTGCTTTACATTGGTGTGCTAGTCTCTGCCCCACAACAAAGCAAATCAGTTATACATATACATATGTTCCCATAGCTCCTCCCTCCTACATCTCCCTTCCTCCCACCTTCCCCATCCCACCCCTCCAGGCGGTCACAAAGCACCAAGCTGATCTCCCTGTGCTATGCAGCTGCTTCCCACTAGCTATCTATTTTACGTTTGGTAGTGTATATATGTCCATGACTCTCTCTCGCTTTGTCACAGCTTACCCTTCCTCCTCCCCATATCCACAAGTCCATTCTCTAGTAGGTCTGTATCTTTATTCCTGTCTTACCCCTAGGTTCTTCATGACATTTTTTTTCTTATTCCACATATATGTGTTACCACACAGTATTTGTCTTTCTCTTTCTGACTTACTTCACTCTGTATGACAGACTCTAGGCCTATCCACCTCAATACAAATAGCTCGTTTGTTTCTTTTTATGGCTTAGTAGTATTCCATTGTATGTAGGAGCCACATCTTCTTTATCCATTCATCCGATGATGGACACTTAGGTTGTTTCCATCTCCAGGCTATTGTAAATAGAGCTGCAATGAACATTTTGGTACATGACAATTTTTGAATTATGGTTTTCTCAGGGTAAACCCAGTAATGGGATTGCTGGCTCATATGGTAGTTCTATTTGTAGTTTTTTAAGGAACCCCCATACTGTTCTCCATAGTGGCTGTACCAATTCACATTCCCACTAGCAGTGCAAGAGTGTTTCCTTTTCTCCACACCCTCTCCAGCATTTATTGTTTCTAGATTTTTTGATGATGGCCATTCTGACTGGTGTGGATATCTCATTGTAGTTTTGATTTGCATTTCTCTAATGATTAATGATGTGGAGCATTCTTCCATGTGTTTGTTGGCAATCTGTATATCTTCTTCCCAGAAATGTCTATTTAGGTCTTCTGCCGACTTTTGGATTGGGTTGTGTCTTTTTTTTTGTTATTGAGCTGCCTGAGCTGCTTATAAAGTTTGGAGATTAATCCTTTCTCAGTTGTTTCATTTGCAAATATTTTCTCCCATTCTGATTGTTGTCTTTTCATCTTGTTTATGGTTTCCTTTGCTGTGCAAAAGCTTTTAAGTTTCATTAGGTCCCATTTGTTTTTGTTTTTATTTCCCTTTCTCTAGGAGGTGGGTCAAAAACGATCTTGCTGTGACTTATGTCATAGAGTGTTCTGCCTATGTTTTCCTCTAAGGATTTGATAGTTTCTGGCCTTACATTTAGATCTTTAATCAATGTTAGGCTTATTTTTATGTATGGTGTTAGGGAGTAATCTAATCTCATACTTTTACATGTACCTGTACAGTTTTCCCAGAACCACTTATTAAAGAGTCTGTCCTTTCTCCACTGTACATTCCTGCCTCTTTTATCAAAGATAAGGTGACCTTATGTGTGTGGGTTTATCTCTGGGCTTTCTATCCTGTTCTTTTGATATATTTTTCTGTTTCTGTGCCAGTATCATACTGTCTTCATTATTGTAGCTTTGTAGTATAGTCTGAAGTCCAGGAGCCTGATTCCTCCAGCTCCGTTTTCCATTCTCAAGATTGATTTGGCTATTCGGAGTCTTTTGTGTTTCCATAGAAATTGTGAAATTTTTGTTCTAGTTCTGTGAAAAATGCCAGTGGTAGTTTGATAGGGATTGCATTGAATCTGTAGATTGCTTTGGGTAGTAGAGTCATTTTCACAGTGTTGATTCTTCCAATCCAAGAACATGGTATATCTCTCCATCTATTTGTATCATCTTTAATATCTTTCATCAGTGTCTTATAATTTTCTGCATACAGGTCTTTTGTCTCCTTAGGTAGGTTTATTCCTAGATATTTTATTCTTTCTGTTGCAGTGGTAAATGGGAGTGTTTTCTTAATTTCACTTTCAGATTTTTCATCATTAGTGTATAGGAATGCCAGAGATTTCTGTGCATTAATTTTGTATCCTGCTACTTTACCAAATTCATTGATTAGCTCTAATAGTTTTCTTGTGGCATCTTTAGGATTCTCTATGTATAGTATCATGTTGTCTGCAAACACTGACAGCATTACTTCTTCTTTTCCTTTTGGATTCTTTTTATTTCCTTTTCTTCTCTGATTGCTGTCACTAAAACTTCCAAAACTATGTTGAATAATAGTGGTGACAGTGGGCAACCTTGTCTTGTTCCTGATCTTACTGGAAATGGTTTCAGTTTTTCACCATTGAGCACGACGTTTGCTGTGGGTTTGTCATATATGGCCTTTATTATGTGGAGAAAAGTTCCCTCTATGCCTACTTTCTGCAGGGTTTTTATCATAAATGCATGCTGAATTTTGTCAAAAGATTTCTCTGCATCTATTGAGATGATCATATGATTTTTCTCCTTCAATTTGTTAATATGGTGTATCACGTTGTTTCATTTTCATATATTGAAGAACCCTTGCATTCCTGGAATAAACCTCACTTGATCATGGTGTATGATCCTTTTAATGTGCTGTTCCATTCTGTTTGCTAGTATTTTGTTGAGGATTTTTGCATCTATGTTCATCAGTGGTATTGGACTGTAGTTTCCTTTCTTTGTGACATCCTCGTCTGGTTTTGGTATCAAGGTGATGGTGGCCTCGTAGAATGAGTTTGGGAGTGTTCCTCCCTCTGCTATATTTTGGAAGAGTTTGAGAAGGATAGGTGTTAGCTCTTCTCTAAATGTTTGATAGAATTTGCCTGTGAAGCCATCTGGTCCTCGGCTTTTGTTTGTTGGAAGATTTTTAATCACCGTTTCAATTTCAGTGCTTTTGATTGGTCTGTTCATATTTTCTATTTCTTCCTTATTCAGTCTTGGCAGGATGTGCAATTTCTAATAATCTGTCCATTTGGCCAGGCTGTCCATTTTATTGGCATAGAGTTGTTTGTAGTAATCTCTCATGATCTTTTGTATTTCTGCAGTGTCAGTTGTTACTTCTCCATTTCTAATTCTATTGGTTTGAGTCTTTTCCCTTTTTTTCTTGATGAGTCTGGCTAATAGCTTATCAATATTGTTTATCTTCTCAAAGACCAGCTTTTACTTTTATTGATCGCTGCTATTGTTTCCTTCATTTCTTTTTCATTTATTTCCAATTTTTATAATTTCTTTCCTTCTGCTAACTTTGGGGTTGTTTTTTTTCTCCTTTATCTAATTGCTTTACGTGCAAGGTTGTGTTGTTTATTCGAGTTGTTTCCTGTTTCTTAAGGTAGGATTGTATTGCTATAAACTTCCCTCTTAGAACTGCTTTTTCTGCATCCCATAGATTTTGGTTCATCGTGTCTCCATTGTCATTTGTTTCTAGGTATTTTTTTATTTCCTCTTTGATTGTTTCAGTGATCACTTCGTTATTAAGTAGTGTATTGTTTCACCTCCATGTGTTGGTATTTTTTACAGATCTTTTCCTGTAATTGATATCTAGTCTCATAGCATTGTGGTCAGAAAAGATAGTTGATACGATTTCAATTTTCTTAAATTTACCAAGGCTTGATTTGTGACCCAAGATATGATCTATCCTGGAGAATGTTCCATAAGCACTTGAGAAAAGTGTGTATCCTGTTGTTTTTGGATGGAATGTCCTATAAATATTAAGTCAATCTTGTTTAATGTACCATTTAAAGCTTGTGTTTATTTATTTTCATTTTGGATGATCTGTCCATTGGTGAAAGTGGGGTGTTAAAGTCCCCTACTATGAGTGTGTTACTGTCGATTTCCCCTTTTATGGCTGTTAGTATTTGCCTTATGTATTGAGGTATTCCTATGTTGGGTGCATAAATATTTACAATTGTTATATCTTCTTCTTGGATCGATCCTTTGATCATTATGTAGTGTCCTCCTTTGTCTCTTCTAATAGTCTTTATTTTAAGGTCTATTCTTTTCTGATATGAGAATTGTTACTCCAGCTTTCTTTTGGTTTCCATTTGCATGGAATATCTTTTTCCATCCCCTTACTTTCAATCTGTATGTGTCTCTAGGTCTGAAGTGGGTTTCTTGTAGAGAGCATATATATGGGTATTGTTTTTGTATCCATTCAGCCAATCTGTGTCTTTCGGTGGGAGCATTTAGTCCATTTACATTTAAGGTATTATCGATATGTATGTTCCTATTTCCATTTTCTTAATTGTTTTGGGTTCATTATTGTAGGTCTTTTCCTCCTCTTGTGTTTCTTGCCTAGAGAAGTTCCTTTAGCATTTGTTGTAAAGCAAATTTGGTGGTGCTGAACTCTCTCAGCTTTTACTTGTTTGTAAAGGTTTTAATTTCTCCATCAAATCTGAATGAGATCCTTGCTGGGTAGAGTAATCTTGGTTGTAGGTTTTTCTCCTTCATTACTTTAAATATGTCCTGCCAGTCCCTTCTGGCTTGCAGAGTTTCTGCTGAAAGATCAGCTGTTAACCTTTTGGGGATTCCCTTGTGTGTTATTTGTTGTTTTCCCCTTGCTGTTTTTAATATGTTTTCTTTGTATTTAATTTTTGACAGTTTGATTAATATGTGTCTTGGCATATTTCTCCTTGGATTTATCCTGTATGGGACTCTCTGTGCTTCCTGGACTTGATTAAATATTTTCTTTCCAATATTAGGGAAGTTTTCAACTATAATCGCTTAAGATATTTCCTCAGTCCCTTTCTTTTTCTCTTCTTCTTCTGGAACCACTATAATTCGAATGTTGTTGCATTTTCTTATGTCCCAGAGGTCTCTGAGACTGTCCCCAGTTCTTTTCATTCTTTTTTCTTTATTCTGTTCTGCAGTAGTTATTTCCACTATTTTATCTTCCAGGTCACTTATCCGTTGTTCTGTCTCAGTTTTTCTGCTATTGATTCCATCTAGAGTATTTTTAATTTCATTTATTGTGTTGTTCATCATTGCTTGTTTCATCTTTAGTTCTTCTAGGTCCCTGTTAAATGTTTCTTGCATTTTGTCTATTCTATTTCCAAGATTTTGGATCATCTTTACTATCATTATTCTGAATTCTTTTTCAGGTAGACTGCCTATTTCTGCTTCATTTGTTAGGTTTGGTGGGTTTTTATCTTGCTCCTTCATCTGCTATGTGTTTTTGTTTTCTCATATTGCTTATCTTACTGTGTTTGGGGTCTCCTTTTTGCAGGCTGCAGGTTCCTAGTTCCCGTTGTTTTTGGTGTCTGTCCCCAGTGGCTAACCTTGGTTCATTGGGTTGTGTAGGCTTCCAGGTGGAGGGGACTAATGCCTGTGTTCTGGTGGATGAGGCTGGATCTTGTCTTTCTGGTGGGCAGGTCCACGCCTGGTGGTGTGTTTTGGGGGTGTCTGTGGACTTATTATGATTTTAGACAGCCTCTCTGCTAATGGGTGGGGTTGTGTTCCTGTCTTGCTAGTTGTTTGGCATAGGGTGCCCAGAAGTGTAGCTTGCTGGTCGTTGAGTGAAGCTAGGTGCTGGTGTTGAGATGGAGATCTCTGGGAGATTTTCGCCATTTGATATTATGTGGAGCTGGGAAGTCTCTTGTGGACCAGTGTCCTGAAGTTGGCTCTCCCACCTCAGAGACACAGCACTGACTCCTGGCTGCAGCACCAAGAGCCTTTCATCCACACGGCTCAGAAATAAAAGGGATAAAAAGTAGAAACAAAGGATTAGTAAAAGTAGAAAGAAAGGAAAAAGAAAGAAAGAAAAAAAGAGAGAGAAAGAGAAAGAAAGAAAGAAGGGAGGGAGGGAGGAAGGAAGGAGGGAAGGAAGGAAAAACGCAAGATAGAAAGAAGATAAAGTAAAATAAAATAAAGTTATTAAAATAAAAAATATTTAAGAAAAAAAATTTTTTTAAAAAGGATGGATAGAACCCTGGGTCAAATGGTGGAAGCAAAGCTATACAGACAAAATCTCACACAGAAGCATACACATACACACTCACAAAAGGAGGAAAATGGGAAAAATCATAAATCTTGGTCTCAAAGCCCACCTCCTCAATTTGGGATTATTCATTGTCTAAAGGAAGGAGGGAGGGAGGGAGGGAGTCAGGGAGAGAGGGAAGGAAGGAAGGCAGGAAAGAAAGAAAAAAGAAAGAAAATAAAGTAAAATAAAATAAGATGAAATAACATAAAGTTATTAAAATAAAAAATTATTATTAAGAAAAAAAATTTTTTAAAGAACGGATAGAACCCTGGGTCAAATGGTGGAAGCAAAGCTATACAGACAAAATCTCACACAGAAGCATACACATACACACTCACAAAAAGAGGAAAAGGGGGAAAAATCCTAAGTCTTGCTCTCAAAGTCCACCTCCTCAATTTGGGATGATTTTTTGTCGCTTCATGTATTCCACAGATGCAGGGTACATCAAGTTGATTGTGGAGCTTTAATCCGCTGCTTCTGAGCCTGCTGGGAGAGATGTCCCTTTCTCTTCTTTGTTTGCACAGCTCCCCAGGCTCAGCTTTGGATTTGGCCCTGCCTCTGCGTGTAGGTCGCGAGAGGGCGTCTGTACTTTGCTCAGACAGGATGGGGTTAAAGGAGCAGCTGCTTCGGGGACTCTGGCTCACTCAGGCTCGGGGGAGGGAGGGGTACGGAGTGCAGGGCGAGCCTGCAGCCGCACAGGCCGGAGTGACGTTGCACCAGACTGAGGCACGCTGTGCGTTCTCCCGGAGAAGTTGTCTGGTGGTGTGTTTTGGGGTGTCTGTGGACTTTTTATGATTTTAGGCAGCCTCTCTGCTAATGGGTGGGGTTGTGTTCCTGTCTTGCTAGTTGTTTGGCATAGGGTGTCCAGCACTGTAGCTTGCTGGTCGTTGAGTGAAGCTGGGTGCTGGTGTTGAGATGGAGATCTCTGGAAGATTTTCACCGTTTGATATTATGTGGAGCTGGGAGGTCTCTTGTGGACCAGTGTCCTGAAGTTGGCTCTCCTATGTCAGAGGCACAGCACTGACTCCTGGCTGCAGCACCAAGAGCCTTTCATCCACACGGCTCAGAATAAAAGGGAGAAAAATAAAAAGAAAGAAAGAAAAAGAGAGAGAGAGGGAGGGAGGGAGAGAGAGAGAGAGAAAGAAAGGAAGGAAAGAAGGTAGAAATAGGATAAAACAAAATAAAGATAAAATAAAATAGAATTATTAAAATAAAAAATAATTATTACCAAAAAATTTTTTTAAGTAAAACAAACAAAAGAAAACACAAAAAACAGATGGGCAGACCCCTAGGACAAATGGTGAAAGCAAAGCTATACAGACAAAATCTCAACCAGAAGCATACACATACACACTCACAAAAAGAGGAAAGGGGAAAAAATAATATATCTTGCTCTCAAAGTCTATCTCCTCAATTTGGGATCATTCAGGGGCTTTCGCTTACTCAGGCCGCGGGGAAGGAGGGTTATGGATGCGGGGCGAGCCTGCGGTGGCAGAGGCTGGTGTGACGTTGCAGCAGCCTGAGGTGCACCGTGTGTTCTCCCCAGGAACTTGTCCCTGTATCACGGGACCCAGGCAGTGGCGGGCTGCACAGGCTCCCGGGAGGGAAGGTGTGGAGAGTGCCCTGTGCTCGCACACGGGCTTCTTGGCGGCGGCAGCAGCAGCCTTAGCGTCTTAGCCAGTCCCTGGGGTCTGCGCTTTTAGACGTGTCTCGCGCCCGTCTCTGCAGCTCCTTTAAGCAGCGCTCTTAATCCCCTCTCCTCGCGCACCAGGAAACAAAGAGGGAAGAAAATGTCTCTAGCTTCTCAGGCAGATCCAGACCTTTTCCTGGACTCCCTCCCGGCTAGCCGTGGCGCACGAACCCCTTCAGGTTGTGTTCACGCCGCCAGTCCTCTCCCTGCGCTCCGACTGAAGCCCGAGCCTCAGCTCCCAGCCCCGCCCACCCTGGCGGGTGAGCAGACAAGCCTCTCGGGCTGGTGAGTGCCGGTCGGCACCGATCATCTGTGCAGGAATCTCTCCGCTTTGCCCTCCGCACGCCTGTTGCTGCATTGTCCCCCGCGGCTCCGAAGCTTTCCCCCTCCGCCACCCGCAGTCTCCGCCCGCGAACGGGCTCCTAGTGTGTGGAAACCTTTCCTCCTTCACGACTCCCTCCCACTGGTGCAGGTCCCATCCCTATTCTTTTGTCTCTGTTTATTCTTTTTTCTTTTGCCCTACCCAGGTATGTGGGGAGTTTCTTGCCTTTTGGGAGGTGTGAGGTCTTCTGCCAGCGATCAGTGGGTGTCCTGTAGGAGTTGTTCCACGTGTAGATGTATTTCTGATGTATCTGTGGGGAGAAAGGTGATCTCCGCGTCTTACTCTTCCACCATCTTCCCCCTGCAGTAGCTAATTATTTTAAGACCTGACTTTTATGTCAATCTATTTTCTTTATTCTCTCTTCATCTTTTTCTGTCTTCACCTTTCCACTTACACATCTTTGTTTAATAAGTCCTAGGAAAAAGAAGCAGTCCAAGTGGCCTTCTATTTGGTAAAAAATTAACAGCAAATGTCACTCAATGACATTACAAAAGTACTGCTTTTAAATATTCACAGTCCAGTTTCAAATACTGATTCCCAACCCTCGCCTAACTCAAGGAATCACACATTATCAAAAGTGCATTTTGAAATTCTACCAAGTCTCAAACAAAATTAATTTTAATTCAGGTAAATTTCCTAAACTTCTTTTAGAACAATGACAAACAGTATCAAAGTAGAAGCCAAGAGTGTCTCAGCTACAAAGACTTTAGGAACCTAGTGTTGTAGAGTCAATCCTCAGGCAACCAGGGGAAAATTCCATTCTGCCACCTATTTTTATAAGTAAAGTTAGATAGGAACATAGCCACACCAATTTGTTCATCTAGAACCTATGGCTCCTTGTGTACTAGGTGGCAGAGCTGAATAGCTGACAGACACTGCATCCCTGAAAAGCCTAATACATTCACTGTCTTATCCTTTTACAGAAAAAGCTTGCCAATCTGTATATCAGAAAGTCACGTTTTGTTGAAAAAGTGTTTAAACTCAACACTGCAAAGGGTTCTTTTAAAAAATCCAAGTCACAAGGACAAAGGTAGCTAACAATTTAACTGCATCCCATACCACTGAACCTTCGCAAGAGGGAATCAAAAAATATGCTGTCTTTCAACCTAACTGCATAAAACATTAAATATTTCTGAAAATGGAAAATTAAACAAAACTGCTGATGGCAACACAAAAGAAGTCTTTCTCTCTTAGCACACTTGTTTCTTGTCCCTTAAGCAAGCATACCTCTCCAATGATATCTGTTTTGAGAAACAGCATCACAGAACTGTTGAGGCAAATGAGAATCTACAAGTGAGCCCGAATTCTGAGAAAAATCCTGCAGAGACTCAGTAATAAAGGAGAAATTCTTGAAATCTTTGGTAAGATTCACCAGGCTCTGTAACAGAATAAGACAAACTATCTGAAGAGAGATGCAACGCTTCCCCTCTCTTTAAAGCAGTCATTTCACTCCAGTTATAGGTCTCCAACTCTCACTAGGCAGTTGGCCCACCCCACTCTCCATTCTCGTTAGATTTAAAAGAAAATTTTCTCACTACTTGCACCTTTAATAAAAAATTTTTGTAAATTTTTTGTAAACCAGTGATTGAGTGATTCTGATGGATTGTGACTAAAATGGCAAATAATTGTGGTACCATTTTAACTAGCTTTTAAAATCTTTGTTTCCTAAAGAAAAACAGTAATGTTAGTAAGAAAAAAATGCTAACATCCCCTTGAAATCTTCATAGATAAACCACAGAGAATTTAAAAACAATTCCCATACTGTGCTCATATATGTTTTAGAGAGCTCAAATTCACCTAACACAATGCTTTCAAACTGAACCATTCTGTGGCATTCAATGCAATCACAATGTTGGACAACCACCACTTCTTATCTAGTTCCAAAACATTTCCACCGTCCCAAGAGGAAACTTGTAACTCTTTGAACAGGAGGTATCACTGTTTCCCTGTCCTTAAGCAAATGACAATCACTTTTTTTCTCTAATGATGTACTTATTGTGAATATTTCATATAAAAGAAATCATACAAAATCATACTTGTGTCTGGCTCCTTTCATTTATAATAACATTTCTGAGATTCAAACACATAGCATGCCAACTACTTCATTCCTTTTATGTCTGAATAATATTCCATTCTACATATAATGGAATATATATGCATTCATCGGCTGATAGGCACAAGCTATTTCTTTTTTCTACTGAGAAGTAATGCTGCTATGAATATGTATGAACTCGTATTAATACCTGTTTTAAATTCTTTTACATATATATAAATTTGGCAGTGGAACTGCTGGATCATACAGTAAAAGTAAGTTGTACTTTTTGAAGTATTCTCAAACTGCTTTCCAGAATGGCTGCATGTTTTATAATCAACAGCAACACACATGAGGGTTCGATTTCTCCATATCCTCACCACTTGTTATTCGCAGTTTTTAAATTATACCATCTTATTGTGTGGGAAATATTATTTCACTGTGGTTGGCTTTGCATTTCCTCAGTGATTAATGATGCTGAGCATTTTTTCATATGCTTACTAGCCATTTGTGCATCTTCTTTCGAGAAATATCTATTTAGCTTTTACCCCCTTTCAATTGAATTGTTTGCCTTTCTTTTATTAATTTGAGTTTTTTTGTTCTTGTTGTGCACACTACTTAAAAAATATATGATTTGCAAATATTTTCTCTAATTTTATGGATACCTTTTAACTGCTGGCATCACTTAATGTGTAACACTTTACTTGAACTTCAAAGTTTCTATTTTTTTTTATTCTCTGTGCTCTCTTGTGTTATATCCAAGAAAAGACTACCAAATCCAAGGCTCTGAAGATTTTCCTCTGTGTTTTCCTCAAAGAGTTTTGTAATCTTAGCCCCTGAATTTACATCCTTCATCAATTCTGATTTAACCTTTTTATAGTGTAAGGTAAGGGTCCAGCTTCATTCCCCTGCATGTGAATATTCAGTTTTCCCAACACCATTTGTGGAACAGAGTGTCCTTTCCAGTAATGAATAACAGTCTTGACTCCCTTGTGGAAAATCAATTGACCATATATATGAGAGCTTATATATGGACTCTGTATTCTATTCCATTTGTCCATAGGTTTGTCCTTATGCCAGTTACACACAGTTTTAGTTATTGTGGCTTTGTGCTAAGTTTTGAAATCAGGAAGTATGAGTCCTTTCACCTTGGTATTTCTTTTTCAAAATGTTTTGGCTACTTAGGGGGTCCCTTGAAATTCCATATGAATTTGAGGACAGATATTCTATTTCTGAAAAAGAAAACACTATTGGAGCTTTGACAGTGATTGAACTAAAACTATTGATTACTATAGATAGTGTAATCCTTTGAATAATAATAAGTCTTCAAATCCATGAGCATGGGATAACCTTCTTTTATTTATGTTTTCTTTACCGATTGTTCATGATTAGCATACAGCATTTTTCTTTGTCAGTATTCTCATTTTGTTCACATTGTTTTCTAGACTTACTGCAGTATTTTGTCCACATGTTTTATTACACTTTTTGATGATATCTTACACGTGTGTTTTAAACTCTTTGTAGAGGGAGTTGAGAAAGATGGCGGAAGAGTAAGACGCGAAGATCACCTTCCTCCCCACAGATACATCAGAAATTCATCTACACGTGGAACTGCTCCTATAGAACACCTACTGAACGCTGGCAGAAGACCTCAGACCTCCCAAAAGGCAAGAAACTCCCCACGTACCTGGGTAGGGCAAAAGAAGAAACAGAGACAAAAGAATAGGGACGGGACCTGCACCAGTGGGAGGGAGCTGTGAAGGAGGAAAGGCTTCCACACACTAGGAAGCCCCTTCGTGGGCACAGACTGCGGGCGGCAGAGGGGGAAAGCTTCGGAGTAGCGGAGGAGAGCACAGCAACAGGGGTGTGGAGGGCAAAGCGGAGAGATTCCCGCACAGAGGACCAGTGCCGACCGGCACTCACCAGCCCGAGAGGCTTGTCTGCTCGGCCGCTGGGGCGGGCGGGGCTGGGAGCTGAGGCTCGGGCTTCAGTCGGAGCGCAGGGAGAGGACTGGGGCTGGCGGCATGAACACAGCCTGAAAGGGCTAATGCGCCACAGCTAGCCGGGAGGGAGTCCAGGAAAAACAGTGGACCTGCCGAAGAGACAGAGATTTTTCTTCCCTCTTTGTTTCCTGGTGCGCGAGGAGAGGGTATTAAGAGCACCACTTAAAGGAGCTCCAGAGATGGGCGCAAGCCGCGGCTAAAAGCGCAGACCCCAGAGATGGGCATGAGATGCTAAGTCCGCTGCTGCTTCCACCAAGAAGCCTGTGTGCAAGCACAGGTCACTCTCCAAACCTCCCCTCTCAGAAGCCTGTGCAGCCCGCCACTGCCAGGGTCCCATGAACCAGGAACAACTTCCCTGGGAGAACGCACGGTGCACCTCAGGCTGGTGCAACGTCACACTGGCCTCTGCCACCGCAGGCTCGCCTCGCATCTCTACCCCTCCCTC
Organism: Mesoplodon bidens; assembly: GCF_964165515.1. NCBI lineage: Eukaryota > Metazoa > Chordata > Mammalia > Artiodactyla > Ziphiidae > Mesoplodon > Mesoplodon bidens. The sequence goes on from NC_138163.1 coordinate 135,303,099, forward strand.
CCCATCGGCAGAGTGAGCCACAGCACCCGAATCAGCTGCTCCTTTAACTCTGTACTGTCTGAGCAAAGAACAGATGCCCTCAGGCGACCTACATGCAGCAGAAGGTCCAAATCCAAAGCAGAACCCCCGGAGCTCTGCGAACAAAGAAGAGAAAGGGCAATCTCTCCCAGCAGCCTCAGGAGCAGCGGATTAAATCTCCACAATCAACTTTATGTACCCTGCATCTGTGGAATACCTGAATAGACAACGAATCATCCCAAATTGATGAGGTGAACTATGGAAGCAATATATATTATTTTTTCCCCTTTTTCTCTTTTTGTGAGTATGTACGTGTATGCTTCTGTTTGAGATTTTGTCTGTATACCTTTGCTTTCACCATTTGTCTTGAGTTCTATCCATCCATTTTTTGTTTGTTTGTTTATTTACTTTAAAAACATTTTTTTCTTAATAATTACTTTTTATTTTACTAACTTTATTTTATTTAATCTTACTTTATGTTATTCTATCCTCTTTCTTTCTTTCTATTTTTTCTCCCTTTTATTCTGAGCCATGTGGATGAAAGGCTCTTGGTGCTGCAGCCAAGAGTCAGTGCTGTGTCTCTGAGGTGGGAGAGCCAACTTCAGGACACAGGTCCACAAGTGACCTCCCAGCTCCCCGTGGTATCAAACGGCGAAAATCTCCCAAAGATCTCCATCTCAACACCAAGACCCAGCTTCAGTCAATGACGAGCAAGATACAGTGCTGGACACCTTTTGCCAAACAACTAGCAAGACAGGAAAACAAACCGACCGATTAGCAGAGAGGCTGCCTAAAATAATAATAAGGCCACAGAAACCCCAAAACACTCCACTAGGTGTGGACCTGCCCACCAGAAAGACAAGATCCAGCCACATCCACCAGAACCCAGGCACTAGTCCCCTCCACCAGGAAGCCTACACAACCCACTGAACCAACCTTAGCCACTGGAGAGAGACAGCAAAAACAACGGGAACTAGGAACCTGCAGCCTGCAAAAAGGAGACCCCAAACACAGTAAGAAAGCAAAATGAGAAGATAGAAAAACACACAGCAGATGAAGGAGCAAGGGAAAAACGCACCTGACCTAACAAATGAAGAAGAAATAGGCAGTCTACCTGAAAAAGAATTCAGAATAATGATAGTAAAGATGATCCAAAATCTTGGAAATAGAATAGAGAAAATGCAAGAAACATTTAAAAGGGACATAGAAGAATTAAGAAGGAAACAAGCAAGGTAAACAACACAATAAATAAAATAAAAAATACTCTAGAAGGGATCAATGGCAGAATAACAGAGGCAGAAGAACAGATAAGTCACCTGGAAGACAAAATAATGGAAATAACTACTGCAGACCAGAAGAAAGAAAAAAAGAATGAAAAGAACTGAGGACAGTCTCAGAGACCTCTGGGAAAATATTAAAGGCACCAACATTCGAATTATAGGGGTTCCAGAAGAAGAAGAGAAAAAGAAAGGGACTGAGAAAATATTTCGAGAAATTATAGTTGAAAACTTCCCTAATATTGGAAAGGAAATAGTTAATCAAGTCCAGGAAGCACAGAGAGTCCTATACTGGATAAATCCAAGGAGAAACATGCCAAGACACATACTAATCAAACTATCAAGAACTAAGTACAAAGAAAGCGTATTAAAAGCAGCAAGGGATAAACAACAAATAAGACACAAGGGAATCCCCATAACGTTAACAGCTGATCTTTCGGCAGAAACTCTGCAAGCCAGAAGGGACTGGCAGAACATATTTAAAGTGATGAAGGAGAAAAACCTAAAACCAAGATTACTCTACCCAGAAAGAATCTCATTCAGACTTGGTGCAGAAACTAAAACCTTTACAGACAAGCAAAAACTGAGAGAGTTCAGCATCACCAAACCAGCTTTACAACAAATGCTAAAGGAACTTCTCTAGGCAAGAAACACAAGAGAAAGAAAAGACCTACAATAACAAACCCAAAACAATTAAGAAAATGGGAATAGGAACATAGATATTGATAATTACCTTAAATGTAAATGGATTAAATGCTCCCACCAAAAGACACAGACAGGCTGAACGGATACAAAAACAAGACCCATATATATGCTGTCTACAAGAGACCCACTTCAAACCTAGGGACACATACAGAGTGAAAGTGAGGTGATGGAAAAAGATATTCCATGCAAATGGAAATCAAAAGAAAGCTCGAGTATCAATTCTCATATCAGACAAAATAGACTTTAAAATAAAGACTATTACAAGAAACAAAGAAGTATACTATATAATGATCAAGGGATTGATCCAAGAAGAAGATATAACAATTGTAAATATTTATGCACCCAACATAGGAATACCTCAATACATAAGGCAAATACTAACAGCCATAAAAGGGGAAATCGACAGTAACACAATCATAGTAGGGGACTTTAACATCCCACTTTCACCAATGGACAGATCATCCACAATGATAATAAATACGGAAAAACAAGCTTTAAATAATACACTAAGCAAGATGGACTTAATTGATATTTATAGGACATTCCATCCAAAAATAACAGAATACTCTTTCTTCTCTAGTTCTTATGGAACATTCTCCAGGATAGATCATATCTTGGGTCGCAAATTAAGCCTTGGTAAATTTAAGAAAATTGAAATCGTATCAAGTATCTTTTCCGACCACAACGCTATGAGACTAGATATCAATTAAAGGAAAAGATCTGTAAAAAATACAAACACATGGAGGTGCAATAATACACTACTTAATAACCAAGTGATCACTGAAGAAATCAAAGAGCAAGTCAAAAAAAACCCTAGAAACAAATGACAATGGAGCCACGATGACCCAAAACCTACGGCATGCAGCAAAAGCAGTTCTAAGAGGGAAGTTTATAGCAATACATCCTACCTTAAGAAACAGAAAACATCTCAAATAAACAACGTATCCTTGCACCTAAAGCAATTAGAGAAAGAAGAACAAAAAACTCCAAAAGTTAGCATGGAAAGAAATCATAAAGATCAGATCAGAAATAAATGAAAAAGAAATGAAGGAAACGATAGCAAAGATCAATAAAGCTAAAAGCTGGTTCTTTGAGAAGAAAAACAAAATTTAAAAACCATTAGCCAGACTCATCAGGAAAAAAAGCAAGAAGACTCAAATCAATAGAAATAGAAATGAAAAAGGAGAAGTAACAAATGACACTGCAGAAATACAAAAGATCATGAGAGAGAACTACAAGCCAACTCTATGCCAATAAAATGGACAACCTGGAAGAAATGGACAAATTCTTAGAAATGCACAACCTGCCAATACTGAATCAGGAAGAAATAGAAAATATGAATAGACCAATCACAAGCACTGAAATTGACACTGTGATTTAAAATCTTCCAACAAACAAAACCCCAGGACCAGATGGCTTCACAGGCGAATTCTATCAAACATTTAGAGAAGAGCTAACACCTATCCTTCTCAAACTCGTCCAAAAGTTAGCAGAGGGAGGAACACTCACAAACCCATTCTACAAGACCACCATCACCCTGATACCAAAACCAGACAAAGATGTCACAAAGAAAGAAAACTACAGTCCAATATCACTGATGAACATAGATGCGAAAATCTTCAACAAAATATTAGCAAACAGAATCCAACAGCACATAAAAAGGACCATACCCGATGATCAAGTGGGGTTTATTCCAGGAATGCAAGGATTCTACAATATACACAAATCAATCAACCTGATACACCATATTAACAAGTTGAAGGAGAAAAACCATATGATCATCTCAATAGATGCAGAGAAAGCTTTCGACAAAATTCAACACCCATTTATGATAAAAACCCTGCAGAAAGTAGGCATAAAGGGAACTTTCCTCAACATAATACAGACCATATATGACAAACCCACAGCGAACATCATCCTCAATGGTGAAAAACTGAAACCAATTCCACTGAGATCAGGAACAAGACAAGGTTGGCCAGTCTCACCACTCTTATTCAACATAGTTTTGGAAGTTTTAGCCACAGCAATCAGAGAAGAAAAAGAAATAAAAGGAATCCCAATTGGAAAAGAAGAAGTAAACCTCTCACTGTTTGCAGATGACATGATATTCTGCATAGAGAATCCTAAAGATGCTACCAGAAATCTACTAAAGCTAGTCAATGAATCTTGTAAAGTAGCAGGATACAAAATTAATGCACAGAAATCTCTGGCATTCTTATACACTAATGATAAAAAATCTGAAAGTGAAATTAAGAAAACACTCCCATTTACCACTGCAACAAAAAGAATAAAATATCTAGGAAGAAACCTACCTAAGGAGACAAAAGACCTGTATGTAGAAAATTATAAGACATTGATGAAAGAAATTAAAGACAATACAAATAGATGGAGAGATATACCATGTTCTTGGGTTGGAAGAATCAACATTCTGAAAATGACTCTACTACCCAAAGAAATCTACAGATTCAATGCAATCCCTGTCAAACTACCACTGGCATTTCTCACAGAACTAGAACAAAAGATTTCACAATTTGTGTGGAAACACAAAAGACCCCAAATAGCCAAAGCAATCTTGAGAATGAAAAAAAGAGCTGGAGGAATCAGGCTCCCTGATTTCAGGCTATACTACAAAGCTACAGTCATCAAGACAGTATGGTACTGGCACAAAACAGAAATAAAGATAAATGGAACAAGATAGAAAACCCAGAGATAAACCCATGCACATATCGTCACCTTATCTTTGATAAAGGAGCCAGGAATATACAGTGGAGAAAAGACAGCCTGTTCAATAAGGGGTGCTGGGAAAACTGGACAGGTACATGTAAAAGTATGAAATTAGAACACTCTCTAACACCACACACAAAAATAAACTCAAAATGGATTAAAGACCTAAATGTAAGGCCAGACACTATCAAACTCTTAGAGGAAAACATAGGCAGAACACTCTAGGACATAAATCACAACAAGATCCTTTTTGACCCACCTCCTAGAGAAATGGAAATAGAAACAAAGATAAACAAATGGGACCTAATGAAACTTCAAAGCTTTTGCACAGCAAAGGAAACCATAAACAAGACCAAAAGACAGCCCTCAGAATGGGAGAAAGTATTTGCAAATGAAGCAACTGACAAAGGATTAATCTCCAAGATTTACAAGCAGCACATGCAGCTCAATAATAAAAAAACAAACAACCCAATCCAAAAAAGGGCAGAAGACCTAAATAGACATTTCTCCGAAGAAGATATACAGATTGCCATCAAACACTTGAAAGAATGTTCAACATCATTAATCATTAGAGAAATGCAAATCAAAACTACAATGAGATATCATCTCACACCAGTCAGAATGGCCATCATCAAAAAATCTAGAAACAATAAATGCTGGAGAGGGTGTGGAGAAAAGGGAACACTCTTGCACTGTTGGTGGGAATGTAAATTGATACAGCCACTATGGAGAACAGTATGGAGGTTCCTTAAAAAACTACAAATAGAACTACCATATAACCCAGCAATCCCACTACTGGGCATATACCCTGAGAAAACCATAATTCAAAGAGGCATATACCAAAATGTTCATTGCAGCTCTATTTACAATAGCCAGGACATGGAAGCAACCTAAGTGTCCATCATCGGATGAATGGATAAAGAAGATGTGCACATATATAAAATGAATATTACTCACTCATAAAAAGAAACGAAATTGAGATGTTTGTAGTGAGGTGGATGGACCTAGAGTCTGTCATACAGAGTGAAGTAAGTCAGAAAGAGAAAGACAAATACCGTATGCTAACATATATATATAGAATCTAAGAAAAAAAAAAAGATCATGAAGAACCTAGGGGTAAGATGGGAATAAAGACACAGACCTACTAGAGAATGGACTTGAGGATATGGGGAGGGGGAAGGGTAAGCTGTGACAAAGGTTGAGAGTGGAATGGACATATATACACTACCAAATGTAAAATAGATAGCTAGTGGGAAGCAGCCACATAGCACTGGGAGATCAGCTCAGTGCTTTGTGACCACCTAGAGGGGTGGGATAGGGCGGGTGGGAGGGAGGGAGACATAAGAGAGAAGAGATATGGGAACATATGTATACATATAATTGAATCACTTTGTTATAAAGCAGAAACTAACACACCATTGTAAAGCAATTATACTCCAATAAAGATGTTAAAATAAATAAATAAATAAAGTCTTTGGGGCTTCCCTGGTGGCGCACTGGTTGAGAGTCCGCCTGCCGATGCAGTGGACATGGGTTCATGCCCTGGTCCGGGAAGATTCCACATGCTGTGGAGCGGCTAGGCCCGTGAGCCATGGCCGCTGAGCCTGTGCCTCCGGAGCCTGTGTGCCACAACGGGAGAGGCCACAACAGTGAAAGGCCCGTGTACCTCAAAAAAAATTAATTAATTAAAAAATAAGCCTTTGTAGAATATGTTTGATATCTGGGATTCTTACAGATAATTTCTGTCAATTAATTTCCTCACCAGAATGAACCAGTTTTTCTTGTTTTTTTGTATGCCATGTGATTTTCTGCTGAAAACTGAACATTTAACTTTTATAATGTGGTAATTCTAAAAATCAAGTACTCCCTCTTCCCCATGGTACTTTTTTTTTTTTGGAAAGTTACAATAGTCCATTTTTTTTTTTACAAACTATATTTGCAAAGACTATTCCTAACTATGTGTGATCACTGAAGTCTGGTTCCTTTATCTAATGTTTAGCTAATGTTTGATAGTGACTTCCTTGAATGCCAGGAGCTGCAAAAACAAAAGTAACCCACCTCTCTATCTTTGCAGACTGGCTACGTTCTCAGGCATTCCTCTACCACTTAGCTATACTTAGCTTATACTCTGAGCCTAAGAGAGCAGCACGAGCTCTAAAGGTCTTCTGAGGACTTTTCTGAATATGTGTTTTACCTCTGCGTACCCATAGCTTTCTAAATTCCTCCTCATATATAACTGCTTTAGATGTCCTAGTTTACCAGAGTCTCATCCCAACTTCTTCTCAGGGCCTTAAATAGTCTACTGTATGACTCCACTCATAAGCTCTCATACAAGGTAACTCCATGCTTACAGTCAGCCTTGTAACTTTTAGCGCAGTGACTGATGTTTTTCTCATGCAGTTTCCAAGTTATACAAAATGAACACCTCGCGTCAGATTTTAAGGTAACCCCAAAATAGGTTTGAACAGGTATACACATTAATTTCTACATAAGGTGTGCTGTGATTCCCTCCAGTTCAAGGCAGGGAGCTAGATCACCATTTCCTCAAGACCAAGATAGTGCTGCATTGGGAATGGAATGCGGCAAGGGCAAGGGATGGGGCATCAAGTAAAAATGCCATGAAATTTTGCAGTGTTTTGAACATAGATTTTTCTTGATTGTAAATTTATGTGGTTCCTATAAGCCTCTGTCTGTTTTTCAGAATGCCCACAAAGTTGGATCAGTCCATTTTTCTTTTTTTTTCTTTCTTTTTTTTTCTTTTTCCAAGGGCTTGGGACTTCTGAATCTTCCATGTCACCTCTATTATGCGTTTCTACAACCTGATATTTTCCACCCTAATGTACAGGGTTAAAATTAATACACATGCTAGTTTGCCAAAAACCACAGAAATTTTGGCAAACAGAACCTCTTAGTGTAAAAATTAAACAGATTTCAAATTTTCTACACTGATTTTACATTTCTGAACATATTCCTCTTCCACAGTTCTTACTACAAACTCAAGAACCAGAATACCTGGGTGCAATATAACTTGTATCTGTGGTTGTAAACAAAAGTTTCTTAGAAAGCGTCATTTTTTAGTATAAGAAAGCTAAAATAACTTATTTGATTTTAAAATAACTTATTTGATTTTAGTGCAATATAACTTGTATACGTGGTTGTAAACAACAGTTTCTTAGAAGGGGTCAGTTTTTAGTATAAGAAAGCTAAAATAACTTACTTGATTTTAGTGAAAGAGGGTGTTGCTTTTGTCTCTTCCTGGAGGTTCCCATAGATTGTGAGGCTATGGACATCTCAGAGAAAATTCTGAGGCCTGAAACTCCTTCCATAAACTCTCTATCCTTTCTCAAGCAAGGCAAGTTGATGATATATCCACTGCTATGCACTGTAGTCTCAGAGGTGCCAGAGCAGGGAACCCAGCTTTGACCTGGGCCAAAGGTCAAAATTTGATATACACTATCAAATACCACTGCGTTCACTCTGTGGTTTTGGCTAGGATTAGATGGGTAATGCATGCAGAACATCTCATCCAACTCTGCACACACAGAAGGTTCACTAATGGTAGCTAGTCTTGTTACCACTGTTCACAACAAAACTAAGAACACATCATTTACCTACCATGACCTGGAAAGTCATTTACAAATACAGATTTGCGGGCCCCAACTACAGTCATTCTAATTCACTATAGCATAGGTTAGGGACCAACAATGTGCATTTTAACCACCATTTAGGAAACTCTACTTAATTCACTACAGCCTTGACTTTAGGAAGCACTGGTATACATTAAAGTTATATATGCACCTGTCTTATTTTGCCTCTATGTTTGATCTTTACTTTGTATATCCCTGTATGTCTTATACTGTGCAGAATCTATATAAATGTGTATAATGTAGTACATTCCCACTTAGCGGATTGAGTACATGAAGAAAAACTGAAAAGAAATTAAAAACTGTCACTAAAAAGAGACCATAGGGATCTCCCTGGTGGTCCAGTGGTTAAGACTCCACCCTTCCACTGCACGGTACACAGGTTCAATCCCTGGTCAGGGAACTAATATTCCACAAGCCACGTGGTACAGCCAGAAAAAAAAGAAGTAAAAACTAGAGACCATAAAAGGAAAAACTGAATGCATTACAGCATCAAGCAAAAAGACCATCATATACCCACTTGCAAAAGCACATATTTTTCTAAAAATAACAGAAGCTACAGGAGTTAAGGGGCCAAAAAAGATAGTAATAACAATAAAGCAAAATATAACTAACAAGATCTCAGATATATAATTTTTCAACATCCACATTATGGAATACTGTGCAGCTATAACTGAAGAATAAAGAGCTATTTGTGTATATATTTGCAAAAGTACAGGATAGTATTATTACATGAGTAAGAAAGCAAGAACAAACTGTATGTACATAATTAGCTTTTGCATGAAGGCTATTTTTGTGTGTTTATCAACACTAGAATAATACACAAGAAACCATTAAAAGCGGTTATGGGCTATGAAAGAACGTGGTGATTCCAAGACCTCTTACTGTATACCTTTTTAATTCTTTTGATTGTTCAACATGAACATTCCCAATTTTAAAAAAAACTTTTAAACATATATAAATTATATGTACATAACAAGTAATAAACCTATTAAAATACATGTGTATATAGATACACAGACATATATAGATGGGAAAGGGAGGATACATATGTATGTATGTGAATATATACAGAGAGGAAAGAAAGACAGACAAGCAGACAGGCAGACGGAAGGACGGATGTGGGTTCTGAAGAGCACTGGGTCCTCTTACTTGCATCAGGTCCCGCCTTTCCTTCTCACCTGTACAAATGGTTTTTTGATGGTCCTGAGTTCGCTCCTTATAGCCTGTGCCTCATTCAGTTTGTAGCTGGTGTGAGCACTTGACATCTTTCAATCAATCCTGGTTCAAAAAGAAATTAAGAGTCATTCTATGCGAGATTATAACATTCCATTAAATAATAATAACAGTAATCCCAAACATTACACACACACACACACACAAAAAGACAGCAAGAAAAAAAAAACCCTTATTTCTTTCTGGTACATAAAAATAAATAAACATAAGTGAGATCTGTGCGCAGGGAGAATATATGGGGTAAAGCTAAAAACAGTAAATTATCAGTAACAGTGCTTTGTGCAAAGTTGAAAAATTCTACATTTCTTCTACGTATCTCTTTTATTTCATTCTGGTTCCAATTTGTTACTCTTTCCTAGCCATCTCCTCAATTCTTTCCTTCAATTCAAATACATATACAAGGAACTTTTTCTCCTCCTTCCTTTCTTTTATTTCTTCTTTCCTTATATTTACCCACCCACAAATCATAAACTAATATACTTCCTTCCTTATTTCCTTTCATTTCTTCTTGTTCCTTCCTCCTGCCCTCCCTCCCTTCCATCCATCTGATCATACATCCTTCCAGCCAATCCCTGTGTGCAGCATGGGTGGTAGAAGCAGAGCACTGAACAAGACAAGGCTTGGCTCCACCCTTTAAAGAGGACACAGTTTTCTGTAGCCAGAGAGAGAACGAACTCCTTCTCTGGAAAGTCACCAGCTTGCATTTCAGGCTCCAGATCCACGATGACACAGATTCTAGCTCTAAACTGTTTCCCCCATGTTACCGAAAAATCCAGATGCTTAACAGCCAGTCCAAGCTCCCTTCTGTTCCACTCACAGAGCATCCTGGCATGCTGGTGAGTATAAGTGACACTCCAGCTCTACAGTGGGACCCTGGGCAAGACACTTCACCTCTTTAAACCTCAGTTTCCTCATGCCTCAAATGAGGACACTAAAAATGTCCCTCCCATTTAATGAGAAATGTAAGGAAAGGGCTTACTTGGCAGAGACCTGGCGTATAATGTCTGCGCTGATTATTATTATCAGGATAATGCTCAGTCTACTTACTCATGGGAGAAAAAGTAAAAAATGCACCAACTCCGGTACTTTATTATCATTAACAAATTCCTGGCCACAAATGTCACAACTCACAGCAAAACTCAGCACCAGAGCTGATCTGAGCCATCAGCACCACTGGAATGAGAGAACAAGCAGGAATTCATTCCCTCCCTTTGGAATAGGGCTTCAGGGCTCAACAGCACTGCTATGATTGCCATCTGCAGCAAACAAAATATTTATGAAAACTGGTCCCGAGTCCTCTTCCTTGGAGAGCGGATACAGATGCACTGGGGGACCCCACACATTGAATGGTGACACCCCTACATCCCAGCAAGGCCTGGCCTCATGGGCACTTCCATAATGGATCAGTTAGAGAGGTGTATGTTCCTCATATACACATTGCTTTGAATGTTCCTATAAAGCATAAAGTTTTATTTACACATTTTTAGAGAAAGGTACATATATTTTTTAACTACAGAGTGTTTCATGAAGAAAGTTAAAATAAGTGAACAAAAACTAAAACTTGGACTACAGGCAAAATTTCTTTCTTTTTTCTCTGCTCTCCTTTCAGTAAACGCCTACTCCAGCTCTTTCATGCAACAGTTCATCCAAACCATTGAGGTGGTAAGCTTTAACACTATATCACCTTTGAGTCACTGTCAGATTCAGTGATAAAATATAAAAAGTTCCTCTTGGTGGCTATTAAAAACTGGGAGTCAAAAACGATGGCAGGAGTAGGCATATTAGCCCTTTATATATTCTTTTATATCATCCCTCAAAACTAGTCCCACGTTTACCATAATCACAGGCTTTCTCCCTCACTCCTAAGTGCCTTACGCAGACTTATAAGTCAAAAGTGATATGCGGGGCTTCCCTGGTGGTGCAGTGGTTGAGAGTCCGCCTGCCGATGCAGGGGACACGGGTTCGTGCCCCGGTCTGGTCCGGGAAGATCCCACATGCCGCAGAGCGGCTGGGCCTGTGAGCCATGGCCGCTGGGCCTGCGCGTCCGGAGCCTGTGTTCCGCAACGGGAGAGGCCACGGCAGTGAGAGGCCCGCGTACCGCAAAAAAAAAAAAAAAAAGTGATATGCATAAACAGTCCATCTCATACTTTCTTACCACTATAAACTCACAAAAAATCAGTGTAATTCACTACAATTTTACACAGGAGGCACTACGTGGTTGTACAATGTGATGACATCAGAAGTCATGAGATGACTCTTGGTCCAAGATCTCATGCAAGTTAACTGTGTCATCTTGAGAAGTTTCTGAACTCCCGGAAGTCTTGGTGACTTCAGGAGGATGCCAAGTCTGCAATGGGCTTCCCAAACCCAGCTGATCATCAGAACTATCCGGATCCCTACTGAACTTCACTCTCTAGAGGTAGAAGTAGATTTGTTCATACATTAATCAGGTCCCAGAACAACCAACTTGGAGGAGTCTCTTCTTACAATGATTATTTTTAGCTGGTTGATGCTACTTATAATTAGACTGACCTCCATGCTCTCAGTACAGTTTTAAATATGCAGGGAATTGACACTAGAAAGAGAGAGCCATTACTCCAGGACTGAGCTACATCAGAAATACAGATGATGGGAGTCCAGTGGGTGCAGGGAAGCTGCTTGCACAGGGAAATCGGGATCACACAAGCAGAATATTTTTGAGCTCCTGTCTCAGATTTGTGATCAGTAATTCTCAGAAGGAGAAACAAACAAACAAGCCAATATTCAGTAAATACACAGATACATCAGAAATTTATCTACACATGTAATAACTCCTACAGAACACCTACTGAACGCTGACAGAAGACCTCAGACCCCCCAAAAGGCAAGAAACTCCCCACATACCTGGGTAGGGCAAAAGAAAAAACAATAAACAGAGACAAAAGGATAGGGACGGGACCTGCACCAGTGGGAGGGAGCCGTGAAGGAGGAAAGGTTTCCACACACTAGGAAGCCCCTTTGCGGGCGGAGACTGCGGGTGGCGGAGGGGGAAAGCTTCGGAGTAGCGGAGGAGAGCGGAACAACAGGGGTGAGGAGGGCAAAGCGGAGAGATTCCCGCACAGAGGATCGGTGCCCTCAGGCACACACCAGCCCGAGAAGCTTGTCTGCTCGGCTGCCAGGGCGGGCGGGGCTGGGAGCTGAGGCTCGGGTATCGGGTTTCAGTCGGAGCGCAGGGAGAGCACTGGGGCTGGTGGCGGGAAGAGAGCCTGAAGGGGTTAGTGCACCACCACTAGCCCGGAGGGAGTCCGGGGAAAAAGTCTGGACCTGCTGAAGAGGCAAGAGACATTTTCTTCCCTCTTTGTTTCCTGGTGCACGAGGAGAGGGAGCGCTGCTTATGATCTCTCAGCAGAAACTCTACAAGCCAGAAGGGAGTGCCGGGACATAATTAAAGTGATAAAGGAGAAAAACCTGCAACCAAGATTACTCTACCCAGCAAGGATATTATTCAGATTTGATGGAGAAATTAAAACCTTTACAGAGAAGCACAAGCTGAGAGAGTTCAGCACCACCAAACCAGCTTTACAACAAATGCTAAAGGAACTTCTCTAGGCAAGAAACACAACAGAAGGAAAATACCTACAATAACGAACCCAAAACAATTAAGGAAATGGGAATAGGAACATACATATCAATAATTACCTTATATGTAAATGGACTAAATGCTCCCACCAAAAGACACAGATGGGCTGAATGGATACAAAAACAAGACCCATATTTATTTATTTATTTATTTATTTATTTATTTATTTTTGCGGTACGTGGGCCTCTCACTGCCGTGGCCTCTCCCGTTGCGGAGCACAGGCTCCGGACGCACAGGCTCAGCGGCCATGGCTCACTGGCCCAGCCACTCCGCGGCATGTGGGATCTTCCCAGACTGGGGCACGAACCCGTGTCCCCTGCATCGGCAGGCAGACTCTCAACCACTGCGTCACCAGGGAAGCCCAGAAGACCCATATATATGCTGTCTAGGAGACCCGCTTCAGACCTAGAGACACATACAGGTTGAAAGTAAGGGGATGGAAAAAGATATTCCATGCAAATGGAAATCAAAAGAAAGCTGGAGTAGCAATTCTCATATCAGACAAAATAGACTTTAAAATAAAACTATTAGAAGAGACAAAGAAGGACACTACATAATGATCAAGGGATCGATCCAAGAAGAAGATATAACAATTGTGAATATTTATGCACCCAACATAGGAGCACCTCAATACATAAGGCAAATACTAACAGCCATAAAAGGGGAAATCGACAGTAACACACTCATAGTAGGGGACTTTAACACCCCACTTTCACCAATGGACAGATCATCCAAGATGAAAATAAATAAGGAAACACAAGCTTTAAATGATACATTAAACAAGATGGACCTAATTGATATTTAGAGGACATTCCATCCAAAAACAACACAATACACATTTTTCTCAAGTGCTCATGGAACATTCTCCAGGACAGATCATATCTTGGGTCACAAATCAAGCCTTGGTAAATTTAAGAAAATAGAAATTTTATCAAGTATCTTTTCCGACCACAATGCTATGAGACTAGACATCAATTACAGAAAAAGATCTGTAGAAAATACAAACACATGGAGGCTAAACAATACACTACTTAATAATGAAGTGATCACTGAAGAAATCAAAGAAGAAATAAAATAAAATACCTAGAAACAAATGACAATGGAGACACGACGACCCAAAACCTATGGGACGCAGCAAAAGCAGTTCTAAGTGGGAAGTTTATAGCAATACAATCCCACCTTAAGAAACAGGAAACATCTCGAGTAAACAACCTGACCCTGCACCTAAAGCAATTAGAGACAGAACAAAAAACCCCCAAAGCTAGCAGAAGGAAAGAAATCATAAAGATCAGATCAGAAATAAATGAAAAAGAAATGAAGGAAACGATAGCAAAGATCAATAAAGCTAAAAGCTGGTTCTTTGAGAAGATAAACAAAATTGATAAACCATTAGCCAGACTCATCAAGAAAAAAAGGGAGAAGACTCAAATCATAGAATTAGAAATGAAAAAGGGGAAGTAACAACTGTCACTGCAGAAATACAAAAGATCGTGAGAGATTACTACAAGCAACTCTATGCCAATAAAATGGACAACCTGGAAGAAATGGACAAATTCTTAGAAATGCACAACCTGCCAAGACTGACTCAGGAAGAAATAGAAAATATGAATAGACCAATCACAAGCACTGAAATTGAAACTGTGATTAAAAATCTTCCAACAAACAAAAGCCCAGGACCAGATGGCTTCACAGGCGAATTCTACCAAACATTTAGAGAAGAGCTAACACCTATCCTTCTCAAACTCTTACAAAATACAGCAGAGGGAGGAACACTCCAAAACTCATTCTAAGAGGCCACCATCACCTTGATACCAAAACCAGACAAAGATGTCACAAAGAAAGAAAACTACAGGCCAATATCACTGATGAACATAGATGCAAAAATCCTCAACAAAATACTAGCAAACAGAATCCAACAGCACATTAAAAGGATCATACACCATGATCAAGTGGGGTTTATTCCAGGAATGCAAGGATTCTTCAATATAGGCAAATCAATCAATGTGATACACCATATTAACAAATTGAAGGAGAGAAACCATACGATCATCTCAATAGATGCAGAGAAAGCTTTCGACAAGATTCAACACCCATTTATGATAAAAACCCTGCAGAAAGTAGGCATAGAAGGAACTTTACTCAACATAATAAAGGCCATATATGACAAACCCACAACCAACATCGTCCTCAATGGTGAAAAACTGAAACCATTTCCAGTAAGATCAGGAACAAGACAAGGCTGCCCACTCTTACCACTCTTATTCAACTTAGTTTTGGAAGTTTTAGCCACAGCAATCAGAGAAGAAAAGGAAATAAAAGGAATCCAAATTGGAAAAGAAGAAGTAAAGCTGTCACTGTTTGCAGATGACATGATACTATACATAGAGAATCCTAAAGATGCTACCAGAAAACTACTAGAGCTAATCAATGAATTCGGTAAAGCAGCAGGATACAAAATTAATGCACAGAAATCTCTGACATTCCTGTACACTAATGATGAAAAATCTGAAAGTGAAATCAAGAAAACACTCCCATTTACCATTGCAACAAAAAGAATAAAATATCTAGGAATAAACCTACCTAAGGAGACAAAAGACCTGTATGCAGAAAATTATAAGACACTGATGAAAGAAATTAAAGATGATACAAATAGATGGAGAAATATACCATGCTCCTGGATTGGAAGAATCAAAATTGTGAAAATGACTCTACTACCCAAAGCAATCTACAGATTCAATGCAATCCCTATCAAACCACCACTGGCATTTTTCACAGAACTAGAACAAAAAATTTCAAAATTTGTTTGGAAAAACAGAAGACTGCGAATAGCCAAAGCAATCTTGAGAGCGAAAAACAGAGTGGGAGGTATCAGGCTCCCTGTCTTTGGACTAGACTACAAAGCTACAGTAATCAAAACAGTATGGTACTGGCACAAAAACAGAAATATATATCAATGGTACAGGATAGAAAACCCAGATATAAACCCACCCACATACAGTCACCTAATTTACGACAAAGGAGGCAAGAACATACAATGGAGAAAAGACAGCCTTTTCAATAAATGGCCCTGGGAAACTGGACAGCTACATGTAAAAGAATGAAATTAGAACACTCCCTAACACCATACACAAAAATAAACTCAAAATGGATTAAAGACCTAAATGTAAGACTGGATACTATAAGACTCTTGGAGCAAAACACAGGCTGAACACACTCTGACATTAACTGCAGCAAAATCTCTTCTGATCCACCTCATAATGAAAATAAAAACAAAAATAAACAAATGGGACCTCATTAAACTTAAAAGCTTCTGCACAGCAAAGGAAACCTTAAACAAAAGACAACCCTCAGAATGGGAAAATATTTGCAAATGAAGACACCAACAAGGGATTAATCTCCAAAATATACAAACAGCTCATGCAGCTCAGTATCAAAAAAACAAACAAGCCAGTCAAAAAATGGGCAGAAGATCTAAATAGACATTTCTCTAAAGACATACAGATGGCCAAGATGCCCATGAAAGATTGTGAACATCGCTAATTATCAGAAAAATGCAAATCAAAACTGCAATGAGGTATCACCTCACACCAGTCAGAAAATGAGAAAATCTACAAACAATAAATGCTGGAGAGGGTGTGGAGAAAAGGAAACTCTCTTGCACTATTGGTGGGAATGTAAATTGATATAGCCAATATGGAGAACAGTATGAAGTTTCCTTGAAAAACTAAAAATGTAACTACCATATGATCCAGAAATCCCAATCCTGGGCATATATCCAGAGAAAACCATAATTCAAAAAGATATATGCACCCCATGCTCATTGCAGCACTATTTACAAGAGCTAGGACATGGAAGCAACCTAAATGTCCACCAACAGAGGAATGGGTAAAGAAGATGTGATAAATATATGCAATGGAGTATTATTCAGCCATAAAAAGGAACAAAATAATGCCATTTGCAGCAATGTGGATGGACCTAGAGATTGTCCTACTGAGTGAAGTAAGTCAGACAGAGAAAGACAAATATCATATATCGCTTATATGTGGAATCTAAAAACATGGTACAAATGATGTTATTCACAGACAGAAAAAGAGTCACAGATGCAGAAAACAAACATATGGTTACCAGGGGGAAAGGGAGGAAGGATAAATTGGGAGATTGGGATTGACATACAGACACTACTATATATAAAATACATAACTAATAAGGGCCTAGTGTATAGCACAGGGAACTCTACTCAATACTCTGTAATTACCTATACAGGTAAATAATACATAAAAGAGTGGACATATGTATGTATAGCTGACTCACTTTGCTGTATACCTGAAACTAATAGAACACTGTAAATCAACTATATTCCAATAAAAATTATTTTTAAAAAATTTAAAAAAAAATCAGTGGACTCTGAGTAAAACATATTAGTCTGCATAACATGGGTGGGCTTTATCCAATCAGATGTATGTTCTTGGGCATCACCCATTTGGGAAACTCATTCTGAGTCCTCCCCCCATGTCTCTGGATGCTAGTAATGAGTTACATGAAGATAATCTTTCAAAACAAGCTTCAGAAACTTTAGGGCAGCAGAGTCTGCTAGTCCTTTCACTGGAAAAGGATAGCCCAATTTATCTGGAGACTTTAATTACTTGTTGTAGGAGTTTTCAATATTTGTTTGCACCAAGTATTTCACACATTTTATAGATGTTCTGAAGTGTTTTACAAAAGGCCTCAAAAGAAATGTGAAAGAATACTACAATGAAATTTCTCCTATAAGACTGACAAAAACACTAAGGTTTGACAACACGTGCTGTTAGTAAAGTTCTGGAAAACAGAATCACTTGTGTCAGTGATGGAAATCCAAAATGGTGCAATATCTAACTATACAGCAAATTCATTTGCCATTTGGTCCAGAAATTCCCCTTTCAGGAAATCATCCTGAAAAGATATATGTGTAAAACCTTAAATAAAAAGCTGACAGGAAGGCTTCCCTGGTGGTGCAGTGGTTGAGAGTCTGCCTGCCAATGCACGGGACGCGGGTTTGTGCCTCAGTCCGGGAGGATCCCACATGCCGCAGAGCGGCTGGGCCCGTGAGCCATGGCCGCTGAGCCTGCACGTAAAGCCTGTGCTCCACAACGGGAGAGGCCACAGCAGTGAGAGGCCCACGTACCGCAAAAAAAAAAAAAAAAGCTGATGGGAAATGTTATAAATGCATGCATCAGATTGACAATACGAAACCCCAATGAGTAGCTTCACACCAAGAAAAGAGACAACCAGCCCTTTAGCAGAAGTGACCCAGGAGGACACAGCCACAGCACATACAGAAGCACCCTAGCAGGCATCTGAGCATCTGGAGGTGGGCAGGGTTGTACAGGGTAAAATTACAGAACGGGTACTGGTGCACCAGGAAGCATCACAAAGATGGACAAAATGAGTAACAAAACCAGTAGCTGATGTTGAAAATGAAGCTTGATTTGCTTAAGAGACAAAAAATTTTACATGCTGTGCTAACTAACTATAGCTAATTAAAGGAACTCCTTTTGTAGGCCCAAATCAGAAGAGAATGAACACATTGCTGGATAATGGTCAGGGAAGCAAAAAGAAGACAATTAGTTTAAAAGACTTCAGATCAAGATGACATAGAAGACACAATCCTCCATCCCCCCACAGAGATCAACAATGAGTTATCTAGGAACAAAACAGCTCTGGGAGAGCTCTGGGTTCCATTGAGACACTTCAGCAACACAGTGGAACAAAAACCCTGAGAATAACTGCACAAAAAGGGAATGAAGAACAGCCTCATTTTATCTGATTGTCCCCTTCCCCAGGCAACACTACTCAGCATCAGGTGAGAACCACTCAGCTATAAAGAGTTCCCCTTGCCAGTAAAGGGACAGTGGGGTAAGCAACCACCTTACCCTACTTACTAGGGCATGAGAGTAAGGACTCACTTTGGCTCACCCCACTGAGACATTGACAGACTGAGATGTAGAGAGATGGCTAAGAAGAAAGAAGAGCAGAGGTTTCCAACAGCAGGAGAAGCAACTGTGGTTCCCAGTAACCTGGCCTGCAGTGGACTTTACCACTGAAGAAACATATAGCCTGCTCAATTGCCACAGCTACCCTGCAGATTTCATCAGCCCCTTGCCGTTGGTATTATTGTTTGTTGATGCCAACACTACCCTCCCTCCAGAGCCCAGGATCTGCACTCGTAGCCAGCCCAGGCCTCTGCAGCTGCACGCATTACCAATACCATGCTTATTGCTGAGGCCCACCAGCATGCACATGCTTAGGGCTGGCTTCTCCTGCTATTCATCTGAATTCTATCTGCCTGAACCCTCATCATTGGCCTCAACAAACAGCAGTACACACACCTGGGCAGAGTCTGTGCAGCCACAGGAGAGCACACCAACAACTAATACACCGCAGCAGCTTGCGGGTCCAGATTCTGCCTTCTCTCCAGTCACTGGCCTGCAACACTGTGCACACCTGCAACTAGCTCCCCCGCTGTGCACTTGCAAAATCCCAGTCCACCCCCTGCCACTGTCTCCACTGCCATGTACTTGTGTCAAGAACAAGTAGACACAGTAGTGTACATCAACAACCAGGGTCTTTGCAGCTGCCAGTGAGCCCACACTTGGCCCCAGCCCTTACCCTGGCCCCCACCAATACATGTGTCTGGAAACAGCCACTGCTACTATATAGGCACCTGGGGCTGGCCCCACAGCCAAGTATATGCAAAAACACTGGTTCTAGCCACCACTGCTCTTTTCCCTTTTCTCTAGCCACTGTACCCAGAGTAACTGCTGAAGACCTCAACGGCCACTGAAGCCACTACAGGACACCTGCAGTTGTCAATGTGGTGGACCTGAAAGCTTAGGCTAATGAGTCACCAAACCCTCCACATGTCTAGTCCAGGTATATGCCATGACAACTGGTGCCCCATACCACTAAACTAGGGGTCAGAGCATTTTCTAACATGCTGTAAAGCATAAGGACATCCACTATGTTAAGGTCTTTCCAACTGAAGACACAGTCATAAATTGAACTTGAAACCATCAAGTCTGGAATAGGTGATGGCTTCTTCAGATGCACAGACACCTGCACAAGGCACAGGGATCATGAAGAGTCATAACATTATCTAAGGAAAACAGTAAAGTAATAGAGAACACAGTAAGAATATAATAATTAACCCAAAGAAATGGAGATTCAGGAATTATCAGAGAAATAATTCAAAATAATCATTCTAAAGATGATCACAGAGCTGTAAGAGAACATAGAAAAATAATAATGCTTTCAGGAAAACAACACAAGCACAAAATAAGTTCAACAAGCAGATAGAAAGCATTAAAAAGAAACAAAGAATGAACTGAAGAATTCAATAGAGAGCTTCAATATCAGACTTGACAAGCAAGACAAGCAGAAGAATCAGGGACCTCCAAGACAGATCATTTGAAATTATCCATCCTGAGGAGCAAAAGGAAGGACGAATGAAAAGGAATTAATAAAGCCTACAGGACCAATGGGATGACAATAAGAGAAACAATTTACACATCACTGGAGTCCCAGAAGGAGAAGAGCAGGAGAAAGGATTGTGGAAAGATATTTGAAGGAATAATGGCTGAGAAGTTCCCAAACCTTGGGACAGATTTGGACATCAAACTTCATAAAGCAATTAGGTCACTCCAAAATTCCAATCCAAAGTTTTTTTCTCCAAGACTCGTTATAATAAAACCCTCTAAAACATCAAAGACAATGTTAAGCCATCAAGAGAAAAATCATTCTCTCATACAAAGGAACTCGTATAAGGCTATGAGAGGATTTCTCAACAAAAGCCTTACAGACCAGGAGAGAACAGAATGATATATTCAAAGGGCTGAAACAAAAAACACTGTCAACAAAGAATGCTTTACCAGCAAAGTTGTCCTTCAGAATTAAAGACAAAATAAAGCCATTCCCTATAAACAAAAGCTAAGGGAATTTATAACCACTAGACCTATCTCACAAGAAATCCTGGAAGGAGTTCTTCAAGCTAACACAGAAAGACACTAATTGGTAACAGGAAAATATATAAGATACAGGTAAAGCCATGTCTATATATTCAGTTTCAGAATATTCTAACACTTTAACATGGAGGCATGTTGACCACTTAATTCTAGTATATTGGTTGAAGGACAAAAGAACTGAATACAACTGGAGTAACAATAACTTGTTAATGAATATAAAATTTAAAAACAAGTAAAGTGTGATATTAAAAATATCAAATGGGTACGGCAGGTATAAAGGGTTGTTTTTGTATACAATCAAAATTAAGTTGTTATCAGCTTAAAAAAGATTGTCATATCTTTAAAATATTTCAAATAAGCCTCTCACAAAACAAAAATCTGTAACAGATACAAGCAAGGTAAGAAGAAGAAAATCAGAGTACCAACTACAAAAATCATTAATTCACAAAGGAAGACAGCAAGAGAAAAAAGGAACAAAGAAACTCATAAAACAGTCAGTAAAGAATGAACACAGGGCTTCCCTGGTGGCGCAGTGGTTGAGCGTCTGCCTGCTGATGCAGGGGACGCGGGTTCGTGCCCCGGTCCGGGAGGATCTCACATGTCGCGGAGCGGCTGGGTCCGTGAGCCATGGCCGCTGGGCCTGCGCGTCCGGAGACTGTGCTCCACAGCGGGAGAGGCCACAACAGTGAGAGGCCCACATACCGCAAAAAAAAAAAAAAAAGAATGAACACATCATTATGGCATGTGGGATCTTTAGTAAAAGCATGTGGAATCTTTAGCTGCAGCCTGCATGATGGAACTAAAAAACAAAAAAAGATCCCACATGCCACAATGAAGATCTTACATGTGGCAAGGAAGATCCCGAGTGCCACAACTATGACCCGGCACAGACAAATAAATAAATATTTTTTTAAAAAAAGAAGAATTAACACATCAGCAGTAACTCCTTACATATCAATAAGTCCTTTAAATGTAAATGGCCTAAATGTGCCAATCAAAAGACATGGAGTGGCTAGATGGATAAACAAACCCACTTATACGCTGCCTGCAAGGGACTCACTTCTGATTCAGGGACACATATAGGCTCAAAGTGAGGGGATGAAAAGATACTCAGTGCAAGTAGAAAGCAAAATACTTACAACAGACAATATGGACTTTAAGCCAAAAACAGGAAGAAGAATCAAAGAAGGTCAAATAAATGTAAGGTTTATAATTACTTTATAATAATGTAATTATAAAGCATCAATTCGTCAAGAAGATACAACAATCTTAAATATATATGAATCCAACATTAGAGCTAAATATATTAAGCAAATACTAACAAATCTGAAAGGAGTAATAAACAAGGATCCAACAATAGTATGAGATTTTAATACCCTGCTTTCAACAATGGATAGGGTTTCCCTGGTGGTGCACTGGTTAAGAATCTTCCTGGCAATGCAGGGAACACGGGTTCAAGCCCTGGTCAGGGAAGATCTCACATGCAATGGAGCAACTGTGTCCCTGCACTACAACTACTGAGCCTGTGCTCTAGAGCCCAGTAGCCACAACTACTTAGTCTGCATGCCACAACTACTGAAGCTCGCACGCCTAGAGCCCGTGCTCCACAACAAGAGAAGCCACCTCAATGAGAAGCCCGCACACCACAATGAACAGCAGGTCCTGCTCGCCGCAACTAGAAAAAGACCACGCACAGCAATGAAGATCCAACGCAGCCAAAAATAAATAAATAAAATAAATAAAATTTTTTAAAATCACCAATAAAGCATTAAAAAAAGGGATAGATCATCCAGACAGAAAATCAAGTTGAACTATACTTTAGACAAAATAGACTTAACAGGACATTCCATCCAACAGCAACAGAGTACCCTTCTCCTCAAGAACACATTCTCCATGACAGATCATGTGTTAGGTCACAAAACTATCTTTAAGAAATCTTAAAATCTTATCTTTAATCTTAAAAGACTGACATTATACTAAGTATGTTCTCTGATCACAAATATAAAACTAGATATCAATGACAGGAGAGAAACTGGAAAATTCACAAATATGTGGAAATTAAATAATACACACCTGAAAACCAATGTCTCAAAGATGAAATCAGAAAGGAAATTTTAAAATATCTTGAAACAAATGTAAATGTAAACACAACATACTAAAACCTATGGGATGCTGCAAAAGCAGTTGTAAGAGGGAAGTTTAAAGGCAATAAACACCAGATATTTTGAGGGGAGAAAAAGGTCTCAAAAAAACAACATACTTTTACACCTCAGGGGAAGAGAAAAACAAACTAAGCCCAAACTTAGCAGAAAGAAGGAAATAACAAAGATCAGAGAAGAAATAAATGAAGTACAAATTAGAGAAAATTTTAAAAATCAACAAAACTGAGTTGCTTTTTAAAAGAGTAACAAAATTTTAGCTAGACTTACCAAGAAAAAAAAAGAGAGAGAAGACTCAAAAAAAATTATGAATGAAAAGGAAGACACAGATACAAAGGCTTATAAAAAGCTACTAACAGTTATATGTCAACAACTGAACAACCTACAAGAAATGGAAAAATTCCTAGAAACATAAAACCTAACAAGAGTGAATCCTGAAGAAATAGAAAATGTAAAGAAACCAATAACAATAAGGAGACTGAATCAAAATCTCTCAATAAAGAATAGTCCAGGTCCAGAAGACTTCATGGTTAAACTCCATCAAACATTTGAAGAAGAATTAATATCTATCCTTCTCAAACTCTTCCCAAAAATTAAAGAGGAGGGAACACTCCAAAAATCATTTTACGAAGTCAGCATTACCCTGGCATTACCAAAGCTAGCTAGATAAGGTTACTACAAGAAAACAGCGGACCAATATCCCTGATAAATATAAATGCAAACATTCTCAACAAAATACTAGCAAACAGAATTCACCAATACTTTAAAAGAGTCATACACCTTGATCAAGTGGTATTAGTTCCTGGGATGTTGGCATGTTTCAACATACACAAATTGAAACAAAACAAAAATAGGGCTTCCCTGGTGGTGCAGTGGTTGAGAGTCCGCCTGCCGATGCAGGGGACACAGGTTCGTGCCCCGGTCTGGGAAGATCCCACATGCTGCAGAGCGGCTAGGCCCATGAGCCATGGCCACTGAGCCTGCGCGTCCGGAGCCTGTGCTCTGCAACGGGAGAGGCCACAACAATGAGAGGCCCGCGTACCGCAAAAAAATAAATAAATAAAAAATAAACAAATGAGACCTAATGAAACTTAAAAGCTTTTGCACAGCAAAGGAAACCATAAACAAGACCAAAAGACAACCCTCAGAATGGGAGAAAATATTTGCAATTGAAGCAACTGACAAAGGATTAATCTCCAAAATTTATAAACAGTTCATGCAGCTCAATAGCAAAAAAACAAACAACCCAATCCAAAAATAGGCAGAAGACTTAAATAGACATTTCTTCAAAGAAGATATACAGACTGCCAACAAACACATGAAAGAATGCTCAACATCATTAATCATTAGAGAAATGCAAATCAAAACTACAATGAGATATCATCTCACACCAGTCAGAATGGCCATCATCAAGAAATCTAGAAACAATAAATGCTGGAGAGGGTGTGGAGAAAAGGGAACACTCTTGCACTGTTGGTGGGAATGTAAATTGATACAGCCACTATGGAGAACAGTATGGAGGTTCCTTAAAAAACTACAAATAGAACTACCATATGACCCAGCAATCCCACTATTGGGCACATACCCTGAGAAAACCATAATTCAAAAAGATTCATGTACCAAAATGTTCATTGCAGCTCTATTTACAATAGCCCGGAGATGGAAACAACCTAAGTGTCCATCATCGGATGAATGGATAAAGAAGATGTGGCACATATATACAATGGAATATTACTCAGCCATAAAAAGAAATGAAATTGAGCTGTTTGTAATGAGGTGGATAGACCTAGAGTCTGTCATACAGAGTGAAGTAAGTCAGAAAGAGAAAGACAAATACCATATGCTAACACATATATATGGAATTTAAGAAAAAAAAATGTCATGAAGAACGTAGAGGTAAAACAGGAATAAAAACACAGACCTACTTGAGAATGGACTTGAGGATATGGGGAGGGGGAAGGGTAAGCTGTGACAAAGCGAGAGAGAGGCATGGACATATATACACTACCAAACATAAGGTATATAGCTAGTGGGAAGCAGCCGCATAGCACAGGGAGATCAGCTCTGTGCTTTGTGACCACCTAGAGGGGTGGGATAGGGAGTGTGGGAGGGAGGGAGACGCAAGAGGGAAGGGATATGGGAACAGATGTATATGTATAATTGATTCACCTTGTTATAAAGCAGAAAGTAATACACCATTGTAAAGCAATTATATTCACTCAAAGTTGTATACTCAAATATACAACTACTACAGAAAACAGAATGGAGGTTCTTAAAAAAATTAAAAATAAAGCTAACATATGATCCAGCAATTCTACTTCTTGGTATATATTACAAGGAAATGAAAGCTCCATCAAATAATATGCACTGCCATAGTCACTGTAGCATTATTCACAATAACCGAGTCACAGAAAGAACCTAATAATCCACTGACAGGTGACTGGATAAAGATATACATACACACAGTGCAATATTATTCAGCCACTAAAAAGAATGGTATCTTACCATCTGTGATAACCTAAAGAGAGCTGGAGGCTTTATGCTAAGTGAAATAAGTCAGACAGAAAAAACAAATACTGTATTATTTCACTTATATGTGGAATCTAAAAAAAACTGAATTCACAGAAACAGAGAATGGAGTAGTGGTTACCAGGGACTAAAGGGTGGGGGAAATGTGGCGATGCTGGTCAAAGGGTACGGACTTCCAATTATAAGATGAATAAATTCCAGAGCTGTAATATCCACAAAAAAATGAAACAACAACAACAACCCCTCCCCCCCAAAAAAAGACAAATGACTCATAAACCCAACCAATCTAGATAATTAAGAAAATTAATTTCAACGAAGTATTAAAGAACAGGACTTGACCTATGTTAATTACCTTTATGTGACACTGAAATAATATATTTGTTGAACAGTGACATTCATCTTTTACCTTATAAAGAGCAATACCGCAATCACATGACACAGAATTTTTGAATCTGCATATTGGATGCAAACAGTGGAATGCTGCTACCTTTACCAATAATAGTAACCATATGGATTCCTACCATAAACTGAAATTTGACTATGTATTAGATGCTGCTGCTGTTATCAGAATGATTACCATTCACAAATCAATGTGAAAGGTAGGCACAGAAAATGTGAAGCTTGTGCCCAAGTTCAGGAAATGAAGGTAGGATACAAATCAAGAATAATTTCATCCAAAAAGTAAACCAATAATGTTATGATTGGTAAAATAACACTTGTTCATTAACTTAAAATAGCTCACAAATTATAAGAAATTCATCCCCAAACTCTTAATAGGAATATAGTTCTAATTGTAAAGATGACAACAGGAGGAAGACCTATAAACTATATTGTCAAATAGAACATTCTGTAATGATGGAAATGTTCTATTATTTGAGTTGTCCAATACAGTCGTCATTAGCCTGGTGGTTCTCAACTGAGGGGCAATGTGTCCACCTAGGAGATATCTACCAGTACTGGAGAACATTTTTGGTTGTCACAATCAAGAGGTGCCACTGGTATCCAGTAGGGAGAACCCAGGGATGCTGCCAAATATCATACAATGTACAGGACATCCTCCATAAAATATCAGAGGACAAATGAAAATGTCAATTGTATTGAGGTAGAGAAAAGCTGAACTAAACACGTACGGCTAGTAAGCACTTGAGTATGGCTAATGAGAAAGGAGAACTTAATTTTTAAATTAATGTACTTCTAATTAAGAAAATTTAATTTAGTAATGATTATACAACTTTATTTACATATTTCAAGTATGTAGCTAGAGATAATGAGCATAATATAAAAATAAGGATCTTGTTTCTCAAGTATTTTAAAAACTGAGTATCTTCAAAGAACAGATTCTGTGATTAACATATACACACTACTAAATATAAAATTGATAACCAGCAAAGACCTACTGCATAGCACAGGGAACTATACTCAGTATTTTGTAATAACCTATAATGGAAAAGAATATATATGTGTATTTATATACATAACAGAATCGCTTTGCTGTATACCTGAAACTAACACAACACTGTAAATCAACTATACTTCAATACAATTTTTTTTAATTTAGGGAAATAATGAGCATAAATAAAAGCATAAAAGTGAACACCCGTGAAGCTTTAGGACACATGTCCTGGCACCAAACAGGTCAGGGCAACAGGAAATCGCAGGGAAACTCTCCCTCTGTCACTGCAGGCCACTCACTCTTGCAGGGTCTCCAACCCCTTTTCTTTGTACAGCAGTTCTTGCTTCAGCTGGGTCAGTTCTCGTTTTAATCTGGAAAGCTAAAGACAAATTACTTTTTTTTTCCACAAAAAGAAGCTGTGAAAAATGATTTCTACAGTTGTTAGCATTGTCATCTAAGTTTCTGACTAGCTTGCAATTCATGGGGTCACCCAGTCTCTCCATGACCTCCCATCCCTGGCATATCAAACAGCGCTGGCATATCAAACAGCCCTGGCAGAAAGGCTGGCTCGCTTAGACACAAAAGGCCTGCGTCACGAAGAGCTTTCTGCCACGTGGAGCCCTGGAACTGGCAACGATTTTCTTTTTCAAGGTATTGATTTACACATTGCAATGAGCAAACTTTGTCATACATTTCTCATCCTCTCTTCTGCTTACTACCCACAGATCTCACCTAGGAAACCCTGTTGCTCAAAGCATGGCTTCCCACTACCTGAAAGTCAGTCGCCTGCAGTGCTTATTTAAACAGGTACTAGGACCCACTCCAGGCGAGCAGGGGACACTTAATTGCGGGCGTTTGTTGGCAGGGAGCTCTGTCTCTTCCAGGGGCAGCCAGCACGGTAATGAGCCAGTTCCTATGGAAATGGGGATGGGGCTCACACTTTGAACTGACGCCCCAGGTGTTTTTTGTTGGGGTACTAGGATGTGAGAACCACAGTACTAAAAGAGACACTCTGGTTTAGGCACTGAGACACTAGGATGGGAGGCTTGGTCTCTAAGATGTCTCCTGTCCCCCCTCCCAGACACCAAAGACAAGAGGATGAAGAGATGGAACACGGTGGCACACAAAGAACCTGGCACCACTGGAAAGGAGCACTGGCAGCTTCTGGTCAAATACCATCGCAGGCAAGATTTCTCTGGGAATACAGAGACCAGGGAAGAACAGCAGATGCTAAAGCTGCCAAGGGACAGAGCTGGCATCCCACTAATACAGGGAAGCAGCCCTGTGAGCTCGGGCCCTGACATCGCCAAATCTTTCCAAACGTTGGGTGAATCTAGCCCTATGAAATACACAGAGGAATACAAGCAATTTTTCGTTAGATGGGCTGAGGCTTTAAAATGAATCTTTTCTCTTCCTATCAAAGGAATTAAGTAAATCATAATAAGTGATGTTATCAGTATATAAAAAATACGCATGCTGCTTCTAGTGTAAAAACACTCATTTTTACTCACCCTATCCCGATGACTTGCTATTTCTGCCTTTATTTGGAGTGGGTTGTACTTAGTATTTGTTGAATATCCAGAAAAGGCTAAATAGAAAGAAAATATTTTATTTTACAATAGATCCATTAAAATAAATAAATGCATACAGACAAGAAATTCATATTCACCTTATTAATTACCTCTTAGCATCACACATACAAATTAACATTAGCACTGACAACTAAAGAACAAACATTTCACAGCCTCAAATTTTTTTAATGGTTGATTTTTACTTAAGGATTTGTTTGCAGATGACATGACCCTTTATATGAAAAATCTGAAAGAAATGACCAAAAAAATAAGAAACTTCCAGTAACTAATAAATGATTATAGCAAGACTGAGGATATAAGGTTAACATATAAAAGTCAACTGCTTTCCTAAATACCATCAATAAACAAGTGGATCTGAAATTTAAAACACAATACCATTCACATGGCACCCCCAAAAGTGAAATACTTAGTTATAAGTCTAACGAAACTTGTACAAGAGCTATACAAAGAAAATCTCTGATGAACTGAAACAAAGAAGAACTAAATAAATGAAGAGATGTTCATGGATGGGAAAGATTCATTATGTCAAGATGTCACTTCTTTCCAGCATGCTTTATAGATTTAAAACAATCCCAAACAAAATTCTAGCAACTTATTTTGTGGACATCAACAAATTGATTCTAAAGGGGCAATAGGCCCAGGACAGCCAACACAATATTGAAGAAGAACAAAGCTGGAGAACTGACACTATCAGACCTCAAGACAATATAAAGCTAGAGTAATCAAGAAAGTATGGTAGTGGCAAAATAATACAATAGCAAAGACAGTCTTTTCAACAAATGGTGCTGGAACAAGTGGACATCCACATGCAAAAAAAAAAATCATCTAGACAGACTTCACACCCTTCACAAAATTTAACTCAAGACCTAAATATAAAACGCAAAACTATAAAACACTTAGAAGATTACATAGGAGAAAACTAAGAGGACCTTGGTTTGGAAGGGTCATTTTACATACAATACCAAAGGCAGGATCCATGAAAGAATTAATGGGTAAGCTCAACTTCATTAAAATTAAAACTTCTGCTCAGTGAAAGACAATGTCAACACATGTGAGACAACAAATCACAGACTGGGAAGAAACATTTGCAAAAGACACATCTCACACAGAACTGTTATCCAAAATATAGAAAGAATACTTAAAACTCAACAATGAGAGAACAACCAACTCAATTAAATGGGCCAGAGACCTTAACAGACACCTCACTGAAGATAACAGACAGCAAAGCATATGAAAAAAAGATGCTCTAAATCATATGTCATCAGGGAAATAAAAATTAAAACAACAGTGAGATTCCACTACACACCTATTAGAATGGCCAAAATGAGGACACTGACAACATCAAATGCTGGTGAGGATGTGGAGCAACAGGAACTCCCATTCACTGCTGGAAGGAATGCAAAATGCTACAGCCACTTTGGCAGTTTCTCACAAAACTAAACATACTCTTACCATGTGATCCAGCATTCACACTCCTTGTTATTTACCCAAAAGATCTGAAATTTTATATCTACATAAAAACCTGCACACTGCAGAAGGTTCATAACTCAAAACTGCCAAAACCCGGAAGCAACCTAGATGCCCTTCAACAGGTGAATGGTAAATAAACTTTATTACATCCAGACCATACAGTATTATACAGCACTAAAAAAGAGAAAAGAAAAAAAAAGTCAGGAAGCCATAAAAAGATATGAAGAAACCTAAAATATACATGTGAAAAAATATACAAGTGACAGGCCCCCGGAGGAAGATGGCGGAAGAGTAAGATGTGGAGATCACCTTCCTCCCCACAGATACATCAGAAATTCATCTACACGTGGAACAACTCCTACAGAACACCTACTGAACGCTGACAGAAGACCTCAGACCCCCCAAAAGGCAAGAAACCCCACATACCTGGGTAGGGCAAAAGGAAAAGAATAAACAGAGACAAAAGGATAGGGACGGGACCTGCACCAGTGGGAGGGAGCCGTGAAGGAGGAAAGGTTTCCACACACTACAAGCCCCTTCGTGGGCGGAGACTGCAGGTGGCGGAGGGGGAAAGCTTCGGAGTAGCCGAGGAGAGCACAGCAACAGGGGTGCGGAGGGCAAAGCGGAGAGATTCCGGCACAGAGGATCGGTGCCCTCAGGCACACACCAGCCCGAGAGGCTTGTCTGCTTGGCCGCCGGGGCGGGCGGGGCTGGGAGCTGAGGCTCGGGTATCGGCTTTCAGTCGGAGCGCAGGGAGAGGACTGGGGCTGGCGGCAGGAAGAGAGCCTGAAGGGGTTAGTGCACCACGGCTAGCCCGGAGGGAGTCCGGGGAAAGGGTCTGGAGCTGCCGAAGAGGCAAGAGACTTTTTCTTCCCTTTTGTTTCCTGGTGCGCGAGGAGAGAGCATTAAGAGAGCTGCTTAAAGAAGCACCAGAGACGGGCGCGAGCCGCGGCTAAAGGCGCGGACCCCGGAGACGGGCGTGGGAGCAGAGACAGGGAAATCTCTCTGTGCAGCCTCGGAGGCAGCGGATTAAAGCTCCACAGTCCACTTGATGTCCCTGCGTCTGTGGAATGCATGAATGGACAGCAAATCATCCCAAATTGAGGAAGTGGACTTTGAGGACAAGATTTAAGACTTTCCCCCCTTTTTCCTCTTTTTACAACGAATTATCCCAAATTAAGGAGGTGGACTTAGAGAACAAGATTTAAGACTTTCCCCCCTTTTCCCTCTTTTTACAACGAATTATCCCAAATTGAGGAGGTGGACTTGGAGAGCAAGATTTTTGATTTTTCCCCCTGCTCTCTTTTTGTGAATGTGTACGTGTATGCTTCTGTGTGAGATTCTCTCTGTATAGGTTTGCTTCCACCATATGTCCCAGGGTTCTATCTGTCCGTTTTTTTTTTCAATAATTACTTTTTAATTTTAATAACGCTACTATATTTCATACTTTATTCTATTTTACTTTACCTGCTCTTTCTTTTTTTCCTACCTTCCCTTCCTCCCTCCCTCCCTCCGCCCCTCCTTTCCTTCTTTCTCTTTCTTTCCTTCCTCCCTCCCTCCCTCCCTTCTTCCTTTCACTCTTTCTTTTTTTCTTTCCTTCCTCCCTCCCTCCTGTCTTTCTTTCCTTCCTCCCTCCCTCCCACCCTTCTTCCTTTCACTCTTTCTTTTTCTTTCCTCCCTCCCTCTCTCCCTCCTGTCTTTCTTTCTTTCTTTCCTTCCTCCCTCCCTCCTGTCTTTCTTTCTTTCTTTCCTTCCTCCCTCCCTCCTGTCTTTCTTTCCTTCCTCCCTCCCTCCCTCCCTTCTTCCATTCACTCTTCCTTTTTCTTTCATTCCTCCCTCCCTCCCTCCTTTCTTTCTTTCTTTCCATCCTTCCTCCCTCCCTCCCTCCTTTCTTTTTCTTTCTTCCTTCCTTCCTTTCTTCTTTCCTTCCTTTCTTCGTTCCTTTCTTTCTTCCTTTCTTTCATCCTCCCTTTCTTCCCTCCTTGTTTCTTTCTTTCTTTCTTCTTCTACTAATTCTTTCTTTCTACATTTTCTCCCTTTTATTCTGAGCCGTGTGGATGAAAGGCTCTTGGTGCTGCAGCCAGGAGTCAGTGCTGTACCTCTGAAGTGGGAGAGCCAACTTCAGGACACAGGTCCACAAGAGACCTCCCAGCTCCACATATATCAAGCAGCAAAAATCTCCCAGAGATCTCCATCTTAACACCAGCACCCAGCTTCAGTCAACGACCAGCAAGCTACAGTGCTGGTCACCCTATGCCAAGCAACTAGCAAGACAGGAACACAACCCCACCCATTAGCAGAGAGGCTGCCTAAAAACATAATAAGCCCACAGGCACCCCAAAACACACCACCAGACGTGGACCTGTCCACCAGAAAGACAAGATCGAGCCTCAACCACCAGAACACAGGCACTAGCCCCCCCCCCCACGAGGAAACCTACACAACCTACAGAAACAAGCTTAGCCACTGGGGACAGATACCAAAACAACGGGAACTACGAACCTGCAGCCTGCAAAAAGGAGACCCCAAACACAGTAAGATAAGCAAAATGAGAAGACAGAAAAACACACAGCAGGTGAAGAAGCAAGATAAAAACCAACCAGACCTAACAAATGAAGAGGTAATAGGCAGTCTACCTGAAAAAGAATTCAGAATAATGATAGTAGATGATCCAAGATTCTATTTCCATGATCCAAAATCTTGAAAATAGAATAGACAAAATGCAAGAAACAGTTAACAAGGACCTAGAAGAACTAAAGATGAATCAAGCATCAATTAAAAACACAATAAATGAAATGAAAAATACTCTAGATGGGATCAAGAGCAGAATAACTGAGGAAGAAGAACAGATAAGTGAGGTGGAAGATAAAATAGTGGAAATAACTGATGCAGAGCAAAATAAAGAAAAAAGAATGAAAAGAACAGAGGACAGTCTCAGAGACCTCTGGGACAACATTAAACGCACCAACATTTGAATTATAGGGGTTCCAGAAGAAGAAGAGAAAACGAAAGGGACTGAGAAAATATTTAAAGAGATTATAGTTGAAAACTTCCCTAATATGGGAAAGGAAATAGTTAATCAAGTCCAGGAGGCACAGAGAGTCCCATACAAGTGACAAAAGCCCATCTGAAAAGTCTGCATGTTATATGATTCCAAGTATATGACAATCTGGAAAAGGCAAAAACTGTATTCTAGAGCAAAAGAATCAGTCATTGCCAGAGGTTATAAGGGGGGGGGAATTAATAGGTAGAAACCAGAAGATTTTTAGAGAAGTAAAAATACTCTAAAATATACTATAATGATACGTACATGCCAGTATACATAGGTCCAAACTCACATTCTGTGCGTTTGGACCTATGTCCAAACCAAGAGGGAACAGAATGTGAGTTTGGACCTATGTCCCACCAAGAGGGAACCTAATATAAATGATGAACGCTGGGTAATGATGATATGTCAATATATGTTCATCAGTTGTAACAAATGTGCCCTCTGGTAAGTAAGTGATGGGGGAGCTTGTGTATGTGTAGGAGCAGTGGGATATGGGAACTTTCTGTACTTTCTGCTGAATTTGGCTGTAAATGTAAAACTGTAAAAAATAAAGCTTTTTAAAGGTAGCTTTATAGTAATCTGTCAGTATATAGCAGGCCTGAGAAAATGCAATTCCTCCAAGGTTTTTTCCCCACACAAACTGAAGAGCCCACACTTTTATCCTGAGTTGGATTTCACAGATATGTAATAGCAAAATACAATACATGGCTTACTGCTTTCTTAAACAGTGCAGTGCACGTGATTTAAAGTCCTTTTACAGGTACAGCATCATTACAAAGAATAACGTATATCTAGGGGTGAATAAGACACACAGAACTTTTACACAGTCAGCCACTTTCTGGCAGCAGAGAGTGCTGCAAGCCTTTTCCAGTGTCTCAACACCTAGACCACTTTACTGGCTGTTTCTAATTTCTATCACCCCATCCACCTCTCTGCATCCTTTTTTCTTAATGCTTCTGACTCTTTTCTCTTAGGCCTTGAAGCTACAGTGACTTGGTTCCTGTCCCCTTGTGAGTTGTGGAGACTCCTCTTTCTTCATCTGAGAGTCACCCCACACTGGTGTATTCTGCATCCAGGTCATTTTCATTAGTTTCTCCTGCTTATAAGACCCATCTGCAGGGCCAGCATCCATTCTTTTATTCCTTTGATCTGGGTACTGAAGGCTATCATTCTGGTAACTTAGGTGGCCACACCTAGAAACTAGTTCAAAATCATTTCCTGACCTCATATTGGAGGGTGTGGCTTGTAGAGGAAGAATGTCATCTGTCATATCAGTAAGCAAAGCAGGCACCTCCAATGGTACACCCTGAGGAAACACAGGATACTGGCTAGAGATAGCTGAAGATCACATCAAATTAATGATTTCACTGAGCCCAGACTCTTGTATCTTCCCATACATGGGAAAACACTAAATTCCTTAATGTGACATATCTGCTTTCTTTTATAAACAGTAATCTTTTACCTGTTTTTCTGTTGTAAAACTCTTTTATATGCTGGTCCCTCCCTTACCTCTTTGGATCAGTCCCTCAGAGCTATCTGAGACACTGCCTCATGGGCTTGAGTCTTCAGGAAGAGCACCCAACTTTTAGGCTGCGTATCCTTCAGTCAGCAGCTACAGGCCATGAAGTGGCTTAAACACCAAGATTGTTTAATAGCTCCACACACAACCAAATCCAAATAATTTGAACAGGTCAGAACCCCCTATTTAAAAAACAAACAAACACAAAAAAACTTTTCTCTGTAAAACTTATTTAATTCACTATCAGTCAGAATTCCAAACAACTGAATCCACTGGAAATAATTTCTGTAACAGCTAATATGTTTGCCAAAATAACCTCAAATTTTCATTTACTAAGAATCATAGTTACACAAACACAATGGATTAAGTATTTAAAGAATATAAATCTTCCTTAGGTCAAGTCTTATTCCTTTTGTTTTGCCTCTTTCTTGCCATTTATTAGGATCACAAACAAAATGAATACCTCAAACAATGCCACTGAAAGAAATCATTCATACAAAATCTCCACATTAAAGTCCTGGGATTCAAACACAGTAAGTTAAGCAAAACAAGAAGACAGAGAAACACACAGCAGATGAAGAGGCAAAGTAAAAACCCACCAGAACAAACAAATGTATAGGAAATAGGCAGTCTACCTAAAAAAGAATTCAGAGTAATGACAGTAAACATGACCCAAAATCTTGGAAATAGAATGGAGAAAACACAAGAAACATTTAACAAGGACCTAGAAAAACTAAAGAGCAAACAAACAATGATGAACAACACAATAAATGAAATTTAAAATTCTCTAGAAGGCATCAATAGCACAATAACAGAGGCAGAAGAATGGAAAAGTGACCTGGAAGATAAAGTAGTGGAAATAACTATTTCTAGTGGAATAGAATAGTAGTAGAATAACTATTACTCTGCAGCGCAGAATAAAGAAAAAAAATGAAAAAAATTGCGAACAGTCTCAGAGATCTCTGGGACAATATTAAACAAACCAACATTTGAATTATAGGGAAACCAGAGAAGAAGAGAAAAACAAAGGGACTGAGAAAATATTTGAAGAGATTATAGTTGAAAACTTTCCTAATGTGGGAAAGGAAATACTTAATCAAGTCCAGGAAGTGCAGAGAGTCCCATACAGGACAAATCCAAGGAGAAACACACCAAGACAAATACTAATCAAACTATCAAAAATAAAATACAAAGAAAAAATATTAAAAGCAACAAAGAATATACAAGGGAATCCTCATAAGATTAACAGAAGATCTTTCAGCAGAAACTCTGCAAGCCAGAAGGGAGTGGCAGGAAATATTTAAAGTGATGAAAGGGAAAAACCTACAACCAAGATTACTCTACCTAGCAAGGATCCCATTCAGATATGACAGAGAAATTAAAACTTTCACAGAGAAGCGAAAGCTAAGCAAATTCAAAACAACCAAACCAGCTTTACAACAAATGCTAAAGGAAATTCTCTAGGCAGGAAACACAAGAGAAGGAAAAGACCTACAATAACAAACCTAAAACAATTAAGAAAATGGTAAGAGGAGCATACATAATCTTAAATGTAAATAGATTAAATGCTCCAACGAAGAGACAAACACTCACTGAATGGATACAAAAACAAGACCCATATATATGCTGTCTAAAAGAGACTTAGGGACACATACAGACTGAAACTGAGGGGATGGAAAATGATATTCCATGCAAATGGAAATCAAAAGGAAGCTAGAGTAGGAATACTCCTATCAGATAAAATAGACTTTAAAATAAAGACTATTACAAGAGACAAAGAAGGACACTATGTAATGATCAAAGGATCGATCCAAGAAGAAGATATAACAATTGTAAATATTTATTCACTCAACACAGGAGAACCTCAATACATAAGGCAAATGCTAACAGCCATGAAAGGGGAAATCAACAGTAACACAATCATACTAGGGGACTTTAACACCCCACTTTCACCAATGGAGAAATCAACCAAAATGAAAATAAATAAAGAAACACAAGCTTTAAATGATACATTAAACAAGATGGACTTAATTGACATTTATAGGACATTCCATACAAAAACAACAGAATACACTTTCTTCTCAAGTGCTCATGGAACATTCTCCAGGATAGATCATATCTTGAGTCACAAATCAACCACAGTGCTATGAGAGTAGATATCAATTAGAGTAAAAACTCTGTAAAAAAAATACAAACACATGGAAGCTAAACAATACACTACTTAATAAACAATAGATCACTGAAGAAATCAAAGAGGAAATCAAAAAATACCTAGAAACAAATGACAATGAAAACACAAAGACCCAAAAACTACACAATAAAGCAAGAGCAGATCTAAGATGGAAGTTTTTAGCAATACAATAGTACCTCAGAAAACAAGAAACATCTCAAATAAACAACCTAATCTTACACCTAAAGCAATCAGAGAAAGAACAACAGCAACAAAAAAACAAAGTTAGCAGAAGGAAAGAAATAATAAAGATCAGATGAGAAATAAATGAAAAAGAAATGAAGGAAATGATAGAAAAGATCAATAAAATTAAAAGACGGTTCTTTGAGGACATAAACAAAATTGAAAAACCATTAGTCAGGCTCATCAAGAAAAAAAGAGAGAAGACTCAAATCAACACAATTTGAAATGAAAAAGAAGTAGCAACTGACACTGTAAACATAGAAAGGGTAATGAGAGACTACTAGAAACAACTACACATCAATAAAATGGACAACCTGGAAGAAATGGACAAATTCTTAGAAAACCACATCCTTCTGAGACTGAACCAGGAAGAAACAGAAAATACAAACAGAACCATCAAAAGCACTGAAATTGAGACTGTGATTAAAAATCTTCCAACAAACAAAAGCCCAAGACCAGATGGCTTCACAGGCTAATTCTACCAAACATTTAGAGAAGAGCTAACACCTATCCTTCTCAAACTCTTCCAAAATATAGCAGAGTGAGGAACACTCCCAAACTCATTCTACGAGGCCACCATCCCCCTGATACCAAAACCACACAAAGATGTCACAAAGGAAGAAAACTACAGGCCAATTTCACTGATGAACATAGATGCGAAAATCCTCAACAAAATACTAGCAAACAGAATCCAACAGCACATTAAAAGGATCATACACCATGATCAAGTGGGGTTTATCCCAGGAATGCAAGGATTCTTCAATATATGCAAATCAATCAGTGTGATACACCACATTAACAAACTGAAGGAGAAAAAACATATGGTCATCTAAATAGATGCAGAAAAAGTTTTCGTCAAAATTCCATACCCATTTAAGATAAGCCTCCAGAAAGTAGGCACAGAGGGAACTTACTTTAACATAATAAAGGCTGTATATGACAAACCCACATCCAACATCGTTCTCAATGGTGAAAAATTGAAACCATTTGCTCTAAGATCAGGAACAAGACAAGGCTGTCCACTCTCACAGCTATTATTCAACATAGTTTTGGAAGTTTTAGCCACAGCCATCAGAGAAGAAAAAGAAATAAAAGGAATCCAAATCAGAAAAGAAGAAGTAAATGTGTCACTGTTTGCAGATAACATGATACTATACATAGATAATGCTAAAGATGTTTGCAGAAAACTACTAGAGCTAATCAATGAATTTGGTAAAGTAGCAGGGTGCAAAATTAATGCACAGAACTCACTTGCATTCCTATAAACTAATGATGAAAAATCTGAAACAGAAATTAAAGAAACACTCCCATTTACCAATGCAACAAAAAGAATAAAATACCTACGAATAAACCTACCTAAGGAGATAAAATACCTGTATGAAGAGAACTGTAAGACACTGATGAAAGAAATTAAAGATGATACAGATGGAGAGATATACCATGGTCTTGGATTGGAAAAATCAACATTGTGAAAATGACTATACTACCCAAAGCAATCTACAGATTCAATGCAATCCCTAGAAAACCAGCAATGACATTTTTCACAGAACTAGTACAAAAAATTGCACAATTTGTATGGCAACATAGAAAAGCCAAACAGCCAAAGCAATCTTGAGAAAGAAAAATGGAACTGGAGGAATCAGGCTCCCTGACTTCAGACTATACTACAAAGCTACAGTAAGCAAGACAGTATGGTACTGGCACAAAAACAGAAATAAAGATAAATGGAACAAGATAGAAAGCTCAGAGATAAACCCACGCACCTATGGTCACGTTATTTTTGATAAAGGAGGCAAGAATATACAATGGAGAAAAGACAGCCTCTTCAATAAATGGTGCTGGGAAAACTGGACAGCTACAAGTAAAAGAACGAAATTAGAACACTCCCTAACACCACACTCAAATATCAACTCAAAATGGATTAAAGACCTAAATGTAAGGCCAGAAACTATCAAACTCTTAAAGGAAAACATAGGCAGAACACTCTGTGACATAAATCACAGCAAGATCCTTTTTGACCCACCTCCTAGAGAAATGAAAATAAAAACAAAAATAAACAAATGGGACCTAATGAAACTAAAAAGCTTTTGCACAACAAAGGAAACCATAAACAAGACCCAAAGACAACCCTCAGAATGGGAGAAAGTATTTGCAGTTGAAGCAACTGACAAAGGATTAATCTCCAAAATTTACAAGCAGCTTGTGCAGCTCAATAACAAAAAAAAAAACAAAAAACCCAATCCAAAAATGGGCAGAAGACCTAAATAGACATTTCTCCAGAGAAGATATACAGATTGCCAACAAACACTTGAAAGAATGCTCAACATCATTAATCATTAGAGAAACACAAATCAAAACTAAAATGAGATATCATCTCACACCAGTCAGAATGGCCATCATCAAAATATCTAGAAACAATAAATGCTGGAGAGGGTGTGGAGAAAAGGGAACAGTCTTGCACTGCTGGTGGGAATGTGAATTGTACAGCCACTATGGAGAACAGCATGGAGGTTCCTTTAAAAACTACAAATAGAACTACCATATGACCCAGTAATCCCACTACTGGGCATATACCCTGAGAAAACCATAATTCAAAGAGTCATGTACCAAAATGTTCATTGCAGCTCTATTTACAATAGCCCAGAGATGGAAACAACCTAAGTGTCCATCATCGGATGAATGGATAAAGAAGATGTGGCACATATATACAATGGAATATTACTCAGCCATAAAAAGAAACGAAATTGAGTTATTTGTAGTGAGGTGGATGGACCTAGAGTCTTTCATACAGAGTGAAATAAGTCAGAAAGAGAAAGACAAATACCATATGCTAACACATATATTTGGAATCTAGGAGAAAAAAATGTCATGAAGAACCTAGGGGTAAGACAGGAATAAAGACACAGACCTACTAGAGAATGGACTTGAGGATATGGGGAGGGGGAAGGGTAAGCTGTGACAAACTGAGAGAGTGGCATGGACATATATACACTCCCAAACGTAAAACAGATATCTAGTAGGAAGCAGCCGCATAGCACAGGGAGATCAGCTCGGTGCTTTGTGACCACCTAGAGGGGTGGGATAGAGAGGGTGGGAGGGAGGCAGACACAAGAGGGAAGAGATATGGGGATATATGTATATGTATAGCTGAGTCATTTGTTATAAAGCAGAAACTAACACACCATTGTAAAGAAATTATACTCCAGTAAAGATGTTAAAAAAAAAAAGCTGTCTTCAAAAGCTCTATGATATCATTTTGTTTGCCTCTCCTGTCCCTGCCCCATCTTAACAGTTCCCCAAACCATCCTCCCAAACACATAAAAATTTTAAATAATTTCTTAGGTTTGTGACTGATCTTTATACTTCTACAAGAAAGTCGGAATACTGATACTTATTCCCACACAGATGGTTATATTTGAGCTCATAAGACAGTAACCGTTAACATTTTACACTTGTTCATTACTTGGACAACCAGACCAGTAGGCTTTCTCATCTCTCTCCTCTTGACAAGCAGCTTTCCAATTAGAGTCCTGTGCAATGTTTGTGTTCTGTATGCAACTAGCAACAGCTGCCATTTTTGTAGTCCTGCACACTGCCTAACTTAGTTCATTTAAAAATCGCCACAACCTCTTGCTGTCCCCAGTTTATATGTAAGAAAATTGAAGCTCAAAGTGGTTACAAAACTTGCCCAAGAATGCACTGCTGTATGAGAACCTGGATTCTAGCCGAAGCCTGTACAACTGGTTCACAGGACTGAAAATAAAAGACTGTCCTTGTCCCACTTACAGAGATAAAGACATAAATGCATACAATCTCTCCATTTTAAGATTTTCACACTAGGTTTACCAAACAGTGGAGCCTCCTAAATTACTTTTCTGCTAATCCTAGCACAAAATGGTTGTCACCCTGGCTATATACTGGAATATGCAGGGGAATTTAAAACACAGGAATACCTGGATCCTAGTCCCAAAGAACCTGATATAATCAATATGATGACTTCTAATGTGTAACAGATGGGGAAGTACACTCCTTGTTACAAGAGAAAATCTGAAAAACAATAGCAAATGAACAAGAAGGAAAAATAGCTAAACAGTTACTTCAATATCTCTGTACCGTATAGTATGTGAGTTCATGGTTATAATTTGACACTAAAAAACATATTAAGGATCATTATTCTGCTTGCAAAATAGTACTCAGCTAATACATATCATAATAGCATAGCTATTTCCTAAGTTCTATCAAGGTTGGAGAAAGCCCCAGATATAATCAGGTCCAAGAAAAGTATTTCCATCAAAAGGGAGCTAGTAAAGAATAGAGAAGATAATGCTACTTCAAATGCAAAAACAGCAACACAAAACTCAAAGGATATGAAGAATCATTGAAACATGATTTCAGCAATGACAACAATAATCCTCCAGTAACCAAATGCAAACAACATTGAAATCTGCAATCTACTTATGAAGGAATTCAAAATAGATGTTTTGTGAAAACTAAAAGAGCTACAACAAACACAGAAAGAAACTATGAAAAAAAACATGAAGAAAATGGGAAACTTAACAAAGACAAATCATAAAAAAGAGTCACAGCTCTACTCTGGAGTTGAAGAATTCAGTGAATGAAATGAAGAATGCAATAGAGAGCATCAACACAGGAACAGATGAAGGAAAGAAAAAGAATCAGTAAGTTAAAGGAAAGAAATATGAAATAGTCAATCAGGAGCAATAACAGAATCAGTAGTGTTCCAAAAGAGAGGAAAAAGAGGAACAGAAAGTTTATTT
This sequence comes from Mesoplodon bidens, assembly GCF_964165515.1. Lineage (NCBI taxonomy): Eukaryota > Metazoa > Chordata > Mammalia > Artiodactyla > Ziphiidae > Mesoplodon > Mesoplodon bidens. The sequence continues at coordinate 135,345,224 of NC_138163.1, forward strand.
AAAGATATAATAACTGAGGACTTTCCAAACCTGGGGAAGCCTTGAACATCCAAATTCATGCTGATAATAGACTACTGCATATTTCAATTCAAAATGATCTTTCCCATGATTCACTATAATGAAACTGTCAAAAATCAAAGATAAATAACTGTAAAAGCAGCCAAGGGAAAAAAATGACTGTAATTTACAAAGGAAGCCCTAATTAGGGTGTGAGCAGATTCCTAAGCAGAAAACTTACGGGCCAGGAACACACAGTAAGATAATATTCCAACCAAGGATACTCTACCCAGCAAAATTATCATTCAGATATGAAGCATAAACAATGACTTGCCCAGAAAAACAAACCTGAGGGATCATCACCCGTAGGCCTACAATACAAGAAATGCTGAAAGTAGTTCTGCAAATTGAAATGAAAAAGACAACAATCATTAATATGAAAAGGTATGAAAATATATAATGCTCTGACAAAGGTAATTATATAGCCAGATTCAGAAAATCCTCATGCTCTAATATGAGTATGTGTTAACCATTTAACTATAACATGTTAACAAATACACAACATAAATAAAGTTAATTGTGACACTAAAAATATGAAAGACAGGAGAAAAAGAATAGAGTTGTTGAATGTGACTGAAATTAAGTTGCTATCATTGTAAAAGAGATTGTTATAGCTAAAAGACATTTAATGTGAGCCTCATGTAACCACAGCAAAAAACATATAGTACATTTACAAAAGATACAGACAAGACAAAAAGCATACCACCACAGAAAATCACCAGTCCACAAAAACCAGCAGAAGAAAAAAGGAATTAACAGAACTAGAAAAAAGCCAGAAACCAGTTAAAAAGATGACACTGGTAACCCCTGAACTAGCAATAATAACTCCAAATGTAAATGGATTGAATTCTCCAATCAAAAGGCAGGGAGTAATGAAATAAATTAAAAGATAAGACCCAACTATATGTTGCCTACAAGAAACTCACTTCAGTTTTAAGGACATGCATAGCTGCAAAACAAAGGAATGGGAAAATAGTCCATGCCAATGAAACCAAAAGAAAGAGGAGATACCTATCCTCGTAACAGGCAAAAGATACTTAAAGCCAGGGCTTCCCTGGTGGCGCAGTGGTTGAGAGTCCGCCTGCCAATGCAGGGGACGCGGGTTCGTGCCCCAGTCCAGGAGGATCCCACATGCCGCAGAGCGGCTGGGCCCGTGTGCCATGGCCGCTGAGCCTGCGTGTCCAGAGCCTGTGCTCCGCGACGGGAGAGGCCACAACAGTGAGAGGCCCGCATACCACAAAAAAAAAAAAAAGATACTTAAAGCCAAAAATTATAACGAGACAAAGAAGGACACCATGCAATGATAAAGAGATCAATTAATCATAAAATGTAACAATTATGAACATATATATATGCACCCACCATCAGAATACCTAAATATGTTAAGCAAACAGTAACAGATCAGAAGTAAGAAAAGGACAATACAGTACTATAGGTGAGCTAAATAACCCCACACTCAGCAATGGATAGATCATCCAGACAGAAATTCAATTAGGAAACTTTGCATTTGAACTATACTTTAGACCAAATGAACTTAAAATACATATATAAAAAACACTCCATGCAACAGCAGCAGAATATACAGGCATACCTCAAATATACTGCAGGTTCAGCTCCACAGTTAATAGATTGCAGTATAGCTTAAACATAACTTTCATCTGTACTGGAAAACCAAAATATTTGTGTGACTCACTTTATTATGATACTACTGAGTAAACAATATTATCACTTACTGAGGTGATTGGGAACCAAACCTGCAATATTTCTGAGGTAAGCTTTCAATTTTAACATTCCTAGAACAAAACACAGTATGTAAGCACTTTGACACTGATCTCAGCAACAATTTTTTGGATTTGACAGCAAAAGCACAAACAACAAAATCAAAAATCAACAGGTAATACTACAGGTAAAAGATATTCAACATCACTAACCATCAGAGAAATGCAACTCAAAACCACAGAGGTATCTCACAGATGTCAAAAAGCCAGAGATAACAAGTGTTGTGAGGATTTGTGAAAAAAAAAAGGAACCCATGTACTACTCGTGAAAATGTAAATTAGTACTGCCACCATGGAAAAGTTTAGATGTTCCTCAAGAATTAAAAATGGAACTGTCATATGATGTAGCAACCCTATTTCCAATATATACCCTAAGGAAATAGCACTCTCTCAAAGAGATATGCACCCCATTGTTCATGAAGCATTTTTCATATAGCCATGACTTACTTGAAAATAACCTAAGTGTCCAATGGAGGTTGAAAAGTTTTTCTAAATGTGGAATACACATACACACAACCACGAGAAAGAACAAAATCCTGCCATTTCAACAACACGGATGGTAGCTGAGGGCAATATACTGGGTGAAATTAATCATGTAGAGAAATATAACATACTATATCTGATGAGGAAAATCATAAATATTCTACGGCAGGACAATCAAACTAAGACAGAAAGAAAACAAAACAAAACAAAAAAATGACATGCCCCCTTTGTGTCAGGCCTTTCCCAATGTGCAATGTGAATCTACATTATACATTAACCAGAATTCCTCAAAGTGGGAGGATGAAATCAGCCTGTGAAAAAAGTTAGCCCCTTTCTTCAGATGCCAGCATTGTAATATTGTAATTCTAGGATTAATAGAAATTAAGTTGCTATTATGAGATTTATTTATCTCACACAAGGGTACACAGGGTCACACTGACCGAAGGCTTGACAGTACATGCATAATTGAAAAAAAAAAAAAAACTTTGTTTAACTAGGTACACAATGTTAACCTGTCAAAATGATACATAACTTCGTTGTCTCAAGCCATAAAAAGAAACAAAATTGAGTTATCTGTAGTGAGGTGGATGGACCTAGAGTCTATCATACAGAGTGAAGTAAGTCAGAAAGAGAAAAACAAATACCGTATGCTAACATGGATATATGGAATCTAAAAGAAAAGAAATAAGTGGTTATGAAGAAGCTAGGGGAAGGACAGGAATAAAGAAGCAGATGTAGAGAATGGACTTGAGGACATGGGGAGGGGGAAGGGTAAGCTGTGACAAACTGACAGAGTGGCATGGACATATATATACTACCAAATGTAAAATGGATAGCTAGTGGGAAGCAGCTGCATAGCACAGGGAGATCAGCTTGGTGCTTTTTGACCACCTAGAGGGGTGGGATAGGAAGGGTGGGAGGGAGACGCAAGAGGGAGGAGATATGGGGACATATGTATATGTATAGCTGATTCACTTTGTTATACAGCAGCAACTAACACAACAATGTAAAGCAATCATACTCCAGTAAAGATGTTTTTTAAAATGTATAAAAAATGTATAAAACTGCATCTCTTAACTCCTGCAGGTCTCAGAGCTTCTGAGTATCTGTTTCCAGGTTACAATCCTCAATTTGGTTCAAATAAAATTCTCTTTCCTATCTTCTTAGCCTAATTGTTATTTGATTTTTCATCGACGTTTTCTTGGCATAGCTAGTAGGATATCAGAGACACCCACCAGGGGACACCTGAAGTCTTCTAGAACCAGTGCTTTTTTACCAGCACAGGCCCTTTGAGCCACAGTGGCTTCTCTGTACTCCTAAGGTGCTTTGGTGAGTTCTCCTGATATTCAGACATCACTGCTTTAAATGATGTCCTGAATTTTATTCAAGCTGGAATTTTTTGCTTAAGACTTAGAATCTTAAAGAGCACTAATACATTTTCATAAGCAGGGATCTAAGGGAGATCTAGGCAGGAAGCCTAGGGAAACAGGTGGCTAATCTTTATTAATTTTGACTCAAACTGAAAACCAGCTGATATATGTTCTGAACAAATTGTTTGCTAGTGAAATGAGAGATTCAATTATTCAACTCCAAAGAACAGGGATATTTGCTCCTTCTGGCCACAAGGTGTCCTCAGCTAAGAATCCCACAGAAGGGCCTGAGGACCAATCCTCCTGACTTGCCGTGGTCCCACAAGGAACCCTACTACAACAATTAAGCAAATTCTCCTCTTTCTGGAAACACATGAGCTAAAGACTGATCATCTGGTGCTGCTAGCACCCATGGCAGTTTTAGGCTGTTGGGAAAAAAAACTGAAACATGTAAAAGAGTCAAATAGACCTGAGAGTAACTCCCTGGGAGCTAGACTCAGAAGCAGCACACATCTGATCCACCACACTGTCCTCTGAAAGTTATTCAGATCAAATTTGAAATAGGCTAATAAATTAATAATGGGAAATTGTACCTCAAAGGCTGAACAGGTCCCATGTAGATAGCCACTACGGTAAAACCAGCTGGGTTTATGTATGATACCTATGGAACTAACACTTGCAAGTATTTAACCAAATGGGGAAATCAAACCAAAGATAACTTGTCCCTGAGATGACCAAAATGGGGCATTTTTTATTGACCTAAATTGGTTTATTTGTGCAGTCAAGTAGAAAAAGCTGGCTATAAAAATCAAACAACCAGAATGGGAGGCATATTTTAATTTGTACCTGGAAGCCTCAAAACAAGGAAAAATGAAAATGGCTCCACTGCAAGAAACAAACCAAAAATTGTTAGAAACAGTCGCTAAATTAGAGAAAGCCTCAGAAGCCGTTGCTTCTCCTCCTCTCTCTCTTCCTTTTCTACCCCCTTCTCTAGCTTCTTTATATCCTCGTCTGTCTGAGCTTCCCCACCCTGACCTTCCTTCTCCAACACCAAAAGAAAAATATATTGAATGTGAGATAGACAATGAAAGCAACACCAAGGTAATAGCAGCTCTCTTTAAGGAAAACCCTGCAAGCAGAGGGGACCGGCTCTTATCTAGCTAGGACTAGGACTGAACTTAGGAATTTGACTAAGGATTTTCCAAATCCCTTACAAGATAATTTGATCTTAACAGTAAGCACTTACGAGCCTGGATATTCAGACTTATACCCAGCTGGTACATTTACTACTTAGTCTCTGAAAGTAAAGCAAAGGAATGGCTCTGAAAGATACATTGGAAAGCACCTATGGAGGATTTTCATAAGCATGAGGCTACAGATTACCACAAATGTAGAGAAACTGCCCTCAACTTGTATCAGTCTCTTCCAAAAATCCAACAGAAAATAGATTGAGCAAAGGTCCATCAATGTAAACAGAGGCCAGGAGAAACTATTTTTGATTATTTTGAAAGATGTGAAAAGACATTCAAACAACATTCTGGCATGGATCCAGACAGTTTTCTAAACCATCAGAATAATCCAGTATTAAATTCCATTTTTCTAGAAGGATTAAATGAAGAATTGGCATGACTAGTTAAAAGACATGAACTTGATTGGGCTGCTATGCATAAAAATACTCAAGTCACTATTGTTGATATGCTTTTTAAATCTTACAGAAAGAAAAGAGAAAGAAAAGTTGCCGAGATTATGAACATACACGTACAGCAGTTTGGAAGCCCTACAAAGCTCCCCTGCCTAAATTCCAGCCAGGCTCGAAATGACCACACCTGCTTTTATTGCAAGAAAAACATAGGCATTTTAAAAGGGACTGACACAAATTCAAGCAAGACCTAGAACAAGGTAAAATTAGAAAGCAACAGGGAGGCTTCCCTGGTGGCACAGTGGTTGAGAGTCCGCCTGCTGATGCAGAGGACATTGGTTCGTGCCCCAGTCCGGGAAGATCACACATGCCGCGGAGCGGCTGGGCCCGTGAGCCATGGCCACTGAGCCTGCGCGTCCGGAGCCTGTGCTCTGCAATGGGAGAGGCCACAACAGTGAGAGGCCCGCGTAACAACAACAAAAAAAGCAACAGGGGTGCTCTGAGGATTTTGAGAGGTCGTTTCCCCCTCTTCCTCACAAATACCTTAGAGGAAACTGAAATAAGTATCAGAGGGAAAACATCTAAGACCCTTGTAGACACTGGGGCTGCATTATCTGTTCTTATTAGGTTTATTCACTGGTCTCTCCTTTGGGGTAAACAATCGATTCAAATGGTAGGGGTTTCAAATTTTCCTATGCAGGTTTTTGAATCAAAACCAATAACTTTTCCACTAGAAACTATCACAGGAAAACATGTATTCCTTTTGGTGAAAGGTGCTCCAATTCATCTGATTGGGTGAGATCTTTTAGAGGTATAAGGCTCATATTGACTTTTCACATAAAGGTGAAATGATTTTAGATTTAGAAAATGTAGATGCAGATCAGAACATAATTACTGAAAAATTAATGGTTATTAAAACAAAAATTCAGACAAATCCAGAGGAAATTACTGATTTGCTATTACAAGTGCCTATGGAAATATGGTCATATTCTTCCTCAGATATTGGAGAAATTAAAATGGCTACTCCTATTAAAGTAACTATTGATAATTCCAAGCCTCTACCTAATATCTGACAATACCCATGCAGACCAGAGGCATTAAATGGAATAAGGGGCTTCCCTGGTGGCTCAGTGGTTGAGAATCTGCCTGCCAATGCAGGGGACACGGGTTCGAGCCCTGGTCCGGGAAGATCCCACGTGCCGCGGAGCATCTGGGCCCGTGAGCCACAGCTACTGAGCCTGCACGTCTGGAGACTGCGCTCCGCAACAAAAGAGGCCGCGATAGCAAGAGGCCCGCGCACCGCGATGAAGGGTGGCCCCCGCTTGCCACAACTAGAGAAAGCCCTCGCACAGAAACGAAGACCCAACACAGCCATAAATAAATAAATAAATAAATTTAAATGGAATAAGACCTTTTATTCAGGAATTCCTTAAGAAAGAACTTATAATTCCTTGCACAAGTCCCTACAATACTCCCCTTTTACCAGTAAGAAAACCAAATGGAAAGGGCTGGAGGTTGGTTCAGGACCTGAGAGCTATAAATGATATTGTAATTCTTTTCCACCTTGTGGTTCCTAATCCTCATACTCTGTTCTGAGCCATTCCAACAGACACCTATTATTTCCCAGTAGTAGACCTATGGAGCACATTCTTCAGTATTCCAGGAGAAAAAGAAAGCCAATACCTTTTTGCCTTTACATGGGAAGATCGCGAATATACCTGAACAATTATGTCACGAGGCTATACTGAAAACCTTACTTATTTTTCTCAAAAAATTAAAGCTGATTTGACTGACGTATACTTTCCTAATGACTCTGCTTTGATTCAGTATATAGATGATTTACTTTTGCATTCTAGAACCGAACAGGATTGCCAAAGAGACACTATCCACTATTCCAACAATTAACCTCTAAGAGGCATAAGGTGTCCAAAGACAAACTACAATTCCACTCACCAACTGTGCAATATTTAGGTCATTTAATATCTAAGGAAGGACTGTTGGCTGATTCTGAAAGGATTAAGGGAATATTAGCTTTCTCACTCCCCCAGACAAAGAAACAACTGAAAGGATTTCTAGGTCTAATGATATTGCAGGAGTTGGGTGCCTAGATTTTCCCTCGTGGCCCAACCTCTCTTTGCATTACTCAACTCTGATCAGCCACACACCACTGAATAGACAACAGAAGGAGAAAAGGCTATAAATGCCCTGGAATCTGCACTAGCCTGGGCTCCAGCTTTGGGCTATCCTAACTATAAACTACGATTTTTCCTCTTTGTGCCTGAAGATAGAGGACACACCCTGGGTATATTCACTCAGAGGCACTGTGACCAGCACTGACCCATAGGATATTACAGTCAGCAGTTAGATTCAGTGGCAGAAGGCCTCCCACCCTGTATGAGAGCTATTTCAGCAATAGCTGTCTTATGCAAAGCTACTGAAGAACTTATAATGGGGTCTCCTCTGACTATTTATGTTCCTCACTAGGTTGAATCTCTCTTAAATCCTCATCATACTCAACACTATTCTGTGAGTTGCTTGGCCTCTCATGAAGTATCGTTACTCTCTTCACCCAATACTACTTTGGCTCAGTGGAACAGTCTTAACCCTGCAACTTTGTTTCTGGCATATCAAGATGACAACAGCCATGACTGCATTATGCTGACTAACTTCTTAATCCCAGAATTGATTTGCAAGAAGTTCCCACTGATAATGATGATTTAATTTTGTTTCCAGATGGATCCTATCTAAAGGATAAACATGGACATCATTGAGCTGGGGATGCAATAACTTCAATAGTAGAAATAACTGGAAGTTCTTATTTACCAGACACCAAATCAGCCCAACAAGCTCAACTGATTGCATTGACTAGGACTTGTCAATTACCCAAAGATCAAATAGCCAATATTTATACTTATAGTCGCTATGTCTTTAGAGTGGCTCATGATTTTAGAATGCTATGGAAACAGAGAGGATTTCTCACCTCTTTGGTCAGTCTATAAAGAATGGACAGCAAGTCTCAAAACTGTTAACCTGCATTCAATTGCCCAAACAGGTTGCTATCATGAAGATAACTGGGCATTCCAAATCTGACTCAATAGAGGCCAAAGGAAATCAATAGGCTGATGCTGCAGCTAAACAAGCTGCCTTAAGTCTTGTCCTGCCCAATTTCAAGACAGTCCTCTGCTCAAACATAACTCTGATAAAAACTATTAAGAAATTTCTTTTGCAGCCTCAGAAGCCAACTTCACAAAATGAAAAGCAGGCCTGGAAGAAAAAAGAGAGGTACTTTGGTCCTATCTCACAAATATGGTTCAGACCAAATAAGAGGCCTACAGTGCCTGTAAGTACTATAAGTAAGTGCTCAATTGCCTTTACTCCAACAAGGACATTCCCTGGCCCACTAGTCACCCAAGAAAATGATATAAGGGGGAAAACAATATATCCAGAAACCTTCTCCTACTCTAGCTCGTTAGGTTTATGACCCGTGTTCTATCTGTCCTAAATGTAATCCTAGTAAACCCCTTCATGGCTCTCAAGGCCGTTGCCCCTCCCTAAAGGACAGTTTGAAGTCTGACTGCTGGACTTCGTCCACGTGCCTTCCTCTCAAGGCTATACATACATCCTGGTAAGAGTCTGCATGTTTTCACACTGGGTGGAGGCATTTCCTTGCAGAAGAGCAACGGCCTTAATGGTAGGCAAATTACTACTGGAAAAAATAATTCCAGTTTGGGGATTTCCCTCTGAGTTGCATAGTGACTGGGGAATCCATTTTACTGGACAGATTATTAAGTTCATTGGTAAGATTTGCAAATAATGCAACATTTTCACTGTGCCTATCACCCGCAACCCTCAGGGTTAGTAGAAAGGACAAATAGCACTATTAAAACACAATCAGCTAAATTTTCAGAGGCTTTTAATCTTCCACAGCCAAAAGCTCTTCCCTTGGTACACCTCAGTCTTAAGTCTACTCCCTCTGGCACACAGCAATTGTCTTCTTTTGAAATAACTAGTGGGCAACCTATGCATTTAGATGAAGGTATATACGAACCAGTGATGCTTAAAGGTGATATTCTATGTTATTGTCAGGGACTCATCAAAGCACTTAAAAGAAACCGAAAAATTAGTAACTGATTCCTTCAACAGTGAACTCCCAGGAGACAAGGACCTTAATGACCACTGGTTACAGCCTGGACATTCTGTCTACTGGAAAATACATCAAATAAAGGATTCCTTACAACCACACAGGAAAGGAGCATACCGGGTACCGTTAACAAATCCCTGTGCTGCAAAATTTAAAGGAGGAAGCAAAACTTAAAGGAACATTTCTCACCTCCAAAAGGCCTCCCCTCCCAAATGGACTGCAACTTCTATTTTTGACACCTGGTTTTGACTAACTAAGAGATGCCCCCACCAAACCAGGACAAGAAGAATTCAACAGCAGTGGCATACAGCTAACCCAAGAGTCCAGAACATACCTGTAACACATTGTACTAGTTCAAACTGTTTCTCTCCATTATAATGCCTGCCTCTCTACCAAAATTGAAAGTTATTGTTCTATTTCTAGCTGTGGATGGAAAGAAAACTCTTTAGTAAAACTATCTCAAAGTACAGCTGCTGGGAGCAATTTAACTGATTTTTGGATTTTTCATCAAATTCCTTGATCAATACAAGGCCGATTAAACCCCTTGTAATTCCTGTCACTGACTTTTCAGATGTTCCTAACATTACCAGTTTCTCAGGTAGTCCTCCCTCTGGCCTAACCTTTTTTTTTTTTTTTTTTCTTTTTTTTGCGGTATGCGGGCCTCTCACTCTTGTGGCCTCTCCCGTTGCGGAGCACAGGCTCCGGACGCGCAGGCCCAGCGGCCATGGCTCACGGGCCCAGCCGCTCCGCGGCATATGGGATCCTCCCAGACCGGGGCACGAACCCGTATCCCCTGCATCGGCAGGCGGACTCTCAACCACTGCGCCACCAGGGAGGCCCCCTGGCCTAACCTTTAAGGTCCAAATTCTCCAAAACACTAATATGTCCATCCCTTGCCTGACACTATCCTCAGATTTTAGAGACCAAACACAACTTACCCTAGGATACCCTTGCTCCGTCCCTTACTTAACAGATGTCTTAAAGAAAGAACATGAGTCACTTACGCCAGCAACTCCCCAATATGCAATATCATATGGATACCTTTTGTAAAGCCTGCAGAAGAAATGACCCATGGTTTAACACTGTGTTAACCGAACTTCCAATTAATGAAGCCATCAATGAAAGCTCTCTGGGAGGAATCACTTATGCTCCCCCAAGTTTTGCCTTCATATGTGGTATTGGAACTAACCCACCTTGCCAAGGGGGGTGGGAGCACATGAACGTCTAAACAGCTGGCAAGTGGAAGGTTTATTTTATCAGGACGTTAGGTTATGCCACCATCTTTGCAAAAAGAGACAATGGACCTCCTTTTTATCCCCATTACAGAGTCAAGAGATTCAAGCTAGGAGAATACCAAAATACCTGGTGGCAAAGTTTTTTTGGAATCCTGGTTCCTAGCACAGGAGTATAAACAGGGATATGCTTAAGAAATCTGTCAGCCACCACTGGTCAAATGGCTGAAAAAACCACAAATAGCACTGCAGCACAGCAGAAACCACCAAATTCCTTAGCCCAACTAATGTCAGATAATAGAACTGCCTTAGATTTCCTACTGGCCAAACAAGGAGATGTTTGTGCTATTGTTCACATGACTTGTTGCACTCATGTTAACACCTCCGGAGAGGTTGAGAAATGCCTGGAAAAAATTTTCCAAAAAGCAAAATGGTTACTAGATGTAAGAAAGACTGATACTTTCAGTGACCTTTTCAGTTGGCTCCCCTTGGGACTAGGAAACTTTTTCTGCTTTACAGACAATTGTTATTTTCATTATATGCATTTCCATTATCTTCCTGGCTATCAAATTACTCATGACATGTATCACTGCTTGTTCTAAGTCTAGAGCCAAAAGCACACAAGCAATGATTGTACAACAAACTGAGATTACTGATCAAATGTATAATCTATAAAACTTGCCTTCATGAATATATTTCTATGATTGTTACATTCAATTAAATTACTATGATAAAATATATTTTGATACCTAAATAAATTGAAACTGTAGATCATTTCTATAATTCTATATAAGGTAATGGACATGCAAAATGCACATAGGGTACAAGTGGCGTAAGTCCTATTGGACACCCTAGAATTGGCTACTAGTCCTTGCCAAGCATCCTACTACCACAGACCCCTAAAAGAAACAAACAAAAAAAGGGACTGGGCTATCAAGACCCAGCATCGAGGCACATGATGGATCTGGGGCAGGTAAGCAACCACCTCGGCATTAAGGGACCAAACAGTTGATCGTCTAATGCCTTCTATCAAAAGATTTATGATCAAAAGGGGAAAGATAATGAGGAAAATCATAAATATTCTATGGCAGGGTAATCAAACTAAGACAGAAAGAAAACAAAAACCAAATGACATGCCCCTTGCAGCAGGCCCTTCCCAATGTGCAATGTGCATCTACATTATACATTAACCAGAACTCCTCAAAGCAGGAGGATGAAATCAACCTTTGAGAAAAGTTGGCCCCCTTCTTCAGATGCCAGCATTGTTATACTGTAATTCTATGATTAATATACTTCTTTTTTTATCTCATAAAAGAGTAAAAGGGTTGCACTGACCAAAGGCTTAACTGTACATGCATAATTGAAATAAAAAACTTTGTTTAACTGTGTACACAATGCTAACCTGTCAGTATGATACATAATTTCTTTGTCTCAAAAATGTACAAAATTGCATCTCTAACTCATGCAGTTCTCAGAGCTTCTGAGAATCCATTTCCCAGGTTATAATCCTCAGTTTGGCTCAAATAAAATTCTCTTTCCTTTCTTCTTAGCTTGAATAGTTATTTGATTTTTCATCAACATATCTTTGGCATAAGATGTTAAAAATTCTGTATGTGGAATCCAAAAAATCAGAACTTACAGAAACTAAGAGCAGAGTGGTAGTTACCAGTGGCTGGGGATGAAGAAAACAAGGAGATGTTGGCCAAAGGATCTTCTCTGTGGATCTAATATACAAAGTGACCACTTTATTATATTCAATACATTATAATTACTGTATTAAAATCAATACTGTATTATACATTTGAAAGTTGTTGAGAGTATTTGTATCTCTTAAAGTGTCTTACCACAAAAAGGAAAAAGTAATTATGTGAGGTGATGAAGGTGTTAATAACCCTACCAAGAAAATCACTGCAATGTACTCATGTACCAAAGCATTAATCTGTACATCTCAAACTTACGCAGTTACATGTCAATCATTTCTCAAAAATACTGTGGGAAAAAGTTTCAACTAAAAGTAGGTCTATCTATATGATAATATGAAAACAACTCTCCAGAAAGCATACATATAAACAACTTTTGAAAGCACTACATATTACCAAAAGAAGCAAAAAATTTTCCATATTTTTTGCCAAATGCTAAGTGGTCACTAAACTCTGAGTTAATATATACAGAACATGTGTGCCACTAATGTAAGTCACATAAGACTTGCCTAAGGAAATATCAACCCAAGAAATGGTAAATTAACTTTATATTTGTAATCAAGTTTTAGGGTATGATTCACAGTAAACTAACTACAAAAATTATATGCACAGTTACAAATTTCTAGAAATAACCAATTTAAACCTAAGGTAAGTTCACAATGAAAATTTTAAATATGATTTAAAACACTAAGATTTTAGTCACTTCCCTAAATATGTTTCCTTAGGTTTATATCATTTTGTTACGATTTTGAAATATACTGTTACAGTAATTCATCAACATTCACTGAGCTAGAAATAACAATACTGCTGAACACTATTCTATATATAGTCATTTGTATCTGTTAATCCCAAAGTCCTAATTTATCCCTTCCCCTTTGGTAACCATAATTTTGTTTTCTATGTCTGTGAATCTATTTCTGTTTTGTAATAATTTCATTTCTATCTCTCTTTTTATATTCCACAAATAAATGATATTGCATGATATTTGTCTTTCTCTGACCTACTTCACTCACTATAATCTCTACATTGCTGCAAATGGCATTTTTTTCATTCTTTTAAAAAGGGTTTTTTAATGTCATATGCAGATGGAGAAAGACTGCATTTTAGAAACACATTTGTTTCTTTATAATAAAAATTAACTAAAAGTTTAAAGGAAAGTCACCTACAAAAAGTGACAGCTTTCTGTATCGAAAGAGAAAGAACAACTATGACACCCTTCAGCAGCCTCCACATAAAACTTTGTGGCTTGCCAAATACTCCATACATATTTCAGGCAGGTATCATGGGAAATGAAGTTCATGCTGCTGAATTTTCATTTCCTTAAAAAATTATCTCATAGAAGACTCAAATCAATAGAGTAAGAAATGAAAAAGGAGAAGTAACAACTGACATTGCAGAAATACAATGGATCATGAGATATTACTACAAGCAACTATATGCCAATAAAATGGACAACCTGGAAGAAAGGCACAAATTCTTAGAAATGCACAATCTTCCAAGACTGAACCAGGAAGAAATAGAAAATATAAACAGACCACTCAAAAGCACTGAAATTGGGCTTCCCTGGTGGCGCAGTGGTTGAGAGTCTGCCTGCTGATGCAGGGGACACGGGTTCATGCCCCAGTCCAGGAAGATCCCACATGCCATGGAGCGGCTGGGCCCGTGAGCCATGGCCACTGAGCCTGCGCGTCCAGAGCCTGTGCTCTGCAACGGGAGAGACCACAAAAGTGAGAGGCCCGCATACCCAAAAAAAAAAAAAAAAAAGCACTGAAATTGAGAGTGTGATTAGAAATCTTACAAGAAACAAAAGCCCAGGACCAGATGGCTTCACAGGTGAATTCTATCAAACATTTAGGAAAGAGTTAACACCTATCCTTCTCAAACTCTTCCAAAATATAGCAGAGGGAGGAACACTCCCAAACTCATTCTATGAGGCCACCATCACCTTGATACCAAAACCAGGTAAGATGTCACAAAGAAAGAAAACTACAGGCCAATATCACTGATGAACATAGATGCAAAAATCCTCAACAAAATACTAGCAAACAGAATCCAACAGCACATTAAAAGGATCATACACCACGATCAAGTGGGGTTTATCCCAGGAATGCAAGGATTCTTCAATATGTACAAATCAATCAATGTGATTAATCACATTAACAAACTGAAGGAGAAAAACCGTATGATCAACTCAATAGATGCAGAAAAAGCTTTCGACAAAATTCAACACCCATTTATCATAAAAACTCTCCAGAGAGTAGGCACAGAGGGAACTTACCCCAATATAATAAAGGTCATATATGACAAACCCACAGCCAACATCATTCTCAATGGTGAAAAACTGAAACCATCTCCTCTAAGATCAGGAAGAAGACAAGGCTGTCCACTCTCACCACTACTATTCAACATAGTTTGGGAAGTTTTAGCTACAGCAGTCAGAGAAGAAAAAAGAAATTAAAGGAATCCAAATCGGAAAAGAAGTGAAGCTGCCACTGTGTGCAGATGACATACTATACACAGAGAATCATAAAGATGCTACCAGAAAACTTCTAGAACTAATCAATGAATTTGGTAAAGTAGCAGGATACAAAATTAATGCACAGAACTCTCTTCCTATACACTAATGATGAAAAATCTTAAACTGAAATTAAGGAAACACTCCCATTTACCACTGCAACAAAAAGAATAAAATACCTAGGAATAAACCTGCCTAAGGAGACAAAAGACCTGTACGCAGAAAACTATAAGACACTGATAGAAGAAATTAAAGATGATATCAACAGATGGAGAGATATACCATGTTTTTGGATTGGAAGAATCAACATTGTGAAAACGACTATACTAGCCAAAGCAATCTACAGATTCAATGCAATCCCTAGAAAACTACCAATGGCATTTTTCACAGAACTGGAACAAAAAATTGCACAATTTGTATGGAAACACAAAAGACCCCGAATAGCCAAAGCAATCTTGGAAAAGAAAAACGGAGCTGGACGAATCAGGCTCCCTGACTTCAGGGAGCCTTCAGACTATACTACAAAGCTATACTACAAAGTCTTCAGGGAGACTTCAGACTATACTACAAAGCTACAGTAATCAAGACAGTATGGTATCAGCACAAAAACAGAAATATAGGGGCTTCCCTGGTGGCACAGGGGTAGAGAGTCCGCCTGCCAATGCAGGGGACATGACTTTGTGCCCCGGTCCAGGAAGATCCTGCATGCCTCAGAGTGGCTGAGCCCGTGAGCCATGGTCGCTGAGCCTGCGCATCTGGAGCCTGAGCTCTGCAACGGGAGAGGCCACAACAGTGAGAGGTCCGCGTACCACACACACACACAAAAAAAACAGAAATATAGATCAATGGAGCAGGATAGAAAGCCCAGAGATAAACCCACGCACATATGGTCACCTTGTTTTTGATAAAGGAGGCAAGAATATATAGTGGAGAAAAGACAACCTCTTCAATAAGTGGTGCTGGGAAAAGTGGACAGGTACATATAAAAGTATGAAATTAGAACACTCCCTAACACCATACACAAAAATAAACTCAAAATGGATTAAAAACCTAAATATAGGGCTTCCCTGGTGGCGCAGTGGTTGAGAGTCCGCCTGCCGATGCAGGGGACATGGGTTCGTGCCCAGGTCTGGGAAGATCCCACATGCCGCGGAGCGGCTGGGCCCGTGAGCCATGGCTGCTGAGCCTGCGCGTCTGGAGCCTGCGCTCCGCAACGGGAGAAGCCACAACAGTGAGAGGCCCGCATAACGCAAAAAAAAAAAAAAA
The DNA here is from genome assembly GCF_964165515.1 of Mesoplodon bidens. NCBI lineage: Eukaryota > Metazoa > Chordata > Mammalia > Artiodactyla > Ziphiidae > Mesoplodon > Mesoplodon bidens. Next base: position 135,361,405 of record NC_138163.1, read on the forward strand.
AAAAAAAAACTAAATGTAAGGCCTGATACTATAAAACTCTTAGAGGAAAACAAGGGGAACACTCTATGACATAAATCACAGCAAGATCCTTTTTGACCTACCTCCTAGAGAAATGGAAATAAAAACAAAAATAAACAAATGGGACCTAATGAAACTTCAAAGCTTTTGCACAGCAAAGGAAACCATAAACAAGACGAAAAGACAAGCCTTAGAATGGGAGAAAAAATTTGCAAATGAAGCAACTGACAAAGGATTAATCTCCAAAATTTACAAGCAGCTCATGCAGCTCAGTATCAAAAAAACAAACAACCCAATCCAAACACGGGCAGAAGACCTACACAGACATTTCTCCAAAGAAGATATACAGATTGCCAACACATTAAAGAAGGCTCAACATCACTAATCATTAGAGAAATGCAAATCAAAACTACAATGAGGTATCACCTCACACTGGTCAGAAGTTGCATCATCAAAAGGTCTACAAACAATAAATGCTGGAGAGGGTGTGGAGAAAAGAAAACCCTCCTACACTGTTGGTGGGAATATAAATTGATACAGCCACCATGGAGACCAGTATGGAGGTTCCTTAAAAAACTACAAATAGAACTACCATATGACCCAGCAATCTCCACTACTGGGCATATACCCTGAGAAAACCATAATTCAAAGAGAGTCATGTACCAAAATGTTCATTGCAGCTCTATTTACAATAGCCAGGACATGGAAGCAACCTAAGTGTCCATCAACAGATGAATGGATAAAGAAGATGTGGCACATACATACAATGGAATATTACTCAGCCATAAAAGGAAACAAAATTGAGTTATTTGTAGTGAAGTGGATGGACCTAGAGTCTGTCATACAGAGTGAAGTAAGTCAGAAAGAGCAAAACAAATACCGTATGTTAACACATATATATGGAATCTAAGAAAAAAAAAAAGATCATGAAGAACCTAGGGGTAAGACAGGAATAAAGACACAGACCTACTTGAGAATGGACTTGAGGATATGGGGAGGGGGAAGGGTAAGCTGTGACAAAGTGAGAGAGTGGCATGGACATATATACACTACCAAACGTAAAATAGACAGCTAGTGGGAAGCAGCTGCATAGCACAGGGAGATCAGCTCAGTGCTTTGTGAACACCTAGAGGGGTGGGATAGGGAGGGGGGAAGGGAGGGAGACGCAAGAGGGAAGAGATATGGGAACATATGTAAATGTATAACTGATTCACTTTGTTATAAAGCAGAAACTAACACACCATTGCAAAGCAATTATACTCCAATAAAGATGTTAAAAAAAAAAAGATGTGGCACATACATACAATGGAATATTACCAGCCATAAAAACAAATGAAATTGAGTTATTTGTAGTGAGGTGGATGGACCTAGAGTCTGTCATACAGAGTGAAGTAAGTTATAAAGAGAAAAACAAATACTGTATGCTAACACATATATATGAAATTTAAAAAAAAAAAGGTTGTGAAGAACCTAGGGGCAGAAGAGGAATAAAGATCCAGATGTCGAGAATGGACTTGAGGACACAGGGAGGGGGAAGGGCAAGCTGGGACGAAGTGAGAGAGTAACATTGACATATATACACCACCCAATGTGAAATAGCTAGTGGGAAGCAGCTGCATAGCACAGGGAGATCAGTTCAGTGCTTCCTGACCACCTAGTGGGTTGAGATGGGGAAGGTGGGACGGAGACGCAACAGGGAGGAGATATGGGGATATATATATGTATTTGTATGGCTGATTCGCTTTGATATAAAACAGAAAGTAACACACGGTTGTAAAGCAATTATACTCCAATAAAGATGTTTAAAAAACTTATCTCATAAAAGACTCATATGTTGTTACTTTGCAAAAAAAAAAAAAAAGCAACATATTCACTTTTGTTCACATTGGTACTTTTAGCATTTAAGTGGTACTTTTTTTGAACGTGTACCTAAGTGATGTCTGAAAAAGAAGTGTAAAATGCTATTCAATTACACAAACTAATCTTCATAAAAAGGAAACTAGGAAATGTATCTGAATGACAATGAAATGAAGATTATACACCTAATTTCTATAGTCTGCTCACTTATGTTGCTTGATTTATCATTAAAACAGAAACTTATACATTCATAGTTTCATTATGAATCCCCATTCCAATACAAACTGTTTTATATTACCCTCATAAAATCACCTGTGGCCTCTTCTAAGCAAAAACAGTATGTTTAATTGGTTCATTTCCCAGTTGTTTGGGTTTTTAACAGACTTACAGCATAAAAAGACACCATATTCCAAGCAGTTTTAGTAACTCCAGAACCATTCAAGGCTTGATCAGACAGCTGTGGCTCTAGCTTTTGGCTAAAATTATATGATCTCATCTCATAGTCACATTTTCAACATAACTAACCATCTTACTAACCTTTAAATTTCTGCTAGGATTCATATATATTTCTGAGTCCAGAAGGTTGCAACACTGAGAGTGGATGTTAGGGAATCGATCCTTTTGCTTGGTTTTTCCCTACCAGAACCCAGAGAAATCCTCAAACAATAATTCAGCAGATTGTCTCCTTTTTTATAAAATAAAAGAGCGTATTTTGAAATGCCTATGCCAGGAGCACTGCCTTTCCAGTGCAGATAGGAGGAATCAGGAGCCTGTCACCACTCTGGGCGTTTTCAAGTCTGAAAATCACTGGGAAGCTTGCAGTATTTCCTTTCTGGCACTCAGGCCCAGTGTGGAGAGAAGTTGCTCCAGACAGAACAAGATATCAGATAATCACTGGAAAGGCTCAGTTTGAATAGAATTCCAACTCCACAAAAAAATCCATCTCTCCAAAAGCGGCTGAACATTGAAAGCAGCAGACAATTGAGCAAAACTTAAGAAAAAGCATCATTAGATGAACTTAAATTTAATATGGTAGTAGTTTTAAAAGTATTCGTTTTTACTCCATAAGTTTTATTTATATGAATAATAAGACTTAGTGGTCTTCTCGTATCTTGCACAAAAAGGAAACCTAAAATTTAAGTCTTTTTTACCCTTTGTTCAAAAAGCATATGGGTCTAATCACAATCCATTCTCGCCGCAGTACACAGGCTTTTTCAATCAGATTTTTAACTCAACTTTTAACTTTTTTTTTTTTTTTGCGGTACGCGGGTCTCTCACTGTTGTGGCCTCTCCCGTTGCAGAGCACAGGCTCTGGACACGCAGGCTCAGCAGCCATGGCTCACGGGCCCAGCCGCTCTGCGGCATGTGGGATCTTCCCAGACTGGGGCACAAATCCGTGTTCCCTACATTGGCAGGCGGACTGTCAACCACTGAGCCACAAAGAAAGCCCTCAACTTTTAACTTTTAAGGTTACTCCAAAGAATCGGGAATCCCTGAAGTGTCCCATCTGGCACAGTCTTCAAATGGAAACTAGGTTCAGCCTGCCAGACAAGGAATCCACACCACGAGGCTGGGGCGTACGTTTGTGCTCGAAGATGACAGCTCGTCTGGCCACCGCAAGATCGGGGGCGCCTGTGGGGCCACAGCCGGCGGGCGGTGGACCGCGGAAGCCCGACAGGAATGGGTGAGACCGCGCAGGAAAAAGGAAGAGAGGGCCATCCGTCAGCCCCTGGAGAGGAAATTCCAGGCGCCCAGCTCCCAGGCGTCGGTCAGCGGGTGACGTGAAGGAACCAAAGAAGAGACTTATCTGTGCGGAGGGAATCCTAGAGGTCAAGACTCCGCGTGCAGTAGTGTCACAAGCTTGCAGAGCGAACGACCCAATTAACTCCTTCGGCCTACCGGGTAACCCACGGACCGGACCCAAGTTTAGGGGTTCCGGACGGCTCCGAGCTGGGCGGAGCATGTCGCCAGTGCATCCGCCAGTGCGTCAGCCGCCGGAGGTGGCACTCCCTCACAGTCACACCGCCCCCGCGCCCCCCTTACCGGTCACGGGGGTCAATCCACCACGTCTGGCGTGTGTTGTAGTCGAGGTAGAAGACACGGCCGTCGTAGTCGCGCGCCTCCTCCCAGCCGGCGGGCAGCTGCAGCTCGGCGCTCTCCCGAGCCCGCGGGGGAGGCTGCGCGGAGGGCGCGGGGGCCGCGAGCGGCGGCTGCTCCCGCGGGGCCTCGTGCGGCTGTCCCCGCCGCCGCCCGGCCGCCCCTCTCTTGCCTCCTCCTCCGCCAGCACTAAGGCCCAGCGTCTGGGGCGCCGGGGTGGCCGCGGGGAACCGCCCGCAGCGCCCGGTGCATCCTCCGCCCTGTTCCCGCGCACCGGCGCCCGTCTGCAGCCCGCCAGCCGACGCCCGCTTCCCTGCTCCGCCTGGATAGCCGACACTTGCGCGGAGTCACAGGCTAGGAGTCCAAGCCACGGCCACGCCTGAATGACTCTCTATTTTCAAGGAACGCACAACTGCATTCGCACAGTTTGCAGCCATACTGGGTGTGGGCAGCAGTGTAGTTAGCAAAAGACCCCAACTCCTTCCTACGCCCGGTGGCTCCTCCCACAATCTTCATGGAGTGTTCTTACTCCTCCAGCAGCAATCTGTTCCGCTTCGGGCTATGTCTTGCTCTAAATCTCTCAACTGCTTTCTTCTTCAGGCATGCTATGGGAAGACTGTCATGCCAACCCCCCTCCCATATTCATACCAGAAGATAAGGATATTTGGAGGTAAGTTTGCTCTGAAATGCAAATTAGTATTCATTTAATTAAATATACACATTTAAGACAATTTGTGAAACGTAAATAATATTTTTTCAGTTAACACCTGTCTTTTCTGGAATTAATATATACTGATGAAAATACACTTCCAATAAGAATAGTCAATAGACTTACATAATTTGAATCCTAGATATCGTCAACAGCCTGAGATTTAATAATTTATTAAAAGGAGCTTCAAGATGGCAGAAGAGTAAGACGCGGGGATCACCTTCCTCCCCACAAATACATCAGAAATACATCTACCTGTGGAACAAATCCTACAGAACACCCACTGATCGCAGGCAGAAGACCTCAGACCTCCTAAAAGGCAAGAAACTCCCCACGTACCTGGGTAGGGCAAAAGAAAAAACAGAGACAAAAGAATAGGGACGGGACCTGCGCCTCTGGGAGGGAGCCGTGAAGGAGGAAAGGTTTCCACACACTAGAAGCCCCTTCGCGGGCGGAGACTGCGGGTGGCGGAGGGGGAAAGCTTCGGAGCCACGGAGGAGAGCACAGCCACAGGGGTGCGGAGGGCAAAGCGGAGAGATTCCCGCACAGAGGATCGGTGCCGACCGGCACTCACCAGCCCGAGAGGCTTGTCTGTCGGCCACAGGGACAGGCGGGGCTGCGAGATGAGGCTCTGGCTTCGGTCGGAGCGCAGGGAGAGGACTGGGGTTGGCGGCATGAACACAGCCTGCAGGGGGTTAGTGCGCCACGGCTGGCCAGGAGGGAGTCCGGGAAAAAGTCTGGAGCTTCCGGAGAGGCAAGAGACTTCTTCTTCCCTCTTTGTTTCCTGGTGCGCGAGGAGAGGGGATTAAGAACGCTGCTTAAAGGAGCTCCAGAGACAGGCGCGAGCCGCGGCTAACAGCGCGGACCCCAGAGACGGGCGTGAGACGCTGGGGCTGCTGCTGCCGCCTCCAAGAGGCCTGTGTGCGAGCGCAGGTCACTGTCCACACCGCCCTTCCGGGAGCCTGTGCAAACCGCCACTGCCAGGGTCCCGGGATCCAGGGACAACTTCCCCGGGAGAAAGCATGGCGCACCTCAGCCTGCTGCAACGTCACGCTGGCCTCTGCCGCCGCAGGATCGCCCCGCATTCGTACCCCTCCCTCACCCCGGCCTGAGTGAGCCAGAGCCCCAGAGTCAGCTGCTCCTTTAACCCCATCCTGTCTGAGTGAAGAACAGACGCCCTCCCGCGACCTACACGCAGAGGCGGGGCCAAATCCAAAACTGAGACCCGAGGGCTGTGAGAACAAAGAAGAGAAAACGAAATCTCTCCCAGCAGCCTCAGGAGCACCAGATTAAATCTCCACAATCAACTTGATGTACCCTGCATCTGTGAAATACCTGAATACACAATGAATCATCCCAAATTGAGGAAGTGGAATTTGGGAGCAGCGACATATTTTTTCCCCCTTTTTCTCTTTGTGAGTGTGTATGTGTATGCTTCTGTGTGTGATTCAGTCTGTATAGCTTTGCTTTTACCATTTGTCCTAGCGTTCTGCCTGTGCATTTAAAAATTTTTTTTCTTAATAATTATTTTTTATTTTAATTATTTTACCTTATTTTTATTTTATCTTTTTTCCTTCCTTCTTCCTTCCTTTTTCTTTCCTTTTACCTTCCTTTTCCTTCCATTTTTCTTCATTCCTTCCTCCTTCCATCCTTCCTTCCTTTCTCCTTTCCTTCCTTTCTTCCTTCCTTTCTTCCTTCCTTTCTTTCTTCCTTTCTTTCATCCTCCCTTTCTTCCTTTCTTGTTTCTTTCTTTCTTTCTTCTTCTACTAATTCTTTCTTTCTACATTTTCTCCCTTTTATTCTGAGCCGTGTGGATGAAAGGCTCTTGGTGCTGCAGCCAGGAGTCAGTGCTGTACCTCTGAAGTGGGAGAGCCAACTTCAGGACACGGGTCCACAAGAGACCTCCCAGCTCCACATAATATCAAGTGGCGAAAATCTCCCAGAGATCTCCATCTCAACACCAGCACCCAGCTTCAGTCAACGACCAGCAAACTACAGTGCTGGTCACCCTATGCCAAGCAACTAGCAAGACAGGAACACAACCCCACCCATTAGCAGAGAGGCTGCCTAAAAACATAATAAGGCCACAGGCACCCCAAAACACACCACCAGACGTGGATCTGTCCACCAGAAAGACAAGATCGAGCCTCAACCACCAGAACACAGGCACTAGTCCCCCCCACCAGGAAGCCTACACAACCTACTGAAACAACCTTAGCCACTGGGGACAGACACCAAAAACAATGGGAACTACGGACCAGCAGCCTACAAGAAGGAGACCCCAAACACAGTAAGATAAGAAAAATGAGAAGACAGAAAAACACACAGCAGATGAAGGAGCAAGATAAAAACCCACCAGACCTAACAAGTGAAGAGGAAATAGGCAGTCTACCTGGAAAAGAATTAAGAATAATGATAGTAAAGATGATCCAAAATCTTGGAAATAGAATAGACAAAATGTAAGAAACATTTAACAAGGACCTAGAAGAACTAAAGATGAAACAAGCAACAATGAACAACAGAATAAATGAAAAATACTCTAGATGGGATCAATAGCAGAAAAACTGAGGCAGAAGAACGGATAAGTGACATGGAAGATAAAATAGTGGAAATAACTACTGCAGAGCTGAATGAAGAAAATAGAATGTAAAGAACTGAGGACAGTCTCAGAGACCTCTGGGACAACATTAAACACACCAACATTCGAATTATAGGGGTTCCAGAAGAAAAAGAGAAAAAGAAAGGGACTGAGAAAATATTTGAAGAGATTATAGTTGAAAACTTCCCTAATATTGGAAAGGAAATAGTTAATCAAGTCCAGGAAACACAGAGAGTCCCATACAGGATAAATCCAAGGAGAAATACACCAAGACACATATTAATTAAACTGTCAAGAATTAAATACAAAGAAAACATATTAAAAGCAGCAAGGGAAAAACAACAAATAACACTCAAGGGAATCCCCATAAGGTTAAAAGCTGATCTTTCAGCAGAAACTCTGCAAGCCAGAAGGGACTGGCAGGACATATTTAAAGTGATGAAGGAGAAAAACCTGCAACCAAGATTATTCTACCCAGCAAGGATCTCATTCAGATTTGATGGAGAAATTAAAACCTTTACAGACAAGCAAAAGCTGAGAGAGTTCAGCACCACCAAACCATCTTTACAATGAATGCTAAAGGAACTTTGCTAGGCAAGAAACACAAGAGAAGGAAAGGACCTACAATAATGAACCCAAAACAATTAAGAAAATGGGAATAAAAATATACATATCGATAATTACCTTAAATGTAAATGGACTAAATGCTCCCACCAAAAGACACAGATTGACTGAATGGATACAAAAACAAGACCCATACATATGCTGTCTACAAGAGACCCACTTCAGACCTAGAGACACATACAGACTGAAAGTAAGGGAATGTACAAATATATTCCATGCAAATGGAAACCAAAAGAAAGCTGGAGGGCCTCCCTGGTGGCTCAGTGGTTGAGAGTCCGCCTGCCGATGCAGGGGATACGGGTTCGTGCCCCGGTCTGGGAGGATCCCATATGCCGCGGAGCGGCTGGGCCCGTGAGCCATGGCCGCTGGGCCTGCGCATCCGGAGCCTGTGCTCCGCAACGGGAGAGGCCACAACAGTGAGAGGCCCGCATACCGCAAAAAGAAAAAAAAAAAAAAAAAGAAAGCTGGAGTAGCAATTCTCATATCAGAAAAAATAGACTTTAATATAAAGACTATTAGAAGAGACAAAGAAGGACACTACATAATGATCAAGGGACTGATCCACGAAGAAGATATAACAATTGTAAATATTTATGCACCCAACATAGGAGTACATCAATACATAAGGCAAATACTAACAGCCATAAAAGGGGAAATCAACAGTAACACACTCATAGTAGGGGACTTTAACACTCCACTTTCACCAATGGACAGATCATCCAAGATGAAAATAAATAAGGAAACACAAGCTTTAAATGATACATTAAACAAGATGGACCTAATTGATATTTAGAGGACATTCCATCCAAAAACAACACAATACACATTTTTCTCAAGTGCTCATGGAACATTCTCCAGGACAGATCATATCTTGGGTCACAAATCAAGCCTTGGTAAATTTAAGAAAATTGAAATTGTATCAAGTATCTTTTCCGACCACAATGCTATGAGACTAGACATCAATTACAGGAAAAGATCTGTAAAAAATACAAACACATGGAGGCTAAACAATACACTACTTAATAATGAAGTGATCACTGAAGAAATCAAAGAGGAAATAAAAGAATACCGAGAAACAAATGACAATGGAGACACGACGACCCAAAACCTATGGGACCCAGCAAAAGGAGTTTTAAGAGGGAAGTTTATAGCAATACAATCCCACCTTAAGAAAGAGGAAACATCTCGAATATACAACCTAACCTGGCACCTAAAGCAATTAGAGAAAGAAGAACAAAAACACCCCAAAGTTAGCAGAAGGAAAGAAATCATAAAAATCAGATCAGAAATAAATGAAACAAAAATGAAGGAAATGAAAGGAAAGATCAATAAAGCTAAAAGCTGGTTCTTTGAGAAGGTAAACAAAATTGATAAACCATTAGCCAGACTCATCAAGAAAAAAAGGGAGAAGACTCAAATCAATAGAATTAGAAATGAAAAAGGAGAAGTAACAACAGATGCTGCAGAAATATAAAAGGTCATGAGAGATTACTACAAGCAACTCTATGCCAATAAAATGGACAACCTGGAAGAAATGCACAAATTCTTAGAAATGCACACCCTGCCAAGACTGAATCAGGAAGAAATAGAAAATATGAACAGACCAATCACAAGCAGTGAAATTGAAACTGTGATTAAAAATCGTCCCAAAAACAAAAGCCCAGGACCAGATGTCTCCACAAGCAAATTCTCTCAAACATTTAGAGAAGAGCTAACACCTATCCTTCTCAGACTCTTCCCAAATATAGCAGAGGGAGGAACACTCCCAAACGCATTCTACGAGGCCACCATCACCTTGATACCAAAACCAGGTAAGATGTCACAAAGAAAGAAAACTACAGGCCAATATCACTGATGAACATAGATGCAAAAATCCTCAACAAAATACTAGCAAACAGAATCCAAGAGCACATTAAAAGGATCATACACCATGATCAAGTAGGGTTTTTTCCAGGAATGCAAGGATTCTTCAATATACGCAAATCAATCAACGTGATACACCATATTAACAAATTGAAGGAGAAAAACCATATGATCATCTCAATAGATACAGAGAAAGCTTTCGACAAGATTCAACACTGATTTATAATAATAACTCTGCAGAAAGTAGGCATAGGGGGAAATTTCCTCAACATAATACAGGCCATATATGACAAACCCACAGCCAACATCATCCTCAATAGTGAAAAACTGAAACCATTTTCCACTAAGATCAGGAACAAGACAAGGTTGCCCAATGTCACCACTCTTGTTCAACATTTTAGCCACAGCAATCAGAGAAGAAAAGGAAATAAAAGGAATCCAAATTGGAAAAGAAGAAGTAAAGCTGTCACCTTTTGCAAATGACATGATACTATACATAGAGAATCCTAAAGATGCTACCAGAAAACTACTGGAGCTAATCAATGAATTTGGTAAAGCAGCAGGATACAAAATTAATGCACAGAAATCTCTGGCATTCCTATACACTAATGATGAAAAATCTGAAAGTGAAATCAAGAAAACATTCCCATTTACCATTGCAACAAATAGAATAAAATATCTAGGAATAAACCTACCTAAGGAGACAAAAGACCTGTATGCAGAAAATTATAAGACACTGATGAAAGAAATTAAAGATGATACAAATAGATGGAGAGATATACCATGTTCTTGGATTGGAAGGATCAACATTGTGAAAATGACTCTAATACCCAAAGCAATCTACATATTCAATGCAATCTCTATCAAATGATCACTGACATTTTTCACAGAACTAGACCAAAAATTTTCACAATTTGTATGGAAACACAAAAGACCCCGAATAGCCAAAGCAATCTTGAGAACGAAAAACGGACCTGGAGGAATCAGGCTCCCTGACTTCAGACTATACTACAAAGCTACAGTAATCAAGACAGTATGGTACTGGCACAGAAACAGAAAGACAGATCAATGGAACAGGATAGAAATCCCAGAGATAACCCACACACATATGGTCACCTTCTCTTTGATAAAGGAGGCAGGAAGGTACAGGGGAGAAAGGACAGTCTCTTCAATAATTGGTGCTGGGAAAACTGGACAGGGACAGGTAAAAATATGAGATTAGATCACTCCCTAATACCATACACAAAAATAAGCTCAAAATGGATTAAAGAACTAAATGTAAGGCCAGAAACTATCAAAGTCTTAGAGGAAAACATAGGCAGAACACTCTATGACATAAGTCACAGAAGGATCCTTTTTGACCCACCTCCTAGAGAAATGGAAATAAAAACAAAAATAAACAAATGGGACCTAATGAAACTTAAAAGCTTTTGCACAGCAAAGGAAACCATAAACAAGACCAAAAGACAACCCTCAGAATGGGAGAAAATATTTGCAAATGAAGCAACTGACAAAGGATTAATCTCCAAAATTTATAAGCAGCTCATGCAGCTCAATAACAAAGAAACAAAAACCCAGTTCAAAAATGGGCAGAAGACCTAAATAGACATTTCTCCAAAGAAGATATACAGAATGCCAACAAATACCTGAAAGAATGGTCAACATCATTAATCATTAAAGAAATGCAAATCAAAACTACAGTGAGATATCATCTCACACCGGTCAGAATGGCCTTCATCAAAAAATCTAGAAACAATAAATGCTGGGGAGGGTGTGGAGAAAAGGGAACACTCTTGCACTGCTGGTGGGAATGTGAATTGGTACAGCCACTATGGAGAACAATATGGAGGTTCCTTAAAAAACTAAAAATAGAACTACCATATGTCCCAGCAATCCCACTACTAGGCATATACCCTGAGTAAACCATAATTCAAAAAGAGTCATGTATCAAAATGTTCATTGCAGCTCTATTTACAATAGCCCAGAGATGGAAACAACCTAAGTGTCCATCATCGGATGAATGGATAAATGGATAAAGAAGACGGGGCAGATATATCAATGGAATATTACTCAGCCATAAAAAGAAACGAAATTGAGCTATTTTTAAGAGGTGGATGGACCTAGAGTCTGTCATACAGAGTGAAGAAAGTCAGAAAGAGAAAGACAAATACCATATGTTAACACATATATATGGAATTTAAGAAAAAAAATGTCATGAAGAATCTAAGGGTAAGACAGGAATAAAGACACAGACCTACTATAGAATGGATCTGAGGATATGTGGAGGGGGAAGGGTAAGCTGTGACAAAGCGAGACAGAGACATGGACATATATACACTACCAAACGTAAGGTAGATAGCTAGTGGGAAGCAGCCGCATAGCACAGGGAGATCAGCTCTGTGCTTTGTGACCACCTAGAGGGGTGGGATAGGGAGGATGGGAGGGAGGGAGATGCAAGTCCAAAGAGATATGGAAACATATGTATATATATAACTGATTCACTTTGTTATAAAGAAGAAACTAACACACCACTGTAAAGCAATTATACTCCGATAAAGATGAAAAAAATAATAAAATCTGATTTCTGTAGGAAAATAAATAAATTATAAATCATATTTCTATACAATAAAAATATACAGTGAGAGGCCTCAAACCTTAAAATATTACCAATTATAATGGCTTCAAAAATTAAATATTTTGACAAAATTTTTAAACAAAATATACCACTTTTGAATACCTGTTAAAATTCTTTAGTGTATATACCCAAGAATGGAATTGCTGAGTCATATGGTAATTCTAGGTTTAACTTATTAAACCCAGCCAATTGATTTTTAACAAAGATTCAAACAATTCACTGGGAAAGGATAATCTTTTCAACAGATGGTTTGGCACAATTGAACTTCTGTAGACAGAAAAATTAGTCTTAATATTATCTTTCCACCTTGTACAATAAATCTTAAAATGGATCAAAAATCTATACAACTTTTACAAGAATACATATGACAAAATATTTGTGACCCAGAATCAGACTAACATTCTTAGATGTGACACATGAAAGAAAAATTTTGATAAATTGAACTTCATCAAAAAATCATTGCTCTGTAAGACCCTCTTAACAGAGTAAAAAGACAAGGCTATGGACTGAGAGAAAATACTTTTTAAAAAACCCATGTCTGATAAAGGAGTTGTATCCAGAATGTAAAAGGCTTCTCAAAACACAACGTGTCAAAACAACTGTTCAACTGAACATTATATTAAGATGGCAACTAAGCACATGAAAATATTTGCAACACCCATTAGGAAAATATTCAAACTCTGATAAGACACCATTAAAAAGGCAGAGAATAAAGCGAGGCTGGGATAGGCAAGAGGGCAATTACTGTATAATCGTTTAGAAGGAACTTACTCTTAGCTCATGACTAACAGTGAGTACTTCCTTAAATGTTTTTATTTATATATATACATACACCCTAAGAGTAAAAAATCCCACTCCTGGATAGTTAGCTTAATGAAGTAAAATTTTATTATGTTCATACACAAAAAAGACTGTTTACAGCAGCTCTAGTCCTAATTACTAGAATCAAGACAAATGTTCTACATCAGTGAATGGATAAATAATCTGTAGTAAATTATACAATGAACTACCATTCAGCATTAAAGAGGAACAAGCTACTGAGGCATACAACACCTTGGATGGATTTCAAACCCTAATTAATGTTAATTGAAAGAAGCCAATCTCAAATGGTTACATAAAATATATACATTACTTTCACAAAACATTCTCAAAAAGACAAAGCAATAGCAATGAAGGATCAACCTACTGGTTGCTAAGGATTGGGGAGAATAGTATGAGGGAATTTTGGAGTGATGAAGTTGTCTGTATTCTGATTGTGGTCATGGGTACATATTTATATGTTAAAGTCATAGCACTGTACACCTGAAAAAAAAACATTTTACTGTATGATAATTTAAAAAATGAAAGTCGCAAAATGTCTTTGGCTATTACTTATTCCTTAACACACAAGTGGGTTTTTTATGTTTAGGAAAAAGCATCTCCCTCTACTTACATCTCATTGTCTAAGTTAGTCATATGACTATACTTAAATTTATATGTTCAGGAAGAAGGGGAGATTGGATTTTGATTGGCAGACAGCAATATTCACTGCAATAGTATGTAAATTTTCTTTGTAGATTATAATGCTTATCATTATATCAAATGTTTACCCTTTTTTCATAATTTTAATAATTGTTATAGATTTTATTATAGTTCAAAATAATTGACTCCTCTTTTCCTGGTGGGCCACCCTGTAGGAGTAATACAGATCTGCCCCATTATTGTCAAATTTGATCAAATGATTTCCACTGACCAATGAAATGTGAGCAGAAGTGATATATTGCACACCTGAAAAGCAACTGTAGAGCTATTCCATTGTTCTGTCCTTGATTTTTTTCTTGCTACAATGAGACCAACATATAGACTGAATGCAACTGAAGTCTTGAAATAAAGAAGATATTGAGCAGGGCTGCATTGACATATAAATAATAGGTAATGCTAATGTGAAATAATGTGATAATTCACTGATTGAGTAATCTGATAATGTAGAATAGCCTAGTAAAATCTGTTCGTTAAAATAATTATTTTTAATACTTGCATTTTTTCCATTTGTGTTATATAGAATGTTGAAATGGACACTTCTGTGTATGTATAGTTTTGCTTCTTTTATATTACTTCCTTAGGACTTGGTGATAAATCAATGAGAAGAAAATATTGAGTTGCTTCTAAAACCAACTACTTCTTTTAATTATGAGAGCAGTTAACATATGATAGATTACAAAAATGGTGACAAGTCAAATAGGGGATGGTGAGGCCCGTTGTAGACTATAGATAGTTAGATCCTGTTTTATTTATTCAGCAACATTTTTTTGGTTGAGCAGTTTAAAACATTTACACTTAATTACTGATAGGAAAGAACTTAGTATTGTCATTTAAAATTGTTTTCTCTCAGTTATATAGGTATTTCATCTCTCTTTTCTTCTTGTTCTGCCTTACTTTGTGCTTTGTTTTTGTAATTCCATGCTTCAATTTAATATCATTGCTTTAGGTATCTTCTATAAGTATTTTCTTTTCAGTTGCCAGGAAGATTACATAAAACATAACGAACATGTAACAATTTAAACTGACAATACTAACTTCATTCACATACAAAAAGTCTACTCCTTTACATCTGCACTTCTGTTTATGTTACTGACATCACAATTAGCTTTTTAATACTGTACATCCATTAGCATATATATAGTTATTTTTATGTGTTAGTCCTTTAAACTCTTATGCCATAATTCAAAATAACTAATACACCAACATCACAATACTATGGGCTTATGTATTTGTCTGTATATTTACCCTTACTAGAAAGTTTTATATTTTCATATAGGTTAATTTTGCTGTCATTTATTTCAATTTGAAGGACTCCCTTTAGCATTTTTTTGTAGGGCAGCTCTAGTGGTGATAAACTCTCTCAGCTTTTCTTTTTCTGTGAAAGTCATAATTTTTTCTTCATACTTGACAGATGTGCCAACTGTAGTGTTCTTGGTTGACAACCTTTTTTCTATTGGTAGTTTATCAACATATCATATGGCTTGCAAGATTTCTGCAGAGAAAATGTGATAGTCTTATGAGGGCATCATACATATAACAAGTGAATTTTCTATTGTTACTTTTAACATCCTCTTTGTCTGTTCCTTTTGACAGTTTGATAATGTTTCGAGGTGTACTGGGTTTATTGTAATTAGATTTTGTTGAACTTATACTTGTATGTCCATTTTTCCCCTCAATTTTGAGGATTTCTGGACATTATTTTCTTAAATAGGCTCTTTGTTCCTTTCTCTTTTCTTCTAGGACTCTCAAAATGTGATACTGGTCCAACTGATGGTGTCCCACAAGTAGCTTACACTTTCTTCACTTTTCTTCATACTTTTCTTTTTGTTCCTCTGACTCAATAATTTAAAATGACCTGTCTTCAAGTTTACTGATTTTCTTTCTGATTGGCCAATACATTTTTGTTGTTGAAATTCAATAAAAATTTCAATTCAGTTATTGTAATTTTGAGTTCCATAATTTGTTTGAATATTATTTCTATCCTTTTTTGATATTCAGATTTTGTTTAGTGGTTGTGTTGTGTTACTGAGCATTTTTAAGGAGGTTATTTTAAATTGTCAGGTAACTCATAGATCTTTGTTTTTTGGTGTTGGTTTCTGAAGATTTATTGTTTCTATGATTGATTCATCTCTCCCTGTTTCTTTCTAAGTCCTATGATCTTAGGACTTTGTGGATTGATATTTGTGCATTTGAAGAAACCACCACCCCTCCCATTCTATATGGGCTGGCTTTGAACAGAGGAAGGCTTTCATTATTCAGCCTGCCTAGGCATTCTTGCGAGTTTTGAAACCTTTTCTGGGGATTTTCTTTGGGCTACAACATGTAATTTCCCCATTAAAAACGTTTGTCCCTGGTTTCTCAGGATTCCAATTATCTTGTTCCCCCTGTTGTACTGCAGTCTTTCTGATGCTGTAATAGTCCCAGCATTTGCCTTAGTTCACAGTGTCCCCTATGCTTGTGTTCAAAGCATACTATCATTGTAGTCCGTTATTAAAGCAAGTTACAAACCAGTCCCTTGGGCATCCCCCCGAAAGCCAAAATGATGGACACACATTCTACTCTTCTCTTTCCCTCCTAAGGATGAAGCTAGGGTTGGGAGTTTTCTCTTATGTTGCCAGGCAATACCAGGAAGGGGAAGGAATTATGGTAGGAAAAAATAAACTTTGCTATCTACTTTGATGGAGTTTGTGCCTTTGCAAGAAGACAGAATGTGCAGCAAACTTTAACAACTGTTTTCTGGAGTTTTCAGGAAGGTCCATATACTGTTAGGTCAGTGTTCACATTGGTGAAAGAGGTCCTAAGCCTTGCTATTCTGCCGTCTTGCTGAAGTCACCCCTCCCCCTACATTTAAAAAGTTGAATAGGGGCCTCCCTGGTGGCGCAGTGGTTGAGGGTCCGCCTGCCGATGCAGGGGATGCGGGTTCGTGCCCCGGTCTGGGGGGATCCCACATGCCGCGGAGCGGCTGGGCCCGTGAGCCATGGCCGCTGGGCCTGAGCGTCCGGAGCCTGTGCTCCGCAACGGGAGAGGCCACAGCAGTGAGAGGCCCACATACCGCAAAAAGAAAAAAAAAAAAAAAAAAAAAAAAAAAAAAGTTGAATAATTGCCAACATTTTACAATCAGGAGGGCTTCTCTAGTGGTCCAGTTGTTAAGACTCCACACTCCTACTGTAGGGGACATGGGTTCGATACCTGGTCAGGGAAGATCCCACATGCTGCTGTAGTGGGGCCAAAAAAAAAAAGTTTTTGGAAAACTGCATATAAAGGTCTAAGTTTCTAGTCACATTTAAGAGATTAAAAAATCTAAAATTATTGTTTTCATTTTCGCAGGTGGCAAAATTTGAAGTGTGTCTCTGAAAATAAGATCTCCATGTTAGCATGGAGCCTCCTGCACAAGTGAAGGGAAATTAAGTTCCATCTCCCTCCTATGTTTTAGTTGAATTATTCCTTAATTACTGTTGAGTTTTGAGAGTTCTTTATATATTCTGTATGCTGCTTCTTTGTCGGATGTGTGGTTTGCAAATATCGCTTGGTCTGAAGCTGGTCTTTTCAACATATTAGGAAATTCTTTGCATATTTGTCAAAAATTACTTGGGTTTTTGAAGACTGATTCAACCTCCTTGTTATAGGTCTGTTCAGATCTTTTTCATGATTCAGTCTTACTAAATGGTATGCTTCTAGGAATTTATCAATTTCTGCTAGTTTGTTCGTTTGCTGGGGTATATTTGTTCATAGTAGTCTCTTACGACCCTTTGTAATTTGTGTAATTTACGTATTTTGTAATATTCTCCACTTTTATTTATAACTCTGGGTCCTGTCTTTCTTGGTTAGTCTAGCTAAGGTTAGAAAACTTTCATTTTTTTTTACAGAAAACCAACTCATTAGTTTTTTTTTTTAATAAAATTTTTTTTGGCTGCACTGGGTCTTTGTTGCTGTGTGCAGGGCTTTCTCTATTGTGGCGAGCGGGGGCTATTCTTCATTGCAGAGCATGGGCTTCTCATTGCAGTGGTTCCTCTTGTTTTGGAGCATGGGCTCTAGGCACAAGGGTTCAGTAGTTGTGGCACAAGGGCTCAGTAGTTGTGGCTCGCAGGCTCTAGAGCACAGGCTCAGTATGTGTGGTGAATGGGCTTAGTTATTCCACAGCATGTGGGATGTTACTGGACCAGGGCTTGAACCCATGTCCTCCGCATTGGCAGGTGGATTCTTAACTACTGCGCCACCAGGGAAGTCCCAACTCTATTTAGTTTTATTCATCTTTTCTATTGTTTAATCTCAATTTCAATTACTTCTGCTACACTCAAGGCCATGTTGGGAGGTCACAGTGCTTGATGCTCTGTTTTGGGCCACATGCTATCCAGATGCAGCATTTTGTCGCTCTCCATGAAGTGCTGGTACAGCTACATTGAGCGGCAAACTTTAACACAGTGTGTGCAAGCTCTGCAACGATGGTGCACTTTAGGACAAGCTCTATCTGGTACATATCAGAGAGCTTTCAGAAAACCTAATAAAATTAGAATATGGGTCATATGTGAAATTGAGGGTGAGGGGAATTTTTTCTCCTACCCCTAATGGTAATTTTCTAATTCACATTTTCTTTGTAGTGGAAGATAGTTTTTCTATTTTCTTTTTTTTCTTTTCTTTTTTTTTTTTTTGGCTGCACCGGGTTTTAGTAGCAACAGGTGGGATTTTTAGTTACAGCATGCGGGATATTTTAGCTGTGGCATGAAGACTCTTAGTTGGAGCATGAAGAGTCTAGTTCCCTGACCAGGGGTCAAACCTGGGTCCCCTGCATTGGGAGCATGGAATCTTAACCACTGATTCACCAGGAAAGTCCCCTTCACCTGTATTTTGGACAAACCATTTAAGGTGGCCTGCAACTCCTCACACAGCATCTCAAATACCTTATTGTGCTGAGAATGTGTATTTTATACATTTTCATTGGAAGGCTGCTGCTCTCTAATGCTACTTTATCTTTACTCACTAAGCTGATATTCAAGTTGGCAGTATTATTTTCAATGATACAGGTTTTGCTAGTGCAATTTCCCTATTTCAGGATTAAATTGTGACTATCAGATGGTTTGTCCTTAACTTATCTTGCACCAGAAGATAACACTGGGCTTTGCATGCCAAGAGTGTTTGCAATTTATTATATAGACTATAACTCAGGAACAGTTGGAAGGAGGAGATGCATAAGTCAAGTTACATGGAAAGAGCCCAGAGATACCATGTTGTCTGGGGATGAAACCCTGCCTGAAACTTTATGTGTTCACCAAACTGGAAGTTTCTAGGGTTACTTTACACAATAATAAATACATGACAGTCTAAAAGCTAGACCCATCTTTTTAGAGAATATCAGGCATATTTCTAGTGTAATAAGGAGTAATGTTAGCCACTATCTGTGCTACTATCAAACACTGTACTAGGGGTATCATACAATGCAATGAAATAAAAGAAATCAATTTAAAACATAAAAATGGGGCTAAATACAATCTATTTGCAGATGATATGATCATTTATCTGGATTATCTGAGAGATATAAAATTATTAAATAAAATAGAATACAAAATCAACATATTAAAAGCAATCTCCATGATGTAAACAGAGAAATGGAGAACATGATGGAAAATAATACCCCATTTAAACGGCCACCAAAAAAATTTTTAAAAGGTGAGAGAGAATTGAGTATAAACTTAAGAAAACTGCGAAGCCTGCAGAATAAATATAGAACACATATTTGTGAAAACCAAATATAAAGACACCCTATCTTGGATAAGTTCATACTACTTAAAAAGACAGTATCTAAAAAAAAAAAAACAGGACAGTATCTCATAAGTTTTAGAAGACACACATCTCAAAACTCAGAAGCAATAAAAGATTTATAAATTTGACTACATTAAGAAAAGACGTTCACAAAGCAAAACAACACTTTCAACAAGGTAAAAACACTATTAACAAATTGGGATTAATCTTCAAAACATATACACAGAAGAAGATTTAATATCTCTGATTTGTGAAAAAAAAAATTTTAAAGCAAAGGGCAAAACGTGGCTGAAGGGAAAACTGTGTGAACAAAAAATTCATAAAATGAGTTTAAACAAAATTGGCCATCAAACATACAGAATATTCAAAATAAAATTTATGAAATTCAAATTGAAACATCACTAGAAGAATATTTCTCATCTTAAATTTACACAATTAAAGAGTATGGCAGCACATTCTCTGGTGAGGCTATGGGCAAACAGGAACTCTCTTAAATTGATGGTGGGAATTCAAATTGGTAAAAGAGTTCTAGAGAGCAAGCTGGCAATAATACTACCTATGAACTTGCCTTCTTATCCAGCAATTGCACTACTAAAATTTTATGTTGAACATAAACCTGTAATAATAAGAAAATACATTATGGCCAGGATATACAGAACAGCAATATTTGTATAATTGCAAAATATAAAAAACTCCCTTAAATTTGATTAAACTGGACAGTGCTTGAAAAATTGTACTTCCACACAATGGAGTACTGTGCAGTTAAAAAAATCATAGAAGTCTCAAATAGCTTGCTTGGAATGATTTCCAGTGTATATAGTGTTAAACGAACAAGGTACATAGTATGCTTCCATGTAAGGAAGGGGATGAAAGAAAATACATATGTCTGCTCATTTGTGCAGAAGAAATATAGGAAGAATAAAAGAGAGTCTAAAGGAATCAGGTGATTTCAGGGAGTGGCAGGGAAGAAGAAAGATGGAAAGAATAATTGGTTAGTAGGGATGAATAGAGTGACACTTCTCTGACACTTATTTTGCAATGACTGTTGGAAGCATAAGAATGTTTCCCATATATCCCATTTCCCCAATATAAAGTTAAAATACACTATGACTTTAGAGGAACCCAAAACAATATAAACAATTAAGACAAGAGCTTAGATGTATTATAAATGAATAACAGGCCCATTGAATGAATGCGGAAAAAAGGAACTATCTTAATTAACTTTGGTAAATAGTTTGAATACTGTAAAGCTAAAGCTAAAAAAAAAAACCTTTAAACAAAAACTACTGTATTCTGCTTTTACTGTGGGTATAGAATACAGTTTTAAATTACTTTGTATGTGTCCCAGACTTGAAAAAATAAGTTATAGATAATTTACACCAGGTTTTTGTTATTATTGTTGTTGCTTTGGCCCTATTTATTAAAGAGGGTCTAAAAGAAATGACACTCTAGGAGAAATGAACACATCCAAGCTGAAATCTTGGTTTCTAAATGTCATTCTGTAATGAAGTTTCCAGGATTCACTGGAGAAATGGCTGACTCAGGAGTGGGGTAATATTTGCGATGAAAATATAAGATGAAACTGGAACATATTGTGATACCAAAAATAAGGAAATGTTTAAAGAAGGAAGGAAAGAAAGGAGGAGAAGCCATACTGTATGGTAAAAAGAGAAAAATGATAGAGGTAGAGATAGGTAGCATTTAAAGACCATGATAGGTTGAGTTTAAAGACCATGAGAAAACTCTGCTTCTAAATTCAGGTTGGCTTAGTACCTAGGTGTCAGATGGACCTAGGAGGAAGATAATCCTATACATTCAACTGATTAAATAGACCCAGAGTCTCACAGTACAATACCCAAATTCAACTACACAATATAAAATAATGTCTTAGAAATATCATAGAATATCAGAAAATGAATGAAATTTTAGTCAATAGATATCAACCAAGATGAATTAGATACTGGAAGCACCTGAATAAGCTATCATGGGAATTTCCAGAGGACCTGCAAGCGGAGACCACAGAGTCAGGGTCATAAGACACAGGGAACAGTTGACTTTCAAAGACGGGGCCATCAAATTCTCTCACGAGGGGTGGGAATGCCTGGACCATGCTCAGAGGGCCTTGTACAATGAGGTGATGTTTGAGACCTAAAGGAACCTGGTCTCTGTGGATCTCTTTCCTGTACATGTGATCAAGCAGTTACAACCAAAACGAACACTGATACAGGAGAAGTATTCCAAAGAGTGATGTTGGGAAGACCTGAAGGTTATGAAATCAAACATTTTTACCTCAGAGAAATCCAGTAAAATATATATGACTTTGAGTCTCAGCAGAGAGATGATGAAAAGAATTATAAAGGAATACCTAAAATCCATAACAAAAATCTACCAGAAAACTGTTAGAGCTAATCAATGAATTTGGTAGAGTAGCAGGATACAAATTTCATGCACAGAAACCTCTTGTATTCCTATACACTAATTATGAAAAATCTGAAAGAGAAATTAAGGAAACACTCCCATTTACCACTGCAACAAAAAGAATAAAAACCTAGGAATAAACTTACCTAAGGAGACAAAAGACCTGTATGCAGAAAAGACACTGATGAAAGAAATTAAAGATGATACAAACAGATGGAGAGATATACCATGTTCTCGCATTGGAAGAATCAACACTGCAAAATGACTATAGTACCCAAAGCAATCTACAGATTCAATGCAATCCCTATCAAACTACCACTGGCATTTTTCACAGAACTAGAACAAAAAATTTCACAATTTGTATGGAAACACAAAAGAACCTGAATAGCCAAAAAAATCTTGAGAAAGAAAAACGGAGCTGGAGGAATCAGGCTCCCTGACTTCAGACTATACTACAAAGCTACAGTAATCAAGACAGTAAGGTACTTATGCAAAAACAGAAATACAGATCAATGGAACAGGAAAGCCCAGAGATAAAACCACGCACATATGGTCACCTTATCTTTGATAAAGGAGGCAAGAGTATACAATGGAGAAAAGAAAGCCTCTTCAATAAGTGGTGCTGGGAAAACTGGATAGTACATGTAGAAGAATGAAATGAGAACATTTCCTAACACCATACACAAGAATAAATTCAAAATGGATTAAAGACTTAAATGTAATGCCAGACACTAGAAAACTTAGAGGAAAACACAGGCAGAACACTCTTTGACATAAATCACAGCAAGATCCTTTTTGACCCACATCCTAGAGAAGTGGAAATAAGAACAAACAAATGGGACCTAATGAAACCTAAAAGCTTTTGCACAGCAAAGGAAAAATAAACAATACAAAAACACAACCCTCAAAGTGGGAAAAATATTTGCAAATGAAGCAACTGACAAAGGATTAATCTCCAAAAAATAAAAGCAGCTCAGGCAGCTCAGTATCAAAAAAACAAACAACCCAATCCATAAATGGATGGAAGAACTAAACAGACATTTCTCCAAAGAAGATATATAGATTGCCAACAAACACATGAAAACATGCTCAGCATCATTAATTATTAGAGAAATGCAAATCAACACTACAATGAGGTATCATCTCACACTGGTCAGACTGGCCATCATAAAAAAATCTAGAAACAATAAATGCTGGAGAGGGAGTGGAGAAAAAGGAGCTCTCCTGAACTGTTGGTGGGAATGTGAATTGATAGAGCCACTATGGAGAACAGTATGGAGGTTCCTTAAAAAACTACAAATAGAACTACCATATGACCCAGCAATCCCATTACTGGGCATATACCCTGAGAAAACCATAATTCAGAAAGAGTCATGTGCCACAGTGTTCACTGCAGCACTATTTATAATAGCCAGGACATGGAATAAACCTAAGTGTCCTTCGACAGATGAATGGATAAAGATGATGTGGCACATAAATACAGTGGAATATCACTCAGCCATAAAAAGAAACGAAATTGAGTTATTTGTTGTGAGGTGGATGGAACTAGAGACTGTCATACAGAGTGAAGTCAGAAAGAGAAAAACAAATACCGTATGCTAACACATATATTTGGAATCTAAAAAAAAAAAAAAAAAAAGAACAAAAAAGAAAATGTTCTGAAGAACCTGCGGGCAGGACAGGAATAAAGACACAGACATAGAGAATGGACATGAGGACACGGGGAGGGGGAAGGTAAGCTGGGACAAAGTGAGACAGAGGCATGGACATACATACACTACCAAATGTAAAACAGATAGCTAGTGGGAAGCAGCTGCATAGCACAGGGAGATCAACTCAGTGCTTTGTGACCACCTGTGAGGGGTGGGATGAGGAGGGTGGGAGGAAGACTCAAGAGGGAGGATATATAGGGATATAAGTATGCATATAGCTGATTCACTGATTCCATCTCCAATAAACATGTTTTTTTTAAGCTATCATATAAATACTTCATAAAGCAATTATAAATCTCTTCAAAGAAAAGAAAATCTCAACAAAAAAAAAGGTAACAAAAAAGTCTAAATGTAAATTATAGAACTGAAAAACAGATGAATCAAAATTTTAAAAAAAGATTTGGCCCAGTAACAGAATGCAAGAGATAAGAAAAATGCAACAAACAAGGCAGATTTTCAGGATAATCCAAGCTGAACACGGTCGAGTAGAAGGGACCAGTGGGATTATAACACAGTGCTAATATCCATCAAACTACTAGAAAATGGGAGTGGGACTGAAAAATGATTAAAAAAGAAATAGGGGTAAAAACTTCACAAATTTGGCCAAAACATGTATCTACCAAATAAAGAAGCTAAGTGAAATTCAAAATGGTAAAATGTAATCCATACCAAACATAATAATTAATAGCTTCTGAAAACTGACAATGAGAAAATATTGAAAGCAGTCGGACAGAAAAGATTATGGGAACAAGTAGTCTGAATGACAGTGGATTTCTATTTTGAAACAAAAGAGTCTGGAAGGAAATGGCATAGGATTTTTCAAGTACAGAAAGAAAACAATGTCAAGCAAGAATTGCATAGCTAGTGAAATTATCCCTCAGAATTTAAGGAGGGGGACATCCCTGGTGGTCCAATGGTTAAGAATATGCCTTCCAAAGCAAGGGATACAGGTTTAAACCCTGGTTAGGGAACTAAGATCCCACATGCTGTGGGGCAACTAAGCCCACACACTGAAGAGTCCATGTGCCACAACTAGAGAGAAGCCCATGTGTCGCAACTAGAGAAGTCTGCATATGGCAATGAACACCCAGTGCAGACAAAATAAATTTTTTAAAAAAAGAGATTAAGGAGGAACAAAACATTTTGGAACAAAGTAACTCAGAATATTATTTGCTACAAAACACATAATTAAAGAATTCAAAATCAAGTTGTCAAAACAGAAAGGAAATTATAATAGAAGGATTGAAATTTCAAAGAAAGAAGTTCACCAAATATGGGTAAAAATCAGGTGACTAAAACAGATTGTTCTAACTTCTGAGTTTCTTAAAGCATTTTTATAGTTGGAATATAACCATAATACCACTTCATGTAATGCTCAGTATATAAAAAGTAATAATTTCCATTTAAAAAGTGTAAAAGAAAAAGGAAACAAGTTTCCACACTTCAATCCAGGTGGATACAAGTAAGATCAGAGTTAAGTTTCAAATACATGTTGTAAAAGCTGAAGCAACACCTAAGACCATACAAAATTCTCTTACATAGGTCACTATGGAATGATAAAATATGTTCAAATAATGTACAGGAGGTAAGAAAACATTTACAGTATGAGAAACAAGAAAAACTAAAAACATTATAAAGTGGCCATCTCAAAGTGTAAAATATCAATACTAACTGAAATGTAGACAGTTAATATACATCACATATTCAAGACCAAAAGTTTGGCAGGGTGGGTTAAAAAACACAACCCAAATCTCTGATGCTTAAATAAATTTCCATAAAATTCACAGACATAGATTCAGTTTAAAGTAAAACAAGAAAACAGTGTGTGTGGAGGGGAATATACACTATGCCAAAAAAAAAAAGTTTTCAAGTAAGAGTGGCTATGTTAGTATGTGATAAACTAGACTTCAGAGCCAAGAAAATTAGTAAAGGCAAAAGGAGATGTTATATTATGATAGAGATCAACTCACCAAGGAAACATATGATCAGAAGTGTTTAGGGAGTAAATAAAAGTTTGAAAATACTTGAAACAAAACCGGATAGAACTAAAAAATATATATATATATACAAAACCCAAATTTCTTGTTGAGTACTTCAAAAGTCATGATACAGCAAGTATACAGAAAACTAAACACAATATCCCCCCCAAATAAAACAAAACAAAATAAATTAAACCAGCACACCAAATGAACAAATTGAAACATACAGAACACTCCAATCAGCAGCAGAATACATGATTTTTTCAAGTATCCATTAAACAGACTTTCCTGGGACATAACATAAATGTCAAATTAAAAAGCAGTTAAATGATACACAGCATATTCTCTGAGCAAAACGGAACCACAGTAGAAATCATTAGCAAAGGAAACAATAATCAAAAAAATTAACAAACAATTTGCAAGTAAACACACCTATAAGTAATCCTTAAGTCAAAAAGCAAATTCTCACAGGACATTTATAAAAATATATAGAACTGAATGAGAATAAAATACAACCTATTGGAACTACAATCCTGCAGACTGTGGACAAAAACTACATTCACAGAAAGACAGACAAGATGAAAAGGCAGAGGGCTATATACTAGAGGAAGGAACAAGATAAAACCCCAGAAAAACAACTAAATGAAGTGGAGGTACGCAACCTTACAGAAAAAGAATTAAAAGAATGATAGTGAAAATGATCCAAGACCTTGGAAAAACAATGGAGGCAAAGATAGAGAAGATGCAAGAAATGTTTCACAAAGACCTAGAAGAATTAACAAACAAACAGAGATGAACAATACAATAACTGAAATGAAAACTACACTAGAAGGAATCAATAGCAGAATAACTGAGGCAGAAGAATGGATAAGTGACCTGGAAGACAGAATGGTGGAATTCACTGCTGCAGAACAGACTAAAGAAAAAAGAATGAAAAGAAATGAAGACAGCCTAAGAGACCTCTGGGACAACGTTAAAAACAACAACATTCACATTATAGGGGTCCCAGAAGGAGAAGAGAGAGAGAAAGGACCAGAGAAAATATTTGAAGAGAATATAGTTGAAAACTTCACTAACATGGGAAAGGAAATAACCACCCAAGTCCAGGAAATGCAGAGTCCCATACAGGATAAACCAAAGGGGAAACATGCCGAGACACATAGTAATCAAATTGACAAAAATTAAAGACAAAGAAAAATTATTTAAAGCAGCAAGGAGAATATGACAAATAACATTCAAGGGAACTCCCTTAAGGTTAACATCTGATTTCTCAGCAGAAACTCTACAAGCCAGAAGGGAGTGGCATGATATACATAAGTGATGAGGAGAAGAACCTACAACCAAGATTACTGTACCCGGCAAGAATCTCTTTAAGATTTCATGGAGAAATCGAAAGCTTTACATACAAGCAAAAGCTAAGAGAATTCAGCATCACCAAACCAGCTCTAAAACAAATGCTACCGGGAATTCTATACGTGGGAAACACAAGAGAAGAAAAGGACCTACAAAAACAATTAAGAAAATGGTCATAGGAACATACATATTGATAATTACCTTAAACATGAATGGATTAAATGCTCCTACCAAAAGACACAGGTTTGCTGAATGGATACAAAAACAAGACCCATATATATGCTGTCTACAAGAGACCCACTTCAGACCTAGGGACACATACAGACTGACAGTGAGGGGATGGAAAAGATATTCCATGCAAATGGAAATCAAAAGAAAGCTGGAGTAGCTATACTCATATCAGATAAAACAGACTTTAAAATAATGTTACAAGAGAAAAGGAAGGACACTACATAATAATAAAGGGATCAATCGAAGAAGATATAAAAATCATAAATATATATTCACCCAACATAGGAGCACCTCAATACATAAGGCAACTGCTAACAGCTATAAAAGAGGAAATCAACAGTAACACATTAATAGTGGGGGACTTTAACATCTCATTTATACCAATGGACAGATCATCCAAAATGAAAATAAATAAGGAAACAGAAGCTTTAAATGACACAATAGACCAGATGAATTTAATTGACATTTATAGGACATTCCATCCAAAAACAGATTACACTTTCTTCTCAAATGCACATGGAACATTCTCCAGGATAGATCATATCTTGGGTCACAAATCAAGCCTCAGTAAACTTAAGAAAATTGAAATCATATCAAGAATCTTTTCTGACCACAATGCTATGAAATTAGAAATAAGTTAAAGGGAAAAAAACATAAAAAATACAAACACATGGAGGCTAAACAATACGTTACTAAACAACCAAGAGATCACTGAAGAAATCAAAGAGGAAATCAAAAAATACCTAGAGACAAATGACAAGGAAAACACGATGATCCAAAACCTATGAGATGCAGCAAAAGCAGTTCTAAGAGGGCAGTTTATAGCTATACAACCCTACCTCAATAAAAAAGAAAAATCTCAAATAAACAATCTAACCTTACACCTAAAGGAACTAGAGAAAGAAGAACAAACAAAACCCAAAGTTAGAAGAAAGAAAGAAATCATAAATATTGGAGCAGAAATAAATGAAATAGAAACAAAGAAAACAATAGCAAAGATCAATAAAACTAAAAGCTGGTTGTTTGAGAAGATAAACAAAATTATTAAACCATTAGCCAGACTCATCAAGAAAAAGAGGAAGAGGACTCAAATCAATAAAATTAGACATGAAAAACGAGAAGTTACAAAAGACACTGCAGAAATACAAAGCATCCTAAGAGACTACTACAAGAAACTCTATACCAATCAAAGGACAACCTGGAAGAAATGGACAAATTCTTAGAAAGGTATAACCTTCCAAGACTGAACCAGGAAGAAACAGAAAATATGAACAGACCAATCACAAGTAATGAAATTGAAACTGTGATTAGAAATCTTCCAACAAACCAAAGTCCAGGACCAGAAGGCTTCACAGGTGAATTCTAGCAAACATTTAGAGAAGAGTTAACATCCATCCTTCTCAAACTCTTCCCAAAAATTGCAGAGGAAGGAACACTCCCAAACTCATTCTATGAGGCCACCATCACCCTGATACCAAAACCAGACAAAGATACTACAAAAAAAGAAGACTACAGACCAATATCACTGATGAATATAGATGCAAAAATCCTCAACAAAATACTAGCAAACAGAATCCAACAACACACTAAAAGGTTCATACACCATGATCAAGTGGGATTTATCCCAGCAAGGACTCTTCAATACACGCAAATCAATCAATGTGGTACACCATATTAACAAATTGAAGAATAAAAACCATATGATCATCTCAATAGATGCAGAAAAAACTTCTGACAAAATTCAACACCCTTTTATGATAAAAACTCTCCAAAAAGTGGGCATAGAGGGAACCTACCTCAACATAGTAAAGACCATATATGACGAACCCAGAGCAAACATCATTCTCAATGGTGAAAAACTGAAAGCACTTCCTCTAAGATCAGGAACGAGACAAGGATGTCCACTCTCACCACTAACATTCAACATAGTTTTGGAAGTCCGAGCCATGGCAATCAGAGAAGAAAAAGAAATAAAAGGAATACAAATTGGAAAAGATGAAGTAAAACTGTCACTGTTTGCAGATGACATGATACTATAAATAGAGAATCCTAAAAATGCCACCAGAAAACTACTAGAGCTAATCAATGAATTTGGTAAAGTTGCAGGATACAAAATTAATGCACAGAAATCTCTTGCATTCCTATACACTGATGATGAAAAATCAAAAAGAGAAATTATGGAAACACTCCCATTTACGATTGCAACAAAAAGAATAAAATGCCTAGGAATAAGCCTACCTAGGGAGACAAAAGACCTGCACAAAACTATAAGAAACTGATGAAAGAAATTAAAGATGATACCAACAGATGGAGAGATATACCGTATTCTTGGATTGGAAGAATCAATATTGTGAAAATGCGTACACTACCCAAAGCAATCGATTGGAGACCTAAATGTAAGACCGGACACTATAAAACTCTTAGAGGAAAACCTAGGAAGAACACTCTTTGACATAAATCACAGCAAGATCTTTTTTGATCCACCTCCTAGAGTAATGGGAAGAAAAACAAAAATAAACAAATGGGACCTAAGCAAACTTAAAAGCTTTTGCACAGCAAAGGAAACTGTAAACAAGACAAAAAGACAACCCTCAGAATGGGAGAAAATATTCACAAATGAATCAACAGACAAAGGATTAATCTCCAAAATTTATAAACAGCTCATGCAGCTCAATATTAAAGAAACAACAACCCAATCCAAAAATGGGCAGAAGACCTAAATAGACATTTCTCCAAAGACATACAGGTGGCCAAGAAGCATATGAAAAGCTGCTCAACATTACTAATTATTGGAGAAATGCAAATCAAAACTATAATGAGGTATCACCTCACACTAGTTAGAATGGGCATAATCAGAAAATCTACAAACATCTAATGCTGGAGAGGGCATGGAGAAAAGGGAACCCTCTTGCCCATTGGTGGGAATGTAAATTGATACAGCCACTATGGAGAACAGTATGGAGGTTCCTTAAAAAACTAAAAATAGAATTACCATATGATCCAGCAATCCCACTACTGGACATATACCCAGAGAAAACTGTAATTCAAAAAGACACATGCACCCCAATGTTCACTGCAGCACTGTTTACAATAGCCAGGTCATGGAAGCAACCTAAATGCCCATCGACAGAAGAATGGATAAATAAGTTGTGGTACATATATACAATGGAATATTACTCAGCCATGAAAAGGAACGAAATTGAGTCATTTGTTGAGACATGGATGGATCTAGAGACTGTCATACAGTGAAGTAAGTCAGGAAAACAAATATCGTATATTAACGCATGTATGTGGAACTTAGAAATATGGTACAGATGAACCAGCTTGCAGGGCAGAAGGTGAGACACAGATGTAGAGAACAAACATATGGACACCAAGGCGGGGGGAACGTGTGGGTTGGGGATGGTGGTGTACTGATTTGGGCGATTGGG
The DNA here is from genome assembly GCF_964165515.1 of Mesoplodon bidens. NCBI lineage: Eukaryota > Metazoa > Chordata > Mammalia > Artiodactyla > Ziphiidae > Mesoplodon > Mesoplodon bidens. The sequence goes on from NC_138163.1 coordinate 135,392,209, forward strand.
ATTGACATGTATACACTGATGCGTATAAAATTGATGACTAATAATAACCAGTATAAAGAAACAAAGCAACTAATACTAAACTTTCTTTGGGTTATTTGTATGGAAATACATTAATATAAATGTTTCAGACACATGAAATTTCTAAAAATCTTATATGTTCTGGTATAATGTTATGTCATAATTCTAGTTACCACTTTAAAGTATGTATCTCAGAAATAACTAAATTTCCTTGTCAATTGCATTATTATGAACTTTCATCAAATCTTTAACCATGGTCATTTTCAAGTCTTTTATCACTTACAGGCAGTTCTGGGTGTACTCTGATGCTTTTGCAAAAATGTTCCTATAAAAGGGTTTCATCTTCAAGGAATTTTCATGGAAAAGACTGACAAGTACAGGTTTCTGGTAACTGACTATACTGCTGAACTGAATGAATATGCATTTTCAGAACTCTAATGGAAAACTGATGAATTCATAAAAGTGGTAACAAAAGATCAAGATAAAAAAATTAATTACATGGGACTGAGTGACATGATGAGGATGATTGTAATTTGTGACTTTCTGTTTGAATTTAAAAAACAAATACCACTGGGGGGGTGGGAATACAACTTATCAAAATATGCGAGACAACTCTGAAGCACTGAAAATATAATTTATTTTACTAAGTGTATATAGTCAAAAAAGACTTCTAAATCAAACTCAGCTCTTACTTTAAGTAACTAAAAATAGCAAAACCAAAGCAAAAAAAAGAAGGAAACATAAGAGAAACTGAATGTGCAAAATAATAAATCAATAACACAAAATTCTAGCTCTTAAAAAATAAAAGTTAGCAATACTGACAAAGACAGTGCACACAAAATCGCAAAACGCCAACAATAAATAAGACAGGATATCTCTATACATCCTGTACCATTAAAAGGGTAATAATGAAAGATGAATAAAATTAACTTGTAAAAAATGGAGCAATTCCTCAAAATTTACAGGAATGTAAAATGGTAGTCACTCTGGGGAAAAAAAATTTAAGTAAATGTGCAAAGACTATACAACGTAGTAACTGCCCTTGAACATTATCCCAGAAAAATAAAAATGTATATCCACACAAAGACCTGTACATGAACACAGTGACTTTATTCATAACAGCCCCAATATGGAAACAAAGTTCTTTGATGGGTGAATGGCTAAGTAAATTGTGGTACCTCCATACCATGGACTACTACTCACCAGTTAAAGCAAAAAGCAAAAAAAAAAAAAAACAAAAAACAATCCAGATACAAGCAACAACGGGGATACATCTCCAGGAATTACAGCATGTGAAAGAAGCCCTTCCCAAAATATGGCCTATTTTGATTCCCTTTGTAAAACATTCTTAAAATTTACTAAATTACAGAAATAGAGAACATACAATGTTGCCAGTGGTCAAGTACAGGTAAAGGAAAAAATGAAGGTGAGTTTTAATATAAAACGGATCCATGTGGTGAAGTACAAACTCTGTATATTTACCATATCAATGTTAGTATCTTGCTTATGATCCTACACTGTAGTTTTGTAGAATGTTACCACTGAGGGGACGTGAGTAAAGTTACATAGGTTCTTTGCATTATTTTCTTACAATTTCATTCCAATCTCCGATTAAGTGAAAATAAAAACTTTACTGAGGGGCTTCCCTGGTGGCGCAGTGGTTGAGAATCTGCCTGCCATTGCAGGGGACACGGGTTCGAGCCCTGGTCTGGGAAGATCCCACATGCTGCGGAGCAACTAGGCCCATGAGCCACAACTACTGAGCCTCCACGTCTAAAGCCTGTGCTCCGCAACGAGAGGCCGCGATAGTGAGAAGCCCGTGCAGTGTGATGAAGAGTGCCCCCTGCTTGCCATAACTAGAGAAAGCCCTCGCACAGAAACGAAAACCCAACACAGCCAAAAAAAAAAAAAAAAAAAAAAAAACCTTAACTGAAGCAAAATACATTGTTACCCTAATTATAGTCTATCAAATTCAAAATCAGCATAATAGAAAGATTCCTCAAACACAAAAGCTTTGTAAACATTTAGCAATTCCAAATTTGCTATTGTGGGAGACAAAAGCACTTTACTCAGCCAGCCAGAATGAGTTTCTACTCCTCCATCCCTTAGTCCCTTGTTAGGATGAAGATAATTTCTACCTCAGAGGAACTGTGGGAGATAGATGGGAAAATGCATGGAAGTCCTTTGCACAATATTATCTACAAGTGCATAATAAATGGTAACATATAAGTGTCATACAAACAAACAGGAAAGCTGAAAGGTGCTTCTTTATTTCCAAAGCAAAATGCCAAATGAGTTCGTTAAAATACTGAAACACTAACATTATTGAATAAAGGAATCTAGGTCAATCCTACAAAAAGTTCATTGCAGTTGGTAATTTCTCTAGCATATACCAAATACCAACATACTCTCATAGGGGGATTTCTGGACATAACTGACCACACCACTCTCAACTTCATAGTATTTCCCCTAGAATGGCAGTCTTTACTACCATTACTTCACTAAGAAGCTCAGATTAATATCATTTGCTATGCTAATGTCTTTTCATTTTATATCTTTTCAGGATAATGGGGACTAGGTTGTTCCAAAAATTCTGACTTGACCAACATTACCACTTGTTCTTTTAGTTTTTCTCTTCTCTCATTTCTTCATTGTGAGTTGTAGTTCCAAGGTACATTTGGTCTTTCTCTCAACTTTGTTACCCTAACTTCTAACTTCCAGCCAAAACCACTCCTTAATTCCAGACCCACAAATAGTTTATTAACAAATTAAAATTACTTAGATGGTCTAATGACACTGTAGCCCTATGCTGTGCCTTTTGAATTTGTTAAAAGCACTCTCTCTACTGGGAAGACAACCAAATGTGGCTTGTGGACTTTATTCCCTAAAATGCTTCCCCAATCTGTGCCTTTGAACTCCATTCTCATCTGAACTCTTTTGAGTTCAAGCCCAAAGCATTTCTTGATCTTCTATTTTTAGAAATATCCCTCTAGGAGGTGTGTAAGTAACAAATGGAGCATGTTAAACAGGACGAATATTGCAAATTTAATATTCTCTTGTTTAAAACCTGTAGAAAACTCCATTTCTTAACTGCAGCAAAGGTTTACAATGACTGAGACTTTATATTATAAAAGTATTATACGGGCTTCCCTGGTGGCGCAGTGGTTGAGAGTCCACCTGCCGATGTAGGGGACACGGGTTCGTGCCCCGGTCCGGGAAGATCCCACATGCCGCAGAGCAGCTGGGCCCGTGAGCCATGGCCGCTGGGCCTGCGCGTCTGGAGCCTGTGCTCTGCAACGGGAGAGGCCACAACAGTGAGAGGCCCGTGTACTGAAAAAAAAAATAAATTAAAGTATTATACTTCTATTTTGTCCAGTAGTCTGTTAACTTCCTCAGTGCCTTAAGTCATGTCAAAATACTTGAAGTTCCCAAACATTCATGTTTTGTGAGGTGTGAGAAAAGTAGATGACTTATATCTGTCCTGAAATGCAAATCCTAAAAATACTTATTATTTGATATATTTACATGAATCTCCCAAATTAGTGATAAAACTCTTGTGTGTAAGGACAGAAGGAAAAGTTCACATCTTTTCCATACTTGTCTTTCAGGAAATGGTAAAGAGGCAGTCATTAATAAATTAAAATATGTATCACAGAAACATAAAAGAGGAAAAAGAAAAAAACCTTACAGCACAGATCCTACATTTATCTAAATTCACACTGTAAGAGCTTAAACTTCAGCTGATCAAATACAACTATTGTAATATTTCATTTTATTTTAAAAAACTACTTTATTAAGGTATGATTCACATATATAAAAATCCTAATTTTCATTTTACACCTTTGGAAAAGTGACTTAGGTTTTATTCCAAAATGCAAAAGCCACGATATTTTGTAAATGATAATTTAAGCAAGTTGAATTACACATTCATGTTGGAAATGTAAACTAATTTTCACAACACCAAGAAAAGTTCTTATTAAATTGGCAACATAGAGAAAAGAATGACTAAGTTATTACTGCTTTCTGAATTAGTATCCCGTTATATGCAACTTGTGGATTAGGTTCTTTTTCTAAATAATGTATGTGATATTATACAAATCTGTTTAATTAAAAGGTACTAGGGAGAACTGTACAATTTGGCAAAGCATAAAGACCCTGTGCTCACCTCCTACTACGAGCACACCAAAATCAAAACTTTTTGTAGAAAAACCACCATCTTCTTCAACTAAAGATACAAACAGGGTCTTCCCTGGTGGCGCAGTGGTTGAGAGTCTGCCTGCCGATGCAGGGGGCACACGGGTTCATGCCCCAGTCCGGGAAGATCCCACATGCCGTGGAGCGGCTGGGCCCATGAGCCATGGTCGCTGAGCCTGCGCATCCGGAGCCTGTGCTCCGCAATGGGAGAGGCCACAACAGTGAGAGGACCGCATACCGCAAGACAAAAAAAAAAAAAGATACAAAGGAACCACAGGGAGAAGGGTAGGAGGGGCAGAATTGTGATACAGTCAAACCCCATACCCCTGGGTGGTCTACCCACAAATGGGGAATAATTACAAATGCACAGATTCTTCCAAATGAATGAGAGGTCCAAGCCACATGTTGACTACCCAGTGTAAGGACCATGCACCAGGAAGACAAGCCCCCAGAACATCTGGCCAGTAGGAGTTACTTCCAAGAAATCCACAGGGCTGTGGGAAAGACTCCACTCTTTAAGTGTGCATAGAAAATTTCACACACTCTGTGATTCAGGATAGAAGCAGTAATTTAATAAGAGCCTGGGCCAGAACTACCTGGTCACCTGGGAGTCTCCCAGAGAGGCAGGAAGCAAATGGAGCTCACCCTGGGGACAAAGACACTGGTGGCAGCCAATTTTGGCAGCTCATTCTACTATGAGGACACTGGTGTTGGGAAACATTTGGAGTCAAACCCCTAGTTTATCAGCCCCAGGACCCAGCCCTGCCCGAGTCCAGCAGCCAGTAGGCACCAGTTACAGAGGTGTCTCAGGCTAAGCAACCAAGTGGGCATAGCCACAGTAGACCGAACAGCATTCAGGCACCTTAAGACCCCCTGAGCCCATAAGCCACATTTGGACACAGCCATACCAAGGACCATGAACCTACACAACAGTGGGAAGGCCCCAGGCTCAAGACCTCCATGACCCTCCAGCCAGAGACCCTGGGAACCAGCTCTACCCATCAGGGGGCAGACACCAGCTTCAAGTAAACCACAGCCCTGCAGTCTGTGGACATGGTCTGCACATCAGTTGGTCAGACATTGCCTGGGACCAGCTGGGTCTGGACCCCACCCACTAGCAAGCCAACACAAGCTTCAAGACACCCCGAGCCAGGCACCAAGTTATATAAGTAACCAGCCCCACCTACCAACGATTTCACACCAGCTGCTCTTGGGGCCCCTAGGCCCTGCAGTCAAACCCCAGAACACAACTCTGCACACCAATGAGCCAGTACTAGCCCCAAGGCTCCCTATGGTTCTGCAGTTAGCCACCTCATGACCCAGTCCAGTCAAACAGTGTCTGGCACCTTCTGCAAGAGGCAGTGCCTGACAACCAATTGGACCCAGAGCCAATCAAACCTATCAGAACACCCACACAGTGCACCACAATGAATGCAGCCCTCTTAGGGGGCATCACTACAGCATACAGTTCTGGTAACCAAAGGGGAGAGTGCTTCTGGGACACATAGGACATCTAGAAAAGGCCACGTCTCCAACGATGGTAAATGTAACCAACCTGCCAGATACATACAAATATGAACAGCAAGTTAGCAACATGAGAAAACAGAGGAACATGCTCCAAATTAAAGGAGAAGATAAAACTTCAGAAGAAGTGAGTGAAGTGGAGATAGGCAATCTACCTGAGAATGAGATCAGGCAAGTGATCATAGAAATGATCAAAAAACTCAGGAAAATACAGGTACAGAGCAAGAAGACACAAGTTTTAAACAAGTTTTAGAAAATATAAAGAACCAAACAGAGATTAAGAAATCAGTAAGTGAAACAAAAAAATACACTTAAGACAATCAACAGTAGACTGATACAGAGGAACAGATCAAAGAGCAGGAAGACAGAGTAGCAGAAATCAGTGATGCTGAACAGACAAAATGAAAAGAAATGAGGACACTTTAAGAGACCTCTGGGACAACATCAAGCTCACTAATACCCACATTATACGAGTCCCTAAAGGAAAAGAGAGAAAAGGGCTGAGAACATAACTGAACAAATAACAACTGAAAATTTCCCTAACCTATGAGGGGAAACTGTCAGTCAAGAAGCACAGCCCAAACTGGATTAACTCAAAGAGGAAAACTGTAATAAAAATGACAAAAACTAAAGATAAAAAGAAAACATTTAAAGGGTAAAAAAATTAATAAAAGTGAGGGTAAAGTAACAAATGACATACAAGGGAACTCCCATAGGGCTATCAGATGACCAAGAAAACTCTACCCAAAAAGGCTCTTGTTCAGATTTGGTGGAGAAATCAAAAGCTTTACAGACAAGCAAAAGCTAAAACAGTTTGGCACCACAAAGCCAGCTTTACAACAAATGTTAAAGGCACTCTTCTAGGTGAAAAATAGAAGGAAGGACACAACATGAAAATCATGAAAGGAAAAAACTCATCAGCAAAGAGAAACATACAGTAAAGATAGGAAATCATTCATGCACAAAACCAATATTAAAATTAAAAGAGTATAAACTAGTAAAATCATCTATATCCACAATAAGCAGTTAAGGATACACAAAACAAATAGATGTAAAATATGATATCAAAAACAGTAATCCGGGCTTCCCTGGTGGCACAGTGGTTAAGAATCTGCCTGCTAGCCACAGAGCACAGGGAGATCAGCTCGGTGCTCTGTGACCGCCTGGAGGGGTGGGATGGGGAGGGTGGGAGGGAGGGAGATGCATGAGGGAAGGGATGTGGGAACAGATGTATATGTATGACTGATTCACTTTGTTATAAAGCAGAAACTAATTTAAAAAATTAAAAAAAAAAAAAAAAAGAATCTGCCTGCTAATGCAGGGGACACAGGTTCGATCCCTGGTCTGGGAAGATCCCACATGCCGCGGACCACAACTAATAAGCCTGTGCTCTAGAGCCTGAAAGCCACAACTACTGAGCCCACATGGCACAACAACTGAAGCCTGTGCACCTAAAGCCTGTGCTTCCCAACAAGAGAAGCCACGACAATGAGAAGACTGCGCACTGCAATGAAGACCCAACACAGCCAAAAATAAATAAATAATATATATATATATATATATATATATATTTTTTTTAACCCAGTAATCCTAGACTTCCCTGGTGGTGCAGTGGTTAAGAATCCACCTACCAATGCAGGGGACACGACTCAAACCCTAGTCCGGAAAGATCCACCATGTTGTGAAGCAACTAAGCCCGTGTGCCACAATTACTGAGCCTGTGCTCTAGAGCCCATGAGCCACAATTACTGAAGCCAACGCGATTAGAGCCCATGCTCTGCAACAACAGAAGCCACCACAATAAGCCTGCGCACCACAACGAAGAGTAGCCCCCCCTCTGCCGCTGCAACTAGAGAAAGTCCACACGCAGCAACGAAGACCCAACGCAGCAAAATAAATAAATAAAATTTTATTAAACAAATAAAACAGTAATCCTGAGGAGAGGGAAGTGAAAATCAAGGACTGTAAAAATGTATTTTAGAAGATCAGAAACTTCAAACAATCATATGCATATGTATGCGTGTGTGTGTGTACTTATATATAAACCTCAGGGTAACCAAAAGTCAAAAATCTGTAACAGATACACACACACAAAGGAAAAGAAATCCAAACATAAGTAATTAAGGGGCTTCCCTGGCGGTCCTGTGGTTAATACTCCATGCTTCCACTGTAGGGGGCGTAAGTTTGATCCCTGGTTGGGGAATTAATATCCCATGGGGCACGCCATGCAGGTAAAAAAGGAAAAAAAAATCATTAAATCACAAGAGGTGAGAACAAAAAAGACCTATAAAAATACCCACAAACGGGGCTTCCCTAGTGGTGCAGTGGTTGAGAGTCCACCTGCCGATGCAGGGGACACAGGTTCGTGCCCCAGTCTGGGAAGATCCTACACAGTATGGAGCAGCTTAGGCCCGTAAGCCATGGCCACTGAACCTGTGCGTCCAGAGCCCATGCTCTGCAACGGGAGAGGCCACAACAGTGAGAGGCCCGCGTACTGCAAAAAAAAAAAAACAAAAAAAAACCCACAAACAACAAAATGGCAATAACATACACTTAGTCCAAATGTAAATGGACTAAATCTCCCAGTCAAAAGCGATAGGGTGGCTGAACTGATGTGAAAACAAGACCTACCCACAGGTTGCCTACAAGAGACTCACTTCAAATCTAAAGACACATGTAGATGGAAAGCAAGCGGATGGAAACACTATTCAAAACAAATGGAAATCAAAGGAAAGCTGGGGTAGCAAAATCTATATCAGACAAAATAGATTTTAAAATAAAGATTGTTACAAGAGACAAAGAAGGACATTCATTACATAATGATTAAGGATTAATCCAAGAAGAAGATGTAACAGTTATAAATATACATGCACCCAACACAGAGCACCTAAATATAAAGCAAATATCAACAGACACAAAGAGAGAAATCAACAGTAACACAGTAAAAGGAGGGGACTTTAACACTCCACTTACATCAGTGGACAGAGCATACAGACAGATAAATCAGTAAGGAAACACTGGCCATAAGTAACACATTAGACCAAGTGGACTGCATAGATATATATATAGAACATGTCATCCAAAAGCAGCGGAATATTCATTCTTCTCAAGTGCATATGGAACATTCTCCAGAATAGATCACAAGCTAGGCCCCAAGACAGCTAGAAACCATAAAACCCCTAGAAGAAAACAGAGGTGGAATAGTCTTTGACATAAATCATAGTAATATTTTGGATCTGTCTCCTAAGGTAAAAAAAATACAACCAAAAAACCAAACAGAACCTAATTAAACAGAAATGCTTTTGCAGAGCATTCATTTCCATCAACAAAAAGACAACCTCATGAATGGGAGAGAATATTTACAAATGACATGGTTGATAAAGAATTAACATACAAAATATATAGAGTTCTTACAAATCAATATCAAACAACCTCCAAATAACCCAATCAAAAAATGGGCAGAAGACCAGAAGACACATTTTCCCAGATGAACAACGAACACAGGAAAAGATTGTTAACCATCACAGAAATGTAAATTAAAACCACAATGAGGTATCACCTCTTGCCTGTCAGAATGGCGGTCATCAAAGAGACCACAGTCACCAATGTTTGTGAGGATGTAGAGAAAAGGGGACCTTCCTACACTGTTGGCCAGAATGTACATTGGTGCAGCCACTATGGAAAATTGTTTGGAGGTTTCTCAAAAAACTAAAAAGAAAACTACCATATGATCCAGTAATTCCATTCCTGGGTATATATATGCAACAAACCCCAAAACACTATTTGAAAAAATACATGCACCCCAATGTTCATAGCATTATTTACAATAGCTAAGATAAGAAAGTGACCTAGGTATCCTTTAAGAGATATGTGTTTATAAAGAAGATGTGGTATACAGCCACAATGGAATACTACTCAGCTATAAAAAAAAAAAAGAAATGTTGCAACAACATGGATGGACTTGGAGGGTGTGATACTAAATGAAATAAGTCAGACAGAGACAAACACTGTATATCATTTATATGTAGAATCTAAAAAATAAAATTAGTAAAAATAACAAAGACTCACAGATACAGAGAATAAATGAGTGGTTACCAGTGGAAGAGGTGGGGGGAGAGCAAGATAGAAGTAGGGAACTCACAGGTACAACTTACTATGTACAAAATAAATAAGGTACAAGGATGAATACACAGGGCATAGCCAATATTTTATAATAACTATAGATAGAATATAACCTTTAAAAATTGTGAATCATTATGCTGTACACCTAAAACGTACATAATATTGTATCTCAACTTTTGGTAAAAAGGCATACCAGAAAAAAAAAGGCTTGGGTGGAGTCCATCTTAACAAGTCTTATACCTCCTGCAGTAAAATAACGACCACCTCCAAAATCCAATTTATAAAGGCTATTAAACTGATGAAAGAAAATAGGAAACAGAAGACTTCTTTCATGTAGATATACTTTTAAGTGATGTTGGTATATGTGATTTCATGTCCTGTTCTCTACTGCTTTAAAGACTGTAAAATTCTGTGAAGTAAAATTCTTGACAGGCAATCCAAATAAAACTAAGGCTTTTTTATGTGCAGGTAAATACAATAAGTTCAATTTATATGAACCTTGGCAATAAATCATCTCAAAAAGAGATGAAACAATAAGATGCTCTGTAAGAAATATAAAATAGAGCTAGTTAAAAAAATTCAGATGTAGCACTAATACATTATAATATAAACATAATACTTTATAAGTCTCCTGATGGTTAAATTTTAACTTTTGTTTCAAAAGAGTCTGTCTTGAGTTCTATCATCAATGACCTATGGACAAAAACCATTCACATGAAAATCAGAAAATATAGCTGTTAAAATAATACGAGTGGCATTTTCTAGTTTTCTTAACTAAAATGGAATTATAATTACTTCCTTTTGAAATTATATATACATGTGTATACATATGTGTATCTATATGTATGTATATATATATGATTACTGTTAAGATTTCAATTATTGAAAAACTGTTACCTAAATTTAATAAAATATGCACTTTTTATCTTTAAATTATTTCTAGAAAGTTATTTGACAAAAGTACTTCATTAATACAATCATAAAGGCATTTCACCAGAGAGGATTATAAATTCTCTATACATTTGCATAATTCATTTGTAGAACTTTACCAAAACTCCCTGGAAAACTGTTAGAAAGAAAAATGTGATAAAATGAGAATACAGGCCAAAAGCTTCACCAAGTACAGGTAGAAAACAAGGAATTCTTACAAAATGGTTAATGGTTAATTAAGAGTAGTTTGTTCATATGAAGTAAAAAACCTTCACCCTATTAAAATTTACTAGTGATACAGAATTTGAATATATTCCTCCCTCCCCTCACTGAACCATGTTGTACAAGCAGAAAATCATGAAATTTTAAGTCATGTAATATATTTGTTCTTAGAGTGGAGGCCATCATTCTCAATCTCCTCTTCATAATAAACAAGATTTATCAAACCTACATAATGTTCTCTTTAAAATCTTAACTTCACTATTCATTTCCTACTCTACACTTTTCTGGTACTTTTTTATTGGCGATCACTGCAATAACTGAAACCTAACAAATGAGATGAAAGACATTTACTTTCAAAATAAACATACTTTTGCAAGTAGTACTTTACAGTAGGCACATCAGAAACTACCATATATGTGAAAATTCAAAACTTTGCTTTATATTTTTACAATTATATATTGTATTATATATGTTATACATGTGTGTGAATATATATGTACATATAAAATATATATAATCAGATTTGAAAATGAATAAAATCTGGGTCTTTACACAAAGTCTTTCTACAACTCAAACAGTGGAAAACCCTCTGAACATTAAACAACTTTAACAAAAGATTCTGTACAATGCTGAACAGTTTTATTTACACATACAAAATGTAAAAGGAGTAGTGTTTAAAATTACAGAGCTTCTTAATATTTAACAGCAGGCAACCTCAAAAAAAATAACATTCCTTTCACAAATATTTTCAAGCAATAAATATGTATTCATAAATAGTGTAAATCTGTATTAAGATTAGAAACAAAATCACAAATTTAAAGTTTATTCCTTAGTCTATGTGCAATCCATTATCTTTGAATCTTTGTTATTAGGCTACTAAATTTTAAAAAGTTTTAATTTGGAACCATTATGGCCTCAAAACAATACAGAAAAACTTGATGCAGTTAAAAAATATTTTTCTCTTTTAATTTTTCACATTAAAAAAGTTAACCAAAGATTTAAATGTATTAACTATCTTCACAAACAAATGGCCAGTGAGGACAGTATATCTTCCCCAGGAAACTTCTGAAAGGATAAAATATAGATGAAAACTAATTTATCAGTCCAGAAACAGAGAAACAAACAACAAAAAAGGTATCATCAAGTCAGTAGTCTGTTGGACAATGCCAGTTTTGTCAGATATCATAAAACATGTGATAATTATTACTAAGTAAAGCTGGATCATCTTGGAGCAGAAAAGTGCTCTCCTACATCCAGTTGTTTCACAATATTCTTGGAAGGTTGCATAGACATTAGCTTTTAGTCAGCACTCTTATGAAGCAGCTACAAACCCAGTGGTGCCGAACTTTCCTGAAGATCAGAAAAGGTGTCATTTAATATTTATGGAACAATATCAAGAAGAGGAGGATGATACTGAAGGAGCCTAAAATTAAAAGTGAGGTGTATTAATCATTTTAGTATATTATTAATCTTTAAAAGTGTTCTCTAGTTTATGGCTATAAACAATATACAGCCTACTTATGAAGTGAGTTAGAAAGAAACACCAAGTCATAAGAAAGTTCAATAGCCTGCTAATTGATGTGCTTTTATTATGTCCTTTAGGACCATATTTCTAAGAGTTCTAAATTGTTACCCTCATTTTTCTGTACATCATTTAGTCATAAAAACTTATAGGACATACCAAATTGACTGCTAAAACATAGAATTTGTGGAAAACTTTTAAAATTTCAATTAAAATTTCACTAGTTATTGTTTCATGAACATTTCTCAGCTAGAGTATATATATTGCAAATATTTCTCATAATTTTTCTCTTTTTTAAGCAATCCTAGGCACCATTCAATTAAAAATACTACAAACTAAATTTCAATATTTAGAACAAAAAGCACTTGACCAGTATTAACAACTCATGAATAACTGTAATTCCATTCATAAAGCCATTCAAAGTCAAAAGTAAAGGCAACCTGTCTTTGACATTAAAACATGCAGAATTCACAAACTTCTGAATTTAGTTTCATGCATCTTATAAACTGTACCATTAATCAAAATCCATCAAATATTTCCATGAGTTTAAAAGATAACAAGAACTAGATTTTAAATAAATACAATTAAGCTCTGAAAATAGAAGAATATTGAAAACATAATGATTTTTCTTTAGATCACACCTACAGAAGTAACCAACATTTGGTTTTATCAATTAAGTCAAGTAGCATAAAGACTATGATAATATTCTAAAAGTACACAAAGATTTTTAAATGTAATTATTGTTATTATTTAGGCCATTGCCACTGAAAAGGACAAACAGTAATATATATTAATTTGATAAACGTCTTCGAAGTATGAAAAAGAGGAATATTTTCTTACACATCATCTATTGAACCAATGGAACCAATATACATCTTATTAACCAATATACATCTTATTAATCCTTATTAACTAGTTAGCAAAAATAAACACTGCTGCTTCACAACCCAGCTAACTATGTACTCTCACATGATGAATTCACTTACTAATGTAAACTGGTCATATACTTGCATGAGGTCCTCCATTTTGTATTCTTCTAGCACCACAAAATTGTCCAGATTTCCACTTCTTTTTCGTGCACAGTCGTGGCAATGTACTACGTATGTCTTTTGAGAATTGCTTTCATTACTGACAAAAAGAAGATCAAAAACCTCCACCTATTTTATAAGAGAAAAAGCACTGAACAGAGACTGTTGAATTTATTTGCACAACTTATAAAACTATGGAATTCTACTTTACATGAAAATGTGGACAGTTATTTTTGTCTAAATGCTGGGACTTAAAAAAGCCACAGGGTTGTATGTTTGAGATACCAGGTTTATTTTGTAGGACATCCAAAGACAAGGGTAATGTTATATATTTAGAGATTAAACTAATGGAATGAAATCTTCATTATAATCACTAATTAAAGTTTAATCAAACATTTATAAGGATCAGCCTATATTTATTTTCCCCAGAATATCAGAAGAAAACTAGAAAAAAGTGATAATGATTTTTTTACTTCTTCATGATAGTATTCATAGTGTTCCAGTTTTGGTTGTCTCTCTCTCCTCACGCTGAGCTCCACAAAGGTTGTGACTAAACTATTTTATTCATTTTTGGACTCTTAGATATCATAGTGCTTAGTTTGGAAGCAAACCAAACCAAAATAATAATAATAATAATAAAAGTAAAGGAAAAAAAGAAAAATGGAAAAGCGAAGGAGAAAAAGGAAACAAACACTTGAATGAATGAGATTATTTTCAAGAGCCCAAAACTCACAGATGACTAATAAAGAGTGTTCACTTCTAAGACTACTATATTAAGGAAGATAAATAAGTACAGGGTGTATTCATGAACTTTAGCATACCAAAAGACAGTAAGTGCATCTTAGAAAGAATGTTGAGTTGCAATGACTCAGACAGGAAAATGGGTAATAGACAGAATACTTGTTTTCATATACAGAATAGATTCTTATTTATCTGAGGTATAATACCTAACCAGAATCTGTTTGGCCTTATAATAATATACTTCAATGAGGCTATACAATATTAAAACAGCCAACAGATTTAATCAGTATATCTCATAACTGTAACACAATTTCAAGATCTAGTTCAGACCTTTCCAAGTTCTAGGCAAGTGATCTGACTTGTTCAGTGATTAGAAACTCATCACCTCAAATAGTCTTGGAACAACCGAATTAAACTTAAAAGTTTTTGCGCAGCAAAAAAACCCCATAAACGATACGAAAAGACAGCACTCAGAATGGAAGAAAATATTTGCAAACGAAGCAACTGACAAGGGATTAATCTCCAAAATACACAAATAGCTCATGCAGCTCAGTATCAAAAAACCAAACAACCCAAACAAAAAATGGGCGGAAGACCTAAATAGACATTTCTCCAAAGAAATGACCATACAGATGGCTAAAAGGCACATGAAAAGATGCTCAACATCACTAATTATTAGGAAATGCAAATCAAAAGTACAATGAGGCATCACCTCATACCAGGTACAATGACCATCATTAAAACATCTACAAACAATAAATGCTGGCGAGGGTGTGCTGAAAAAGGAACCCTCTTGCACTATTGGTGGGAATGTAAATGGATACAGCCACTGTGGAGAACAGTATGGAGGTTCCTTAAAAAACTAAAAATAGAACTACCATATGACCCAGCAATCTCACTACTGGGCGTATACCCTGAGAAAACCATAATTCAAAAAGACACATGCACCCCAACGTTTACTGCAGCACTATTTACAATAGCCAGGACATGGAAGCAACCTAAGTGTCCAATGACAGATGAATGGATAAAGAAGATGTGGTACATAAATACAGTGGAATATTATTCAGCCATAAAAAGGAATGAAACTGGGTCATTTGTAGAGATGTGGATGGACCTAGAGTCTGTGACACAGAATGAAGTCAGTCAGAAAGAGAAAAACAAATATAGTGTACTAACACATATATGTGGAATCTAGAAAACTGGTACAGAAGAATTTATATGCAGAATAGGAACAGAGGTGCTGCATAGAGAATGGGTGTGTGGACATGGGGGAAAGCAGAGGGTATGACGAATTGGGAGATTAGGATTGACTTAAATACACTACAATGTGTAAAACAAATAGCTAGTGGAAACCTGCTGTATAGCACAGGGAACTCAGCTCAGTGCTCTCTAGTGACCTCCTAGTTGGGTGGGATGGTGGGGTAGAACGGGGTCCAAGAGGGAGGGGATATATGTATACATATAGCTGATTCACTTCACTGTACAGCAAAAACTAACACAACATTGTAAAGCAATTACAAAAAAAATGCAGAGTTCATAAGGTTTTCTATTACTATGAACAGGCAGTAACGTACTTTAGGGACCCCAGTAAAAAAGTTGCATTTCTTCAACTTGTCATCATTTGCCATTTGATCAACTATCCTGTTGATTTTACTTTCTAAACACTTCTCCTTTTCTTCTTCCTTTCTTTTATATCCCTAATACTACCTATGAGTCTCAGCCCTCAGTTAACTTCTATTAACACCATTCTAGGGATTTCCCTGGCAAGTCCAGTGGTTAAGACTGTGCTTTCACTGCAGGAGACATGGGTATGATCTGGGAACTAAGATCCCACATGCCTCGTGATGCAGCCAAACAAACAAACAAATAAACCAAACACACTACCCATTCTAGTAGTCTCCCAACTAAGCTCTTCACTTTCTACCTACATCCTCTTCAATGATCAACTACCACTCCCTGAAACACGTATCCTGACTTAAGAGTCCCTTGCTCTAAAATTTTTAATGACCTTAGAATAAACATCAGATTCCTTAAATTCAAGATGCTCGCAAGCTACACACCATCTCTTACACATTCTGAAAATATTTGCTACATTTTCTAGCCACACTGAACTACTTAACCTCTTTATTATGTACACTACTTGTTTCCCCATCTGCTTTATTCTCCAATTCAATGCTTTATTCTCCAATTCAAGCCATTTTTCGCCTGCTGAAATCAAATTCATCCTTCAAGGGGCTCCGATGGTAATGTTAGAAAATCATTTTTCGTAAATATTTGTATAATAGTCTGTATATATGCCCATAGTCATTACGGTTTCAAATATATATCACATTTAGTTGTTAATAAATTGTATTATCCAAGTAGAATATAATCTCCTCCAGAACAGCTACCATATCTTTATCTTTGTACTTTTTACAAGTCTTGGTCACAATAGAAAAAAATTAAAAATTTATGAAATTAACTAGAAAGGACTTAACACTTATCAGCCTAGACCTATACTGAAATAGACCCAGTTTGCTAGCAACTGTGTACTTACTACGAATTGTTCCTGATTTAAAATCTGAGATGATAATCATCTGGTAAGAAGGTACAACACAAATACCACTGTTAGGGGATATTTCTGAGTTAATATTTAATGAAATATTATACCATCAAATGAAAATTTAATACAATTGCTATGATAGTCAATTTCCATAAAATACATTAAAGTATAGGTAAATTTGTAATTAAAAAACAAAAGAAACCAAACCCTAGAGAAACCACAACAAAACTGTCAATAAGAAGTTACCTCGCAAATGCTACAGTAATGCGCTGGTTCATGATTTGTCCGCCCATGCCATATAACCTCTTTTCCTGCTGTAATAAGAGCTTCCCTCAGTGTCTGACATTGCTTTAGAATTTTCATAAGACAATACCTATTATGGAGAAAAATTATTGTGACAACTGAATACTGAGTATTCTTAGCACAAAAGAAACACCAAATAGAAATAACTTTGACATTCTTGGTTCTAAGGTCTATTCACATAATTTTCCTTTTTTCAATTTTTCATATCTAGTAGGCCTAACAATGATAATACTAAAGCACTGAACGTTGAGAACTAATATTTGAATATAAAAATACAATGTTGTTAAGTCTACCAAAAAAAACCTCACATCTTATTTGAAGATATATTCTTACTTTTTAACTTCGATTTAGACAACTGAGAGAGTTTCCCTAAGAGTCAATTTCTTCATCTTTGAAATGAACAGTCTGAACTGCAGGCTGACTCTTTTTTTTTTGGGGGGGGTGCCTCCGGACACATAGGCTCAGCGGCCATGGCATGTGGGATCCTCCCGGACCAGGGCACAAACCCATGTCCCCTGCATCGGCAGGCGGACTCTCAACCACTGCGCCACCAGGGAAGCCCAGGCTGACTCTTTTGATTATAGTAAGGTAAGAGGTACATATTTACATCTAGATACAACAGAATTATTTTTATATAATTGATTTTAAAATTCTGGATTATGTAAAAAATATCTATGAATTATGATATAAAATTAGTTTAACTATACTACTAAAGGAAAAAAGGGTATTATTGTTTCAATTTTAATTTGAAGGTAGTATAATGGAATCTTTATATTAACACAAACTTTTTTGTAATTTATACTTTCCTTACGTACATACTTCTGATGCTAAGAATATACTGAATTCTCACAAAAAGTACTAATTTTTCTATAATTTGCTGTCACTGCTCAGAATTGTCTATTACAGTTGCCACAAACGTGTGTCAAAGTTCTCCTTTGAAGGCAGAGCTGGACTAGTTGATCTATAAGGTACATTTCAACTCTAAAATTATCCTAAAAAGAACAAAATTGGTTTAGTAAAAATGAGGTCACAACAATATCTGTGAATAGTATAACCGCCTGGAATCATGATCAGACTAACTTGGAGCTCTTTGATATACTGAATTGCTACTAACTTAGAATTTGCAATGTATTATTATTACATAAACTATTATTTGAAAGAAATGATATTACATTAACAGTATCTGAAACTATCTTTCTTATCTTTATAGGCTTTTAGTCTTTCTTTCCCATTAGAATGTAGGATTAATGAGAGCAAAGGCTTTGTCTATTTTGTTACCTGCAGTAGGACTGTGCCTGGCATAGAGTATGTATATAATAAATATTTGATTACTAAGCAAGTAAGTAAGTTCTACAATATGATAAGTAATAGCAGATTTAGATTCCCTTAATTAATATTTCTATGCTATTTGTTATTTGCCAGGTTAAACTATTATTATCCGTTTTTTAAAGTCAAAGAATAAAGTCAAAGAATAAGTCTGGAATAAATTTAAGTAAAAACTTGTTCATTTATTTAAAAACATAAAAAGTATAATAATATTAAATCTAAACTTGCACGAAAATTTTCTTAAGTATCATAAAAAATCATATCACTTTCAATTTGCCTAGACAAATTCTTTTCAGTTTTTAAGAAACAAAGTCATGCCTTACCTGTATTTGGATATCGAAATAAGAAAAGCTTTGTAGCGTGGTGTGGTGTGTTTGTGTGTGTGTGTTTGAAAGAAGTGCTAGGACAAGCAAAAAGTAAGAATTCAGTTCTGGAAAGAAAATATATATCACACTAGACATAGCATTTCTTGATGTCCTCCTCCTACCCCTCTCCAATATGGTTTCACCTCTGGGACCAGACATATTTTCACATAAGTACTGCTTCAAAATATTTATTTCATAGGAAAATAATGACTAAAACTCTGCAAATTTTTATTTGCACAGACAGCAATGCTCATAAACTTAACAATGCTATTATGTGGGAAAATAAAATGTTAACATTTTATTCATGAAGATAGCATTAATGAAGGGTTACATACATTAGGCCACCTAAGTTTTATTCTACCTAAGCCCAATGTCAGAGGCATTATTGTCTATCCCATTTCACAAACAAGGAAAATGGACAACAGAAGGGTGAAATTTCCCAAAATAAGATCCCAAATGATGAAGATACTGGAATAAATAAAAGTTAGGCTGACTCAATATTAAAGTCTTTCTGACAACAATCTCAGACTGTCACCACAATTTTAGTAGATGGTATGGAAATTAAAACCCAAGAGATGCCTTGCCTTTTCCAGCCTATCTTACTGACAGAGCCATGTACAAAAAGTGAGCCTAACATATGGTGATAATTGTGGGCATACTACGAATCATTGTAACTGGCTTTATTTACCATTCAACTGCATAAAGAACACTTGCTATTTATATTACAAAGTTGAATCAGTACCAAAAGACTCATCTACTACATCATCGTTTAATTCCTTTCAAGGGTTTTATCAAAAGGAATGCTCTAATATTAATGAACATATGAGTTGCATGAAAATGAAGTAAAGAAAATCAAAGCACTGTAATAAATGTAACAAATATTAATTATAAATTGAAGAGTGAGGATTCCTTTAAACTTTCAATCAACTCATTTTTTAATTAAAACCAAGAAAGAAGAAATATTTATTTTGGAGAATACAGATAAAAATCAAGAATAAACAACACCTCCATTAACTGTATTTTAAGCTTTAAAGTACATATTTAGTTTCCCCTCATTATACATAAATGATAATACTTAGAAATAGGGAAGGAAATTATTTTTCAGCTATCCAAGGAAAAATATATACACTCCACTTAACCCCAATCTCAAACAGTGACCAAAGAAACAGTATTGTATATCTCCTGATATGATACAAATAGAAAACACATTATCTATTTTCAAAAATGTTTAATGTGAATCTAATATAAGGAAACAACCAGACAAACCCAAAATGTGAAACATTCTAAAACGCACCTGGCCTGGTTTCTTCAAATAAAAAGACAATGTCATTAAGAACGATTCTTAAGAGACCAAAGAGACATGACATGATTGAACGAGTCCAAAAAGAACAGCCAAATACTGTATTCAATGTGAACTCTGAATGACTCTAAATTGGGAATTAGAGTGGACTAAAGAGAAGCAATAGCTTTTAAAGAACTTTTTGGACAGGTGATAAATTTTAACTACAGATAATATGATATTCTGATTTTAGTTATCTTAGGTGTGACAAAGCTACTATGGCTATGAAGGGTAAGGCCCTTATTTTTAAAAGATGTAGAATAAATTAGGCAGGATTCCATAGATAGTAAGTAAATGTGGCAAAAACTTAAATGGTAAACTAAGATGAAAAATCTATCAGTATTCAGTGTACTATTCTCCAACTTTTCTGCAGGGCTGAAAAAGTTTATACAATAATATAATTCAACTTGTGTAATTCAATTTGTATAGTGCAGCTTCATTTTGTCTTAAAATTTACATTAAATATATACATATATATATATATATCTTAATATGGAAAGATACAGGAGTTGAGTTATTTAAAATAAGATATCAGTAGACTTAAACTTTAAATACTCTTAATGCAGTCTTTCTGTGATGTTTTAAAAATAGCTAATAGTTCAGAAACCTCAGCATCTCAAATCTTAGCAAGGATTATATATAAGCTAGCTCCATCTATCAGTCCTCTATACTAGGCAACAGAGCTATCTACCCCTCTGAGTGTTTAAAGAAATTTTTCTTTAAATATTCTATGAAGACTTCAAATTCTGCATGTTGAAAAAGCCAGGCTGTAACATCACTATCAATATCTAACTTATTCCTCTCCTTATTCTTTAGCCACAATCTCAGTGACAAGAGCAAATGCTGTGTAAAAATCCCGAATCAAGCAAAACGGATTCCTCCCTTATCTCAACCATTCAACCATGAAATATATCTTTATTCTCTAAATTCTGGCTGTCTCTTGTCTGAACAGTAGTAATTACCTTTCACTTCATGCCTATATTCTTCCTATCTTCATCATACTGTGGCCAACTGATGTAACTTGCAAATTTGATTATTTTTACCTCCAAAATTAAAAATTCTTCTCATTAGCAACTGCTGCTGATGTGAAACACACCT
This sequence comes from Mesoplodon bidens, assembly GCF_964165515.1. Classification (NCBI taxonomy): domain Eukaryota; kingdom Metazoa; phylum Chordata; class Mammalia; order Artiodactyla; family Ziphiidae; genus Mesoplodon; species Mesoplodon bidens. The sequence continues at coordinate 135,413,483 of NC_138163.1, forward strand.
GAAATTTTTAGCCAGTTTATATATGTTCCATAACTATTATGAATGAACAAGTTGAGCTTAACTGCAAAGACATAGTTTTAATTCTGATCCACATCAGGAGAAATTCAGTTCAGTTGTAACATAAAGGATTTGTGCAAAAGTTTTGACAGTAATTTAAGTCAAAAGAGAAATTTATACACTGAGATCAATTATTACAGTGATTCCTCAGGGTTTAGGATTAAAATCTTTGAAGTCAAGTCCATTGCATTCTAAACTGACAGACAATAATAATCAACATAATGAATATGCTTTTCACTCATGATTCTCCTTGCTGCCATTTTTAGGTGGTATCTGGAAGAATATGAAGTAAAGTACGAATGAAGATTAGTCCAATATAGTAAAATGGCTAAGTTGTAGAAATCTGAAAAGATGTACTAAATCACTAAGTCACACAAGAGGCTTTCTGGCTTTAGAAGGCACTGATACCAAACTTGGACTAACTACAAAGGAAAAAAAATTAAGCAACTTATACAGTAGTTTAAGAAAAGAAAGATAATTCAGTCTTACACCAACAAAAAAATCAGTAGTTGGAAAGTGGAAATACCCTTGCCATTTTAAAATCACATAGTGCAAATACAGACTAAGTGGCAAACCACTTATAGTTTAGTTACACCAAGTATTCCTAAGGTTTATAAAACTCATTTGGTGTTTAAATCAGGCTACTATAGTTATTATGTAACTCATTTACAGGGCCCATTCACATTTCACCACAGAATTATTAATGTGCTTATGAATGCTGTCCTATACCCTGCTAGTATGGGTGGTAGGGAAAAATATGTTTTTTGGTTTTTGTTTTTTTAATTTTTGGCTGCATTGGGTCTTCACTGCTGCACCCGTACTACCTCTAGTTGCGGTGAGCAGGGGTCACTCCCTGCTGCAATGCACGGGCTTCACGGGCTTCTCGGGCTTCTCATTGCGGTGGCCTCTTCTGCCGTGGAGCACAGGCTCCACGTGCACGGGCTTCAGTAGTTGTGGCACACGGGTTCCAGAGCGCAGGCTCAGTAGTTGTGGTGCAGGCTTGCAGGCTCTAGAGCATAGGCTCAGTAGTTGTGGTGCATGGGCCCAGCTGCTCCACGGCATGTGGGATCTTCCCGGACCAGGGCTTGAACCCACGTCCCCTGCATTGGCAGGCGGATTCTCAACCACTGCACCACCAGGGAAGCCTCAAAATATGTATCTTTTTAAAACCAAAGAAAATCTGAAATCTAAAAGACATCTGGCCCAAAGAATTCAGGATAGGGAACTATAACCTAGAGTATTTCTTTTGTAAAGTCTTTTCTGAATTCTCTCTTGAAAGAGCCGTCCTCTATGCTCCCCCATTGTACATTAGCAACAGTTCCATTAAAGCAAAGAGCACATTTTTCAATAGCTGTGCAAAGAGTACATTGTTTCTAATAGTTAGCACCCTAAAAATTGATCACACCTTTCAAAGCAACCTGCAAAGTACCTAGGCACCCAGTTGGTTCACAATAAACACTGACTGAATTAAAGAATAGAAATATCTCTTTATACCTCAGTAGATGACACTGGTAAGTATTCCTTATTTTCTTTCTGGTTGATTTGCTATACTTAAGCATACTGTATTTAGCTATGAACCAACTATAAAGAGGTTTAAAATAGTAAACACAATGGTAAAAATAGAATATTTAAGCATACATCTAAAAGTAGTAGTGTGAGAAATGACTATCAAGAGAGGTGGAGGTGAGGGAGTGTCAAATTCTTTCAGTAATTCATGAGCTAGGCTTAAAAATGTAGATTCTCAAGAATTCTACAATTGTGATGTCATATTTAAAATGGCTGGTCACTGCTTAACTCAACGAAGTAGTTTCAGGGATACATCAAAGTCAAAAGCCATACTGCTATGAATGGAGGAATGAAAAAGAAGCCCAAAGCTAACACATGAAATGACTCAAAGCAAAGGGAAGAATTACAAGAAAGAAACTGTTTAGGAATCAACACAGCACACAAAACAGGTTAAATTAATACCACCTCCTTTTGACAGGATTTGAGGACAAAAGCAATGATATGGATACAATAATTGAACAGCAAAAAAACTTCTGGGAAGACAACAAAAATGAAAAATCTTTGTTATTTCTTTAACAACATATTCTCATTGCTCTCCTGCCTCTCTCTTATTTAGTTCCTCATTTTTCCTGTTCTTAAATACAACTATTCTTTGAAGCTCTATTCCTCATTGTTAGTACTCTTCATGTAAAGGTAATAATCACAAAATAGTAGGTAAAACACTCCCCAGTTAGTTGGCTCCTGCTTTGCTCTCTGAAGTTATTTCCAATAGCTTTTTCAAAAATCTGTTTCCATCTTCTCAGACTTGCTACTGCCCCAAATGAAGTGATGTGTCACAATTACAAACAAAGACCTTCCTACTGAACCGATATAGGTGTTTTAAAATGTTGATTCTGCACCTAACTAGATAGGCGACCTAAGCCTGGTGTAACTGAAATAATATTTGTTCAGCACTTAGAATAAAACTTAGCTGGGGCTTCCCTGGTGGTGCAGCGGTTGAGAGTCCGCCTGCCGATGCAGTGGACACGGGTTCGTGTCCCGGTCTGGGAAGATCCCACATGCCGCGGAGCGGCTGGGCCCGTGAGCCATGGCCGCTGAGCCTGCGCGTCCGGAGGCCTGTGCTCCGCAACGGGAGAGGCCACAACAGTGAGAGGTCCGTGTACCGCAAAAAAAAAAAAAAAAAAAAAAAACTTAGTAAGATTATAAAGTACTACTGGACATCTAAAACCTACTTAATATGGAAACCCAAAGGGATATTTCATTCATTCTTTTCCCACATCAAGTTCTCTACTCATTCCTTCTCCTATATCTTTGTCCTTCACATAAATTACCTTGCTTTTCCAAAGAACAGCTCCCCCCAAACATCCCTAATTCTGTAGGATCCATGATATATAGCATTAACATTTTTAAAAATTAGGATATTATTTTTTTTTACTGAGTTGTAATTGATGTCATTGATACATTTTAAAATCTACAACTTTTAATCCACGTATTTACATGCTCTACAACTTTTGCCCTCCTACCTCCACTGTCTCTCCCCATCTTCCCTAAATGAAGACAGGAATTTGCACAGAATATTTATAAATCTTCAGGGCTCAGCCCAGTTCCATCTATTCAGCTAGTACTCAAATATCTATTAAATGAAAGATACTGCAAATAAGCATTGGTGGTGAATGAAAGTACATTTTGAGAGGTGGCTGAATGACCCTGGTTAACATTTTTAATCAGAGTGATAACAAAAAGAGGAGCTAATTAAACATGAGACAACTAAAGTTGGAAGTAGAATTCTGAAATTATAATAAATGGAGTCAATATTCAAAATGATTCCATATTCTATAAGGAAGTATTAAAAAACTCTACAAGAAACACAGCACCAATAAGTAAACGCATTCACTTAGAGTATTAAATCTATTTTTTAAAATGTGTAAGGAAAATGTGGATGAAAACTATTTCCAGTAATTTAAATAGAAGAAAACCTGAATTTGTATACTCAAGTCCAATATTAAGACAACTGCTACAACAAAGACAATGTAATTTAAAATGCCACCATAGAAAAATGGGAACATTTCCATTCATGGAAGGCAAGTCTTCGTGTCCTGCATTTAAAATAGTGATAGAGACACTGACATACTGGAAGAGGTCTAGAAGATGTTGAGAACAATGAGGGTAGAGAATGAAAGTGACCGAAGTGAGAGATGTTTTAAGTTTATGAACTAGAGATAACAAAAACACAAGATGATAATCGTCTTTTCTTGCTTCCTTTTTCCTTATCTCACTATCCAATCTATGTGTAAACATTTGACAAAAGACTGCAGTGTGATACTTCTTTGCAGTTCCACTGCTACAATCACAATCCAGGTTAGTCTGGATTTCTGCAATTGACTTATAACTGTTCTCTTTAGTTCAAATCTTCCCTTCTCCAATCCTATTTCCACAAATAGATTCACTTTTTTTTTTTTTTTTTTTTGGTACTTGGGCCTCTCACTGTTGTGGCCTCTCCCGTTGCGGAGCACAGGCTCCGGACGCGCAGGCTCAGCGGCCATGGCTCACGGGCCCAGCCACTCCGCAGCATGTGGGATCCTCCCAGACCGGGGAACGAACCCGTGTCCGCTGCATCGGCAGGCGGACTCTCAACCACTACGCCACCAGGGAAGCCCCAGATTCACATTTTTAAAACGTAAATCAAAATCTATCCCTCTCCTTCTTCTACACACACAGAATTAGTACCTAAACTATTTAACAGTGCCTAAATCTATAATTTCCTACCTCACCATTTTCATGAACTCATTACCACAGCTATTTTCCTCCTTCATTCTGTTAAGCCATTTCTGTCCCATAACTACACCAAAGTTGTTCTCCTTTAAGACTTTCACTTGTTTTGAGGGCCTGAAATGCTTTATCCTAACTCTTCTAGTTGTCTCCTTTTTATAATTCTGATCCAAGTATGGAAACCATGCTCTCAGAAGCCACTTGAACAAAAGTGCAGCATTCTTCACCCCCTAACCAAAAAACAAACAAATTTGCAAAAATAAATTTTACTCACATGACTTAACAGTGACTTATTTATCTGTTTGGGAATTTGTCTGTCTGGCTTCACTACAGATTAAATCTCACAAAGAAAGAGATTTAGTTTTATACTCTGCAGTATCTATTTTATTACTAAGAACAGCATCAAGCATAAAGTATGTGGTTCTCAAATACTTGTTGAATGTTATTTGTTTTGCATAAATCCTAAATAATCTGGGGCATTGAAGCAAAAAGTATATTTTGGATCAGCCTATGAATATATTCATGAATTAGAGCTGAGGTAATGACCATACTGAAGAAGTTACCAAATGACCACCCATAAATTGTGCATTTTTAATAGGAATTACTCTGTTAGTTAAGAATTTGAATAACATTCTTTCAAACTTTTCTAACTTTACCTCTCAAACATTTAACAAAAATGGAATGTGTCAATAAGTGCATAGGCACATTACCCTGACCCTGCAATTTCTGTCTGGATATATTGGTTAGAACAAAATTTTGAAAATAAATTTGAAATTGTTTAAAATTAGCCAGCACTATTTTTAAAGATACTGGTTTGGGAGACACTGTAAATCTTCCTCTCCCATTCACAAAGTTCATGAACATATACAGGCCCTGAAGGGACTTAAGATGGTTTAACTATTTAGCCTGTAATTTCCCAAATTCATTTCAGCAGAGTTATTTTTCATTAGTGATGGAGTGGGGGGAGGAGAAGGGCAAGAAAAGCATGTAAACTGAAATCTGGAGAAGCACTAAGTGGCACTGCCTGAAAAAATGTACAAGAAGAAACATCATGGTTCCATTCCATACCACTGCAATAAAGCAAATATTGCAATAAGGCAAGTCACACAATTTTCTGGTTTCTCAAAAGTTATGTTTACTATGTATGGTAGTCTATTAAGTCTGCAATAGCATTATATCAAAAATAACAATACATACACCTTAATTAAAAATACCTCATTGCAAGAAAAATTGCTAATCAGCATGTGAACCTTCAACAAGTCATAATCTTTTTACAATAGTAACATCAAAGAGCACTAATCACAGATCACTGCAGGAAATATAGTAATAAAGAAAAAATCTGAAGTATTGTGGGAATTACCAACATGAGACACAAAGAAAGAAAGTGGGCAAGTGCTCCTGAAAAGATGGTGCTTACAGACTTGCTCTCTATACGGTTGTCACAAACCCTCAATTTGTAGAAAACAGTATCTGCAAAGGGCAGTAAGGCAAATAGCAATAAAATGAGGGATGCCTGTATTCTAAATATACTTACAAAAGAAATGGAACAGAAACTAGGCTAATAAATCAGAAATTAACAGAATATATATATTCAAATTGTTTATCTACTAAATTTGTAATGAGTGGTTCAAGAAGGTAAGGGGGTGATTTAATTATGGCAGAAAATTTTAATAGCTAAAACACTATTTTAAATGCTAATTTCTTTACGAGATATTTTTATGTTAATATCATTCTCACTCCCTGTGCTGCAGGCAGACATCAAATATTAAAACTAAAGATATCCCAGGACGTCACATTGGTCAGAGGGTAAGGGAAAGCACAGATGTGTGAATTTACTGGTAAAGAATCACGTATGCTTTCATTCCTCTTTGTACCACAACAAGCTGGCTATTTGGAAAGAAAAAATATTTTTTTACATGCAAATGCTCTTATTTTGTCAAGATTTCTAAACCACTTTATCATCTGATGTCAACTGATGTAATTCTTTGGGGTAAAAATAATCATTAGGAAACACTCTTCACCATATTCCCTATCCCCACCACCACCCCCAAAAGAGGAACTATAGCAATTTTGTAAAGTACTTACTTAATCATTTCAAAAAGCTTGGGATCTGAGACTTTGATATTTCGTGCCATATTCCATGAGAGATGAACCATGGGTACCACTGACTTCACACTTTGCAATTTGTTCCACTCATACCGTTCTACTGCCAGTTTATACTGGCAGGCTAGGAGGAAAACAAAAATTTTTTGAGTTATAAAGCAAACTAACAAAATATACGAACATATTCATTATGACGTCTCAGGTGACCATTTTAACAGCAATTCTGAAAAACTAAAAACACTAAAAAACAGTTTTATAAGTTGCAGGATACACAATTAATGCACAGAAATCTCTTGCATTGTTATACACTAATGATGAAAAATCTGAAAGAGAAATTATGGAAACACTCCCATTTATTATTGCAACAAAAAGAATAAAATACGTAGGAATAAACCTACCTAGGAAAACAAAAGACCTGTATGCAGAAAGCTATAAGACACTGATTAAAGAAATTAAAGATGCTACCAACAGATGGAGAGATATAACATGTTCTTGGATTGGAAGACTCAACATTGTGAAAATGACTATACTACCCAAAGCAATCTACAGATTCAATGCAATCCCTATCAGATTACCAATGGCATTTTTTATGGAAAAAGAACAAATCATCTCAAAATTTGTATGGAAACACAAAAGACCCCAAATAGCCAAAGCAGTCTTGAGGGGAAAAAACGGAGCTGAAGGAATCAGGCTCCCTGACTTCAGACTATACTACAAAGTTATAGTAATCAAGACAATGTAGTACTGGCACAAAAACAGAAACATAGATCAATGGAACACGATAGAAAGCCCAGAGAGGGCTTCCCTGGTGGCGCAGTGGTTGAGAGTCCGCCTGCCGATGCAGGGGACACGGGTTCGTGCCCCGGTCTGGGAAGATCCCACATGCCACGGAGCGGCTAGGCCCGTGAGCCATGGCCGCTGAGCCTGCGCGTCCAGAGCCTGTGCTCCGCAACGGGAGAGGCCACAACAATGAGAGGCCTGCGTACCGCAAAAAAAAAAAAAAAAAAAAAAAAAAAAAAAAAAGAGAGAGAGAAAGCCCAGAGATAAACCCACGCACATATGGTGAACTAATCTATGACAAAGGACGCAAAGATATACAATGGAGAAAAGACAGTCTCTTCAATAAGTGGTGCTGGGAAAACTGGACAGCTACATGTAAAAGAATGAAATTAGAACACTCCCTGACACCATACACAAAAATAAACTCAAAATGGATTCGAGACCTAAATGTAAGACTGGACACTATAAAACTCTTAGAGGAAAACATAGGAAGAACATTCTTTGACATAAATCACAGCAAGATCTTTTTTGATCCACCAAATAGAGTAATGGAAATAAAAACAAAAATAAACAAATGGGACCTAAGGAACCTTAAAAGCTTTTGCACAGCAAAGGAAACCATAAACAAGATGAAAGACAAACCTCAGAATGGGAGAAAATATTCGCAAACAAATCAATGGACAAAGGATTAATCTCCAAAATATATAAACAGCTCATGCAGCTCAATATTAAAGAAACAAACAACCCAATCCAAAAATGGGCAGAAGACCTAAATAGACAATTCTCCAAAGAAGACATACAGGTGGCCAAGAAGCATATGAAAAGCTGCTCAACATCACTAATATTAGAGAAATGCAAATCAAAACTACAATGAGGTATCACCTCACACCAGTCAGAATGGGCATCATCAGAAAATCTACAAACAACAAATGCTGGAGAGGGTGTGGAGAAAAGGGAGCCCTCTTGCACCGTTGGTGGGAAAGTAAATTGATATAGTCACTATGGAGAACAGTATGGAGGTTCCTTAAAAAGCTAAAAATAGAATTACCATATGATCCAGCAATCCTACTACTGGGCATATACCCAGAGAAAACCGTTATTCAAAAAACACGTGACCCCAATGTTCATTGCAGCACTATTTACAATAGCCAGGTCATGGAAGCAACCTAAATGCCCATCGACAGGTGAACAGATAAAGAAGACGTGGTTCATATATACAATGGAATATTACTCAGCCATAAAAAGGGACAAAATTGAGTCGTTTGTTGAGACATGGATGGATCTAGATACTGTCATACAGAGTGAAGTAAGTCAGAAAGAGAAAAACAAAAATCGTATAGTAACCCATGTATGTGGAACCTAGAAAAATGGTACAGATGAACCAATATTCAGGGCAGAAGTTGAGACAGGGATGTAGAGAACAAACATATGGACAGCAAGGGGGGAAAATCATGGTGGGGTGGCGATGGTGGTGTGCTGAATTGGGAGATTGGGATTGACATGTGTACACTGATGTGTATAAAACTGATGACTAATAAGAACCTGCAGTATAAAAAAACAAACAAAAACCACTAATACTAATCTTTCTTTGGCTTATTTGTATGGAAATATGTTAATATAAGTGTTTCACACATTACATGAAATTTCTAAAAATCTTATATGTTCTGGTATAATAAATCAATTCTACTTATTACTTTAAAATTTATATCTCAGGGCTTCCCCGGTGGCGCAGTGGTTGAGAATCCACCTGCCGCTGCAGGGGATACGGGTTCGTGCCCCGTTCCGGGAAGATCCCACATGCCACGGAGCGGCTAGGCCTGTGAGCCATGGCCTCTGAGCCTGAGCGTCCGGAGCCTGTGCTCCGCAATGGGAGAGGCCACAACAGTGAGAGGCCCGCGTACCGCAAAAAAAAAAAAAAAAAAATTTATATCTCAGAAATAACTAAATTTCCTTGTCAATTGCATTATTATGAACTTTCATCAAATCTTTAACCATGGTCATTTTTAAGTCTTTTGTCATTTACAGACAGTTCTGGGTGTATTCTGATGCTTTTGCAAAAATGTTCCTATAAAAGGGTTTCATCTTCAAGGAATTCACGGAAAAGACTCTGACAAGTACAGGTTTGTGGTAATTGACTATACTGCTGAACTGAACGAATAAGTATTTTCAGAATTGTAATGGAAAAGTGTTAACAAAAGATTAAGATAAAAAAAATGGGACTGAGTGAACTAATGAGGATGATTATAATTTTTGTGACTTCCTGTTTGAATAAATAAACTGTTTTATAAGAATTACAGTTTAAAATTATCATTAAAGAGCACTTACTATGTGGTAAGCATTGTGCGTGGCTCTTTTCACATCTCATTAAATTCTTTGAAACCCTCATTTTTTCAGACTAAAAGAATTTCTCATTTTTCAGATTAAAAGAATGAGGCACTGAGATTTCAAAACACTTATCCAAAGTTACAAAACTAACAAAGACCAGATTTTTCATCTTACGTATATTTAGACAGAGTTTGACATAAGACTGTTCATGTGATATATCAAAAAAAATAAAAGTCTAAAAAATAACTATTCTGCTTTGCTTTTCCCTATAAACGATTTCCTTTATAAAAAAGACACACAACAATCTAAAATATCAAAAGTATATCCTCTATGACTACAAAAGCATGCATTTGTTACTTGCTACATCCATTTCTTAAGTTGAATTTACTCTCTGTACTAACAATTGAGATTTTTCCTAGGACACAATTTTTCAATTTTTGTGAGTTATTTTCTAATAGAAAAATAATACATATTAGAATTCTTTAAAATGTAAAACCTGTCATTATTATTTATAATACCTGTAAGTGGACCAACATTCCAAGCAATATTGTTGCACCAGCCAACAGCCTGAACCCAGTGCACAGTGCCTGCATTTATCCAGACCAAATCTCCAGGTCTTTGAATAAACCTATATACAGGAACATTAGCTTCATAAAGATCTTCAAGATTTGGCCACCAAGAACTCATCAAAAAATTCAAATTATTTCTGAAAAAAATAATGAATAATGTTAATGGATAAAGTTTTTTTAATGTCTCATCAAAAATGGAGAGATAATTTCATTTGACTAAAAGATGCTCTTACTGTATACTTCATTAAAACTTTACTGTAACAAGAACTATATATTTCAAAACTGAGAGCTCTAGAACATAAGCAGTCCTGAAAAAAATTAATAGCAGATGAAAATAGGTATACTTATTCAAAGATCTGTACCATACGCCTAAACTTGCTTTTCAAAAGTATAAATGTTAAATTTTCAAATTATACTTAAATATTAAATAAACTGATTTTTTGGTTTAATGTCAATTTGATTTAGATATAATTCACATACAATAAAATTCACCCATTTATGAGTGTTGACAAATGGGTAAGTACCAACACAAGACAGAACATTTTCTTTAAGATTTGGGGCACCATGATTTCAGTGGCATTGTTCAGCTATGTCAGTAAGAAAGCAGTCATAGACAATACATAAACAAACAGGTGTGGCTATGTACTAGTAAAACTTTACAAAAGAGTTGGCAGGCCGGAACAAACTAATTTTTAAATTTTCTCTCAACAAGGAATATTTTGATTTACTCTTTCTTCTTAAAGAACCTCTTTAATATCTAGGAATCTGTTAAACAGGAAATTTAGAGACTACTTCTTACCTAGAATCCTATAGCAGATTTAAGAGCAAAGATCTTCCCTCAATTCAACAGTGGAAAAAGACTTCTGCCTCTTGTTTTCTCCCAGGAATTTGAGAGAAGGTCCTTGTTCTTACATGAATCAACACTACCAGCAACACCAAAGCAGGTAAACCAAATTATTAAGCTTTTATTTAAAGTCTGTTTTTTTTATTATTCTCCTTCATTACAGTAGTAGGTTTCTGTTTTTGTTTTTTGCGGTACGCGGGCCTCTCACTGTTGTGGCCTCTCCCACTGCAGAGCACAGCCTCCGGATGCACAGGCTCAGCGGCCATGGCTCATGGGCCCAGCCGCTCCGTGGCATGTGCAATCTTCCAAGACCGGGGCACAAACCCATGTCCCTTGCATCTGCAGGCGGACTCTCAACCACTGCGCCACCAGGGAAGCCCAGTATTAGGTATTTTAATGAAACTATGTTACCAATTTTTCTGCTAGGAATAGTAAGATTAACAATTTCAAATTATTTAATTTTTTTCAATAGAAAAAGTTCACACGGTAGGACTGTTCCTTTCTGAAGATCCAAAAAAAGCTTTTGCTTTATTTCTATGTTTTCTCTGAAAAAATATGACAGAGGGTGCCTTTGAGTTGTCTCTAAGAATCCACCTCTATTCCTTTATTTTCCTCCTAAAATGGAAGGATTTTCTTGAGACAAGTCTGACTGACATTGACATTTAAGGGATAAACACTGGTTCTTTTTTGGTATAAGGTTTCAAATACTGCGAGGAAGGGGAGGGGAGAGGAAGGAAGGGAAAAATGACGAAAGAAGAAAAGAAAAAAGTATAAGCACAGTACAAACATTAGCCCTATTTCACCCAACACTGCCAATATGAAACTCTCCATAAGAATAAAAAATTCTCCATAAAAATTTTAAAAACTCTCCATAAAAATAAAAAATAAAATAAGAAAAGAAAAGAAAAAAATAATAGAAGAAAAGAAAGGAAAGCCAACCATGGCATATAGATCAAGCATTTTTTTCAAAAGGTCAAAACAGGGATTGATTTTAACATAACATGTTATCTGGAATCATCAACTAAACTACAGAATTTACAGACATTAGAAACAATATCCTTCTGCAAAACAATATTATAGTAAAAAGCTGAGGGGACAAGTGGCATTCTGCAACTTAAGATAACCTGATTATTTTTATTACTCTGGAGTTTAAACCTTGGGGATATCATCTATCTTTTCCAACTATACTTGACCTAAGATATTTGAAAGCAAAGAAAGTTAAACCCTGAAAATAGCTTCTACTTAAAATAATAAGAATCACTGTATTGTATGTGTAATAACTACCACACAATATAAGAAATAAATGTTTTCTGCAGCACAATGGAGATTTCCCATATGACAATTCTTTCCCCCTGCTTAAGTCACTAGTTTCCTGGTCGACAAAAGTTCAGATAGATGATTATACTATTTTCCTGGGGCAGTGGGGGGCGGGGGGAGAGGGGAGAGAAAAACAAACAAAACAAAAAGAAACAAGAAAGATTATACTGTTTTCATGTAAATTTTAAAATTTAAGAAATTTCACCTTTCTTATAAGGAAAACTTATACATAAGAGGTTAAAAACTGACTATATCTTGACAGTAATTAAGAGAAGTTTGGAGTATTGTTCTTTTTAACCACTATGACATACTTTTTACTAAATAAACTATGAGTATAGACCCTCTATAATATTAAAGATTTCAGTATATGAAATATGTGTACTGATTTTAAAATAATCACACATGAAAATTATGAGAATTATATCCGATTTTTAATTGTGTAAGTGTATGATGTATAATTTACACTACAGCACTATCATTACCAACTCTGAAAACAGCAGGTAATTTGCTTGCTACTGGACACCAATAATTTTAGGCTGAATTTACAAAGATACACAAGCTTGAGTTATGAGTAAGGTGATTAATTTTGGAATTCTTGCCATTTCTAAATTCAATTATAATGAGCCTAATTTTTCCTTAAAGCACAATTTTCAAATGAATGTATCAGTTTAAAAAATTAACATAAAAAACAATTCACTCTTTAGTCTCTGAATTGATACCTATTACTATTGCACAGACTGGTTTTATGGCATCTTTCATTTGATATAAGAAAATAAAAGAGGGCTTCCCTGGTGGCGCAGTGGTTGAGAGTCTGCCTGCCAATGCAGGGGACGCGGGTTCGTGCCCCGGTCCGGGAAGATCCCACATGCTGCGGAGCGGCTGGGCCCGTGAGCCATGGCCGCTGAGCCCGTGCGTCCGGAGCCTTGCTCCGCAACGGGAGAGGCCACAACAGTGAGAGGTCCGTGTACCGCAAAAAAAAAAAAAGAAAAGAAAAGATTTGAAATAAAATCATTCATAATAAATTGCTTATTAAAACTTCAGGATCAGGGCTTCCCTGGTGGAGCAGTGGTTAAGAATCTGCCTGCCAATGCAGGGGACACGGGTTCAATCCCTGGTCCCAGAAGATCCCACATGCCACAGAGCAACTAAGCCCATGCGCCACAACTACTGAAGCCCGCATGCCTAGAGCCCGTGCTCTGCAGCAGGAGAAGCCACTACAATGAGAAGCCCCCGCTCACCACCATTAGAAAAAGGCCTGCGTGCAACAATGGAGACCCAATGCAGCCAAAAATAAATAAAATAAGATAAATAAATTTATTTTTTTAAAAATTCAAGATCAGAAATTTGTTCTTTACAATAACTGTTTTCTCACAATTATTTTTTTAAAAATTTAGTTCAGAAACCTACTTTTCACAGAAGTCATTCAGAACACCCCAATAATCCTCAGGAACAACAAACCATTCACAATCACCTGGACCAATATTTATGTTAACAGAACAAAAGTTGTTATTTTCTTGGTGACCTGAAATGTAGAAGGAAAAAAAAAATTATTACACTGTAAATTCAATGAGAGAAATGTGCCTTTAAATCACTGAGTTGTTTTGAGGATTAGGTGAAAAATAAATGCTTACAGATCAATGAAGAGCACATGAATAAGCAATAAATATTAGCTATTATCACTATTACTACATCCACCTCTAAAAACTATCTCAACTCACAAAGAGTAGAGAAAATTAATGAATGAGGTATGGTTTTCAAAATGTAACTGGCCCCTTAGCAACTTGTAACTACGATAAGCATCCCAATTTGATGTTGTTACATACTGTAAATGCTTATAACTCTCCCACCAGAGATAGAGATGGTAATCTCTTAGAATGTGGGCTGAGAGCAACCTAAATTTTTCAGAACACATGTAAAGGCCATGTCAGAATGTAAACTGTTATAGTGCATACCATTTCTTTTTTTTTTTTTTTTTTTTTTTTGCAGTACGCGGGCCTCTCACTGTTGTGGCCCCTCCCATTGCAGAGCACAGGCTCCAGACGCACAGGCTCAGCGGCCACGGCTCACGGGCCCAGCCGCTCTGCAGCATGTGGGATCTTCCCAGACCGGGACACGAACCCGTGTCCCCTGAATTGGCAGGCAGACTCTCAACCACTGCGCCACCAGGGAAGCCCATATACCTTTCTTTTATGTATCAATAAGTAAGAACAGTAACTTTACCAAACAGGAACTTAACACAATGTTTGTTTGAATTATACAGACTAAAACATATCACAAATTTCTTCTAAGGAACTCCTTAGAGATCCATAGGATAATATTGAGGAACTAATGACATATGAACTAATGAAACACCTGAAGAACTTTTAGGCACAAAGAGGTAATATACTAAATTTGGATTCTGTCCCTAGATTTTAAATGAAAGAAGACATTTTCTATTTCCTTTGCTTCATTACATTTCCACATATTTACTTTTACAGAATATTCCAAATAGGATGAAATAATTTTTAAATACAAATGAATCTTAATAGATCTAGTCCAGGGACTTCCCTGGTGGTCCAGTGGTTAAGGATCCACCTTGCAATGCAGGGGATGTGGGTTCAACCCCTGGTTGGGGAACTAAGATCCCACATGCTGCAGGGCAACTAAGCCTGTGTGCCACAACTAGAGAAAAGCCCACGAGCCACAACAAAAGATCCTGCATGTTGCAGCTAATACCCAACGCAGTCAAAAAAAAAAAAACTCTAGTCCAATACTATGCATACATTTAAAAATCTTGAAAGGTGAAATTCTTGCCTGGTATTATGAAGTTATTAGTGACAAAGAAGGCCAAGATATTAAATCTTTTTTCAATTATTAGCATTTTTCATATTTCTTTCCACCTGACCCAAATACTGACAAAACAGTATCATGTAAAGTGAATTTCCAATAATAGCCTGGGAATAAACATTCCAACCAATAGGTTCTATGCCTGGCCGTACATCAGAATCCCTGAGGAGCTTTTAAAAAGTACTGACATCTCATCCTCAAAATGATTCAGTGTTTCTTCTAAAAGCTTTCCAGCAGATTCCAATGAGCACACAAAGTGGGGCAACCTAACTCATTTACATAAAAGCAACAACCCATTTAAAAAAATTAGTTGGCCACTTTACAGTGAGAATGTGGTGAAGAAGAAAGAACTATAGCGGCTGCAAGGAGAAAACAGAAAAACAAGAAAATGACATGTATCCTGTACATATCAGCATATAGCTGAACTGGTTGTTTCCTGCTAATGTCTGACCTAACTTCCAGAGACTGGAACTTACAAAATTACTAAGTATCTAGACTGCCACCTATGACATAAGTAATGTCAACACAAAGGGAACAAAGATGATTTTATATTTGAGTTGAATGAAACTTTATGATTTTAAATCAGGAGATGGAAAACTATGGCCTCTTGGCCAAACACCTGTTCTTATAAATAAAATTCTTGGGATGTAGACAGGTTTATTAGTTTATGCTCTGTCTACAGTTGTATTCATACTACAACATCAGAATTAAGCAGTTGTAACAGAGACCTTGTGCACTCTTATAATTTCACATTGCTTGTTGGCAAACTATATACAAATAGCCTTAACACAGTTATAACTCAATATTGCATCTTAACTGGAAAGCATATCATCATACTTCAACATTTCATTTCTTTAAATTACAAGTGCATAACCATAATGTGAAGAGAAGAAAAACAAATGTCAAATATAACACTTTTAAGGTATTTAGGAATGTGAATGATTTACTCCATTTAACAGGAAAGCACTGTACTTCCCATGTAATGATGTTCTTTCTGTGCTAAAATATTACTTTGTTCCTTGAAACTACCAAACCAAATGATCATTACATTATGTCTCATATGGAAACAGTGAAAGAAAAATTAGAAAACTTAAAACAAAACTGAGGCTGAACCAAAGTTCGTCTCTGGGCAGGCAAGCAAAGCTGTTTATAGATAGCATGTTAATTAAATCATGTTTGGTTGTAGCAGGTAAAAAAACATTTCTGGAGAAAATAAAATGTTTCCATATGATTAGCCTTTTGTTGAGAACAGCTACTCAACAAAGATGATGGAAGTCACATAATCAATTTAAAAATGTAGTAAATAACTTTTGAGGGAACATCAATGATCAATTAAAAACAAAGAAAATCATTTCAAGCAGTTTTTCTTGGCCCTTCGTAATTAACAAGTACTACTAATACTACTCAACTGGTATTGTTTACTTGAGGAGTCAATGCCAAATGTAAAGTCACTGAAGATTTTGTCTCTAAAAGTGATCTTCACAGGACCAATTGTTAAGTGAGAGAATTTTCAAAGTTGCAAAAATATTAAATCAAGTACTACTGAATTGGAATATGCTAAGAAGAATTACAACTAATGGTAGGGAAAATATATCTAGGAGAAAAAAGTGTACTTGGAAAATTAACAAAGCCTGTGAAAATGTTCAGATACCAGATGCCTGTGGTTTTTCATTGTACTAGTCACTGACAGATACTTTACGAAAATTGTGTGTGTGTGTGTGAGTGTGTGTGTGCGCGCGCGCGCGCACCACTCTCAAAGACTTAATACCGGGCTTCCCTGGTGGCGCCGAGGTTAAGAGTCTACCTGCCAATGCAGGGGACACGGGTTCGTGCCCCGGTCCGGGAAGATCCCACGTGCCACGGAGCGGCTGGGCCCGTGAGCCATGGCCGCTGAGCCTGCGCGTCCGGAGCCTGTGCTCCGCAACGGGATAGGCCACAGCAGTGAGAGGCCCGCGTACCAAAAAAAAAAAAAAAAGACTTAATACCAAATCTATGAATTTGTGACAGAAACAGAAGCCAACTGTCCTGATATTCCCCATGGCTTTGCTGTAATTTTTAGAGACTGGAAATTTTTGATTGAAGCCAACTGTCAGCCATTGATAAAGGTACATTATACTCTGCTGTAGTATTAAAAATTAAATAAAATGCTACATATTCTCTCCCTTAAACATTTCTTGCAAACCCTAATGCAAGTGCAGAGAACATTTCCACATTGCAAAAGCCTTCTACCTGAACTTCAACAGAAGAAACTGCATCTGAAATGCAATTAAATACAAAAGGAAAATGTATAGTAAGACAAAAACAAAAACAACAACAAAAAACCCTAACAGAATTCTGTAAATGCCTGCCAACTAGTTAAATGCAGTCAATAAAATAAGCTTATAAATTAATAACAATATCTGTCGCATCTATTTACATGAAAAACATTTTTAAAGATGAAACATGTAAAAAGCTCACTACACAAAGCTTTAACAGCTGTACATTTGTAGCTGATTCTGATGACAGGGAATACTGACTTTGAGCCCCAGTAAGGTAAAATGTTATTCCCCCTTTAGGGTTATCTGTATTTTGTCAATTACTTGTCTCAATTTTGTCTCAAATATTAGGTATTTTGACTTTCATCAATGAACAGACATGGAAGTAAGTTTTTTCTATTTTTACATATGTATCTTCATAATATTCTCAATATAACCTCGTGGCTTATAAAGCATAAAATACTTACTGTTTAACTTTTTAAGTTACCTGACTTCTGTATTAGTTTCTGAGTTAACATTTTAATATAATGGGACAGTTTAGCAAATACTAGTGCATCACAAATTTTAAGTATTTTCAGTGAAGCTTTTATTACATGTAGTACACATACCAGTTCATTATTAGTAAGAACTGTAACTGTGATGAACAAGACATGGAAAACTGACAATCTGCAGTCAATGGAATCAAGACAAAGCCTCTCAAGTGCTTTAAGTTCCTTTACTCACTAAGCAACTTAATGTCCCCTTGCTAGGTTAAATTTTTCTGATCATCTTGATGTTTACATATAAAAAGGATAAAAGTCACACTGACAGAACAAATTAATATTCTCAGCTTTAATTACAAATTATTTTCCCTATTAGAAAGAATTTTAAAATCCTTTTGGCTTTATTAGTTATAAACGGGAAACTGATTGCAGAGGCGTCTATCACATTTAACTAAATAACTCTTTTTTTCAACTCTGCAAGGGAAGTTATTTCATAAAAATAACCTGGTGTCCGACTCCCTGGAACTTTCATGTACAGCTGAACTGTATTCATGCCCAGTACGGTATGACCAAGGTGGCTTAGAAGATTTCCTGCTGATACAACACGTACAAAAGCCGGAAGTTTAGTCAGTTCATGTAGCTGCAACTTCCACCTGAAATACAGTAACAGATTAGAAGTGTAATCCTGCAGCAAATATTTATGAGAATTAACCATGTCCTCAAAAATCTTGTGATCCAATTAGAAAACATTTAAATCTCTAATATTATACTTTTAAGATCAAAAGAACTAGTATTTAACTTTTTCCAAAAAAAGTCCTAACCTAGGTTACTTAAAAAAAAATCATAAAAATTTATGATAATCTTATAAATGAAGAAATAATTTTTATTTGTAAATCTGTAAAACTGTTTTGGCACTCTTTGGTAACAAAAATCTAAATTCATAATCTAGGGACTTCCCTGGTGGTCCAGTGGGTAACTCTGTGCTCCCAATGCAGGGGGCCTGGGTTCAATCCCTGGTCGGGGAACTAGATCCCACATGCATGCTGCAACTAAGAGTCCACATGCCACAACAAAGATCCCATGTGCCCTAACTAAGACCCGGTGAAGCCAAAATAAATAAATAAATAAATAAATAAATAAATAAATAAATAAATAAATAAATAAATAAAGTAACAAAAATGATTCTGTAACACTAGCATTTTCAGCTAGAACTTCTTTGTCAACAAACACACACACACACACAAAGTATAACTACTGGATTAAAGAAAATATGAAAGTCGGCAGTTTCCAATCCTGTAATCCTATTTGTACTTCATGGAAATAGAACAGGAGGCCTTACTTTTTGTCATCAGAGAGGTCAATGTTAGTCCCAATTTTTATAGTTTTAAAAGGTCCTTTCCTTCTCCTTCCAGAACTTTAAAAAAAAAAAAATTAAATTAAATTCATGCCTTTTGGACAGAAATAGCGTGCACACTAAAATTTACTTACTTATCTGAAGATGTGGATTCATTATCTGAATATTCTTTATGTTGCATTCTTTTCTCATTTTCTTCCTATAGATTAAGCAAATATATTCACACTTAGTATTGTGCTACAGACTATAGTTCCTGTTACACAACTGAATAAAAGTCATATCTACATGAGTGCTACTGTTTATGATCTGAAAACTACTTTGCTATAGTCACATTTCATCAAAAAGCAACGTTTCTTTTTTCCTACATATACTCTTCAATAAGAATGAAATCTGCAGGTCCTTGTACTTGCCACAAATCCAAGATGATAAAAAAAAATTAAAGCAAGATTCTGTAATCTTGCTAAGTATCAAAATTACTTATGGGGCTTCCCTAGTGGCGCAGTGGTTGAGAGTCCGCCTGCCGATGCAGGGGACAGGGGTTCGTGCCCCGGTCCGGGAAGATCCCACGTGCCGCGGAGCGGCTGGGCCCATGAGCCATGGCCGCTGAGCCTGCGCGTCCTGCACGTCCTGCGTGTCCGGAGCCTGTGCTCTGCAACGGGCGAGGCCAAAACAGTGAGAGGCCCGCGTATCGCAAATATATATATATATATATATATATATTACTTATGAATGCCAAGAGTCAACGCTGAAGCACATATTCTAAACTGGCAGAAGTGTGTGTGCCTACAAAAACAACAGTTACGAGATGTATAGGGTAAGAAATTCAAGACTGTCTATTATTAACCATAGATTTCTTTTGTTATTCTGACCTTGCCTGTGGGGAGTACATTAAGAAAATTAAGGGAATATAAAGAAGTTCTTCACAGACTAAATTACTGACACAATAAATTCTATATAAATAATAAAACACATAGCACCAGTAAGGAAATTAAATGCTGAATAAAAATGTGTTATTCTTGAATGACCATGTAATTAGGCAAAGATTCCTTAGCTCTGACACCAAAAGTGAAGCAACTGAAAAAAAAAAAAAGTATTCACCTAAACTTTAAAATTCTGTGCTTCGAAGGACACCATCAAGAAAAAGTGAAATGACTCATAGAATAGGGAAACAAATCGCAAATTAAATACTTTACAAAATGACTTTGTCAAACACATAAGAAGCTCAGAAGTAGCCACTGCATCCTAACCACAAGTACAAACCGTGCAATCAATAATTCTCAGATTACTTAAGAGAAGTGAGAACACATGGCAAACTGTTGCCCCCAAAACTGGAGAGAGGGGTGAATAACGGAAATCAAAACTAATGGGAGCAGTAACCTCCATGGATACCTATGCTGGGGAGAGAAAAACCACAGAAAATATCAGAAAAAATCCCCTTCTGAAACATACCAGAGCATTATTGTCTTCTTAGCAAGACCTGCCCTCTGGAGAAACTACTTAACCAGAGCCTAACTTTCTGGAATTTTATCAGACCTGCATCTCCAGAGAGGAGGGAAATACCCATCTGCAGCTCACTCTAGCCATCCAGTCTTGCTCAAAGAATGGGGAAAACAAAAACCCAAAGATGAAGCGCTACTGAAGTTCACAATATAGAGGCACAGGTTCACAAAGACTGAGACCAAATCACAGGATAATAGAGCATTTCCCCTACCCCAATATTTTTTACAAATACATTACTAAAGCTTATTTACAGCAGTTCCTTTTACCCAGCACATCATGTCTGTCTTTCAACAAAAAATTATAAGGTATACTAGAAGTCAGAAAAATAGCATGAAAACACATAGCAAGCACTGGGAACAGTCTCTGATATGGCACAAATGCTGGAATTCTAAGACTAATAATTTTAAATTGTAGTTTATTAAGCAAAGAATTCTAAATGATAAAGTAGAAATAATACTAAACACATGGGCAATGTAAGCAGGGAAATGGAAATTTTTAAAAAGAACCAGAAAGAAACGCTAGAAGTCAAAAACATGAACAGAACTGAAGAATGCTTTTCATGGGAGTATTAAAAATGGATACAGGCAAGGAAGAAATTTGAATGAGGATATCTAAAATTTCCAAATCTGAAAAAGAAAAAATTTTTTCACAACCCCCCCAAGAAGATGCAAGGACTGTAGGAAAGTTATGAAGATGTAACATACATAAACTGGCAATGTAGAAAGACAAGAAATATATGAACAAGCAGGAATTCCCAGCGGTCCAGTATTTAGAACTCAGAACTTTCACTGCTGGTGCTGGGTTCAATCCCTAGCCTAGGAACTAAGATCCTGCATCCTGTGCCGTGCAGCAAAAATAAATAAATAAAAATAAAAAATAAGTAAATAACCTCCTGTTCTCCCTCCCCAAATGAAGAGATATTAAACCACAGAACACAGAAGTTCTGAGTAAAATCAAGAAGGATAAATGTCCAAACCCTAAAGCTAGGTGTACAATACTCAAACTACAGAAAATCAAAGATATGGGAAGAGCTGCGAATTGGAGCCTGAGAAAATGAGAACATCTCATTTATAATGGATCAAACACAAGGATTAACATCCAACTCTTCTTCAAAAACCATGCACGCAAGAATACAGTGAAGCTGAAAAAAAAAAAAAAAACCACACTAGAATTCTGAATCCTCAGAAATGACCCTTTAAGAGTAAAAGAGATGTAAAGGCTTTTCGGGTGAACAAAAATTTACAGACACTGCTGCTAGAAAAAATGCCTTTTAAGAATATTTAGTTCTTTAGAGAAGAAAAATGATACAGGTCAGAGTTTCTGATATACAAAAACAAAAGCAACCAAAAAAGGAGTAAATGAATGAAAATAAAAATATTTCTTATTTTTGTTTTTATAATTGATATAAATAACATGTAACACTGTATCATATTTAGGTATACAATAAATGATTTAATATATGTATTATAAAATGATTAAAATAAGTTTAGTTTTGGGCTTCCCTGGTGGCGCAGAGGTTGAGAGTCCACTTGCCGATGCAGGGGACAGGGGTTTGTGCCCCGGTCCAGGAAGATCCCACATGCCGCAGAGCGGCTGGGCCCGTGAGCCATGGCTGCTGAGGCTGTGCGTCCAGAGCCTGTGCTCCGCAATGGGAGAGGCCACAGCAGTGAGAGGCTCGCGAACCGCAAAAAAAATAAATAAATAATAAGTTTAGTTTTTATTGTCTACGCGCGCGCACACACACACACACATTTTCTTTATCTCTTCATCTGTGATGGACACTTAAGTTGCTGCTATTTTTAGGTCTTGTAACTAATGCTACAATGAACAAGGGGCTGCAGATACCTTTTTGAGATAGTCATGATATATTCTTCAGGTATTTGGCTAGCAGTCCAACTGCTGCATCCATGGCAAGCCTATTTGTAGTTTATTTGAGGAACCTCCATATTTTTCTCCACAGTGACTGTGCCAGTTTACCTACCCACCAACAGTACACAAGCGTTCCTTATTCTCTACATCTTCACATATCTCTAGTTTTTTTTTTTTTTTTTTTTTTTTTTTTTTTGCAGTACGCGGGCCTCTCACTGCTGTGGCCTCTCCCATTACAGAGCACAGGCTCCGGACGCGCAGGCTCAGTGGCCACAGCTCATGGGCCCAGCTGCTCCGCAGCATGTGGGATCTTCCTAGACGGGGGCACGAACCCACGTCCCCTGCATTGGCAGGCGGACTCTCAACCACTGCGCCACCAGGGAAGCCCCATCTCTAGTTTTTTGGATGATAGCCATTCAAACAGGTGTGTTGGTAGTATTGCACTATGGTTTTTATTTGCATTTCCCTGATGATTAGTAATGTTGAGAATTTTTAACATGGACCGGCTGGCCATTAGTCTAACTTCTCTGGAAAAATATCTATTGCAATCCACTCCTAATTTTATTTTGTTTTGTTTTTTTGTTTTTGTTTTTGTGGTACGCGGGCCTCTCACTGTTGTGGCCTCTCCCATTGCGGAGCACAGGCTCTGGACGTGCAGGCTTAGCGGCCATGGCTCACGGGCCTAGCCGCTCCGCGGCATGTGGGATCTTCCCGGACGGGGGCACGAACCCATGTCCCCTGCATCGGCAGGCGGACTCTCAACCACTGTGCCACGAGGGAAGCCTTGTTCCTCATTTTTAAGTGGATAATTTCTTTGTTTTCTGTTGAGTTATATGAATTTTTAAGTGGATAATTTCTTTGTTTTTTGTTGTTATGAGTTCCGTATATACTTTAGATATTATTAACACCTTATCAGATATAAGATTTGCAAATATTTTCTCCAATTCTGTAGATTACCTTCTTGTTTTGTTGATTATTTCCTTTGCTAGGCAGAAGTTTTTTAGTGTTGCCTTTGATTTTAGTGTCAAATCTAAAAAGTCACTGCCAAGACCAATGTCAAAGAGCTTACTGCCTATATTTTCTTCTAGGTTTATAATTTCAGGTCTTACATTCAAGTCTTTAATCCATTGTGATGGTCTGATATTCTTCTTATTCCTAACTAACAGATTACATTTTGTTCAAAATAATAATAGAAACAAGGTATTTTGATTATGTATGCAGATATATATACAAATATATATGAAATGAATGACACCAATGGTTCAAGGAGCAGGAGTGAAAAAATTGGCATACTCTGTAATAATATACTCGTGCAGCCCCTGCAGCTGTACAGTGTTACTTGAAAGTAGAACTGGATTAGTTGTAAAGGTATATTGCAATCTCTATGGCAACCACTAAAAAAAATTTTTTTAAGTACAACTGATGTGCTAAGAAAGCACAGAAAAAGTATCATATACTATGCTCAATTAAAAATTTTAAAAGGCAGAAACAGTGAAAGAAAAAAATAAAGCAAAATATTAGTACACGGCTTCCCTGGTGGCGTAGTGGTTAAGAATCCGCCTGCCAGTGCAGGAGACACGGGTTCAAGCCCCGGTCTGAGAAGGTTTCACATGCCAAGGAGCAACTAAGCCCATGGGCCACAACGGCTGAGCCTGCGGTCTAGAGCCCGTGAGCCACACCTACTGAGCCCACATGCTGCAACTACTGAAGCCCGCACACCTAGAGCCCGTACTCTGCAACAAGAGAAGCCACCGCAATGAGGAGCCTGCACACCGCAACGAAGAGTAGCTCCCACTCACCACAACTAGAGAAAGCCTGCGCACAGCAACAAAGACCCAACGCAGCCAAAAATTTAAGAAAAAAAAAAAAAAGCAGCAGCCAACCCACAGCTGCCAGTTAAAAAAATAAATAAATAAACAAAATAAACCAAAATATTAGCACAAAAAAATAACAAAATCGTAGGAATTAATCAAACTGTATCAGTAAGCACTTTGAATGTCAATGGTCTAAACACACCAATTAAAAGACAGAGGTTGTCATACTGGATAAAAAATTAAGACCCAAGGGGCTTCCCTGGTGGCGCAGTGGTTGAGAGTCCGCCTGCCGATGCAGGGGACACAGGTTCATGCCCCAGGTCCAGGAAGATCCCACATACTGCGGAGGGGCTGGGCCCGTGAGCCATGGTCGCTGAGCCTGCGCGTCTGGAGCCTATGCTCCGCAACGCGAGAGGCCACAACAGTGAGAGGCCCGCGTACCACACACACACAAAAAAATTAAGACCCAAATACAAGTGGTGTGTGAGGAACCCACCATGTTACATATAAAGACATATGCACATTAAAAAAGAAATGGATGGCGAAATATATACCATGCTAACACTAATCAAGAGAATGTGGGAGTAGCTAAGATTAATTTCAGACAGGTTATACTTTGGAAACAGAGACAAAGCAGAGCAATACACAATGATAAATGGGTGAAGTCTTCAATAAGACAAAAATAATGCTTAATGTATATAAGCCTAAAAACAGCATCAAAATACATGTGGCAAATTTTCTTTTTCATGTGGCGAAAACTGATGGAATTGCAAGGAGAAATAGATGAATCCACTACTAGAGTTGGAGATTTTAACACCATTCAATGAGGAGTATTTTCAGCAAGCACACAACCAGTAAGGATACAATGGAACTTAATTGCTCCATCAATCAATTGAATGAAATGGACAACTATAGACTACTACATCAAAAACTACACATTCTTCTCAAGTTCACATGGAACGTTCTCTAAGACCACATTCCAAATCACTAAACACACCTTTGCAAATTCAAAAGATACAATACCTTCTGTCAGATAACAGTGGAACTAAACTAGATATCAGTAAAACAAAGATAGCCAGAAAATCCCAAAACACATGGATACTAAACAACACAAGGTCAAAAAGAAAAATCTCAAAAGAAATCAAAAATTTTGAAATCAAATTAAAATGAAAACACAAAAGTCATAAAATTTGTCAGATGCACCCAACCCAGTCATTGGCGAGAAATTTAGAGCCATCAGTACACATACTTCTGAAAAGAAGAATCTGAAATCAATCACCTAACTTTCCACTATACAACAAAATTAAATCCAAAAGAAGAGCATACTAAAACCAATGTAACAGCATAAGAAAAGAAGTATTAAGAATTAAAAATGGGGCTTCCCTGGTGGCACAGTGGTTGAGAGTCTGCCTGCCAATGCAGGGGACAAAGGTTCATGCCCCGGTCCGGGAAGATCCCACATGCCGTGGAGCAGCTAGGCCTGTGAGCCATTGCTGCTGGGCCTGCAAGTCTGGAGCCTGTGCTCCGCAACGGGAGAGGCCACAACAGTGAGAGGCCTGCATACCGCAAAAAAAAAAAAAAAAAAGAATTGAAGGCAATAAAACTGAAAATAAAACTCAAAAGAGAAATATCAATGAAACCAAAAGTTGGCCCTTTGAAAAGATCAACAAAATTGATAAGGCTAGACTGAGGGAAAAAATGAAAAAAACCCAAAAAACAACAACAACAAACCACAAGACAAAAATTAGTAATAACATAAATAAAAGGCAGAACATCATTACAAAACCCATGGTCATTAAAGGATAATAAAGGAATACTATGAACAACTGTACACCCACAAATTTGATAACGTAGATGAAATGGACCAACTCCTTTGTCCATTTGAAAGACACAATCTACCACAAACAACACTGGGAGAAAGAGATAATCTGAGTAAACCTGTAACTATTTAAGCTGAATAACAATTAATAACTTTCCAGAACATAAAGCACCACCATGCCCAGATAAATTCACTGATGAGTTCCACCAAAAATTGAGGAAGAAATTATGCCAGTGCTCTACAAGCTATTTCAGAAAATAGAAGCAGAGGCAGTATTTCAACTATACTATGAAGCCAGGATAATGATTACCCTAATAGCAAAACATTACAAGACATTACCAAAAACATTACAAGAGAACTACAGACTAATATTACCTCAACAAAAATCCTCAACAGTTATCAGCAAATCATATCCAACTATGTAGAAAAAGATTTATACACGATGTCAAACTGGGATTTATCCACTGTATGCAAGGTTTGTTCAACATTAGAAAATCAATTGTTACAATACATCACACACCCACAGACTAAAAAAGAAAAATCACATGATCATGATAACAGACGCAGCAAAAGAAGTAACAAAAATTGAACACTTGGTGCATGATAAAATTACTGTCACTGAACTAGGAATAGAGAGGAACTCCTTCATTTGATAAGAATATTTACAAAAAACCTGTAACTAACACCATATGTAGAGGGGAGAAATTCAAAGCATTCCCCAAAAGGATCACAAACAAGGCAAGGCATATATTCTGAGATGTTTTTGTAAATTTCTGCTTCTTTTGTAGTCTTCTTTAGAGACTATGAATGACACAAAAAGAGTACTAATGATTCCCTATGGATCTTTCAAATAAAACAAAATGGAAACACCTTTTCATAGACCAAATAAACACAAGAGCGCTATGCAGGTAATAGTCTTCATATTAAAATCACTCTGGAACAATTATGTAGACCTACTTACTTTACAATTTTAAATGGAAACATTTCAAAAACAGGGAAATCTTATAAAACAGTACTTTATTAACAGTATGTATTTGTGCTAACTGTAACTTTGTTTAAACATTTAAAAGTTTAATAATTTGTACACTTACAAAACCTAATTATATTAACTGAATACACTGTTAGAAAAGTAATGTGCATTTAATTTAGCAAAATAATCTCCATGAAATAAACACTTACTCTCAATGATTCCTGGAAGGAGGAGGCCTGGTACTGTGCATACTTAGCAATTGTAGTATGAGATCTATTACTTTCACAGTGCCAGATTTTCTTTGTTCCAGTGGGATCCCAGTTTTCATCTGCTGGTTGCAACAACTGTGTCCTCACCTCTACTTTGTGTTCATTGTTAGCTTCTACCAAAGTTTTGGTAGAGAAAAGTCCAAGATCTTCATGAATAAATAAATTTTGTTAATAAATAAAATTGTATTTGGTACAATGAATGTTTCAAAAGTACTTGAACAAACCTGCATGGCAGTCCCATGAAGCATTACATCTAACCATCATGAGAGGGTATTAACAAGGGACTGAAGGAAATACCAGGATCTAATTTTACCTACATTTTACATGCAAAAAGTCTTCTATTATCTAACCTAAATCACTCATGATGCCTAATAATACCAACTTAAAAACAAGGAAAAATCCACCCAAAATTTGCCACAGCCAATAGAGACATCATGTTAAAAATGTGCTAAGGAGACAGAAAGGAGGGGAGAACGTTAAAATAAAAACTGGGAAAAAACGCATTTCTGTCAGTGTTTTAAAAAATGCAAGACAGGAAAAGAAATGTTCCAAGTGTTTTTTTAAACTTACCCAATTTAAGAACTCCAGCAAGGCCACGTATTACTGTAACAGGGTTTTTGGGATTTATACAAAATTGATGTAATGGAGGAAAGAAAGCATCACGTTTATTTTCCAACTGTAAAATTGAAATATTGTGTTAGATTTCAGAAAATGACTAAATATAATCCTGAGAATATGTTTTAATATTTTTGTCAGGCATTTTTACATTAACAATGCACCTTAGCCATTAACATTGAGTGCTACATATTACAGTATTTTATCATTAGTCCTTTCAGGAAAAGCCTATTAGGAGAAAATCACTATATAAGTTTATTTTTTTTTAAATACATTTAATAAATTCTGAAATGATGTTATTAACTTCTGATATCGCACTAACATTCACAAAATGATTTAACTAGCTTAATAGTTCAAAGGTATTTCCCAAGTTTACTTATCAAGTGTACTTCCGTAATTCCTGTAGAGAAGAGGTAAAGAAGTAAAATTTTAAATTCAACATCATAAGTGTTTTAAAAACTATTATCAAAATTAAAAATGATTTGATAAGACTCACAAAAGATAAATTTCCATTCTGCATTTATTTCCACAAAGTTCAGTTTCAGAGGCTTAGTTTCATCTTTATAACTGGACCTTCCTTCACAGCAAGCTATCAGTGAAGTTTCATTTGGTAAAGGATTTACACAAAGTCTGGTTAAAAAAACAGGCCAGATTTCCAAAATGCTGTCTTATCTATAACATCATTCTAAATACTTCAATTTTTTACTTCTGTCTTAGAAGGTGACTGGAAGGACTTTTTTTTTTCAGAAACTCTAAAAAAAAATCATAGAAACTTTTGATTTAACTAATACCAACCACATTTCTTTACCAAATGCCTAAATTTCTGAAAAGTAAAAAAACTCTTAGCTTCAAATTGAAAATTTATAATTATCTACTTATATTTAACCTTTTCACTAACATGCACTAATCATCATTTTTGTAACCTCAACCACTTTTTTAGTTACAAAAAATTCTTTTGTAAGTTGAAGCATAACATCAAGGTCAATATAATCAGCAGACGGCACAACAGAGATTTAGAAGCATGTTAACAAAAAACACATAAAACCAATTACCTATTGCTACTCAATTACCTATTGCTATATAATCCCAGTTCATAAGTGAGAAGACATTTTAAATTTATATATTCTCTTCAAAAATATCTTTCTTGAATACACCTGTGGTCAGTAAATTTTTCTACAAAAGGACAGATGGTAAATATCTTTTGTTCTATGAACTACCTATCCTCTTTTGCTACTAGTTAACTCTGCCAGTCTAGGGCAAAGCAGTCAGACAACATGTAAATAAATGAACATGACTATGTAACAATAAGATTTCTATTCATAAAACCAGGCAGTGGACCATATTTAGATTGAAAAATATCATTTGTGATCCTCTGGGATACAAACATCGTTTTCCAAAGTTTGTAACTTTTGAGAAAAAATTAAATTTTCCCTAAAAGGATCTATACTGGTTTAAAAATATATCTATAAACACAGACAAGTTCAGACACTTGACATTTCTAGTTAGTTGATGAGACTCACATAAATACTAGGTGTGGGTGGATTCAACTTGTCCTTTGGCAAGGGTGGGTATGGTGAAGACGGTGGTCTTGGAGGTGGACATTTATCCAACAAATTGTGACTATTAGATAGGTCATTTTTATCTAGATTCCTAGAAAACAATTAGAAGAAAAATATCAGTTATATTGTAATTTTAAAAACACAAGATTAAAACAAGAGAAAATCTTAAGTTCTGTGTATAGGGCATTTTAGAATATTCATATCCATTCAGAAAAAAAAGTTAGTTTCAAAGAATAACTAAATATACTATAACCACATAACATCAATCATTCACAAAATATTTTTCCTCATAGTTTTCCAATTTATTTCCTCATCTAAAGAATATGAACTCCATTTCTTTCATATTTCACCTTTAGATTTGTTTCATTTAATGTTAAAAAAATAACTTGAACCAAAATATTTTAACTACCAATAATTTAACAGTAATATTTGTCTCTTCTCCTACATCATAGTTCCAGATTACCTTTGTGACTACTTTCAAATCTAGGAAGACCATTTGTTTTTTATTATCAAAATGGATTTTCTGGGACTTCCCTGGTGGTGCAGTGGCTGGGACTCCAGGCTCCCAATGCAGGGGGCCCGGGTTCGATCCCTGGTCAGGGAACTAGATTCCACATGCCGCAACTGGGAGTTCACATGCCACAACTAAAAGGTCCCGTGTGCCGCAACTAAGACCCGACACAGCCACATAATAAATAAATAAATTAATTAATTAAAAAAACTGATTTTCTGTGCAGCTCCCTAAGATTAAGCAAGAATCCAGTCTACTATAGTTACAGACTATAATAATTTTTAAAGTGATTTGTATAGTTGCTAAACATTCTCACATTCTATATAATTATTACGTGATGGTATTTGATTATTTTTTTCATTCATTGAAAGGTATCATATTTGGTAAGTTATAAATTCTTAAAATGTAAGAATATTGCTTCCAAACTCTAACTCTCTTTTTAATATAAACCCATTATGGGGATATTTTTAAATTCTTAAAATTTTGAACTCAGAAAACAAATACAGAAACCTGTTAAGCTTTTGAAATCATTCAAGTTGTCATATTCAATCACTGAAAGTAAAAACTAATCAAGGAATTAAAATACATAAGGAAAATAGCTCTTAAAAATATTAAATTTCGGGTAAGAATCCAAAAGGTCTACTTTGGAAACTGAAATAAATATACACTGTATTTCTTCAGAATAACCGTATTTCTGAAAAACAAATTACATTTAAAATTTTCAAATTATACCATCACACAAGCTGAAGCAAAATAACCATTCCTTGTTTAGCTTTACTTTTGCTAAAGGGAAGAAAAGCCTGAATGAAAGTCAGGATATTTTGGTAGGACTAATGAAAACTAAAGTTTCAAATGGAGTAGTTATCAACTTTGAGATGCCATGATAAACAGCTTCCCACGTGTATAACCTATTTTTTAGCAACAAAGAGTTGTGATTTTTTTTTCCCCTGGCTGAGACCTGTGTGCCTGTGTCCTGGGGGTTGCTTCCCTCACCAGGGGTCAAACCCAGGACCTTGGCAGTGAAAGTGCGGTATCCTAACCACTGGACAGCCAGGGATTTCCCTTGGATGGGGTTTATAGTTATGAATTAGACTGAAAATGCAGATTTCTCTATTTTTAAAGAAAAGAATTTACAAGTATGAATTACATTAAAATTTTATACTTAACCACCAATTAAGTTTAAATGCTAAATCAGCATCGAGGTTTCATTATCTGTCCAGAAGGCATAATGACCCATGTGTTTAACGTTTTTAAATTTAAAAACAGAATTGATCCTAATTTATAAAATCCACAGAACTGTTGCTTACAACAAAAATACATGTCTGAAGCTAACAGAGTTTAATTCAAGTACCCTCGTTAGGCCAATGCAGTAAGACTCAATTATCTCTGTATAATAAAAGGAATCGGTTTCAATGCTGAATTACATATCTGTCACTCTGTGTATTTTCCATGAATTGATTCAGTTTGATTACAATAACTTGTTTTCCAGAGACAGAGATATGATACAATATAAATATTTTATAATACCCTAATATATGGATAAAGTATTTGAAAAAAAATTTATAAGCTTATTTAACATCCTCTATATGAAAAATGAGACACGGTGACAGGAAGTGACAGCTTGTATAATTCTGCCTGTATGGATTTTATGGTCCTGTAACAGAATAAAGTATGAATATATAGAAAAGTCAAGTAATGGAAAGTAAAAATAGATTTGAAAAAGGGGTGGTGGGGGGGAGATGAAGAATTATCAAGGGAGCCAAAACTAACCAGTCACTTGAAATGCTGAAATTACATTTTAAAATCTAAAATCTTAACAGAAGCAAAGATGCTATAAATGCAACCAGAAGGAATGAAACAACAGCAGTTTAAAATTTTAACAATGCTTAAAAAACTTATGAGAAATATAGACAAAAGAGAAAACTGCTCAAATAGTTCAATGAAATAAAATCTAATGATTCCTTAGTATGACCCTATCAATGGTGGCCAAATCAGACTACACAGATATTTACCAAAAAGAACTGATACATGTTTTCAAAAATAAAGGAACCATAAGTTTTTTCTCTGTTAATATACCTATCAACCCTAATGCATAAGGATAGGGCTGTGAATAACAGAAAACAGATTAACTTCTAAATAGGTATGACTGCTTTTTTTTTAATGTGGATTATTTTTTGAAGTCTTTATTGAATTTGTTACAATATTGATTGTTTTATATTTTGGGTTTTTATGGCCAAGAGGGATGTGGGATCTTAGCTCCCCGACCAGGGCTTGAATCTGCACCCCCTGCATTGGAAGGTGAGGTCTTAACCACTGGACCACGAGAGAAGTCCCTGACTCCATTGCTCTTCAAGAGAAACTTTTTACCATAAAAATCCAACAAGAAAAGAAATGAAGTTGGAAAAAAAATGGAAGTGGGAAAGACTAAGGGTACCTCATTATTGCAGAAATGTAGTACTACATAAAAATTATTTTTTAAATACCTTACTTTAAAATATCTTACTTTAAATTTACTTTTAAATACAACACTTAAATACAAAAAAAATGAAAGGTGCTTTACAGATAACTCATATACAATTTAGATTTTTTCCTCAATAAGTTTCTTAATCAGTGAGATTATACTCTCACACTTATGATTCTTTGAACTAATCTGAATGCTGAGTCCTGCAAAGAACACACCACTATCAGTTAACACAACTGGTCCCCACAGGACAGTACCATTTGCTGTCTTGGCTCTTTCTCTAAACTTGATAATAATTTTATCCTCAATTTTCAGAGCATGTCCTTTTATTGTCTTTCCTCCATCCTTTATTTTCTATTCCTTGCTCTTAGCTTTACAGTTGTTGGAGATGGTGGAAGGTTATATATCCATTCACTAGTAAATTGGTAGGCATATCTACTGGAAGAACCACAACCACAGGAATCTATGGCATTTTAAAGTAATTTGCAACTTATAAACATAAATTTACACATCTGCAGTAATAAGGCAAAAGTGCTTTTACTAGTTTCTGAGCCAAAAATTAAGAATGTTACCCTGAATTAAATGTTTACATACATTTCCAATATAAGGTGGGAAGATTAAAATTTAATCCACAATGAAAGACAAAAACTTCTTAATTTTAATTATATTTTCACAAAATAATAATTATTTCCATTTCTCTATTACTCTACCCCAGGTCACTGCAAGTACAAACTATATAAATATTTTAAAGTCTTTCAGTTTAGAATTTACTCAGTGGTTGACTGGTGATGCCTTCTAATAAAATAATGTAAGTTCCTCAAAAATCTAAACATGTTTTAGTTTCAGCAATACAGAAGACACATAAAACCTGCTAGTTTCAGGAAGAGATAGTCATTAATCAAGAATATTTTTGACATTTGAAATTCAAAACCTGCATTAAATAAAATAGTCAAGTTAGATTAAAAAATAATCTTTAGGTTACATAGTAAATGGTATATATTTTCTATTTTATTTCATTTCAATCTTAATTAGAAAGACCTTTTTAAAATAGTATATTATTATGCAAATTTCAAATGTTATGTTCTAGAAAATTGTACAGAAGCATTACCCGTGGCATTCTAACAAACCTTCATACAGGTTTTATTCTCATATACAGAACATTTATGAGTAACTGTGAGAAATAAAGTAATTTATTACTTAATTGTAGATTAGATTTTATTTTGTTTAACATGAACAGAATAAAAACACTACTTTAAAAATTGTATAACAGGTGCTGAAAAAAATTCACAGTGGTGATGGTTAGCACACATTTGAAAATACACTAAAAACCACTGCACTGTACATTTCAAAGGGACCAATTATGAGGTATGTGAATTATATCTCAATAAAGCTGTTTTCAAAAAAGGTGGATTTGAATCTGCAGAATGTGGAAATCTACAGTTTCACAATATCAAAGAAAGTGTTCCTCATTCTCTGAGTCTTCTTTTTAGTGTGAAGGCAATAAAACCAATCAAGAAATAAATTTTTGAGGCCCATTCTTCTAAGAATAGCAGAATATGGCTTCTCTTCCCAGGTAGTCCATTAACATTTCTCAATCCTTTCTTCCTTTCTCTTGTCCCTCCTACTTATTAGTTTATAACCTCTTCTAGAGTCACACAAAATGTTACCAGAAAGAAAACAAACGGTAAGGTTTCCCAGGCTTTGCAGTTTTCTACCAAGTATAATTTAACCCATTCTCTGGTTTCAATCCCCAGAGTAAGGTCAATCACAGAGAAGCCAATAACAACTCCAATAACAGATCAGTAACACTACAGACATGCCTCTCAGAGAAAGCAGGTTGTAGAAAAATGCTTTTCACATGTGACACACTGATATGATATAACCATAATATTGAGGTATAACAAAGTTAGATATGAAAGTTATTTTAGACAAGTGACTATATTATCACCTTTTATGTAATTTTTATTTCTTATAAAATAAAATATTATTTCAGTTTTCTGATCAAGTCAGGAGCCAACTACTTTCACTTTGTGATACACTTTCCCATACTAACCTGCATGCTTTCAGAACTTCTGTGGAATTTGAGTATATGGACACAGACATTGATGGTATGATGTGATGATCAGTTTTTTGGCTAATTGTAGGCAGGTCTCTTTTATTAGAGCTCTGTGAGTTCTCTAGCCCCTCTCCATTAATTGTTTGTAACCTAATGTGAGCACTGTTAAGGCTGGTAATACCATGTGTGGTTGTCTGCTCAGTGGATTTTGGAGAAGGTGTTGTGGTTGATATGACTGAAGAGGGTGAAGAGGCAACAGAAGTATTAGTCTTTGCATGACTTTCTGGATGAATATTATTGACTTTGTCACAAGCTCCAGTCACCATACTGTCACTGCCTTTTCCAACCAACAAGGTAGAGATCTGAGGATTGTACGAAATTAAATTTGGTGATGTAGAATCTCCATGGTTTGGATTGCAAACAGGTTCTGCCATCAGCTGCTGAACATGATTAGAAAGTCCCTTGCCATGAGCACAACCATTAAGTGTTTCTCCAGTGTGCCTGCTTATTTCAGGCACTGAAGATCTACTTCCTGAAGATGTGCTCTCTTTGGTAAAGGTAATGCCTCGTTGTCCACCTGAGGTAGCAATATGAGAGGAGAGGTGATTGAAAGCAGTTCCCTGTGTTGAACTGCTAGGCAGCATTCTATGTCCAGTCTGTTTCTGAATACTAGTGCTAGCCGCCTGGAGATACTGGGCAGGACCAGTGGAAAGTGAAGGTTGTTCATCATTAGATCCTGCTAAATGTGAACTCTGACCTTTGTGAAGCCCCTAAAAAAAAGGAAATAAGACTTTAAAAACCCAATGTTGTGGGTTTCAACTGAATATTATGCAAACTCCCAATGCATACAAAGAACAATAAGGAGGGTTAAAATTTTTAAATAAAAGGAAAGCAAACAAACTAAACAACTAAATTGTGAAACATAATATAACCAAAATCCTAACAATTATTTTTAAAAGTTTCCACAATCTGCTGATTGAAGTGGTTAGTAATCTTTAGGTAAAATTATATAACTGGGCTGCTTAACTGATTTCATTTATTAGTGTGGCAATATGTTTCTTCACATAACGCTTTGAGAATTTTTATTATTCAATTCAGATTCTTACATTTTCATCTTAAGAGAAATTTATCAGTAAATTTAGATATGGAAAACCATGCATATGGTCATTACCAATTAAAGCCATGAACACAAACTAAATAAACCAATATACAATGCATTATGTTAAACATAGAAAGTATATTTATTAATCCTTTAAAATTACCACTGAACCCATAATGTAGATCTAGGAGATATCCTCAAAGAAGCAAAACTATAAAATTTATGAATTTTTTCCAAGGAATAACTTATACAGATTTCCATCCTCATTCTCTGACACCCCACAATCCTAAAAGACATTCTAAGTGCAGTGTCCCCACCGCACTTGACTGGAGGATAGTACTTTTCCTGAAATTCACATAATTAGGAGAATATATTGATCCTATTAAAACATTGTGATGAGGCAGATTTTCAAAATTAGTAAAAGTTTGAAACCAGAGAAAAGATATTTCACAGAACAAAAATCATGCTATTTTTACCTGAAATTTGTCCTTGATGGCATAAACTGCCCTAAGAAGATACTCATTATATTTTATTGACAAAGTAACTAAAAAAATAATTACCAGCAACACTAATTAAAGTCATGGGAACAGTAAAAGAATAATTTAATAGTTTCCAAACAAACAACAGACATGAAAACTAGTAACTTCTCTGAAGTTAGAAATATTATAATACATTAATGTATTTCTTACTGAAAACTCCATATTAAGTGGTACCTCAGAGCCCTAGAGAAAATTTTAGAATTGCTACTTCCTGAAATAGTAATTAGTTCCATAACAAGGCTAAAAGCCTTTTTCTTCATTGTGAAATGAAATGTGTCAGTAATAACCTGCATATTAATAAAAAATGAACTCACAAGTTATAAATACACAAACGTCACTTTCAGTCATCTACTTAAAATTTGAGATCAGGCCAAGTTTGAAAATCCAGTATCTAGTTGTACCATTTAAAACACCTTGAACATTTTTTTTTTTTTTTTTTTTTTGCGGTACGCGGGCCTCTCACTCTTGCGGCCTCTCCCGTTGCAGAGCACACGCTCCAGACGCACAGGCTCAGCAGGCATAGCTCACGGGCCCAGCCGCTCAGCGGCATGTGGGATCCTCTTGGACTGGGGCCGAACCCGTGTCCCCTGCATCGGCAAGAGGACTCTCAACCACTGCACCCCCAGGGAAGCCCTGAAGTAATTTTTAATCAGAAATATTATCTATACACTAACCATTTTCACGCTGGATACATTAAAAACGGATGTGGGTAGGGAAATCAAAAGTTCATTCATGATCATCAAAACTGACTGACAAATGAAATAATTAGAAAATAAGCAGCCAGGTTAAAAAGTAACAATATTATTACTCCTCTACCTATAAATCAAAGTGTTTTAAGCTGATAAATTCTTTTACAGGGAATCCATGGTACAGTAAAGCAAAGGGAAAACCTGAGAACTAACTGCAACTTTCAATGTATTCCTGAACTGACGGTCAATATTCAACTGAAGGACTGTAAACACAACACAGGCCCTAATAATTAGCAGACCACTAATCTATTATGTACAAAGGGGAAAATCATTAATATTTAAAAGTAAAAACAAAACATAATGGCTACAAATTTCAGGGGACAGCCCTCAACAAGCAAATTACTAAGATGGAGTTTTTAAAAGGTCAGAAAGAGAAAACAGAAAGCCTACTGATTAAAAATGACCAGTTATCAAATAAAACATGGCTAAGTATAAAGGAACAGACTCCAAACACAATATATGAAGAACCGAAAGCAGAACACTTCTCATACTGATGAAAAACACTGTTACAAAAAGTTCAGAAAAATGCTAAATACCGTAAACACAATAACTGCACCTAAAACATCATAATAAAACTGCTAAAAGCTACAAAGAGAAAATCCAGAGGCAGCAAAGAAAATGACATCGTATTAAAAGGTAAAATGATATCATAAACAAGACTCTCATAAAACATGAAACCTAGTAATCAGTGGAATAACATGTTCAAAATACTCGTAAGAAAATGAACGCTAAGTGAGAACTCTATGTAAAGTGACAGTATACTTCAAAGATAATGGTGAAAGAAAGACACTTCTTTAAAAAAGGCACCAGCAAGCACAGAGTAAAAGGAACATCAAAAAAATACTAACAGAAATAATTCAGCTGAAAGCAAATGACATTACATAATACCTCAGGAGCACAA
The DNA here is from genome assembly GCF_964165515.1 of Mesoplodon bidens. Classification (NCBI taxonomy): domain Eukaryota; kingdom Metazoa; phylum Chordata; class Mammalia; order Artiodactyla; family Ziphiidae; genus Mesoplodon; species Mesoplodon bidens. Next base: position 135,451,401 of record NC_138163.1, read on the forward strand.
AGAAAGAACAGCAGTAGAAATTTTTAAATGTTGATAGGTGTAAAAGACTGTGTGTGTGTGTATTTTTTTTAATTTCTTTTCTTGTAAACATACAAATGTTAAAGCAATTAAAACACTGCATTATTAGGTTTATACACATATTTATTAATACACATGGCAATAAAATCACAAAGAAGGCAGAGAAAATGAAAGCTGCTATTCTACATTTAAATAATTCAAAGATATACCAACAAATATTTGCTAAATACAAAAAAGGCAGTAAGTATGGAAGAGAAGATCAGAAAACAGATGGGACATAGCTAGAAAACAAAGAACAAAGGAGGAAGTAGAAATTAAGACAATGTTAACAACAACATTCAACACAAATAGACTGAACATTCTCCCCGCCAATGAGCAAAGACTGTCAGACTGGTTAAAAACATCAATATCCCACTATATGTAGTATGCAAGAGACATTTAACTTCAAAGATATAAAAATGCTGAAAGTAAAGGAATGACAAATGATATTCAGTGCAAACAGTAGCCAATGCAAGTTGGTGTTAATAATACCAAAGAACACATTACTTTTCAAGTTCACATGACAATCTAGAAGAAAATACAACTCTTACTAAAATTATAAGAATTAAAATCAAACAAAATACATTCCCTGAACAAAATGGAATTATACCAGTGTCAAAAATAATAAAATCTCAGAGATACTGAAATTCTGAAAAATAAACAGAATTCTAAACACCCCAAATTAGGAAATTACAACAGTAATTACAAAATACCTTAAGGAAATGATTTGAACATAAATCAAGAATATAACTGTATTCATAATCACATAAAAACATGGTTGAGAAATTAAAAGAGAACTAAGTAAATGGAAAGCTACTATGTTGCTGGCTCAGAAAAATTAATAATTTGACTTATATATACAACACAATCCCTACTAAATGCCAGTAGGCACTTTTGGTACAAACCGACATGCTGAGCCAAAAAATTATATGAAGGTACAAAAAAGACAGCAAAATCAAATCAACTTTTAAAATAACTAAAATGTTAGAGCTATATCATCTAAATTCCAAAACATAAAGTTACAGGGATAAAGACAATATAGGATTATTAAGAAAAAAAATATTGATTAGCAGAACAAAACAGAGTTGAAAAAAACATTTGCAAACTGGGTAAGTTAGTTTCTGACTATGTTGGCAAGGTGGAAAGAATAAAAGTTTTTCATAAATTATGCTAAAATAACTGGATATTCAGACAAAATATACAAATATTAACAAAAAAACGAAGTGTGAAATAGAACTGTAAATATTCTATAAGAGGATACAGCAGAAAATTTTTCAAACCTTGGTTTTGGCAAAGATTTCTTATATGTAATAACAAAAACATTAAATTTAAAAACCTTTGAAAAAAGATCTTCAGCAAAATTAAATTTTTTCCATTTTAAAAGACATTACTAACAAAGTGAAAATACAACTTAAACACTAGAAAGATATATTTGCAAAACCTATGTCTCAAACAGAAATTGCACTCAAAACATAATGAAATTTACATCATCATCATTAAAAAAGAAGGCCTAAATATCAAAATTGCAAATAAGCACATGGAAATATTAGTTACTAGAAATATATAAATTAAAGCTTATCATGAACCATTATACAGCTAGAATAAAAAACTATCAATATCAGGTGTAGAAAAGTACATGGAATAAGTGTGGCCTCATACATTGCTATTAGGAATGAAAATGGTTCAGTCACTTGGATACGAGTTCAGAAAATCCTTAAACAGTTTAAACATTTTATCGTATAACTCAGGGACTCCAGTCATACAGACTCCAAGTAAAGAAATGAAAACATATCCACAGACAGACTTTTATACAAATGTTCATATCAGCACTGCTGATAATTTTTATGACTGAAACCAGAAAAGACAAATACTCTTAAGTTAATAAATAGATTAAAAAATAAAATATATTCATGCAATGCAATAATAAAGCACCACATACACGAAAAGGTAGGATTCTGTTCATTTTGATCCCCATAAAAGTAAATGTTAAAGACATAAAGCAAATTTTTGGTTCCCAAGGACAGGGACTGAAGAGGGAATGGATTGCAACTTATGAAGAAACTTTTTTCAACAGCATTATAGCAACAGACATACAACCAAAACATTTACAAAATATATTTTGTTGTGTGTCTGTTATTTGAATAGGTTTATTAAAGTGTACATAAACTGTACCTCAACATACTATTAGAGAAAAATAAACACATGTCATTCATCCATTCAAAACTCTCATACATTTTTCCCCCCTCACAAAACTGAAACTCAGTATCTTTATAAACATGGATATAACTAAAAAAGGTCTACCTAACCGTTCTTACTCAAAACTCATAAAGCTATCTATCTATCCCTAGGTCACAATACTCAGCCATACTGGCCATCTTGAAAATGAAAACACAAAAAACTCATAAAATTTGTGAGATGCACTCAAACCAGTTGCTGGCGGGAAATTTACAGCAATCAATACATATGACAGAAAAAGAAAAGAATCATCTAAGTTTCCACTATAAAACAAAATTAAATCCCAAAGAGCAGCAAATTAAATCCATTGTAAGAGCATAAGAAGTATTAAGAATAAAAAATAAAGTCAATAAAAATGAAAATAGAAGAGGGCAAACGGCAGAAGCAAGAATAACTACAATCCTGCAGCTTGTGCAACAAAAACCACATTCACAGAAAGATAGACAAGATGAAAAGGCAGAAAACTATGCACCATATGAAGGAACAAGATAAAACCCCAGAAAAACAACTACATGAAGTGGAGATAGGCAACCTTACAGAAAAAGAATTCAGAATAATGATAGCGAAGATGATCCAGGACCTCGGGAAAAGAATGGAAGCAAAGATTGAGAACATGCAAGTAATGTTTAACAAAGACCCAGAAGAGTTAAAGAACTAACAAACAGAGATGAACAATAGAGTAACTGCAATGAAAACTACACTAGAAGGAATCAACAGCAGAATGACTGAGGCAGAAGAACGGATAAGTGACCTGGAAGACAGAATGGTGAAAAGCTCACTGCCTCCGAACAGAATAAAGAAAAAAAAGAAATGAAGACAGCCTAAGAGACCTCTGGGACATTAAACGCACCAACATTCGCATTATAGGGGTCCCAAGGCAGAAGAGAGACAGAAAGGGCTGAGAAAATATTTGAAGAGATTATAGACGAAAACTTCCCTAACATGGGAAAGGAAATGCCCACCCAAGTCCAGGAAGTGCACAGAGTCCCAGGCAGGATAAACCTAAAGAGAAACATGCCAACACACACAGTAATCAAACTGACAAAAATTAAAGACAAAATTATTAAAAGCAACAAGACAAAACTGACAAATAACATACAAGGGAACTCTCATAGGTTAACAGCTGATTTCTCAGCAAAAACTCTACAAGCTGGAAGAGAGTGGCACAATATATTTAAAGTGATGAAAGGAAAGGACCTACAACAAAGATCACTCTACCCAGCAAGGATCTCTTTCAGATTTGATGGAGAAATCAAATGCTTTACAGACAAGCAAAGGCTAAGAGAATTCAGCACCCCCAAAGAGCTCTACCACAAATGCTAAAGGAACTTCTCTAAGTGGGAAACACAAGAAGAAAAGGACCTACAAAAACAAATGCAAAACAATTAAGAAAATGATAATAGGAACATACATATTGATAGCTACTTTATATGTGAGTGGTTTAAATGGCCCAACGAAAAGACACAGGCTCGCTGAATGGATACAAAAACAAGACACATTTATATGCTATCTTCAAGAGATCCACTTCAGTCCTAGGTACACATACAGACTGAAAGTGAGGGGACGGAAAAAGATATTCCATGCAAATGAAAATCAAAAGAAAGCTGGAGTAGCAATACTCACATCAGATAAAATAAATTTTAAAATAAAGAATGTTACAAGAGACAAGAAAGGATACTACATAATGATCCAGGGATCAATTCAAGAAGAAGATATAACAATTATAAATATATATGCACCCAACATAGCAGTACCTCCATACATAAGGCAAATGCTAACAGCTATAAAAGAGGAAACTGGGCTTCCCTGGTGGGGCAATGGTTGAGAGTCCGCCTGCCGATGCAGGGGACACGGGTTCACGCCCCGGTCCGGAAGGATCCCACAGGCCATGCAGCACCTAGGCCCGTGAGCCATGGCTGCTTAGCCTGTGCGTCCGGAGCCTGTGCTCCACACGGGAGAGGCCACAGCAGTGAGAGGCCCACGTACCTCAAAAAAAAAGAGGAAACTGACAGTAACACAATAATAGTGGGGGACTTTAACACCTCACTTGTTAAATGGACAGATTATCCAGAATGAAAATAAATAAGGAAACAGAAGCTTTAAATGACACAATAGGTCAGATAGATTTAATTGATATTTATAGGACATTCCCTCCAAAAACATCAGATTACACTTTCTTCTCAAGTGCACATGGAACATTCTCCAGGATAGATCACATCTTGGGTCACAAATCAAGCCTTGGTAAATTTTAAAAAACTGAAATCTCATCAGACATCTTGTCTGACCACAATGCTATGAGATTAGAAATAAATTACAGGGAAAAACATAAAAAACACAAACACATGGAGGCTAAACAATATGTTACTAAATAACCAAGAGATCGCTGAAGAAGTCAAAGAGGAAATCAAAAATTACCTAGAGGGCTTCCCTGGTGGTACAGTAGTTGAGAATCCACCTGCCAATGCAGGGGACACAGGTTCAAGCCTTGGTCCAGGAAGATTCCACATGCCGCGGAGCACCTAAGCCTGTGACCCACAACTATTGAGCCTGTGCTCTAGAGCCTGTGAGCCACAACTACTGAGCCCACATGCTGCAACTACTGAAGCCCGTGAGCCTAGAGCCCATGCTTTGCAGCAAGAGAAGCCACCGTAATGAGAAGCCCACGCACCGCCAAAAAGAGTAACTCCCTCTCTCCACAACAGAGAATAGCCACACACAGGAACAAAGACAAAACACAGCCAAAAATGAATAAAGTAAATAAATTTTTAAAAAAACAACAACCTAGAGAGACAAATGACAACAAAGACATGACCATCCAAAATGTATGGAATGCAGCAAATGCAGTTCTAAGAGGCAATTTTATAGCAATATAATACTACCTCAAGAAACTAAAAGAATCTCAAATAAACAATCTAACCTTAAACCTAAAGGAACTAGAGAAAGAAGAACGAACAAAACCCAAAGTTTGTAAAAGTAAAGAAATCCTAAAGATCACAGCAGAAATAAATGAAATAGAGACAAAACAATAGCAGAGAAAAGTAAAACTAAAAGCTGGTTCTTTGAGAAGATAAACAAAATTGATAATAAACCTTTACCCAGACTCATCAAGAAAAAGAGGGAGAGGACTCAAATCAATATAATTAGAAATGAAAAAGAAGTTACAACGGACACCACAGAAATACAAAGCATCAAAAGAGACTACTGTAAGCAACTCTATGCCAGTAAAATGGACAACCTGGAGAAATGCGCAAATTGTTAGAAAGGTATAACCTTCCAAGATAGAACCAGGAAAAAATAGAAAATATGAACACAAAAATCACAAGCAAAATGAAACTGAAACTGTGATTAAGTCTTCCAACAAACAAAAGTCCAGGACCAGATGGCTTCACACATGAATTTTATCCAACATTTAAAGAAGAGCTAACAACCCCAATCCTTCTCAAGCTCTTCCAAAAAACTGTAAAGGAAGGAACACTCCCAAACTCATTCTCCAAAGCCACCATCACCTTGACCAAAACCAGACAAACATACTACCAAAAAAAAAAAATTACAGACCAATATCACTGATGAATATAGATGCAAAAATCCTCAACAAAATACTAACACACTGAATCCAGCAACACATTAAAAGGATCATACACCATGATCAAGTGGGATATATCCCAGAGATGCAAGGATTCTTTAATATACGCAAATCAATCAAAGTGATACACCATATTAACAAATGGAAGAATAAAAACCACATGATCATCCCAATAGATGCAGAAAATGCTTTTGCCAAAATTCAATACCCGTTTCTGATAAAAACTCTCCAGAAAGTGGGCAGAGAGGGAACCTACCTCAACATAATAAAGTCCATTTAGGGCAAACCCACAGCAAACGTCATTCTCAATGCTGAAAAACTGAAAGCACTTCCTCTAAGATGAGGAACAAGATAAAGATGTCCACTCTCATCACTATTATTTAACATAGTTTTGGAAGTCCTATACACGACAGTCAGAGAAGAAATAAATAAATAAATAAAAGGAATACAAATTGGAAAAGAAGTAAAACTATTCCTCTTTGCAGATGACATTATACTATACATAGAGAATCCTAAAGATGCCAGCAGAAAACTAATAGAGTTAATCAATGAATTTGGTAAAGTTGCAGGATACAAAATTAATGCACAGAATTCTCTTGCATTCTTATACAGTAACAACGAAAGACCAGACCCAGAAATTAAGGAAACAATCCCATTCACCATTGCAACAAAAAGAATAAAATACCTGGGAATAAACCTACCTAAGGAGGCAAAAGATCTGTACTCAGAAAACTATAAGACACTGATGAAAGAAATCAATGACAGAAACAGATGGAGAGATATACCATGTTCTTGGATTGATTGAAGATTGATTGATTCTTGGAAGAATCAATATTGTGAAAATAACTATACCATCCAAAGCAATCTACAAATTCAATGCAATCCCTATAAAATTAACAATGGCAAATTTTTTTTTTGCGGTATGGGGGCCTCTCACTGTTGTGGCCTCTCCCATTGCGGACCACAGGTTCCAGACGCGCAGGCTCAGCGGCCATGGCTCACGGGCCTAGCTGCTCCGCAGCATGTGGGAAATTCCCAGACCGGGGCACGAACACGTGTCCCCTGCATTGCCAGGCGGACTCTCAACCACTGCACCACCAGGGAAGCCCAACACTGGCAATTTTTACAGAACTAGAACGAATCTTAAAATTTGTATGGAGACACAAAAGACCCATAATAGCCAAAAAATTTGGAGGGAGAAAAACGGAGCTGGAGGAATCAAACTCTCTGACTTCAGACTATACTACAAAGCTACAGTAATCAAGACAATATGGTACTGGCACAAAAACAGAAATATGTATCAATGGAACAGGATAGAGAGCCCAGAGATGCACCTACACACCTATGGTCAAGTAATCTATCACAAGGAAGGCAAGGATATACCATGGAGGAAAGACAGTCTCTTCAATAAGTGGTGCTGGGAAAACTGGACAGCTACATGTCAAAGAATGAAACATCATACACAGAAATAAACTCAAAATGGATTAAACACCTAAATGTAAGACCAGACACTATAAGACTCTTAGAGGAAAACATAGAAAGAACACTCTTTGACATAAATCACAGCAAGATCTTTTTTATCCACCAAATAGAGTAATGGAAATAAAAACAAAAATAAACAAATGGGATCTAATGAAATTTAAAAGTTTTGCACAGCAAAGGAAACTAAAAACAAGACAAAAAGACAACCTTCAGAACAGGAGAAAATATTTGCAAACAAATCAACGGACAAAGCATTCATCTCCAAAATATATAAACAGCTCATGCAGCTCAATATTAAAAAAAAACAAACAACCCAATCAAAAAATGGGCAGAAGTCCTAAACAGACATTTCTCCAAAGAAGACATACAGATGGCCAAGGGCACATGAAAAGGTGCTCAACATCATTAATTATTACAGAAATGCAAATCAAAACTACAATGAGATATCATCTCATGCCAGTTAGAGTGTGCATCATAAGAAAATCTACAAACAAATGTTGGAGAGCGTGGGGAGAAAAGGGAACCCTTTTGCACTGTTGGTGGGAATGTAATGGACAAGTCACTGTGGAAAACAGTAAGAAAGTTCCTTAAAAAACTAAAAATAGAATTACCATGTGACCCAGCAATCCCACTACTGGGCATATACCCAGAGAAAACCATAATTCAAAAAGATACATGCATCCCAATGTTCACTGCAGCACTGTTTACAATAGCCAGGTCATGGTCACAACCTAAATACCCATCGACAGGCAAATGGATAAAGAAGATGTGGTACATATATACAATGGAATATTGCCATAAAAAGGAACGAAATTGGGTCATTTGTAGAGACGTGGATGCATCTAGAGACTGTCATACAAAGTGAAGTAAGTAAGAAAGAGAAAAACAAATATCGTATATTAATGCATATATGTGGAACGTAGAAAAATGGTACAGGTGAACCGGTTTACAGGGCAGAAGTTGAGACACAGATGTAGGAAAAAAACGTATAGACACCAAGGGGGGAAAGCGGCGGGTGGTTGTGGTGGTGGGATGAATTGGGAGATTGAGATTGACATGTATACACTGATGTGTATAAAGTGGATGACTAATAAGAACCTGATGTATAAAAAATTAAATTAAATTAAATTTTTTTAAAAAGATGTGGCACATATATACAATGGAATGTTACTCAGTCATAAAAAGAAATGAAATTAAGTTATTTGTACTGAGGTGGATGAACCTTGAGTCTGTTATACAGAGTGAAGCAAATCAGAACGAGAAAAACAAATATAGTATATTAACGCATATATGTGGAACCTAGAAAAATGGTACAGATAAACTGGTTTGCAGGGCAGAAATAGAGACACACGTAGAGAACAAACATATAGACACCAAGGGGGGAAAGTGGCGGGGGGCTGGGGGCTAGTGGTGTGATAAATTGGAAGATTGGGACTGACATATACACAATAATATATATAAAATAGGTAACTAATAAGAACCTGCTGTATAAAAAAATGAAATTTAAAAAAATTGAAAATAGGAACTCAAAAGAGAAAAATCAATAAAACAAAATGTTGGCCCTTTGAAAAGATCAACAAATTGATAAAGGGGGGGAAAAGCAACCAACCCCAGCAGGACAAAAATTACTAATAACAGAAATAAAAGGCAGAACATCATTACAAACCCCATGGTCGCTAAAGGAAAATAAAGGAATACTAACTCTATACATACAGGTTTGATAACCTAGATGAAATGGACCAATTCCTTAAAAGACACAATCTACCACAAATAGCACTGGGAGAAAGGGAGAATCTGAGTAAACCTGTAACTATTTAAGCTGAATAACAATTAACATCTTTCCAGAACATAAAGCACAACCCTGCCCAGATGAGTTCACTGATGAGTTTCACCAAAACTCTAGGAAGAAATTATGCCAGTGCTCTACAATCTATTCCAGAAAATAGAAGCAGAGGCAGTATTTCAACTCTACTATGAGGTAAGGAAAATGATTACCCTAATAACAAAACATTATAAGACATTACCAAAAACATTACAAGAGAACTACAGACCAATATAACCTCAACAAAAATCCCCAGCAATGATCAGCAAATCATACCCAACTATGTAGAAAAAGATTTATACACGATGTCAAACTGGGATTTATCCACTGTATGCAAGGTTTATTCAACATTAGAAAATCAATTGTTACAGTACAGCACACATCCACAGACTAAAAAAGAAAAATCACATGATCATGATAACAGATGCAACAAAAGAAGTGACAAAAATTGAACACTTGTGCATGATAAAATTACTGTCACGGGGCTTCCCCAGTGGCGCAGTGGTTGAGAATCCACCTGCTGATACAGGGGACATGGGTTCGTGCCCCGGTCCGGGAAGATCCCACATGCCACGGAGCGGCTGGGCCCGTGAGCCATGGCCGCTGAGCCTGTGCGTCCGGAGCCTGTGCTCCACAACGGGAGAGGCCACAACAGTGAGATGTCCACGTACCGCAAAAAAAAAAAAAAAAAAAAAAATTACTGTCACGGAACTAGGAATAGAGAGGAACTTCCTCCACTTGATAAGAATATTTACAAGAAACCTATAGCTAACACCATATGTAGAGGTGAGAAACTCAAAGCATTACCCAATAGGATCACAAAGTAAGAAAAGATGTTCCCTCTCACCAGTCCTTCAGCAGCACACTCAAAGTCAAATGACGTGACAAAACAAGAAAATTATGTAAAACGCATACAGTTTAAAAAGGGAGAAAAGAAACTCTCTTTGTTAAAAGGTGACATAATTGCCCATGCAGAAATTAGAAGAATGAAGAAAAATAATAAGAAAGGTTAATAATAAATATAGCAAGGTTGCAAGACACATGGTTAATACACAAGTTAATCACTTCCCGATACCAGTAATGAACAAGTGGAATTTCAAATTAAAATCATAGTACCAATCTATATTAGCAATTGCCCCAAAATGAAATACCTAAGGAAAAATCCAATGAAATACATGCAAGACCTATGTGAAAAAAGTACAAAGCTTTGACGAAAAAAAATAATAATAAATAAAAGAAATAATTGGAGAGAGTTTCCATGTTCATCAATAGGAAACTCAATATTCTTAAGATATCAGTTCTTGCAAACTTGGTTTATGGACTTAATGCACGCAAAGTAAAATTCCACCATTATTTTTATAAATGTTAACGTGATTCTCGAGTTTATACGAAGACACAAAAGACCAAAATATCCAACACATTGTCGAAGAAGAAAAAATTTGGAGAACTGACACAACTTTATTTCATGATTTAGTATAAAGCTAAACTAATCAAGGGAGAATGGTATTGGCAAAAAAAAAAAAAAAAAAAAAAGGACAAATGATCAATGGAACTAAATATACACCAGATAAATAAACCCATAGAAATAGAGTCAACTGATCTTTGACAATGGAGCAAGGCAATACAATGAATTAGAGATTGTCTTTTGAACAAGTGGTGCTGGAACAAATGAGAATCCACATTTGAAAAAATGAATCTTTGCACACATCTCACACTATTCACAAAAGTTAACTCAAAGTGGGTCATAGACTTAAATATAAAATGCAGAAGTATGAAACATAAGGGAAATGTCTAGATACCTTGGGCATGGCGATAACTTTTTAGATACACTTCTAACATATGGTCATGAAAAAGAATTGATAAGCTGGACATTATTAAAATTTAAAACTTCTACTCTATGAAAGACACTATCATAGAGTGAGAAGACAAATGGAGATAGTGAAACTATATTTACAAAAGACATATCTTATTAAAAACTGTTACCCAGGGCTTCCCTGGTGGTGGCACAGTGGTTGAGAGTCCGCCTGCCGATGCAGAGGACACGGGTTCATGCCCCAGTCCAGGAGGATCCCACATGCCGTGGAGCGGCTGGGCCCGTGAGCCATGGCCGCTGAGCCTGTGTGTCCAGAGCCTGTGCTCCGCAACGGGAGAGGCCACAACAGTGAGAGACCCATGTACCGCAAAAAAAACAACAAAAAAAAGTTGCCCAAAATACAGGGGGGAAAGCTATTAATACTTAATAGTTAAATGAACCACCCAATAATAAAATGGGCAGGGCTTCCCTGGTGGTGCAGTGGTTGAGAGTCTGCCTGCCAATGCAGGGGACACGGATTCGTGCCCCGGTCTGGGAAGATCCCACATGCCGCGGAGTGGCTGGGCCCATGAGCCATGGCCGCTGAGCCTGCACTCCGCAACCGGAGAGGCCACAACAGTGAGAGGCCCGCGTACCACAAAAAATAATAATAATAAAATAAAATAAAATAAAATGGGCAAAAGAAGTAAACAAGCAGCTCCCCAAGGCACATATACAGATGGCAAATAAACATATGTAAAGATGCTTCAAAAATCATTAGCAATAGTAAATTTTAAAAATGAGATACCCCTACCTCTCTATTAGAGTTACTAAAATCCCAAACACTAAGGCCATCAACTGAACGTGTCCCCAGGAATGTTATGTTGAAATTCAGTCCTCATGGTATCTGGAGGCAGGCCTTTAGGGGTGATGAGCTTAAAAGTGCAGAGCCTTTAAGAAAGGAATCTGTGTGCCTTATAAAACAAACCACAGAGGTTGATCCTTTGCTATCTGTAAGAGATCTGACTATGAAAAAGGATGAGGGCCCTCAAAAGACATTATAATTTGCTAAAGGCTTGATCTTGGACTTCTCAGACTCCAGAAGTATAACAAATATATGTCTGTTGTTTATAAACCACCCAACCTATGGTAATTTGTGTCTGCCTGAACTAAATCAGCAATTCTCAATTGGTGGGAGAAGCTAGAGCAAAAAGAAGCCTCAGCCACTGTGAGAGGCAAATGAACATCAAAGTCCCTTTAGAACAGCGGTCCCCAACTTTTTTGGCACTTTTTCCACAGGGGAGGAGGGAAGGATGATTCCTACGCATCACATGTACTATGCACCTTCTTTGTATTATTACATTATAATATATAATAAAATCATTATACAACTCACGATAATGCAGAATCAGTGGGAGCCCTGAGCTTGTTTTCACTTGCCACTCACTGATAGGGGTTTGATATGTCTGCAAACAATTTATTATGGTCTCTGTGCAGTCAAACCTCTCTGCTAATGATAATCTGTATTTGCAGCCACTCCCCAGCACTAGCATCACCCCCTCAGCTCCACCTCCGATCATCAGGCATTAGATTCTCATAAGGGGCACACAACCTAGATCCCTCACATGCGCAGTTCACAGTAGGGCTCACACTCCTATGAGAATCTAATGCTGCCACTGATCTTACAGGAGGCGGTGCTCAGGTGGTAATGTAAGTGATGTGGAACGGCTGTAAATACAGATGGAGCTTCGCTCACTTGCCCACTGCTCACCTCCTGCTATGCAGCCCAGTTCCTAACATGCCACGGACCAGCACCAGTCCTTAGCCCGGGAGCTGGGGACTCTGCTTTAGAAGACAGTTGTCAGTTTCTTACAAAAGTATTGATAATAGTCTCCTGAAAAGTTAGGTCCAAACAAATCTGCATGTGAATTTTTATAATAGCTTTACACTATAACATTCTGGAGAAGGCAACTATATACACAATAAGAATATCTGTGGTTTCCACACATTTAAGGGAGGCAAGAGGAATTAAGAGATGGAGAACAGGATACATTTAGGACAGTGAATCTAGTTTGTATTTCTTTGAAGGGGGTTGTAAGTCATACACACCAGTGAAAACCTACACAATGTGCAACAGAGTGCATCAGAATGTAAATTATGGGGGTTAATTAACAATGAAGCATTAATATTGTCTTATCACTTGTAACTAATGTACCACATTACTATGAGATGTTCAGGATAGCGGAAACCATGGGTCAGGAACATTGGGGGACTTTTTGTATTTTTCGCTCAATTTCCTATAAACCATTTAAGAAGTGCTCTAAAATGTAGTCAATTAATAAATTTAAAGAAGAGGGTGTTTAAGAAATTCCTATCTCTACATCAAAACTTTTAATAACTCCTATTTGCCCTTCACAAATTAAGCTGCATCCTTTGTGTCCCCTCTTCATAAACTACACTGTAGCTACATCTGTACTGCCTTTCCCCTTCTAAATTCTCAGTTTTCTGCGACTGTACATCTTGGTTCTCACCTAAGCTACTTTCTCTGCATAATGCAAGTCACATTTTATTATAATTTATTGTTAGTGAAACCTTATTAGTCTTTTTACCACATTAAAATAAACACTTCACAGAGCACTTATTATATGAAGAAAATATTTGCAGATATTAAATACCTGCAATTAAAAAACATGGTCATGGGCTTCCCTGGTGGTGCAGCGGTTGAGAGTCCACCTGCCGATGCAGGGGACACGGGTTCGTGCCCCGGTCCAGGAGGATCCCACGTGCCGCGGAGTGGCTGGGCCCGTGAGCCATGGCCGCTGGGCCTGCGCGTCCGGAGCCTGTGCTCCGCAACGGGAGAGGCCACAGCGGTGAGAGGCCCGCGTACCGCAAAAAAAAAACAAAACAAAACAAAAAAAAAACATGGTCATGATGCCTTAATTCATTAAGCAATAGGATTTAAAAAAATTATAAGGCTGTGCTTTCTTCCTTCTTTGCCTTTATCTACAGTAACCTAATTTATGTATATTAATTTATACTGGATAAAGAAATACACTCACGTGCACAGATGAGCTGACAATGTAGTATTAATACGGTTAACAAAATTCTCAGATAATTGTGAATTATTTAAAATTAGTTTTTAAAGATAATATTTCTTATATTTTAATTTCTTCTCTTCAAAATGTATACAAGTTAAAGAAAAACTACTATATAATAACAAAGCAGCTAATCTTTCTTTTACCTGAGTGGAGTTAGATAGCTGTTTTCTCCATGGCTCTTCTGTGCTGCTGCTCAGGTTTTTGCAATTATGAGGTAGAGTGAGTGTGTTTTGCGGCAGATAAGGCACATTTCCATTACTTCCACTTCCTGTTATATAATTATCACCTACCAAAATGTTGTCTGTACTCCCTAGCATTTTTGATGTGCCGCAAGGAGTATCGCCTGCAGAAAAAGGTCCACTGGACAAAGGCTTTTCAAAACAAGCAGAGCGTACTTCAAGCTGAGAGACACTAGGTACTCTGGGTAGAACAGTAGTTTGTCCTGTTTGTCTCATCTTCAAAAACAAAAAAGAAAACCTGCTTGTATGACTTTGAAATGTATAATCAATACATTCCTAACTTTATCATAAAAGTCAATCTCTCTAGATTAAAAAACATACATTTTAGAAATGAAATGCTATGTTCATATGGGTAAAGCACAACCTTTTTCACTATAAGCTAAAGAAAGCTCTCATTAGTGGTATAAGGGCAAAAGAAAGCACTGAAAATTATAACTTAGTAATTTATAGGCCTTATTTCCCATCATAAACTAGGGGATTTCAAACAGCCATTCCATTACATTTATACCAAATCCCTGATAACAATCCTTAAAACATCTCCACCTCAGTATGAATATTTTGTTAATTATAAAAAAATAAAAGTAAGCCTACAGAACACACCTGAAATATGCAAAAAAATGTAAAATACTAGCTGTTATTTTCTAAACTAATTTGTGGCTATTTAAAGAAAGTGAACTGTCCGTTAGTGATATTTGAAGCTCAGATATATAAATTCTATTGACTACACATAGGAAGTAGAAATACATATTAAACTCTAAAAATATATTGTATTCAAGAAAAATACTTAATATAATGATAAATATCAGAATGAAAATGGTATACATACTTGTTGCATTAAGACAAGTTGAGTTTCCAACTGTCCCAGAATCAGTTTCTGTGCCGGACTGAAATTGTCTCTATTTACGCGCAGCTGTTCCAAGTGCTGGAAAAATGAAAAAGTATTCAAAGAAATAAATAAGTCACTATCAGGCAAAGTGTCACTGAAAAGACTACAAACTCAGAAATTTTGAAGTGAAATACAGTGATTTCTAACCAAAAGTAATCAGTCCCAAAATGAAGTCCTTACAAAAAGCTAAGAAAAAGTAAAAAAACAAGAATTCATCTGAAGAAGGTAATTTTTATGTTTTGAGTTAAATACATGCAGAGGAAATCACAATCTTCAAAGAGAAAGCTGTTTAACTGTAAGATGTGTTATAACAACAATGCTTAAGAGCAACATCATTTATAAAATACTGGAAATGATATAAAAGTCCAACAATAGAAAACCAGTTGAAATATGTGGCTTCCGAGGAATTTTTTTTTTTTTTTTTTTTTTTTTTGCAGTACGCGGGCCTCTCACTGTTGTGGCCTCTCCCATTGCGGAGCACAGGCTCCGGAAGCGCAGGCTCAGCGGCCATGGCTCACGGGCCCAGCCGCTCCGCGGCACATGGGATCTTCCCAGACCGGGGCACGAACCCGCGTCCCCTGAATCGGCAGGCGGACGCTCAACCACTGCGCCACCAGGGAAGTCCCAAACTTTTGATTATTTGTAGGAAAGGGAAATTAAGTGGATGGAGGCAGGAACTGGAAGAACTCTTTATACCTGTGCACCCTATATTCTAATAATTCGGGTTTTTAAAAATAAGTTTAATTAATTATTTATTTATTTTTGGCCGAGTTGGGTCTTTGTTGCCATGCACAGGCTTTCTCCAGTTGCGGCGAGCGGGGGTCACTCTTCGCTGTGGTGCGCAGGCTGCTCATTGCAGTGGCTTTTCTTGCAGGGGAGCAAGGGCTCTAGGCGCGCAGGCTTCAGTAGTTGTGGCATGCGGGTTCAGTAGTTGTGGCTCATGGGCTCTAGGGCACAGGTTCAGTAGTTGTGGTGCACGGGCTTAGATACTCTGCGTCATGTGGGATCTTCCCGGACCAGGGCTAAAACCTGTGTCCCCTGCACTGGCAGGCAGATTCTTAACCACTGTGCTACCAGGGAAGCCCTCTAATAATTCTAAATTTCAAACATGAATATATTGCTTGTTTTAAAAAGGTAAAAAACAAAAATGAATTATGATCTCTATTCCTCTGAAAAATATAAGCTCATTATACTTATATACGTATTAATTTACACCATGTTTGAATGGCTTACTGCCATTCAATTTTAAGAATACCCAGAAAAGCCTAAAGTTTACTACCTCGACTGCATTAAAACATGGTGTTAAAACCATGAAAAGAATATTTCATACCTGTAATTTCTGTGGTGTCAAACACCATGAATGAACTTGTTGCTGTACTGAAGTATGTGAAACAGTATGGCCACTATTCCAGTTCTCAGAACTATTCTGAGGAAAATTTATTTGTAAAAATTAAAAAATACTTGGTTAAACTCATACACCAATAATTATGACTAGTGAGATACCAAATGACTAGGAATTGGAGTATTTACACATAAATAAAGCTTATCTTTTAAAATCATTTAAAAATTTTTAATGTATAATCAGTTTGGAAAATTATGAATTTGAATTGTTATTCATTCTTTAACTTCACCTTAAAAGGCTCGTATCTAAAAATGACTGAAAACTAACTCCAACACTTAATTTATTTTAATGTCTGAAGTGGTGGTATAAAGTACATTAAATTCATAAAACCAGGGAAATGAATAAAATGACTTGATGAACATAAAGTTATCACAACTTTCTATATTTCTATCACTACTTTCTATAAATGATGCTACAATTTCAGGGTAGGAAATACTGCTTATAATAGCAAAATAACAAAATCTTTTCAGTCTCTGATGTACATAGTTAAAAATTTAAGACAGGCACAATTACAGACTTTTAGCTTCACTTCTCATTGGGTTTTCCATTTCTCTAAAATGTATATATACCTTTGTTGGAGTAGATGTTCTTTTCCTCTTGGCAGGACTGGACAGGTCATCTACTTCATTAGAAGTAATCATGGGTACTGGCAAGGGCTGTTGTGAAATTGGCGTTTGACTGAGGCCTAATACAGGTTCAGTATTTGGATGATGAACTTTGTAAGCCTGAGGATCACAGAAGTAAAACAAAAATATGGTTCTACATATTCTTAATTCATGCCTTCAAATTACAAAACTTTATAAGCTGCATACTTTCAAAACTACGTGGACATCATGGATTGCAACTGAAAATCAAAATCAAATGATGCATCAATGGAGGAATGTGTATCTTCTTTTGAAAAACTTGGTTTTTAAAACATTAAATAAACCACTGTATAACAGTCCCTTATAAAATCCCTTTTGAAATCATGAAACTATACAAAAGTTTTAAATTGGTAACCCAAGTTTCTTCCCATATCAGAGGAAGTTCTATTTTGATCTAAAATCCCTTTGTAATTAGATATGAAGGATTCAAATGTTTTTAAAAAGCCAATTCTACTGTAATTTAGGTCTGATCACTATCAACTGGAAAGAACCCTTAAAGCTGGGCACCTACAGAAGATAACCCAACTTCTCACCTGCTGTGCTGTGTTCATGGCACCCTGCCTGGAGGTAAGCTCTGCGGGTATTGGTAGGCTCCATGCCTCCTCAATACTAGGAAGTAATTTAGTTTTATTCTGTAGACTACCTTGTGGAAGGTTACACAACTGAGCCTAGGAAAAATTATGTAAAAAGCAAATTTAACACAGGACTACTTGAGTAATAGCAAGTCCACCAAAACTTCCTCAATGTAACAGGTATTTATTTTTTAAAGAAAGCAGATTATAAATTTGGGGTTTCAGATATATGCTAAGTATAAAGAGGGCAACTAGAATATACTTGCAAGAATCAGAACAAAGCTTAAGTTCTGTTTTTCAGAATTGCCATGGATACCTTCTCATGAAATTTCAAGCAAGAGTGAAAAACAATGTGTTTTTTTCTCTAAAATGCTGTAACTTAAAAACATAGCACACAAAATCATGCAAATTAACATGCATCAACAAAATAAAGATGCAAAAGAACATTTTCAATACAGTATAACTTAAAGTGAAAAATAATATCACAAAATATTAAAAAGTACAGAAACAAGTTATTCACATCAAAATAAAAACAGACAAACTTTCCAGCCACCCTCCTGTGCCAGTTATCATATGGAAATGTCTTTTAAAATATGCTATTTTAAAAATTTACCTGTAAAAACTTAATTCTTCCTGTGAGCATAGAGCTATTAGTACAACTTTTGCTTCTAGTTGCATTTAAGTAGCATTTAATGGCATCCTGAGGTTGGTTGCAGGATTCATAGAGAGTGCCTAGGTCCATCCAGGCTGCTGCATGGCCATGGTCCAACTGTACAGCACAAATATAGGCCTGTAATGCATCCATAGGCTGATTTTGCTGCTGATAGAGTACACTGGAAAGAGAAATGAAGTTTTCTAAAACTGACTGGGTGTAAGATTATTACATAGTATATTAGACGTAGTTCACTGAACTTGTGTATCAATTAAAAATATTACAAATTTTACACACACAGGCCTTACCCTATTGAACACCAGGTATCTGCACTTGCTTCTGATTTATCAATAGACTGCCTGTAAGATATAAAGGCATCCTGAACTTTCCCAATACTTGAGTAGCACCTGAAAGAGGGGAGAAATAGGTATAGTTATAAATATATATATTTATATAAAGTATTCATAAATGCTTAAATTAACTATATTAGTTTACCAAAATTATATATATGGAAAGGAAAAATACTTATTAGCAACATACATGTTTTCATATAGATTTAGACACTGATTTTAATCTACATTATAATTTGCTGTTAAATGAACTTTCTTATGACTGCAAACACATGTTATATAAAGAACTCTTTTCAAGCCACTATAGCCCAAACTTGTTCACTGCTAGAACATTCAGGGTTAAATACACAGGGCTCTTTTTATATGTACTTTATACTCAAGCTTCTTATGCTACAAGAATATAGAGCTAGAAAACAAACAGAAATTAAATGTTGATTTTAATTTCTCTGGCACATCCGAATTTTCCTTTCTGAACTTACAATGCTCATAACAAACATTCCTTAACTCATGAAACATACAAAACTGAGATACAGTTAATATCAAATTGCACATAAAAAAGCGGTAAAAGTAAGTTTAAAAAATGGCTATTTGTGGGTTGAGAGACATCAGAAATGCCAGTACCAGAGAAAGAGATGCAATTTCAAAGAGTGCATACAACGTAAGAATCTGAGGCATAATTTAAAAGGGAACAGTAATGCAAACAGGCACAGATATTAGAGACTATACGAATAGTAACAGACAAAAAATTTTTTTAACAAAACCAAATTTCAGATTATCAGACAAATGCCGTGTGTGTGTATATATGTATATATATACATATATTTATATATGTGTGTGTATATATATATATATATGTATATATATCTTTCCTAAATATTAGGAGAACTGGAAGTATTTCCTGAAACCAGCATTTTCACATTCCGTTGTTTTTTGTTTTTTGGGTTTTTTTGCCGTATGCCGGCCTCTCACCGTTGTGGCCCCTCCCTTTGCCAAGCACAGGCTCCAGACGCGCAGGCTCAGCAGCCATGGCTCACAGGCCCAGTGTGGGATCCTCCTGGACCAGGGCATGAACCCGTGTCCCCTGCATCGGCAGGCGGACTCTCAACCACTGTGCAACCAGGGAAGCCCTCACATTCCATTTTTTAAAAATCAAAACAAAAATTCAATGTGTCCACGTTTGTCTAGTCCACTGACCAGGGCTTTTCTCTCCAGCACAAGTTGTCTAGGTTTCTCTGAGGTAGGCTGGTATAACAGAAGCAGTACTGACTAAAGCTGGGTTCTACCTCTTTTTGTGACATTAATTAGCTATGTTACCTTAAAAAAAACCCACTTTACTTCTTTGAACTCATGTCCCCCATTTGTATTACAAGAGGGTGAACTAAGTTGCTGCCTGATCATTCCTAACTCTTAAAAGTTTTCTGACTGTGGGACACTATTTAACATTGTCGTTACCAGTGTTATTACTGTATTACCCCATTCCTTTAACATACACATTCCAAACAAAAAGCAGCAATAATATGCAACACAGCCTTGAACACAGAGGTAACATATGGTCTCTGATATATTAGGATAATCAAATCTCTGTAAGTTTTACCAGCAGTGAGATGCCCATTCAGAGTGCCAATAAGTTTTACAATATTTTTCACAAATTTGATTTTTCTATCAATAAAGCCAATTAGAAGCAATATATCAAAGGCAGAAGATAAGATAAACAAAGTTATAGAAAAAAAGTTATATAAAAATAAACTGTCTAAAATGATAATCCTTAGCCCAAAAAGGTAAGTATGTTCTTGTTGAGAAATCAAGAGACTGTTCTGTACTTGCAGAAACTTTTATCCAAAAAAGTTAAAAACAAAGCGTATGCCAATGTTTTAAATTCAGATAACCTCTAATAAAACCCTCTGTGGAATACTGCTCTTCTTAAACAGATGAGAAAGTGCACCCTACTAAAATGCTGGTTTTAAACATATTTCATTGCATCTTCATTGTACATGGCTGTGATTAAAACAGAAACAACAATAAGGATCCCTTATACTAAGAAGTCACACACAATGTAAACTACATTATGCTACAAATTTTTATCTTGGATAAAAAGGAAAAAAATATCCTGGGTCATATTCTTTTAATCTATACTAGCAAAGTGCTAATAAAAACCTAGTATTATATGTCACACCTCTCCCTCTTTCTAAAGATAAGCCTCTTTTACAATCACTGTATGAAGACAAATATTGTGCAAAGGTGGTAATAATAATAGCTCCAAACCCAAATGCCACTTATTTAGTTCACTTATTCCATTTATTAAATATTGGATTGAACCAGGCACATTGCAAGGCAATGGAAGATAGGAAAGATTCAGTTTCTCCTGGAGGACCTTTAGTAGAGGAGAAAAAACTAAGTAGACAAGCAACTCAAATTACACTGTTCTATAAGCCTGGGGAGACTACGAAAAAGTCCACTGAAAGTAGCTAACTTTAATTCTTATTATACATAATAGAAAATCAAATGTTTTTTAAAAGAACTATCCTAATACTAATCTAACACAAATATAAATATACTTTACTTTTTAAAACAGAAAGATACCAGAAACTAAAAATTAGGGGCTTCCCTGGTGGCGCAGTGGTTGAGAGTCTGCCTGCCGATGCAGGGGACACAGGTTCGTGCCCCGGTCCAGGAAGATCCCACATGCTGCGAAGCGGCTGGGCCCGTGAGCCATGGCCGCTGAGCCTGCGCGTCCGGAGCCTGTGCTCCGCAGCGGGAGAGGTCACGACAGTGAGAGGTCCGCGAACCGCAAAAAAAAAAAAAAAAAAAAAAAAAAAAAAAAACTAAAAATTAAAATTAACACAAAACCTAAGTTTGATTTAGACTTCATGTCAAACGTCCTAGAAAACAAAAAATTCAATGTGAAAAATAATGAGGCAAAATTCACAGTCAAACCAAGGACAACTAAATTTATAACCTTGAGAAAATGTACATGTCATATCTAATCTAATCCATTCATTAATAGGCGGAATGAAAATTCAGACCTCAAACAAGTTAAATAAACTTTTCCATAGGCTACTGGTGGTCCTCAGGTAAAATAAAAATGAATTTTCTGAAAATTCTTTAAAACTCTTTAAAACTCTGAAAACTAGTGATAATTCAAGTCACGTGAAGACAACGTGAAAATAAAATCTAATAATCAAAATAAGAATTCCTCAGTAAAAGCACCTAACTTAGAGTGATCCAATTTTACCTCCCAAGAATCTCTATTATAATGTATTTAAAATGTCACTAAGCACATTATGTTATTAACATTTTAGATTATAAATCAACTCTAGGCAACACACCCAAGTGTCTGGTCTCACCTGCCAAGGAAATACCAAGACTGGCCAGAATTAGGATCTGCCTCCAATGACTTTTGGAGATAATGAATAGCATAGCTTTCCTTGGTGGCTTTGTCTCCTTGTAGATCCACATTATGATGCATCCATCCTATAATTAAACAATTGCAAGCATTTATCCATGATTAAACTATTCTTCTAGCTTCAAGAATACCATGAAGCACACAAATAAATTAAAATACCCTTTTAGTACATTTATTTGTTTATCTTGAATCAAACTTTCCCTAAATTTCAACCTACCAAAAGTAACTACTACAGAAAAATCCATTTTACTAAAAAGATATAATCAAAGTTATGAGGACTCTTAAAGAATAGAATGAAATTTGAAACATCAGGAGTACTGCATAGAAGCCATAGATAGATTTTCTTTTTCTAAATTTAATTTGGAAAAAAGTTGTCCAATTTATAAACCAAAAAATACAAAGATGATTAATTTACTTGTTCTTTAAAGGTTTATTGTGAAAACAATCTAGAAAGTCCATGCTTATCTCACAGGAATCAATAAAAGTAAAAATATCCAAAGATAAATCATTAAAAACAAAAACACCTTCCCAAAGATTCTACACTTTAATTACACTAATTGTTCTCATATAATCCTAAATATATCATTAGATCAAAAACAAAAACAAAATACCTCCAGGGATATATGGATATCTAAATGAAACACTGGTTCCAAAAGTTATAAAAGCAGTACAGTGCTTAATGAAGAGGTTTAGAGTTACAGCTACAGAGACAATGTTAAGACTGGATCATGAAAAAATGTTAAACATTTAAGACAAATAGAAATTAATGCTTCAGTTTTTAGTCCATTTACATGTATAAAATTACCTTTGCAAAACTATCACTTAGGCAGAAGTATTACTAATTGCTTTTGACATTATAGGTAAAATACTGCCATTATAAAAATATTCACATTATCACAAACTTGATTAAAATTTAGAAATCTACTCAAAACCAAAAACAGCGAAAGGAAAAACAAATTTTAAAAACCCAACCCATATATTAAATTATACATGATAAATAACCAACAAAATGAATTACTGAATATTCTTACTATCATCTGAGTAGTACTGATGTATTACTTATATGATTTTTGAACACCAAACCTTTGCTTTTAAAACATACGAATATAACAAGTAGCTGGAGAAAATAATGAACTCCTCTATAATTTTTAGGTGAGATAGTTCCATTAAGTCATACAATGAAATATATTGTATTTCAAGCTCAATAGCACTTACCTACCCATTTGAATTATTTCAATTCAATTGACTTCAGGGTGCTAAGCACATGGAAATATTCAAACCTCCTCCAGAGGTCAGTTACTAAGGGATAATTTTGAGAATTTAAAAGGACTAGTTGCACTGGACCACTGTATTTAGATAAATTTTGAGATGAACTATGCTAGATAGTAGGAATAAATATATTATCAACTCTTGACAAAATAAGAGAAAAAATACATTTACAATATAAAATACTCATTTTAAATACCATCTCAAAATAATTTATGTCAAAATTAATCCTAAAACACAGAAGTTTAATGAAAACTTACTTTTAAGCAGGAGAGTTACAATTGCTCCCGCCCACCAGTGCCAAATGTTTAAAATACTACAATATATAATAAAAAGTAAAATTTTATGTACCTAACTGTTGTAAAACAGTTGCTTTTACTTGTGCAGGTAGGTTTTCTGTCCCTAAAAGCTGTTCATAAGCTTCTTTTGCAGAGTGATACTTTCTCTAGAGAGTAGAAGATATTCAGAAGAAAAAAAAAAGATATATCAATAATACAACAAAAATAAAAGACTCATAATTATGGAGAACAGACTAGTGGTTACCAGTGGGGAAAAGGAAGGGGGAAGAGGCAAGATAGGGGCACTGGATTAAGAGGCACAAACTACTACATATCAAATAAATAATCTAAAAGAATATATTGCAGAACACAAGGAATATAGCCAATATTTTATAGTAACTACAAAGGGAACACAATCTTTAAAAACTGTGAATCTCTATGCTGCACAACTAAAACTTATATAATAATGTACATCAACTATACCTCAACTAAAAAAAAATAAACCTTCAAACAGAAGACTTTAAACATCACTGTAGATGTTAAAAAGAAATTAATGGCATGATTTAATTAACTTTTCCAGTAATAAACTGTAATAAACACTGAAGTATATGTGTATATATATCATAAAAATGTACTAGTATATGAAGATTTAGACAATAATATTTTATGTTTCAATTATTTAAAAAAATGAACGTAAAGAGTTCTAATTTATTAACTGAGTATTTTACTGTGGACCACCATGTCTCAAAATAACTAACAACCAATAAAACTACCCTTCAATATAACAAGGTATTAGTAAAATATGGCATTTATAACATTTGCTGTATCCCAAAAGTTACAAAGAAAATAACTCCAACCTCAGACATGATTTAATAACATTCACAAGGCTGGATAAATATTCTACCAGCAAATGTATAATTAACCTAGAAAGACTTTTGAAGATACGGACATCTTATAAAGCAAATACAGGGGCTACTACTATCCTTTACAAACTCTAAGACTGAGGAAAAGTAGTTATTGTCTTGATTTGCATTTTGAAATTTATTACTTTTTTACAGAAAATACTTTTGGAAAATGTTCATAAATAAAAATGGTTTTTAAAGACATAACATTTCCCATAGATACGATACAACGCTCATATTAAAAGTACAGGCAGGGCTTCCCTGGTGGCGCAGTGGTTGAGAGTCTGCCTGCCGATGCAGGGGGACACTGGTTCGTGCCCGGTCTGGTAAGATCCCACATGCGGCAGAGCGGCTGGGCCTGTGAGCCATGGCCGTTGAGCCTGTGCATCCGGAACCTGTGCTCCGCAATGGGAGAGGCCACAACAGTGAGAGGCCCGCGTACGCAAAAAAAAAAAAAAAAGTACAGGCAAATTTACAAATGAGACCATTGCCCACAGTTCTCCTTTAAAAATTATTAGTAAGACTAAAACCTATTATTGTTACTGTGATATTAAACACAACTCTTCCAAAATAACAGAAAAAATTAAAAAGAGAAAATCCAAAGTATGGTCTCTTTAAAATATACTTGGGAGTGGCACACATATATACACTACCAAACGTAAAACAGTGAGAGGGAAGCAGCTGCTGCATAGCACAGGGAGATCAGCTCAGTGCTCTGTGACCACCTAGAGGGGTGGGATGGGGAGGGTGGGAGGGACGGAGACGTAAGAGGGAAGAGATATGGGGACATATGTATATGTATAACTAATTCACTTTGTTATAAAGCAGAAATTAACACACCACTGTAAAGCAATTATACTGCAATAAAGGTGTTAAAAAAAAAACACATACTTGGAAAAACAACTGTTTTAGACATTTAAAACTTATTTTAAAAACGGATGATAAAGTCATTTCCAGGACATTTTTATTAAATGAGCAAAGCAATATGATTCATTAAAATGTATAAACTGGTGATAAAAATATTGAGTTTTTACTTTAACCAAATGAGACAAGGAAAGAAGAAGAAAAAACCCATCTCTTTTTTTTATCTCTATCATATACTCACATACATATGTACATACACACGTGTATACATAGGAAAGCCACGGCTTTAACGCAGACAGCAAATCAACATCCACAAAGAAGCCAACACTTATAAGGATAAACACTTCCCCAAACATGAACATCTACAGTTAATAAATTCAGCAGGATACAAAATTAACAATCAAAAATCAGCTGCATTTCTATATGCTAGCAGAGAATAATTTAAAAAGGAAATTACGATAACAAGTTAACTTATCACTAGAAACAAAATTAATTTAAAATAAATTTACCGGGCTTTCCTGGTGGCTCAGTGGTTAACAATCTGCCTGCCAATGCAGGGGACACGGGTTCAAGTCCTGGTCCGGGAAGATCCCACATGCCACGGAGCAACTAAGCACGTGTGCCACAACTACTGAGCCTGCGCTCGAGAACCAGCAAGCCTCAACTACTGAAGGCTGTGCACCTACAGCCTGTGCTCCACAACAAGAGAAGCCATCGCAACAAAAAGTCTGCGCACCACAACAAAGAGTAGCCCTCACTCACAGCAACTAGAGAAATCCCACGTGCAGCAACGAAGACCCAACGCAGCCAAAATTAAAATAAATGTATTTAAAAATTAAAAAATAACAATTAAATGAATTTACCAAATATGTGACTTGTGTACAAAACACCACACTTTCTTTATCTACTCATCTGTTATTGATTGTTTCCACATCTTGTCTATTGTTAGTGGTTCAACAAACACAGGACAATTCTTATTTTTTTAATGTATTTATTTTTATTATTTATTTTTTATTTCTGGCTGCGTTGGGTCTTCGTTGCTGCACGCGGGCTTTCTCTAGTTGCAGCGAGCAGGGGCTACTCTTGGTTGTGGTGCGCGGGCTTCTCATCGCAGTGGCTTCTCTTGTTGTGGAGCACAGACTCTAGGCGCTCAGGCTTCAGTAGTTGTGGCTCACGGCTCTAGAGTGGAGGCTCGGTAGTTTTGGCGTATGGGCTTAGTTGCTCCGTGGCATGTGGGATCTTCCCGGACCAGGGCTCAAACCCGTGTTGCCTGCATTGGCTGGTGGATTCATAACCACTGAGCCACCAGGGAAGCCCAATTTCAATTTTTTTGAATAAACACTCAAAGGTTGGAATACTGGTTGGATCCTATGACACTTCAATTTTTAATTTTTGAGGAATCTTCATACTCTTTCTGCACTGGCTGCACCATTCTGCATTCCCACCAAGAATGTATGGGGGCTCCAATTTCTCCACATCCTCACCAACACTTGCTTTCTTTTGTTTTTTCATAATAGCATTTAGACAGATTTTAACTAATGTATTTATATATATATATATATTTAGACATGTTTTTGCACACTTAATAAACTGTAGTACAGGGTAAACATGACTTTTAAATGCATTGGGAAACCAAAAAATTCATGTGACTTGCTTTATTGCAATTTTTTTTTTTTTTTTTTTTTTTTTTTTTTTTTGCGGTACACGGGCCTCTCACTGTTGTGGCCTCTCCCGTTGCGGAGCACAGGCTCCGGACGCGCAGGCCCAGCGGCCATGGCTCACGGGCCCAGCCGCTCCGCGGCATGTGGAATCCTCCCAGACTGGGGCACGAACCCGTGTCCCCTGCATCGGCAGGCGGACTCCCAACCACTGCGCCACCAGGGAAGCCCTTTATTGCAATATTTACTTGATTGCAGTGGTCTGGAACTGAACCTGCAATATTTGTGAAGTATTCCTGCATTAAGGTAACAACACATCCTGAAGCGATTTAAGGATTCAATGTAATCTCTATCAAACTCCCACTGTATTTGCCAGAAATTTTAAAAATCATCCTAGGGCTTCCCTGGTGGCGCAGTGGTTGGGAGTCCGCCTGCCGATGCAGGGGACACGGGTTCGTGCCCCGGTCTGGGAAGATCCCACGTGCCGCGGAGCGGCTGGGCCCGTGAGCCATGGCTGCTGAGCCTGCGCGTCCGGAGCCTGTGCTCTGCAAGGGGAGAGGCCACAACAGTGAGAGGCCCGCCTACCGCAAAAAAAAAAAAAAAAAAAAAAATCATCCTAAAGTTCATATGGAATTTCAAAGCGCCTCAAAGTCAAACAATCTTGGGGGGTAAAAAAGAACAAAAATTCAATTATTTACACATCCTGGGTTAAAAACTTTCATTTTTTCATCATATACTACACCTTTATCTTTTTCATTCATCATTACTACAAAACTGCTAAAGGGAGAAATAATCCAGGTGTTTACTCACAGATGAACAGAAATAGAATTTGATATACATATATGGAGTCATCCCTGATATCTTCAGGGGATTAGTTCCAGGAACTTAGCGGATGCTCAAGTCACTTATATATGCAAAATGCAGTAGTAGATGTGTATAACCTATGCACATCCTTACATTTGTCTTCTTCATCTCTAAATTTCTTATAATACCCAGTTCAATGTAAATGCTATGTAAATAGTAGCTGGAACGTAGTAAGTTCAAGTTTTGCTTTTTGGAACTTTCTGGAATTTCTTTCCCAAATATTTTTGATCTGAGCTTGGCTTAATATGAATATGCAGAACCCACGGACAGTGAGGGCTGACTGCACATATAATGGAATGTTATTCAGCCTTAAAAAATAATAAAATTCTGATACATGCTACAACATGGAAGAACCTTGATGGTATTAGGCTAAGTGAAATAAGTAATACACAAAAGACAAATACTGTAGGAGCCTATTTATATGAATCAGCCTGCCAGTGCAGGGGACACGCGTTCGAGCCCTGATCAGGGAAGATCCCACATGCTGCAGAGCAACTAAGCCTGTGCGCCACAACTACTGAGCCTGCACTCTAGAGCCTGCGAGCCACAACTACTGAGCCCATGGCCACAACTACTGAGCCCATATGCCACAACTACTGAAGCCCGTGCACCTAGGGACCGTGGTCCACAACAAGAGAAGTCACTGCAATGAGAAGCCCACGTACCACAACGAAGAGTAGCCCCCGCTCGCCTCAACTAGAAAAAGCCCACACGTGGAAACAAAGAACCAAAACAGCCAAATAAATAAATAAAATCAATTAATTAATTTAAAAACATCGAATACTGTATATTAAGGAGCTAAAAAATAAGGAATATAATAAACACAAAGGCAGATGGAAGGAAATAATGAATATGGAGAGCAAGAAAACAAAAGATAAACACGGAAATCGATAGCTGAATCTTTGAAAAGATCAACATTAACAAACTTAGGTGGACTGATAAAAATACAGGAAGACCAAATCACAAATCATAAATTAAAGTGAGACACTACTAACCCCATAAAAATAAAGTATTAAGAGAATACTACGAAAAACTGTATGCCAAAAAATTATATAACCTAGATGAAATGGACAAATTCCTATAGACGTGTACATTACCAAAACTGACCGAAGAAGAAATAGGAAAATCTCAACAGACCTATAAACAGTGAAGAAACGGACTCAGTATTCATGAATCTCCAAAGGAAAATTATGAAACAAGTGTCTTCCCTGGGGAATTCCACCAAACATTTAAGAAAAATGAACAGCAATTCTGAAATCCTTTGTAAAAAATGCAAACAGAGGGAAAACTTCCTAATGCATTCTATGAGGTCAGTATTATCTTGATATCAAAACCAAAGACATTTTATTAAAAAAAAGAAAACTACAAACCAATATCCTTTATGCATATTTATGCAAAAATTCTCAAAAGAATACTAACTTACTGAATTCAGCATCATATTAATAAAAAATGAAGTAGGACTTATTCCCAGAATGAAAGGGTGGTTCACTCAATGTAATATTGCACATTAACAGAAAGAAGTCAAAAGAACATATGATCAGCTCCACTGATGCAGAAAAAGAATTTCACAAAATGTGACAAAATTCAGCATCTTTTCATGATAAAAAATATTCACCAGGACTTCCCTGGTGGCGTGTGGTTAAGAATCCCCCTGCCAATGCATGGACACTAGTTCCAGCCCTGGTCCGGGAAGATCCCATATGCCATGGAGCAACTAAGCCTGTACACCACAACTACTGAGCCTGTGCTCTAGCACCCATGAGCCACAACTATTGTGCCTGTGTGCCACAACTACTGAAGCCCGTGTGCCTAGAGCCCATGCTCTGCAACAAAAGAAGCCACCATAATGAGAACCGAGAACCCAGTGCATTGCAACAAAGAGTAGCCCCCGCTCACCACTAGAGAAAGCCCATGCACAGCAATGATGACCCAATGCAGCCAAAAATTAATTAATTAATTAATTTTTAAAAATACTCACCAAATTAGGAATATAGGGGAACTACTTCAATCTGATTAAGGGAACTTACGAAAAACCAAAGGGTATAGCAGCTTTATTCGTAACTGCCACAATTTGGAAGAAACCATTATATCCTTCAGTAGATGAATGGATAAATAAACTTGGTTCATCCAGACAATGGAATATTATTCAGAGCTAAACAGAAATGAGGTATCAAGCCATAAAATGATATGAAGGAAACTTAAATGCATATTACTAGAACCCAACCTGAAAAGGCCACAGTCTCTATGATTCCAACTCTCTGATATTCTGGAAAAGGCAAAACTATGAAGGCAATAAAAGATCTGTGATTGTCAGGGATTGGGGGAGGCAGAAAGGTTAACTGGAAGAGAACAGAGGATTTTCAGAGCTGTGAAAACACTCTGTATGATACCATAATGATAGATAAACATAATTATACATTTCTACAAATCCACAGAATGTACAACACTAAGAATGAACCGTAATGTAAACTCTGAACTTTGGGTGATGATGGGTTGTCAACGTACGTTATTAACTGCAACAAATGTACCACTCTGGTGGGGAATGTTAATAACACGTAAGGCTATGGGGCAATAAATATAT
This sequence comes from Mesoplodon bidens, assembly GCF_964165515.1. Taxonomy (NCBI): domain Eukaryota; kingdom Metazoa; phylum Chordata; class Mammalia; order Artiodactyla; family Ziphiidae; genus Mesoplodon; species Mesoplodon bidens. The sequence continues at coordinate 135,482,031 of NC_138163.1, forward strand.
ACAAAATCTCTGTACCTTCTCTGCAATTTTGCAGTGATCCTAAAAATGCATGGGAAAAAAAGACTTAAAAAAATAGTGAACATAATACACAATGCTGAAAAAGTGAAAGACTACCCACTAAAACCAATAAAGAGACAAGGATATCTATTTTCACTTCAGCATTCAAAATTTTCTCCAGAGGACTTAGGCAAGAAAAATAAAAGATATCTGACTTGGAAATGAAGAAGTTAAATTATTGTATCTGCAGATGACATGACCATTTTAATGACTAATTCAATTACTTTGAAAGAGGACTCTTCAGGCCTCTCAAACTCTCCTTCAGTGAATTTTGCTACTTTGTGTCTTTTAAGGAATCGATCCATTTTATGTAAGTTATAAAATTTCCGGGTGTAGAGCTGTTCAGGCATTCCCTTACCGAACTGGTAATGTAAGTGGACTGAGTTCTGATATGATGCTTGGTTTTATATGTCAGCTGACTGGGCTAAGGAATGCCCAGACTGCTAATGAATCATTATTGCTGGGTGTATCTGTGAAAGTATTTCTGGAAGAGATTCCATTTAGATGGATAGACGGAGTAAAGAAGATTGCCCACCCTCCCCAATGTGGGTAGGCATCAGCCAATACAAACACACAAAAAAGGCAGTGGAAGTGTAACTTTGCTCACTGCCTGCTTGAGAATGGGACATCATCTTCTGCTTTCAGATCCTCGAACTTGCGGTTCTTGAACTAAAGAACTATACAGATTTGGACTAAAATTTCTTTGGCTTGCAGACACAATTCCATCAGCAAGTTCCTATAATAAATGTACACACACACAATATATATACATACACACATACTATATATATATATATATATATATATATATACATGCAAACATATACACACCCATATGCTCCTATTCGCTGTTTCTCTGGAAAATCCTGGCTAATACAAGTGACAACCCCTCTTTCTTCTTTTTCTTTTCTTTCTTTCTTATCTGTTGAAATTTTTTAAATGTTTTTCATTCTGATGATTACCCCTCAACACATGAATGAAATGAAAGAGGATTTATCTTCTTTCATTCTTCATAATGGTAGTTGTGTCTTCTTTTTTTCCTCCCATAGGTGAAACTGAGGTCTATCAAATCTGTTAACAAACAACAAGTTTTCAATTTTGTTCATACTGTTTTTTTCTTTTCAATTTCATTGATGTCTGATCTTATCTACTTAGTTTCTTCCTTCTGCTTGCCTTCTGCTTAATTTGCTCTAATTTCTCTCAAGGTAAAAGCTGAGGTTACTGACGTTAGGTCTTTCTCATTTTCCATACAAGCATTTAAGCTATACATTTCATTCTAAGCTAACTCTCTAACCACAACCCACAAATTCTGAGGCTGTATTTTCACTTTTATAATTAAATTTTTTTTTAGTTTTTCTTGTGACTCCTTTTAGACCCATAGTTTAGAACTATACTGTTAAATGTTCAACTATATGAGAATTTTTTTGCTACCATACCGTCATGAGCTTATAATTACATTGTGTTTTAAGAACGTACTTAGTATAATTTGTTATAAACTCTTTTAAAGTTTGTATATAAACTCTTTTAAACTTTCAAGGTGTAGTCCATGGGACAGAAGGTTACCTATGTTAACGAATGCTCCATGTACCATGAAAGCTGTTAAGATTCTACTATTGACTGTGTGTTCTATATAAGTCAATCAGTTCACAACATGATTGATAATACTGTTATTTAGACTGATTAAATTGACTGATCATACACTCTTCAAGTTATCCTGAATATATTTTTTTCTGTAGTTGATTATTCATTTATTAAATAAGGCTTGTTAAGATTCCAGGGAGAATAGCTGATTCAGCTACCTCTCATAACCTCATGTATTTTGATGCTCTGTTGCCAGCTGTACCCATGTTAGGATCCTTATGTCCTTTTGGAGAATATATTTCTATATTCCTTTGCTTAAAAGGTGTCTTTGTCTTTAGATTTAACTGAGTTTATAAAATATACCCATAACAAATCTAACCACATCACAAAGAATACTATACCATTTCCAAGTATAGTGAGTGTAGCTATCCTTTCTCAGAATATTTCCAATTTCTCCTTCCTGTCCCTATTAATATTGTTATTTCATTTTATATACCCATATGCTATAAACACCCAATATACTGTATACTGTCACTATTAATGTCTTAAGGAAGAAGATATTGAGGGACATCCCTGGTGGTTCAGTGGTTAAGAATCTGCCTGCCAATACAGGGGACACGGGTTTGAGCCCTGGTTCGGGAAGATCCCACATACCACGGAGCAACTAAGCCCGTGCACCATGACTACTGAGCCTGTGCTCTAGAGCCCGAGAGCCACAACTACTTAGTCCACGTGCCACAACTGCTGAGGCTGCATGAGACAACTACTGAAACCTGTGCGCCTAGAGCCCATGCTCTGCATCAAGAGAAGCCACCGCAATGAGAACCCCGTGCACCGCAACAAAGAATAGCCCCCACTTGCCACAACTAGAGAAAGCCCGTGCACAGCAACAAAGACCCAATGCAGCCAAATATAAATAAATAAATTTCCTTTTTTTAAAATTATTTCTCCAACACATTACAAAATAAGTTTCAATCTTAATTTTGTCTAATTTATAGAAAAATGTAAACATACTACAGAGTTCTAATAGAGTTACACTAAATTTTCCGTATTATTGATATTAGTATGGCATACATCACAATGAATGAACCAACGTGGATATACAGTTATTATTGAAACCCATACTCTACACAATGTCCCTTTTACCTAATATCATTTTGCTGTTTCAGGATACCACATTTTATTTAGTTGACATGTCTCCTTCAGTTCCTTTTGACTATTATAGAGTCTCAGGTTTTGACTAGTTTAATAGAAGATTTTAGTAGCACTGGCAAGTACTTTTTAAGAGTTCTGTGTATTTGGAGTTTGTGTGATATTTTCCTCCTGGTTAGAATGGGGAAATGTGTTTTCAGAATGAAGACTATAGAGGTAAAGTACTCTTCCCATCATCTCGTATCAAGGATACATCATATCAAACATGACCTACTACTGATGCTGTTAACTATGTTCACCTGGCTAACATACAGTGTTCGTCAGTTAGCTCCACTGAAAAGTTCCCCACGACTAACTCTTTCAACAAATGTACTCTCTGGACAGAAGTCATCATTCTCAGTTCACACTTAAGAGAGGCACCTCTTTAATGGGGGAGTATATAATTAATTTGTAATTCTTCTCTGAAAAGATATGGCACCAGTCATAGAATTCTACAAAGGTAGATTCTATTCTTTCAACACTTGAAAGGGGTATTTTACTCCCATACTCTTTGCGCCTGCATGGTTCTGATAAGAAGTCTTGCAATGATTTTTATCCTGATTCATCTGCAAGTACGATGGGTTTTCTGATCATTTCTTTTTCTTATTAGGATAGTGATAATCAAGAGTTTTATGCTTTGTCCTTTTTTTTTTTTTTTTTTTTTTTTTTTTTTGCGGTACGCGGGCCTCTCACTGTTGTGGCCTCTCCCGTTGCGGAGCACAGGCTCCGGATGCGCAGGCTCAGCGGCCATGGCTCACGGGCCCAGCCGCTCCGCAGCATGTGGGATCTTCCCGGACCAGGTCATGAACCCGTGTCCCCTGCATCGGCAGGCGGACTCTCAACCACTGCGCCCCCAGGAGAGCCCTGTCCTTTCATTTTTAAGCCCTTTTTTCTCCTTACAATTATTTATGTTCAATTGTCACTGAATTCATTGCATAAGGTCTACCTAATCATTCATGATATGATTACTTCTAAACAAAACCTGGATTATATTTATCTTTATGTACAATTTTCAATCCGTTCATAAAAATGAATTCTGGGGCTTCCCTCGTGGCGCAGTGGTTGAGAGTCCGCCTGCCGATGCAGGGGACATGGGTTCGTGCCCCGGTCCGGGAAGATCCCACATGCCGCAGAGCGGCTGGGCCCGTGAGCCATGGCCGCTGAGCCTGCGCGTCTGGAGCCTGTGCTCCGCAACGGGAGAGGCCAAAACAGTGAGAGGCCCGCGTACCAAAAAAATAAATAAATACAGTAACAATTGCACTCATTTTGAAAATGACTTAAATGAAGGATTATTTATAGACGCATTGTTTGTAATCATTCATAGCTGTTAAATTGATTAAGTAACTGACATTAATAAGCAAATATAGGGCTTCCCTAGTGGCGCAGTGGTTGAGAGTCCGCCTGCCGATGCAGGGGACACGGGTTCGTGACCCGGTCTGGGAAGGTCCCACATGCCGCAGAGCGGCTGGGCTCATGAGCCATGGCCACTGGGCCTGTGCGTCCGGAGCCTGTGCTCCACAGCGGGAGAGGCTGCAACAGTGAGAGGCCCGTGTACTGCAAAAAAAAAAAAAAAAAAAAAAAACACAAATATAACATTACAGTTCTACCTGTCCTGCTACATAAAGACTTCAAAGATATTAACAAAAGAAGTTAAAGGCAGTCATCAATGAACATACATAATGGACTGTAATTTGACTTAAAAAAATTATACTGTATGTGAGCATGCACATATGCATGTGTATAAACAAATATGTGGATTTGCCTAAGTAGCTTAAGAGTATTCTTTTTGCAACAATACTCAAAATTATATTCACACATGTCTGATTACAAGGGGAATTGGTAGCTAAGGACAGAGGAAGAAAGGAACTTAACAGCGCACACTGTCATGTCTTTTTATTCTATATAAACTATTCAAAAATAAACACCATTGTAGAAACATAAAAAATTCAAAAATTTTCTTAATCTCTAAACTTTACAGGATAGTTAGAATCATCCAATAATGTGATCATCTAGTCCATGTGGCTTTTCATTAAAATATATTTTATATTAAATATTGATTTCCACGAGTAAGACTGGAATGGTAACTCATCTATTCAAGTGTTTCACTTCTTGAATAAAATTGGGTCATTTATAGTCTGAAAGGAAATTATTTCATCTACATTTTCAAATTTCTTTGCCATAATTTATGCAACAATTTTCATAACTTTTCTTTAAACACTTTTTAAAACAATATATGCCATCCTCTATCCTAATTTTGTACACTTGTGCACTTTTTCCTCTTTATACAGGCTTCTGAAAAATAATTTTTGAAGAATCAGTTTCTGGTTTCATTAAGCCTATAATTAAAGAATTATCCAACTCATTAATGGTAGCACACAAAGAGAAAAACACAATAGGACTGAGTGAAAGAGGAATAAGGAGATCTACTTATTTATGAGAGAAACCAAGTAATCAAAACCAAAAGAAGTAATACTATAGGGTTAAACACTCTGGGTATATCATTAAAATGATGCAAAAGATAATGATGCCAATCATAAATGATCAAGACAAAAACATTATCATTATTTGGACATAAGATTAATATATCTTAAAGGATCTAAATATTACGAACAGCTAAGAAATCAATGGTTTTGGCGGCAAGACTAAAAACCATTAATAGGAAATAAATTTCACAAAATTGAGGAGAGGGGTTCCAACACTGTGTCTATTCCAGGCTTCCTTCTGATCTTTCAAGTTTCAAGCTCTATATCTTATCAAAGTGTTTTCTGTTGCTAACACAACTACACCCTGGCACTTATGCACATTTAAATACATCCCATCCTCACAACTAACTCCATATCTTTATCTGAGCATAACCCAAACAGTGGCTGTTCAGAGAAGCCTTAACTAACCTCACTAAACAAAAAGAAATTCATATATTCCATTACTTTAATTCTGTAAAATTTTAAACATTATAGTGCAGAAAGTACAGAAAAGTACAGAAAACATTATAACAAAGTTCTAAGTACTCATCACCTCCTTAAAACTATTAAATCATTTCAATTACCCATATTTGATCATTTTGAAGCAAATTCTAGACATTATCATTGTTATATCTATAAATACATTAGCATATATCCCATAATATACATAACTATGTTTTCTATAACCTAACTACATTGCCCTTAAAAAATGACAATAATTATTTAATATTAAATTTCCACTGTATATCAAATTTTCTCACACAACTTTCTCGTAGCTGCCTTTTTATGGTTGGCTTAACTCAGGAACCAAACAAGGTCCAACCATTGAATCTGGTTATGTCTCTTTAAAATCTTTTAATTTATAGGATTTCCTTTGCCTTCCCTTAAACTCCCACCCACTCTAAAGCCTTAAAATTTTACTGAACAATCTACGTTGTTTATCCTGTCCCCTACCCATTCCAAGGTTTTTCCTCTGTCCCCTCTTCTTAAACCAGTACATAGAAGAAAATGTTAAGAGTTGATTTTAGTTTCCCTTTTTTTGCAAGAAATAAATGGTGGTATTTTTTAAATTCTACTATTGACTTTTTGGCCTTTTAAAAATTTCCTTCTGATAATGATGTTTAAAAATCCACAGACTCGGATAGACCTAGAGTCTGTCATACAGAGTGAAGTAAGTCAGAAAGAGAAAGACAAATACCGTATGCTAACACATATATACGGAATTTAAAAAAAAAAAATGTCATGAAGAACCTAGGGGTAAAACGGGAATAAAGACACAGACCTACTTGAGAATGGACTTGTGGATATGGGGAGGGGGAAGGGTAAGCTGTGACAAAGCGAAAGAGAGGCATGGACATATATACACTACCAAACGTAAGGTAGATAGATAGTGGGAAGCAGCCGCAGAGCACAGGGAGATCAGCTCGGTGCTTTGTGACCGCCTGGAGGGGTGGGATGGGGAGGGTGGGAGGGAGGGAGATGCATGAGGGAAGGGATGTGGGAACAGATGTATATGTATGACTGATTCACTTTGTTATAAAGCAGAAACTAATTTAAAAAAAAAATCCACAGACTCTAAAACCCACACAAATTTAAGCCCTTACACGTTTTCTCTTTTTTTATAACACAAGTGCCTGATGTAAGCTTTGCTCTGAAATATACACTAGAAATCTAGCTAATCTGAATAAATACACTGCCAGCTATGTGACTAGATAAAGAACCAGGCTGCCCGCCACGGATGCACCACTCCCCCCAACTTTGTATTAGAGATCACAGCTGACTTAGATAACTTATCCTTTAGGCTGCACATTTTTCTCTTTCTGAGCTTTAAATTCCTGCTCATATGTTTTAAATTCACCAATAAAAAGTGAAATCTTGAGATCCGAAGGAAGATGGCGGAAGAGTAAGACGCGAAGATCACCTTCCTCCCCACAGATACATCAGAAATTCATCTACACGTGGAACAACTCCTACAGAACACCTACTGAACGCTGACAGAAGACCTCAGACCCCCCCAAAAGGCAAGAAACTCCCCACATACCTGGGTAGGGCAAAAGGAAAAAGAATAAACAGAGACAAAAGGATAGGGACGGGACCTGCACCAGTGGGAGGGAGCCGTGAACGAGGAAAGGTTTCCACACACTACAAGCCCCTTCGCGGGCGGAGACTGCAGGTGGCGGAGGGGGAAAGCTTCGGAGTAGCAGAGGAGAGCACAGCAACAGGGGTGTGGAGGGCAAAGCGGAGAGATTCCAGCACAGAGGATCGGTGCCCTCAGGCACACACCAGCCCGAGAGGCTAGTCTGCTCCGCCGCCGGGGCGGGCGGGGCTGGGAGCTGAGGCTCCGGTATCGGGTTTCGGTCGGAGCGCAGGGAGAGGACTGGGGCTGGCGGCATGAAGGGGTTGGTGCGCCGCGGCTAGCCCGGGGGGAGTCCGGAGAAAAAGTCTGGAGCTGCCGAAGAGGCAAGAGACTTTTTCTTCCCTTTTGTTTCCTGGTGCACGAGGAGAAGGCATTAAGAGCGCTGCTTAAAGAAGCTCCAGAGACGGGCGCGAGCCGCGGCTGAAGGCGCGGACCCCAGAGACGGTCATAGGACGCTGGGGCTGCTGCTGCTGCCGCCACAAGGCCTGTGTGAGAGCGCAGGTCACTGTCCACCCCCGCTTCCGGGGAGCCTGTGCAGCGCGCCACTGCCGGGGTCCCGGGACCCAGGGACGGCTTTCCCGGGAAAACGCACGGAGCGCCTCCATCTGGTGCAACGTCACGCCGGCCGCTGCCACCGCAGGCCCGCCCCGCACTGCGTGCCCCTCCCTCCCCTCGGCCTGAGTGAGCCAGAGCCCCCGAATCAGCGGCTCCTTTAAACCCGTCCTGTCTGAGCGAAGAACGGACGCCCTCCGGCGACCTACGCGCAGAGGCGGGGCCAGGTCCAAGGCTGAGACCAGGGAGCTGTGAGAGCAGAGACAGGGAAATCTCTCTGTGCAGCCTCGGAGGCAGCGGATTAAAGCTCCACGGTCCACTTGATGTGCCCTGCGTCTGTGGAGTGCATGAATGGACAGCGAATCATCCCAAATTGAGAAGGTGGACTTTGAGAACAAGATTTAAGATTTTTTCCCCTTTTCCTCTTTTTACAACGAATTATCCCAAATTGAGGAGGTGGACTTTGAGAGCAAGATTTTCGATTTTTTCCCCCTGTTCTCTTTTTGTGAATGTGTATGTGTACGCTTCTGTGTGAGATTTTCTCTGTATAGCTTTGCTTCCACCATAGGTCCCAGGGTTCTATCTGTCCGTTTTTTTGGTTTGTTTTTCAATAATTGCTTTCTTTTTAATAACGCTACTATATTTTATACTTCATTCTATTTTACTTTATCTTCTTTCTTTTTTTCCTACCTTCCCTTCCTCCCTCCCTCCCTCTGCCCCTACTTTCCTTCTTTCCTTCCTCCCTCCCTCCCTTCTTCCTTTCACTCTTCCTTTTTCTTTCATTCCTCCCTCCCTCCCTCCTTTCTTTCTTTCCGTCCTTCCTCCCTCCCTCCCTCCTTTTTCTTTCTTCCTTCCTTCCTTTCTTCGTTCCTTTCTTCCTTTCTTTCATCCTCCCTTTCTTCCTTCCTTCTTTCTTTCTTTCTTCTTCTACTAATTCTTTCTTTCTACATTTTCTCCCTTTTATTCTGAGCCGTGTGGATGAAAGGCTCTTGGTGCTGCAGCCAGGAGTCAGTGCTGTACCTCTGAAGTGGGAGAGCCAACTTCAGGACACGGGCCCACAAGAGACCTCCCAGCTCCACATAATATCAAGCGGCGAAAATCTCCCAGAAATCTCCATCTCAACACCAGCACCCAGCTTCAGTCAACGACCAGCAAACTACAGTACTGGTCACCCTATGCCAAGCAACTAGCAAGGCAGGAACACAACCCCACCCATTAACAGAGAGGCTGCCTAAAAACATAATAAGGCCACAGGCACCCCAAAACACACCACCAGACGTGGACCTGTCCACCAGAAAGACAAGATCGAGCCTCAACCACCAGAATACAGGCACTAGCCCCCACCACCACCACCAGGAAGCCTACACAACCTACAGAAACAAGCTTAGCCACTGGGGACAGATACCAAAAACAACGGGAACTACGAACCTGCAGCCTGCAAAAAGGAGACCCCAAACACAGTAAGATAAGCAAAATGAGAAGACAGAAAAACACACAGCATGTGAAGAAGCAAGAAAAAAACCTACCAGACCTAACAAATGAAGAGGTAATAGACAGTCTACCTGAAAAAGAATTCAAAATAATGATAGTAAAGATGATCCAAGATTCTATTTCCATGATCCAAAATCTTGAAAATAGAATAGACAAAATGCAAGAAACAGTTAACAAGGACCTAGAAGAACTAAAGATGAATCAAGCATCAATTAAAAACACAATAAATGAAATGAAGAACACTCTAGATGGGATCAAGAGCAGAATAACTGAGGAAGAAGAACAGATAAGTGAGGTGGAAGATAAAATAGTGGAAATAACTGATGCAGAGCAAAATAAAGAAAAAAGAATGAAAAGAACAGAGGACAGTCTCAGAGACCTCTGGGACAACATTAAACGCACCAACATTTGAATTATAGGGGTTCCAGAAGAAGAAGAGAAAAAGAAAGGGACTGAGAAAATATTTGAAGAGATTATAGCTGAAAACTTCCCTAATATGGGAAAGGAAATAGTTAATCAAGTCCAGGAGGCACAGAGAGTCCCATACAGATTAAATCCAAGGAGAAATACGCCAAGACACATATTAATCAAACTGTCAAAAATTAAACACAAAGAAATCATATTAAAAGCAGCAAGGGAAAAACAACAAATAACACACAAGGGAATCCCCATCAGGTTAACAGCTGATCTCTCAGCAGAAACTCTACAAGCCAGAAGGGAGTGGCAGGACATAATTAAAGTGATGAAGGAGAAAAACCTGCAACCAAGATTACTCTACCCAGCAAGGATCTTATTCAGATTTGATGGAGAAATTAAAACGTTTACGGACAAGCAAAAGCTGAGAGAGTTCAGCACCACCAAACCAGCTTTAAACCAAATGCTAAAGGAACTTCTCTAGGCAAGAAACACAAGAGAAGGAAAATACCTACAATAACGAACCCAAAACAATTAAGGAAATGGGAATAGGAACATACATATCAATAATTACCTTAAATGTAAATGGACTAAATGCTCCCACCAAAAGACACAGATTGGCTGAATGGATACAAAAACAATACCCATATATATGCTGTCTACAAGAGACCCACTTCAGACCTAGAGACACATACAGATTGAAAGTAAGGGGATGGAAAAAGATATTCCAGGCAAATGGAAATCAAAAGAAAGCTGGAGTAGCAATTCTTATATCAGACAAAATAGACTTTAAAATAAAGACTATTTGAAGAGACAAAGAAGGACACTACATAATGATCAAGGGATCGATCCAAGAAGAAGATATAACAATTGTAAATATTTATGCACCCAACATAGGAGCACCTCAATACATAAGGCAAATACTAACAGCCATAAAAGAGGAAATCGACAGTAACACATTCATAGTAGGGGACTTTAACACCCCACTTTCACCAATGGACAGATCATCCAAAATGAAAATAAGGAAACACAAGCTTTAAATGATACATTAAACAAGATGGACTTAATTGATATTTAGAGGACATTCCATCCAAAAACAACACAATACACGTTTTTCTCAAGTGCTCATGGAACATTCTCCAGGATAGATCATACCTTGGGTCACAAATCAAGCCTTGGTAAATTTAAGAAAATAGAAATTGTATCAAGTATCTTTTCCGACCACAATGCTATGAGACTAGACATCAATTACAGGAAAAGATCTGTAAAAAATACAAACACATGGAGGCTAAACAATACACTACTCAATAACGATGTGATCACTGAAGAAATCAAAGAGGAAATTTAAAAATACCTAGAAACAAATGACAATGGAGACACGACGACCCAAAACCTATGGGACACAGCAAAAGCAGTTCTAAGAGAGAAGTTTATAGCAATACAATCCCACCTTAAGAAACAGGAAACATCTCGAGTGAACAACCTGACCCTGCACCTAAAGCAATTAGAGAAAGAACAAAAAACCCCCAAAGTTAGCAGAAGGAAAGAAATCATAAAGATCAGATCAGAAATAAATGAAAAAGAAATGAAGGAAACGATAGCAAAGATCAATAAAACTAAAAGCTGGTTCTTTGAGAAGATAAACAAAATTGATAAACCATTAGCCAGACTCATCAAGAAAAAAAGGGAGAAGACTCAAATCAACAGAATTAGAAATGAAAAAGGAGAAGTAACAACTGACACTTCAGAAATACAAAAGATCATGAGAGGTTACTACAAGCAACTCTATGCCAATAAAATGGACAACTTGGAAGAAATGGACAAATTCTTAGAAATGCACAACCTTCCATGACTGAATCAGGAAGAAATAGAAAATATGAATAGACCAATCACAAGCACTGAAATTGAAACTGTGATTAAAAACCTTCCAACAAACAAAAGCCCAGGACCAGATGGCTTCACAGGAGAATTCTGTCAAACATTTAGAGAAGAGCTAACACCTATCCTTCTCAAACTCTTCCAAAATCTAGCAGAGGGAGGAACACTCCCAAACTCATTCTACGAGGCCACCATCACCTTGGTACCAAAACCAGACAAGGATGTCACAAAGAAAGAAAACTACAGGCCAATATCACTGATGAACATAGATGCAAAAATCCTCAACAAAATACTAGCAAACAGAATCCAACAGCACATTAAAAGGATCATACACCATGATCAAGTGGGGTTTGTTCCAGGAATGCAAGGATTCTTCAATATACGCAAATCAATCAATGTGATACACCACATTAACAAACTGAAGCAGAAAAACCATATGATCATCTCAATAGATGCAGAGAAAGCTTTCGACAAAATTCAACACCCATTTATGATAAAAACCCTGCAGAAAGTAGGCATAGAGGGAACTTTACTCAACATAATAAAGGCCATATATGACAAACCCACAGCCAACATTGTCCTCAATGGTGAAAAACTGAAACCATTTCCACTAAGATCAGGAACAAGACAAGGCTGCCCACTCTCACCACTCTTATTCAACTTAGTTTTGGAAGTTTTAGCCACAGCAATCAGACAAGAAAAGGAAATAAAAGGAATCCAAATTGGAAAAGAAGAAGTAAAGCTGTCACTGTTTGCAGATGACAGGATATTATACATAGAGAATCCTAAAGCTGCTACCAGAAAGCTACTAGAGCTAATCAATGAATTTGGTAAAGTAGCAGGATACAAAATTAATGCACAGAAATCTCTGGCATTCCTATACACTAATGATGAAAAATCTGAAAGTGAAATCAAGAAAACACTCCCATTTACCACTGCAACAAAAAGAATAAAATATCTAGGAATAAACCTACCTAAGGAGACAAAAGACCTGTATGCAGAAAATTATAAGACACTGATGAAAGAAATTCAAGATGATACAAATAGATGGAGAAATATACCATGCTCCTGGATTGGAAGAATCAATATTGTGAAAATGACTCTACTACCCAAAGCAATCTACAGATTCAATGCAATCCCTATCAAGCCACCACTGGCATTTTTCACAGAACTAGAACAAAAAAATTCAAAATTTGTTTGGAAAAACAAAAGACCCCAAATAGCCAAAGCAATCTTGAGAATGAAAAACGGAGCTGGAGGAATAAGGCTCCCTGACTTCAGACTATACTACAAAGGTACAGTAATCAAGAGAGTATGGTACTGGCACAAAAACAGAAAGATCAATGGAACAGGATAGAAAGCCCAGAGATAAACCCACGCACAGATGGTCAACTTATCTTTGATAAAGGAGGCAGGAATGTACAGTGGAGAAAGGACAGCCTCTTCAATAAGTGGTGCTGGGAAAACTGGACAGGGACATGTAAAAGTATGAGATTAGATCATTCCCTGACACCATACACAAAAATAAGCTCAAAATGGATTAAAGACCTAAATGTAAGGCCAGACACTATCAAACTCTTAAAGGAAAACACAGGCAGAACACTCTATGACATAAATCACATCAAGATCCTTTTCTGACCCACCTCCTAGAGAAATGCAAATAAAAACAAAAATAAAATGAGACCTAAAGAAACTTAAAAGCTTTTGCACAGCAAAGGAAACCATAAACAAAACAAAAAGAAAACCCTCAGAATGGGAGAAAATATTTGCAAATGAAGCAACTGACAAAGGATTAATCTCCAAAATTTATAAGCAGCTCATGCAGCTCAATAGCAAAAAAAACAAACAACCCAATCCAAAAATGGGCAGAAGACTTAAATAGGCATTTCTCCAAAGAAGATATACAGACTGCCAACAAACACATGAAAGAATGCTCAACATCATTAATCATTAGAGAAATGCAAATCAAAACTACAATGAGATATCATCTCACACCAGTCAGAGTGGCCATCATCAAGAAATCTAGAAACAATAAATGCTGGAGAGGGTGTGGAGAAAAGGGAACACTCTTGCACTGCTGGTGGGAATGTGAATTGGTACAGCCACTATGGAGAACCGTATGGAGGTTCCTTAAAAAACTAAAAATAGAACTACCATATGACCCAGCAATCCCACTACTAGGCATATACCCTGAGAAAACCATAATTCAAAAAGAGACATGTACCAAAATGTTCATTGCAGCTCTATTCACAATAGCCCGGAGATGGAAACAACCCAAGTGTCCATCATGGGATGAATGGATAAAGAAGATGTGGCACATATATACAATGGAATATTACTCAGCCATAAAAAGAAACGAAACTGAGCTATTTGTAATGAGGTGGATAGACCTAGAGTCTGTCATACAGAGTGAAGTAAGTCAGAAAGAGAAAGACAAATACTGTATGCTAACACATATATATGGAATTTTAGAAAAAAAATGTCATGAAGAACTTAGGGGTAAAACAGGAATAGAGACATAGACCTACTGGGGGTGGGCTTGGGGATATGGGGGGCGGTGGCTGTGACGGGGCGGGGGAGAGGCATGGACGTGTATACACTGCCAGGCGTGGGGTGGATGGATGGTGGGGGGTGGTGGCCGCGTGGCGCGGGGGTTCGGCTCGGTGCTTTCTGGCCGCCTGGAGGGGTGGGATGGGGTGGGTGGGAGGGAAGGAGACGCAGGAGGGAGGGGATGTGGGAACAGATGTATATGTATGACTGATCACTTTGTTGTAAAGCAGAGACTAATTAAAAAAAAAGTGAAATCTTGAAACCCTCCTTTGATTCCAATAAAAGCAGAACTCTACATGCTCTTTCCTTCTCTCTTCTTGTGATCTCACTGTGTGGTCCCAAGGGTGACACGCAATCACAGTAAGAAATGGAAGGGCAGGTCCAGCCACAAGAGTTTTTACTGACAGACCAGCACACAACAACAAAGTATAAGTTGAGAGAGGTACACTATATTAACTACTATTTAATCATACTGTTTCTGTCATCTTCTTGTAGATAAGCAGTTATTAAAACTTCTAATAATTTATCCTTTGGCTTTTTCATATAATAACACACATATGTCCAAATAAGTTATAGTATACCCAACACATTGCTTCATTTTCCTCTATTCACTTAAAAATATATATGATATCCTCCCAAAGGATACACAAAAATGAATATTCCTCATTCCATTAACATATGAATGATTACACTAGATACTACAAAATATACCGTATTTTATTCAACTTCTTCCCAAGTAACAGACATCTGACTTATCCTTGATATCTCCCTGTAAAGCACTTGATTTCACTGACCTATTTTATTTTCTGCATAATATTCATCACACTGTATGATTATTGTCTCTTTTCCCAAAAGAAAACAACTTTCTATTTTTACAGAAATTTATTCCATTTAAAATGGGATACCAAAAAATCTAACCATAAATTTAAGGAAATGTCCTCCATCTTCCTCATGGAGGGCTACTTATACAGCACAGAAAGAAATCCAACAAAGAAGAGTATGACAAAGCACCCACCTTTCCCTTTATGGCACTGGGGAACCATAACATTTCTAGTTGAGCATGGCAACAGGTCCTGTCAAATACATCCCAAGTATGTAGGTAAGTATCAAAATTACTATAACCTTGATAAAGGGTGAACTAAAATCTAAAATCATACAAGGCCTTATAATATAAGAAGACCATTTTTCTTTTTCTTTTTTGCGGTACGCGGGCCTCTCACCGCTGTGGCCTCTCCCGCCGCGGAGCACAGGCTCCGAACGTGCAGGCTTAGCGGCCACGGCTCACGGGCCCAGCCGCTCCGCGGCACGAGGGATCCTCCCGGACCGGGTCACAAACCCGTGTCCCCTGCATCGGCAGGCGGACTCTCAACCACTGCGCCACCAGGGAAGCCCAAGAAGACCATTTTTAGATCACATTATTGCCTCACTGGATTATGGTGATCTTTCCCCAATCTAAGAATTGGCCAGGGGAAAAAAAGGAAAACTGAAACAAGCCCAGAAGTTAAAACGATCTCTGTATGTTTTCGTACATGTAGTCTGGCATTCAGTAAATAATTCAAAGCAAATTGTAAAGAAGTAAAAATAAAGGAAAGAGAAATTAAGTAAAAACAATGGCAACAGGAGATTCAGATATCAGAATTATCAATGACTTTCAAGTAACTAGGATTAGTATGTTCAAGAAAATAAATGATGAATAATTTCAACCCAGAATCAAGAACTATGTAAAAATCCATCAGAAATTTTAGGAAGAAAAGGGAATAATTAAAATTAAGAACTCAGTGGTGGCTTAACTGCAGATTTGATATAGAAAATGAGAAGATAAGTGACCTGAAAAATAAACCAGAAGAAAATACAGATAAAGAGAGAGAAAAAGAAGTAGAAAATACAGGGAAAAATAGAAAAGACAGTGAAAATCTGTAATGTATATGTACTTGGACACTTAAAGGAAAAAAGATAATTGGGCAAAAGTAGTTTTTGAAAAACTAACCTCCCTGCATAACATAAAAGAACACGGTATAGATTCAAGAAATACAAGAAACCACAAGCAGAAAACCATAAAGAATTAGGATCATGGTAGCAAAACGGCAGGAAACTAAATATAAAGAAAAAATGTTAAGTAATCAGCAGAAAATTAAAAACCAGGGTGAAGGTAAGCTTCACCTTCTAACCAACAAGGGAATCATGAGACTTCAAATCAAGAAACAATAAAGCTTAACAACAGTGGAACATAAATTTCAAACTATGGAAAGAAAAACAGAATTCTACACCCATTGAAAACATTCATTAAAAAAAAAAAAAAAAAAGAGGAAGAGTTGTAGTCGAAAATCAGGGCACACTAACACACATAATCATGTTTAATATTATTACCATACGTACTTCTTTAAGAACGGATTTAATGGATAAGCAAGAATTTTTAAATTAAAAAGTTGACAAGGATATAGGAAAACCTGAATACAACCAAGTCTACATAACTTACCACAGTATACCCAAGAACAACAAAATACATGTTTGTTTCTAATAAAAACATGAATCATTAACCAAGAGCAATGATACCATGGCCCAAAAGCAATATAAAAAATTCCAACTGATTTAAATAATAACACATTACATAACCACAGGTCAAACAAAACAACAAATCACAGCTGAAATTTAAAAATATTTTGAAATAAGAAGTACACGCCATAGCAAGTTTTTAGAATGCATCAAATCATGTTTGGAGAAAAAAAATACTTTAATTCACATTGTTTTTAAAACTAGAAATCAACCACCTATGTATGTCAAAAATAAATAAAAAATAATGCTGACTAAATTAAACCCAAAGAAAGTAGTAAGAAAGCAGCAATTAATAAAATAGAAAGCAATCACATCATAGAAGCATATGAAATGTTATTACATTTGACAAACCCTGGCAAGATCAATAAAAAAAAAGGTGCTCACCACAGATCTTTACACACTTTATAAGAAAATATTATGAACCAATTCATGCCAATAATTAAGATGAAATTTTTAAAAATATCTTCCCTAAAACAGAACTGAATCAAAATAAAAATCTACAACTCTCTCCAAAAGTAGTGACAAATACCGCTTTTCAAATGTATCCATAATCAAAACTCTTTCAATTATGAAAAATCCAGTCCTAAATGGCTTAGATACTAAATTTTTCAAAACATTATGAGAAGAAATATAGTAACAATCTGTAACACAAACTCTTCC
Source organism: Mesoplodon bidens (assembly GCF_964165515.1). Taxonomy (NCBI): domain Eukaryota; kingdom Metazoa; phylum Chordata; class Mammalia; order Artiodactyla; family Ziphiidae; genus Mesoplodon; species Mesoplodon bidens. Next base: position 135,499,557 of record NC_138163.1, read on the forward strand.
AGTGAATACAAAAATAAGGTAGCATTTCCAAAGCACTTTTGTAAAACAGTATAATCATCATTCTAAAATCTCCAAAGGGCAGTACAAAAAGGTGAAAACCTCATGAACAAAGACACAGAAAATTTGTATGTAACATTAACAAACTAGAACTACAGTAATATTTAACAACAATAATACATCTTAATCTAGTGTATTTACTTCAGGACTACAAGGTTGCATTATAATTTGAAAGATTGACATTGATTTCCAATTCCATACTAGGTGTAGAAAACAGACTTTTATTTCTCTCACTAAATCCAGTTAAACTCACTCCAAACTTTGTTTGCTTGTTTTATATGTAATATCGGAAAAATATGGGAAAAAGTAAACCATTCACTGATCTTTGGACTCAAGGAAAAATACAGCAGTAAATAAATATTTTTTTAATTTGTTTAGTTGGGGTTTTGGGTTTTTTTGATTTTGGTTTTTGTTCGTTGGTTTGTTGTTTTCTTTTGCCTCCTAAATTCCTTACTAAGTTCTGAAGAAGCCACACTTGGAAATACCAACAACTATAAAGAAACAATCTTCAAGAAAAGACTGATCTATACAGGTAAAAGATCAGTAAAAGTGGCAGCCAAAGAAGTCAGAAAACTTTAAGACAGTAAGTTTTCCACTCCTGCAAATACCAGGTAGTCTGCTCTCACCTTCATCAGCAGTCTACATATACAATGAAACAGCATACAGTTATATATACATAGTGTGCCAATGTCAATTTCCCATCTCAATATTATATTACAATTACAGAAGATGTAAACACTTGAAGAAGAGATGAGGTGAAAGGCACACTGTATCTTCTGTGCATATTTGCTACTTCCTGTGAATTTACAATTATTTCAAAACAAGGAGTTTGAAAAAAATCAGTAGAACTCAGGAGAATACCAGAATAAGGGTAAAATTCTGTTTTCATTTAAAAACCCTCAGAAACCATCTCAATAAATTAATGATTTTAAAACAGTAAATAATAACTCTATCAAATTTGAGAAAACAAAATTATCATCTTTCAGGAAGATGAAACTGTAAGAAAAAGACAGAGTATTTATAAATAAGAACTTTTATGTATAGGTTAAAATTAGAAAAATCAAAAAGACCTACATAGAAAATTATATTTTACTCAAATTATTTTATGAAACTATAATCAACTGTAAGTAGAATTTTTTTTATAATGGGAGAACTATCTTGGATTAACAAGAAAAAGATATTCACTGAAATGAAGAATTCTTGTAGATACCAAATGAAAGTATACTACTCATATTTTCCTTTCTGAGAATATCTCAGTTTATACTTCATGCCCCCATTCTACTAAAGTGCCATCAACTATAAATTTAATAACACCACAATCTAATTTTTTTAATTCAAATGGGAAAGTTCTATAACTTAATTGATTACTTGGGTTTAATATTTATTCTTTTCCTTCTGTGACAATTGCAATGAAATTAAGATAGTTTTAACATCCGAAAATACCAAATGGTCATAAAATAGTAATCCCTCCGTATTTGTGGGAGATTGGTTCCATGACACCCAAGGATACCAAAATCTGCTCAAGATACCTTACATAAAACGGTTTAGTAGGGTCGGCTGTGTGAATCCCCAGGTTCTGTATTGCAGATTCTTATCTTACCTGCAGTAAGGAACCTGCAGATTTGTGGGGCCAGCTAAAGATTGAATATACCTAAAATCACTTTCCCTACATAAAAGATTAGGGGAAAAAAGAAAAAAAACTAATGAATAAAAACTCTATACTTAACAAAGACTCAGACCAGGAGGTAACAATTTTTATCTATAACCATAGATATAAGAAGGCTGCCATTCCATGTTATAAAATAGAAATAAGCAGATTACCAGAATATCCTACCTTGATATCAACTCTGATTCAGAAAATACAGAAATTTCGGGGGTGTTTTCTGGGGAGTAAGGGAAGATGGACAGGGTATAGAAACCTGACGTCAATTTTTTTTAAAGCTCCCCAAAATGGCTAACCCATAAGCAGGGTTTGGGAACTTGACATTTAAATGATCTCAAACTATCTTATTACATCCATTTATAATATGAATAAAGGAAGATGCCAGCATCTTCCCTTGTTTGGTATAAATTTGCACAGTATCTACCCTCAACCCATTAATTTATACTTGGACTAAAAACAAAAGAATAGACCTCACAAATGTTTACTACATAACAAGTGCTTTTTCTCCCCTGAAAAGCTGCTATTAAATGCATGTTATAACTCAACTGAAATACAATCTTAAATGTTCAACTACTCATACTATTAATAAACTCTATGTACTTTTTTCAGCCTCCTAGCAATCTCCTGATTTCTGACCACAGATTGTAAATTTATATGATACTACAGTTTTTAATCTAACAGCCAAACAAAATATGCTATGCACAAAATATTACAAAGTTAAACTGAAACAGTTTTTAAAGCCAATGTTGAAGTTATGATAGTACCATTAAAGGGTGACTATACTTTATGTTACAAATAAGATGTTTTAAAGACACTTCAATATTACAGAAAAACAGAAGCAATTATTCTAAAACAATATCTTATTTCAAACAGGCAAAAATATTTTGGAAAAATACACACACTAAAATCAGGATGGTCTAACACTTCTTAAGTAAAGTCATTTCAAACCACGCAGATGACTCAATTTAGAGGCAAACTGCATTAACTGACAATTCCTAGTGTACAGCTAGAGAGTGTTTTGGAAATTTATTAAATCACAGTGAGTTGAAAATGGTTACCAAAACTATACTCATTCTCAATACAAACCTCAAATTCCTTCATGTCTCTTGTTTGGTTTTATCACAAACCAAAATTTCAAACACATTTAATGAGTTTAAAATATTAAATATATGCAGGAGTTTATACTCAAAACTGAACTAAAATTTACTGATAATTATTTCACTTAAAGTATGAAAGTGTAAGGTATGAAACTGTCTTATATAATTTTTATTTCACTTAAAGTATGAATAAGGATTTTGTTCTTGTTTTCAGTATAGTAAATTAAAACACTTACCTGGGTTTCATACAAGTGGGCAATATGAAACTGAACTACAAAGGATCATGGAAAAGAATTAATTACAATACAGCTGAGTTTAAGGTAATGAAGGAAAAGAGATTATACAACATTTAAAACATAAGGAAATGTTAAAACAATGGATCACAAATTTGATTTAGAAGTGCAATTTTGTTTTTAATAGAACAATGTACAAATAAATCTGTAAAGATCATGAGCATGCTAAGAAAACACAATTAAAAGCCATTATTAAATAAAAATTTAATCCACTTATTTTTAATTCTAAGAAAACACATTAAAATACATTAAAAACATTAAACATCAACAGTAAATAAGTATACTAAATTTAAATCAGCAATATTAAATAAACATAGCCTTTCAAATGTATATATCCTAAAACATGATATTCAAAATGTTCACCTTAAAAATATAGTAAAGCTATTAAATAAAGACATGTTTTTAAACATACACATGTTTTTCTTCAGAGTAAATCTATTTAGCATTTTTTTAAAAGTCATAGATCAAAACAGTATTAGTAAAAGCACACACAAGAAATGACTTTGTTTTGGATATTCAGAATTTAGTGACTTTTACTTAAAGAAGAAAAAGTCATACCACCTAAAAAGCAAAATTATGAACTAAGTATATCTGATAAATCAGATAAATGTATACAACACATTTGCTCCTTCTTTTTTCCCCCCCAAGCTCTTCCTGTTGCTCAGTTTGCAATTACCAGAACATGAAAGATTCAATGAAAATCGTAAGGATCAATAAAACAAAATCACAATAATTACAACTAAATTCTAGCTATTTAAATTCTATGGGCTTTATGTGTCAGTAACAAATCTCTTTTCATGTTTTGTTTTAGGCTGTAACTAGAAGAAGCTTTCAAAATTTTACAGAGAACATAAAATGTGGATTACTTTCCAGAAATGTCTTAAAGGAATCATGAAATTCTCATAAGTAACAAGATGTTTATTTTCCTGTCCTTTCCTCCTCCTCCCACCCCACCTCCTTATCTTTCATTCTCTCTCAGCAAATGGCCTGAAGATTATATTCTCTTTAGGAAGCATTAAAAAACTACCAATTCTTAAGCTCAGCTCTTAAAAACTGTGATTTAGTGATCCTGTGGTATAAAGGCCTGAAAAGCTGTCTCCTTTAATTAACTCCCTAGCTTTCTAATAACTTCTCCACATCCAGATTAGCAAACACTGCACTAGGTATCCATAATTTCCTGCACATAATACAGAAAAATTATCCTAAAATTTTGTAATTAACTCTAAAATCAAATAAATTTTGGGTACAAAGGCAGTGCTCTCCCTAAGTGGTTACACATTACAAGTTAACAAACCTCCTATAAATAAAAACATCTTCTTCAGAGAAAAGGAAAATTCTATTACAAGATAATAAATAAATAAACAAAATACAATTCACAAATTTTTTCAAGTCTCATATATAAAAACAACCTCTTTATTTAATAGGTTAAGTGATTTTCTTCCTCCACACTGCCCTTTCCCAACATAACCACAAATCCAGTTAATAGAAATTTCATCTCCATTATTTGACAGAAATAAGGAGAAAGTTAGGGAATCTAAATCCCATTTTTCTCATCTTCATATCCATCTAATAAGTAACAAGAAAGAAAAGACTATCTAACTGACACCCTAACACCATGTGAACTTCCCACCAATTCAGTCTCGGGTCCCATGTCTCTGGCCTCACAATCCCATAAGGTGACAGTGTCATCTTTCAAAAAGTGAAAATCTCCTATTTCATTCTTATATATAATTTGAAAGAGGACCATAAATATACAACTAGGAAAATACTCAACATGGAGATTTTCAAACATATGTACTAATATACTAGCAACATTGCCAAAAAGGTCTTGAAATTTAAACTTTATTAGAAACGTTATTTTCAGAAGATTAAGAATACATGCTATCATGAAGGACAATAATATAATGAAAGTTTTATATCATCTAATTGTTTTCAAAAATATTAACTGGATACATATCTCTTTCTAGCTTGAAAAACAATATGTATAAACATTGAAGAAACTGTACATGTGTAAGTTACTCATAAACAAAAATACATTTTCCATTCTTTTTTTTTTTAACTTTACTTTGAATACTCTGATCTTCCCAATTTCATAAGCACAGGCTACGAGATTCAAAGACCAGTCATGGCCAGTGGAATATGTAAAGTCTCAAAGACATTAAAAGAAACAAGAGAAACAAGAGAAATAATTTATGGGTTAAAAACAGACACTACGGGATTCCCTGGTGGCGCAGTGGTTGAGAGTCCGCCTGCCGATGCAGGGGACACGGGTTCGTGCCCCGGTCCGGGAAGATCCCACATGCCGCGGAGCAGCTGGGCCCGTGAGCCATGGCCGCTGAGCCTGTGCGTCCAGAGCCTGTGCTCCGCAAGGGGAGAGGCCACAGCAGTGAGAGGCCCGCGTACTGGAAAAAAAAAAAAAAAAAGAGAAAAGAAAAAAAAAAAAAAAAAAAAAAAACACTACAAGATAGTAATGCCTGCCACCAATAATACCTAGCAAAAGGTAAGCAATCACTATATGTTAGGGCTCTGTGAGAAACCAGGGATTTCTACAGTTATCAAGTGATTATGCTGATCAACTATCTTAAAGTCTCTGAATCAGGCTTGTGTTCTCCCATTCTTGTTCTCAAAAACCAACAGAAACAAAGATATAGAGTATCTGAAAAGGTATTCAGGGTCGTAATTTGAAACCTTTCATGGATATACTGTTCCTCAAAAAGACAAAAAACTATTGTATGTGGAAATACTTACTTTCAGCACTGGACAAAGTACAGGGATTGGAGTCAATCAAAGCTAACTGAAAATGCTGTAAGAAAAAAGTGAAGACATTAGTGTGCTAAATTTAGAGATGCATAAAGTCAACTTTAATATTTTAGTCTTTATCAGTCTAACATGTATAATGAAACCATGTTATATAACTAAAACAAACATAATAGCCCACCAAATAAAATTACTATGATTCAAAATCTATTGTGGAAACAAAGTGTTATCAAAGTATTTCCATAGGATAGTTAAGAAGGGAGGATGTTGGGGGAAAGCTACTACTACTCCTAAAAACTACTACTTTTCCTACTTATCCTGTGTCTATTATTACTAGGTTAAAAAAAGAAGAATATTTCAGCATTAAAGTAAAGAAAAAAATTAAGTTATAGAAATGTTTAAATTAGATGCATTTCAATTCACCATACAAAAATCTATAAAGGGGAGGGAGGGAAACGCAAAAGGGAAGATATATGGGAACATGTGTATATGCATAACTGATTCACTTTGTTATAAAGCAGAAACTAACACACCATTGTAAATCAATTATAGTCCAATAAAGATGTTAAAAAAAATTTACAAAACCCAATGGTATCTTTTAAAGCATCAGTGATTATCTAAAAATGAGATCTGGACTTTAGAAATGAAACAATACTATTAGATATCTCCTAAAGAATAAGTCATATAGGCTTATATTCCTTCAATAGCACTATATTTCAAGATATTTAAAAACCATAACCCATGTTGAAATTCATCTCTGAAATATAGTTGGTTCTTTTAAAAGGTATGTAAATTGTGTGTAAAGCATGTAGAATCATTCATGAAATATTAAAACATCCTACTTATATCAAATAAATGTATGCAGAATGTAAATATATATAACTGTCTATAGATAGATGTTACATATATATTAATATATATAAAAACTAATAGATCATTACTAAGAAATTAGTTACTAACCAGTATTAGTTAATATGAGAGTAAATAGAAAACATAATGTATAATTAATATATATATTAGATATTATATTTAATAACTCACTTATGTGTCTGTCTACAGAGACTTATTACTAAAAACACAGATAACATTAAAACATGAACACAATAGCTGTCATTGAAAAACACAGATAACAAATGACCTCTATTAATTAACAATATAAATGTCAGAGTTATAAACTACTTAAGCAGAGAAAACAGGTAATAAAATTTCTTTAACTTAAATGAAAGAGGAATAAGTAAGCCCCCATCAACTATTCTACAAACTATTCCCACAAATGTACATTCAATTTTCAGAGTCTCCATTAATTATTCAACAATTAAAATAATCAACTATAATACCATTAAGTAACCAAAGGACAAGTCAGTAAACAATCAACTACATAAATGTCATTCCTTTCTACAATTCATACATCTAAACTTGTGATAGGCATACTGACACTTAAAATGTCAAGTTGGACATGTAGTCTAAACAATGTGGGATCACTGAGTACATAACTATGCTTCCTCAACTAGCTGTAACTAACAACAAAATTAATGCTTGCTATCACTGTAACAAAAGAATGGCTATAAAAAGAATCATTGGAAAGAACACTGTAGGTGGTACACACAGTCTGTTATGCTCACACACCATACACAGGACAACCTTTTCAACATATGGTAGCTGTGAAATAGCCACGTGGAAAAGAATGAAGGTAGACTGTTTTCTTCCATATAAACATGAAGAATTAAACTATAAAACTCTTAGAAGAAAATACAGGAAAAGATTTTCATGACAAAGGTTTTGGCAATGATTTCTTGGACACCAAAGGCACAGGCAACAAAAGAAAAAAGACTAGGATTCTTAAAAATTAAAAACTTTTATGCATCAAAAGAAACTATTACTGGGAGAAAATATTTGAAATTATGGCTCTCATAAGGGATTAATATCCAGAGTACATAAAGACACCTGTAACTCAGCAAGAAGAAATCAAAGAATGGAATTCAAATGTGGGCAAAAGACTTTGGTGTACATTTCTCCAAAGAAGACAAATACACAGAAAAAGATGCAAGTGAAAAAAAACAAAGGTAATAGCAATCCACTTCCATTAGGATGGTTATTACTTTTTTAAGAAATGGAAAAGAGGTTTTGGCAAGAAGGTAGAGATTCTGGAATTCTAGTGCATTGCTAATAAGAATGTAAAATGTGCAGGCAGTGTGAAAAGTATAGCAATCCTCACAAAGTTAAATACATGATACAATTCAGCAATTAGATTTCTAGGTATATTTCCAAAAGAACTGAAAAAACAGAGTCAAAAAAACACTGATACGTGAATGTTCATAGCAGTATTCTTCACAACTGCCAAAATAGAGAAAAATCTGAAAGCCCATCAACAGATGAATAAATGAAAAAATTGTGTTATATACATACAATTGAATATTATTGGCCACAAAAAGGAAGCCCTATATATGCTAGAACACGGATGAATCCTGGAAACATTAAGCTAAGTGCAATAAGCCAGACACAATAACATATGATTCCATTTGTATCAGGTACCTAAAACTGTCAAGTTCATAGAAACAGAAATTAGAACAGAAGGGTATCAGAAGCTAGAGGGGAAAAAGGAATGGAAATTATTGTTTAATGTGAACAGAAGTTTTTACGTGAGTTACTGAAAATTCTGGGGAATGGATAATGATGATGGTTATATAACACTGTGAATATTATCAATGCCACTAAATTGTATATTTTAACTGATACAGTTGAATGTTGAAAACAGTATCATGTAGTGTGTATTTCTGTACAATAAAATAATTAAAAAACAACACTAGAAAAAAATTATGCTAGCCTATATGAAGTAGATTTTTTGTTTGTTTTTTTTGTTGTTTTTTTGGGTTTTTTTTTTTTTGCGGTACGCGGGCCTCTCACTGTTGTGACCTCTCCCGTTGCGGAGCACAGGCTCCGGACGCACAGGCTCAGCGGCCATGGCTCACGGGCCCAGCCGCTCCACGCCATGTGGGATCTTCCCGGACCAGGGCACGAACCCGCGTCCCCTGAATCGTCAGGTGGACTCTCAACCACTGCGCCACCAGGGAAGCCCTATGAAGTAGATTTTTAAAAATTATTTAAAACATATTCTGAAATGGAGTAATTTATTAAAATGAATATGGCCCTTAAATAGCAAATGCATTAATCTTTCTATAAACATAGAGTCAAAAATGCACAAAATGGGGTTTCCCTGGTGGCGCAGTGGTTGAGAGCCCGCCTGCCGATGCAGGGGACACGGGTTTATGCCCCAGTCCGGGAAGATCCCACATGCCGTGGAGCGGCTGGGCCTGTGAGCCATGGCTGCTGAGCCTGCGCGTCCAGAGCCTGTGCTCCACAACGGGAGAGGCCACAACAGTGAGAGGCCCACATACCACAAAAAAAAAAAAAAAAAAATGCACAAAATGATGCAGAGGTACAATGCTAGAAAAAAGAAAAGTTTTGGACTTTAACAATGTCCAATCCTGGTTGTAATAAGATATCATAGTTATGAAAAATATTACCACTGAATGAAATTATCTGATGGGTATATGTGAATTCCCTGTAATTTTTTTTTTCAGTTTTATTGGAGTATAGCTGATTTACAATGTTGCGTTAGTTTCAGGTATACAGCAAAATTAATCAGTTATACATAAACATATATCCACTCTGTTTTAAATTATTTTCCCATATAGGCCATTACAGAGTAGTGCATAGACTTCCCTGTGCTATACAGTTGGTCCTTATTAGCTACCTATTTTATTTATAGTACTATGTATATGTCAATTCCAATCTCCCAATCCATCCCTTTCTCCCTTCCCCCTTGGTAACCATAGGTTTGTTTTCTAGATCTGTGACTCTAGCTTTTTTTTTTTAATTGCATGATAATTTACTATGATCTGAAAATTTTAAGTTAATAATACAACCAAAACTGGGGGAAAAAACTTTTTTTACTCAGGAATATCTAACATTTCAACACTCTGAATACTGCTTTAATTTTCATCTATTCTGCAAAGCCAAATACATATCCTTATTGTGCTATGAGAGCCAAGACAAAACTATTTTAAAATATGTATAATATTTAAAACAAAATATATTTAAAAACAGCTTTCCTCTAACAGAAAGAGCAGCATAACAGTCCCACTTTATACTGTAGTACATTTTTAAGTCTAACTGACCTTGAAAACATATTAAAATGTTATGTGAGAAAACAGACCTTTCCTAAATGAGTCATCAAAGGAAATAAACTGACCTTAAAAGAAATACATTTCCAAGATGACATTATTTCAGTATTACTATTATACTAAAACTCTCAAAAAGTAGAGAGATTTGTATAATTTTAATTGCCCAGCCTACATTTTCTCTCTCAGTATTCAAGATCCTAAAACAAGAAAAAAGTCCACAAACTTTTGAAAGCAGCAGGAAAATTAATGCTTTTACTGTTTCAAACCCCAAACAACATAAAATGTTACATATTTTCAAACAGCAATAATTCTGCAAATCTTGACACCAAATCCTGACAGCAAAAGCAAAGGTAACAAAAGTGAAAAATAAGCAAGTGGGACTACATCCAACTAAAAGCCTCTCCACAGCAAAGAAAACCATCAACAAAATTAAAAGGCAGTGTACTGAATGGGATACAGTTGCAAATCATGTATCTGATACACAGTTAATATCCAAAATATATAAAGAACTTATATAACTCAACAGCAAAAAAACCCATATTCAGTTTGATTAAAAACTGGATGGGGCCTCCCTGGTGGCGCAGTGGTTGAGAGTCCGCCTGCCGATGCAGGGGATACGGGTTCGTGCCCCGGTCTGGGAGGATCCCATATGCCGCGGAGCGACTGGGCCCGTGAGCCATGGCCTCTGGGCCTGCGCGTCCGGAGCCTGTGCTCCGCAACGGGAGAGGCCACAACAGTGAGAGGCCCGCATACCGCAAAAAGAAAAAAAAAAAAAAAAAACTGGATGGAAGACGTGCACAGACATTTTTCTAAAAACATACAGATAAAAAAAAAAAACATACAGATGGCCAACAGGCACATGAAAAGACAATGTACATCATGAATCATTAGGGAGATGCAAATCCAAATCACAATTAAGTATCACCTGTCAGAATGTGTTCTATGAGAAAGGCAACAAATAAATGTTAGTGAGGATGTGGACAAAAGGGAATGCTTGGGCACTGTTGGTGGGAATATAAACTGGCGTAGCCACTATGAAAAACAGTATGGAGATTCCTCAAAGAATTAAAAACAGAAATACCATATGACCCAGTATTTCCACTCCTAGATATATATCCAAAAAAACCAAAACCACTAATTCAAAAAGATACATGCACCCCAATGTTCACAGCAGCATTATTTACAATAGCCAAAATATGGAAGTGACCTAGTATCCATCAACAAATGAATGGTTAAAGAAGATGTGGTGTGCATGCATGTGTGTATGTGAGTGTATGTGTGTATGTGAGTGTATGTATATACGTGTAATAACTCAGCCATAAAAAAGAATGAAACTTTGCCATCTGCAGCAACATGCGTACACTTAGAAGGTATTAGGCCAAGTGAAATACACCAGACAGAGAAAGCCAATAACCAAAGGATCTCACTTTTATGTGGAATTTTTTAAATAAACAATTAAAAAATAATTTTTAAAAAATCAAACTAATAGATACAAAGAGCAGATTACTAAGTGCCAGAGATAGGGGTTGTGGGGTGGAAGACAACCTATGGATGGAATCTGCAAACAATATGACCAACAAGGGATTAATATCCAGACTATATAAACAGCTCATATAACTGAACATTCCCCTAAAAAAAAAAAAAAAAATTTTAAACTGGGCAGAAGACCTGAACAGACATTTTCCCAAAGAGGACATAAAGATGGCTAACAGGCACATGAAAAGATGCTCATCATCACTAATTATTAGAGAAATGCAAACTGAAACAAGGTATCACCTCACATCTGTCAAAATGATTATCATCAAAAAACTACAAATAGGGCTTTCCTGGTGGCGCAGTGGTTGAGAGTCCGCCTGCTGATGCAGGGGACACGGGTTCGTGCCCCGGTCCGGGAAGATCCCACATGCTGCGGAGCGGCTGGGCCCGTGAGCCATGGCCACTGAACCTGCGTGTCCGGAGCCTGTGCTCCACAACGGGAGAGGCCACAACAGTGAGAGGCCCGTGTACCGCAAAAAAAAAAAACAAACAAACAAACAAACAAAAAACTACAAATAACAAGTGTTGGGCTTCCACGGTGGCACAGTGGTTGAGAATCCGCCTGCCGATGCAGGGGACATGGGTTCGTGCCCCGGTCTGGGAAGATCCCACATCCCACATGCCGCAGAGCGGCTGGGCCTGTGAGCCATGGCCGCTGAGCCTGCGCGTCCGGAGCCTGCGCGTCCGGAGCCTGTGCTCCGCAACGGGAGAAGCCACAACAGTGAGAGGCCCGCGTACGGCAAAAAAAAAAAAAAAAAAAAAAACAAGTGTTGGTGAGGATGTGAGAAAAGGGAACTCTCCTACACTGTTGGTGGGAATGTAAACTGGTGAAACCAATGTACGGAGGTTCCTTCAAAAAACTAAAAACACAGTTACCATATGACCCAGGCAGTCAATCCTACTCATTGGCATATATCCTGAGAATACTCTAATTCAAAAAGATACATGCACACCAATGTTCAGAGTAGCACTATTTACAACAGCCAGGCCTTGGAAGAAACCTAACTGTCCATCGACAGATGAATGGATAAAAAGATGTGGTACATATATACAATGGAATATTACTCAGCCATAAAAGCAACGAAATAATGCCAATTGCAACAACATGGATGGACCTGGGGATTATCATACTAAAGGAAGTTAAGTCAGAAAGAGAAACACAAATTCCATATGATATCACTTACATATGGAATCTAAAAAATTATATAAACAAATGTATATATCAAAACAGAAAGAGACTCATAGATATAGGAAACAAACTAGTGGTTACCAGTGGGAAAAGAGATTGGGGGCATCGGCGTATTATGGCTGTGGGATTAAGAGATAAGCAACAAGGATATATTGCACAGCACAGGGAATTATAGCCATTATCTTGTAATGACTTTTAATGGAGTATAATCTGTAAAAATACTGTATCACTATGATGTACACCTGAAACTAATATAATATTGTATATCAACTATACTTCATTAAAAAAGAAATATTAATGTCAAAAACATTCTGTTTTCATACAATGAAATCAGAGAGTTATCAGAGTATAAAATAAGGGGGAAAACGGCACAAAGAAAGAAAAAGAAAATTGCATGCCCCCAAATTTTTTGTTAAAATCAACATCATTTGAAGGTCTGTTACTCTTTACCTAAGCCTAAACAAATAGAAGTGGATACAACACTGTTTCCATTATGCGTGAGTAAGTCAAAAACACTTTCAACAAACCAGTGAATATTATCCAATTCTGCTCTGCCTAATTAAAGGATATTTTACATATTGACAATTTTCTTTTGCCCTCCATCATATTTTCAGAAAACACCTAAAATGCTGGTATATGATAACAAATACATTACAAAAAAATTATACCATATTTAACTTATTTTCTGCCATATGACATGTTAACATTTTTAATAGGCTAATTTATACACTGTGAATATATAAATATATAAATGAAAGAAGGGGTTAAAATCTACAAGGTGTCAGGGGCTTCCCTGGTGGCACAGTGGCCGATGCAGGGGACACAGGTTCGTGCCCCGGTCCGGGAAGATCCCACATGCCGCAGAGCGGCTGAGCCTGTGGGCCATGGCCGCTGAGCCTGCGCTCCACAACGGGAGAGGCCACAACAGTGAGAGGCCCACATACCGGGGTGGCGGGGGGGGGGGGGGGGGGCGAATCTACAAGGTGTCAAAACTGTACTTTCTTCACATTTTAAATCAACTGACACCTCACAGTATACAGTTTGATAAACTCTGTTCTAATCTTAACATATAACTGATAAACCTAATCCCATTCTCTGCACCAAGTGCATTTAACTCTGGACTTAATCCTCAGTTACAACTGATCTCTGACCAGTGTGTGATCTAAATTCTTTACAGTCCACTTGCAATGGTTTTTAATGTTCTTGGTTGAGTTTCTCTGTGCCCTCAGTATCACTCCTATATAAACCCATAAAATGCAGAGATAGTTTGAAGCACTTAATATTTTAAAACCCGAAAGAATTAAGGAACTGAATGAATACAGAGTGCAGTAAGGAATTAACTCAGCCAGTCTGGGTTGTTGAAACACTGCCTATTCAAAAAAAAAAGCTCTAGCCATGACCAACTCCTGAGAGAGAATCTCTAAACCTTTAGAATATCCTGCCTTGCAAATGTACCTTTGTATACCTAGGACCTTGGGTCATCAAGATAATTCATTCTAACAACATTACAGTTTGATGTCTAAAGTGGCTGGTGATTAAGCACCTAAAACTAAGGTCAGTCAGGTGGCTCTCTCCCTTTCTATCTTACCAAACGTCAATATTATACACGTATACATATTTCATGGAAAAGAACAAAACCCTGGAAAGGCTTGGGAACACTCCCTGCATGTAACTAAACAACATTTCAGGGAGAATTAAGTGCTATTGATATGACTGCAATGAGACAGGACAAGTGGACTTTTGCACTTCTGACTGTTTTTGGTGTCTTTTTCCTTTGAAAATGTTTATCTCTATTCTTTCACTGTAAACAAGCCATATCCATAAATAAAACTGTTTTCTGAGTTCAATGACCTCTGCCAAATCACTAACCTTGAGGTTGGCAGTTTGGGGGACCTGCAATCGCATCAGTTTTTAAGTAGACTTTATTTAGCATTCTCCTTGTTAATGAGTTCAGAGTATGTGACACACATATATGCACACCACCTCTGTAATCAATATACTCTACAATTCACATCTATAAGGAAAAGAGCAAACATTCTAAATAGTCATAAATTCTCAAAACCTTTTTTCTCCAGAAACTTGAATTCTTTCAAAGAGCAATGCTTCTGATATATAGGGAATCCCCATTCTCATTAAAAACCCTTGGATTACATAAAATGATAGCACAAACCCAGAAACTCCAAAAAATGTTAAGTACTGACAAATCAAATTTCCATTAGAATCAAAGTATTTAACAATAATGTACCATTCTTTTCCAATGATGTTTATGTTCACCAACTAGCAGTCCACAAGCCTTAAAAGATAACAAATCTATTAAATAATTTTGCCACGACACATACCATGCTATTAAAAATGGGCAGATTTCTAATCAGACCCACAGGAAAGAACAGTCAATAATTAGATCACAGATACAGCATCACTAACCACCTCTTCATCTCTACAGTGCCAGTCACATATTGGAGAGTGTTTTACATACTCAAAAACGAAATAAAAACCTCCAGTGTCTCCTTATCACAAACATCAATATTTATATTTTGTTAAAAGACAAACCAGGGCTTCCCTGGTGGCGCAGTGGTTGAGAGTCTGCCTGCCGATGCAGGGGACACGGGTTCGTGCCCCTGTCTGGGAGGATCCCACATGCCGCGGAGTGGCTGGGCCCATGAGCCATGGCCGCTGAGCCTGCACATCCAGAGCCTGTGCTCTGCAACGGGAGAGGCCGCAACAGTGAGAGGCCCTCGTACCGCAAAAAAAAAAAAAAGACAAACCAAAAACAAAAATCTAAAGCACTGTGTATCTTAGCACCATGTCTGCCTTGTACCCCGAAATTCAATCCTTTTTTCCTTTTTTTAAGTTCATATCCTAAATTCATTCATTTAATAGCAGTAATATAACTTCCAGTATTTCTCTACACTCTTAACATTTAACCCCCACACTCTACACACACACACACACACACACACAAATGAAATAGTGCATATCTAGGAAAAGCCCCAACCACCTACCTTTAAACTTGATTCATAGTCTGTGTTCACTTTGAACATAAGCCCAAGTCGTAAATGAATTTCCTTGGCTCGACAAAAGCTGGGATCAACATAAAGCACCTCTTGAAATGCTTTAATTGCCCTTGAAGAATACAGACATAAGAAACTGTAAGATTAACTGTATTTGCTTTGGAAGTACAAAAAATACAATGGTTATACGACTTTAAAACAAATTATAACTTTATAAAAACACTATGAATGTAAAAAAGTAACTTTAACTTCCTCAAATTATTTAGCAATATTTAATAGTATTTTCAATGTAAATAAACAGTTTAAAATTCTCTGAATCAACTTAGAGAAGAAGACAGTAAGAAAGCTTTTAAAATGGCAAAAAGGTAAGAGTGTTAACCTTGGTTCTATACTGCTCCATATAAATCCACTGTTAGAAGCCTTACTTTTACCTACCACATTTTGGTTTACATTCAGCTTGGAACCTATTTTAAGTATGACGTGATTTAGACAGGGGTTAATATTTATCTTTTCTATATGGGATTCCTACTGTACAGAAAGCAGTGCCACCTCTATCATAAATCAAGGACCCGTGTTTACAGGACTGCTTCCGACTTCTCTAATCTACTTCAGCCTTCATTTGCCTACTTTTGTCCTAATTCTATTCTGTCTTGATTATTGTCTTTTTAACAGGTCCTTATTATCAGTGTAGAAAATCCAGATATGCTGGATATACTCTGAATATATTTAAGTGCTTAGAAGAGACAGAAAAAAAAGAAAAAAGTCTATTTTGAATTTCAATTATTCTATACTCTAAAAACCTCAGAGGTCACTATTTAGGACTGTAAATGTTTCCAAAGTCAATTCTCTTTTTATTATAGAAAGATGCAGATAACAGTCATATCACAATTTAGTACCAAGCAACACACCACATGTCTTTAGTAAGTTACTTCAGTTAAGATCCTACTTGTCAAATGCTGTGGTTATACACACATTTACTGCAAAAACAAGTATTCTGAAAGGAAGATTTTCTCTGGGAAATATAGAGATATCCTTTACAGATGAGTTATTTAAATTTAAAATCATCTTTCACACAACTAACTTAACACTGTCACACACATATCAAGCAATTAATATTTTCAATCTATAGACGTATCTCCTTCCTGATTTTACATTCCTATCTTCAATCTAAGGGGGCTCAAAAGTTATAACTACATGAAAACTGGTCAATGTGAGTCACACTTCTCTGTATCTAAAATGTACAGTTCTTTGTTCCCAGCCTTATATTGGATTTCACCTAAATTTGTTCTGGCTAGCTGAAATGACTGTATCTATTTGCACAACAACTGCAAATAATGATTTTTAAATATCCACTTTTCCATCTTGACATAAGGCAAAGTACAATAAATTATTCCATTTAGAAAAACTTATAACCTTATTTCTAAATGCATCTCCCTACAAACTTTATAACTCCTATTACTGGTTTCTGTAACCATCTGTCCTCTTCCCATTTGTAAGTGATCACAAGTCCATGACCCAATGCCAGTGATACTTTTGTTCAAAAAAAAAATAAGAAAGAAAATCTTTCTTTTCTCTAAGTATGGAATATGCTTTAAATTATTAGACTAGAGTCCTGAACATGAGGCCTGCTTCCACTACTAAATAGTTCAAGTAACACTAAATAAAAATGAACACATCTTATTTCCCCCATCAACAAAATTTTAAAATTAAAACAAAATGATCTCTAAGAACTTTTCTAGTTCCAAAAGTTCAGAATAGTGAGTTCTGTGAATAGGATTTTCAGGAAATTCACAGGGACCTTAAAATTGTCCTCATTTAAGACAAAAGGTAAGTTGACTTGAGTTTAAAATCTCTCAAAGAAATACACAGTTCATAAAATGAAGGTGTAACATCTATAACCTACAAGTTCATGTAACAAACAATGCAGTACTTCTGAACATGGCATAAACAATTTCCCAAAAAGCCAAGGAGTAAGAAAAATAATATACACGAAAAGTCATACAACTAAAAGCTGAATATTCATTCACATTTGGGAAACCATATCACATACTGGTCAGTGTATACTTAAGGACTGTATTATCATTCAGAATGACCTACAGGACATGGTTGCAAACACTGGTGGTGTACTCACTCGCCTTCCTTTGAATTCTCATAGCACTTAAATGAAAAAAAAAAAAGGACAAGACCAAAAAAAGTTTCCTGTACTTTACTGTTTACAAAATCTTACACATTACTATAATTGTTAATCCTCAACACTGAAGGAGGTATCATTATTCTTATTGTGGGAAATTGAGAGTTTATAATCAAGTTACTAGTTACTGGGTATCACAAGATGTTTGCAAATGTGCTGAGTGGAGGGAATGAGGGCTGAACTTGATTTGAACCTACAAAGGTAATACACAACTAATGAAATGAGAGTTTACTGACATTTAAATATTTTATGTGTTTCTCCTACATACACACACACACACACACACACACAAAGTGGGAAAACATCTGATGTAAGTCAACTTACCAGTGAAATGCATTGAAATAGAAGTAAACCAAACCAAGGCCATATAAAAAGGCAGCATTCTGTTTAAAAAAAAAAAAAAAAAAAAAAAAAAAAAAAAAAAAAAAGTGCCATTTAAAAGCTTTTATGTCTACTTTATGTTATTAAGTAGAAACATAATACATAAAATGTTCTTTAGTTCTAAAAATTCTATCCTATCTTACAATATGATTAAAAGAAACAATGAAGTCATGAGCCAACACGTAATGCAGAAGCCAAACAACTTGGAGAAATATTTTCAGTTCCTTTTAATCAAGCCCACAATGAAAATAATTTTTTTAACTCCTACAATTTCTGTGAAACCACAAAGTTCCCAAATAGCCAAAGCAATCCAGAGAATGAAGAACAAAGGTGAAGGTATCACATTTCCTGACATCAAACTATAATACAAAGCTACACTATGAAAAACAGTATGGTAACTGGTATAAAAATATTAGCATGCAGACCAATGGAACAGAATAAAGAGACCAGAATTAAACCCCCACTTTTATGGTCAACTAATGTTTCACAGGGAGCCAAGAATGCCCAACTGTAAGAGGACAGACTCTTCACCTCTTTAAAAATGATGCTGGGGAAAATGGATAAGCCCATGCAAAATACTACAATTGTAGTCCTATCTTACTCATAAATGTTAACTCAAAATGGATCAAAGATTTAAACATAAGGTCTGACACCATGAAATTTCCTGGAAGAAAATACAGAAAAGAAGCTCTCCCTGACCTTGGTCTTGGCAATGTTTTTTGGGTATGACATAAAAAACACAAATAGCAAAATCAGAAGTCAACAAATAGGACTACGTCAAACTTGAAAACTTCTACAAAGCAAAAGAAACAATTAAAAACATGAAAAGACATCCTACAGAAAAGGAGAAATTTTCCAGATGTCATAAAGAACATTGAAGATTCATGGAAAGAGCTCAAAACATTAACAGGAGTTTGGAAGAAACTGATTCTAACCCTCATGGATGGATTTGAGGAGTTAAAGTCTTCAGTTCAGGAAATACCTGCAGATGAGTTGGAAATAGCAATAGAACCAGAATTTAGAAGAGCCTAAAGATGTGACTGAATTGTTGTAATTCATGATAAAACTTGAACAGATGAGAAGTTGCTCCTTATGCCTGAACAAAAAAAAAGCTGTTTCTTGACATGGAGACTACTCTGGTGAAAATGCTGTGAAGACTGCTGAAATAACAAAAAAGGATTTAAGATATTACATAAACTTAGTTGATAAAGCACTGGCAGAGTCTGAGAAAACTGACTGCAATTTTGAAAGTTCTACTGTGGGTAAAACATCATGCTATCAAACAGCATTACATATTACTGAGAAACTCCTTGTGAAAGGAAAGAGTCAATCAATGTAGCAAACTTCATTGTGGAGTTACTTTAAAAAACTGCCACACACATCCTAACTTCAGCAACCATCACCCTGATTGGCTAGCAGCCATCAACATCAAGGTAAGACCCTTGACCCTCCACCAACAAGAGGATTATGACTCACTGAAAGCTCAGATAATTTTCAGCAACTAAGCATTTTTATTTTTTTATTTTACTGTTAAACTATTTACCTTTATTTGATTTTATTTTTTGCTACACTGAATTGATTTATTTTATTTTCATTGAAGTATAGTTGATTTACAGTGTAAGTATTTTTAAATAAAGGTATGTACATTGTTTTTTTAGACATGATGTTACTGCACACTCAATAAGACTACGGTACAGTGTAAATTCAACTTTTTTTAAGCATTAGGAAACAAAAAAATTAGTGTGACTCAATTTACTGCAGTATTTGCTTGATTGCAGTGGTCTAGGTGAACCCCTAATATCTCCAAAATATGCCTAGTCTGTATCAGTGTCTATCACAAACCCTAATTAATAAATTATAGGGCTTCCCTGGTGGCACGTGGTTAAGACCGCCTGCCAATGCAGGGGACACGGGTTCAAGCCCTAGTCCTGGAAGATCCCACATGCCACGGAGCAACTAAACCCGTGCGCCACAACCACTGAGACCGTAATCTAGAGCACGTAAGCCACAACTGCTGAGCCCGCACGTGCCTAGAGCCCGTGCTCCGCAACAAGAGAAGCCACCTCAATGAGAAGCCCGCACATCACAACGAAGAGTAGCCCCTGCTCACCGCAACTAGAGAAAGCCAGAGCACAGCAACAAAGACCCAATGCAGCCAAAAATAAATAAGTAAAATAAACGTGTTTTTTTTAACGCCTTAAAAAAAAAGAAATTATAGTTTCATGTAGTTTACCATCAACCTATATACAATGTGTATTAACGGGGCGGGGAACGGGGCGGGGAACATGGCTGGGACTCTGTGCTTTCACTGCCAAAGGCCCAGATTCAATCCCTGATCGGGCAGCTAAGAACCTGCAAGATACATGGCTCAGCTAGAAGAGAAAAAAAATAATAAAGTGGCTGAATGTCACCAAGATGAAGGGATAGGAGGGCTGCTGGCTTTTCCTACTGTTAGCATCAGAGCACATATAAAACCACAAGGATTAACTCCCTGAGCAAAATCCACAAACTGAGCATCTCCTACACACTGGGCAATAGAAAAAATTGAAATGGGTGGGAAAGGCTAAGACACACTCCCAAAATAAGCCCCACTCCCTCAATAAGCCCCACTCCCACCACACCCCTTCTTAAAATCCTGAGATAACCTCCAACTCCAAGCTTCTCCCTGGGGAGCAAAAACAAAGCGTTTGGACCACACATCTAGTGCCCCAGTTTTTAAGGCTGCCACCCCAAGGATCACCTAGCTCTGAGAATCAATGGAGTTTGACAATTATGTATCCCTTGGGATCTCTGTGAACAAGGAAGTATCTGTTACACAAACACACAAGTACTACCTGTGGCACACCTACTCTCAAGATAAATTTCTTAAGGAAAAAGAGAAAGACACCAAGAGAATTTGCTAACTTTTCAAAGAAATGGGAAAACAATGATGTATTTGTAAGTATATATACTGTAGCTAAGATCAGGAAACTATGGTACAGCATCCAAACTGGACTGACGGTCTTTTTAATGCATAGTTGCAGGGCTAACAACAGTTTTTATATTTTTACAAGTTTATTTTTTAAAAAAAAGAAGAAGAGGAAGAGGGGACTTCCCTGGTGGTGCAGTGGTTAAGAATCCGTCTGCCAATGAAGGGGACATGGACTCGAGCCCTGGTCTGGGAAGATCCCACATGCCATAGAGCAACTAAGCCCGTGTGCCACAACTACTGAACCTGTGCTCTAGAGCTCGTGAGCCACAACTACTGAGCCCATGTGAGACAACTACTGAAGACTGCATGTCTAGAGTCTGTGCTCCACAAGGAGAGAAGCCACTGCAATAAGAAGCCCGCGCACCACAACGACGAGTAGCCCCCACTTGCTGCAACTAGAGAAAGCCCACGCACAGCAATGAAGACCCAACGCAGCCAAAAATTAATTAATTAACTTTTTTAAAAAAAGAAGAGTACCTCACAGAAATGAAACGTGGCCAATTAAACCTAAAATTTAGTCAAGTCCATTAAAAAACTTTGCCAAACTCCATAATCACAACTCTTGAACTTCAGTTCTTTATACAATATGTATAATGGTGGCAAGGAAAACCTATCAAATTGTCTGCTAATATGTAGATGCAATGAAAACAAAGACATTTTTAAAAAGAGTAAAATTAATTCATATTGGAATAAGATTTGTACATTACACTTGAAAGGGTAAAATACTGTCATACTTAAGGGATCTCCAAAAAAACAGAACTTTATGATATAAGAGAAAGATCAGGGCAGGAGGGTAGTGGGGGTGACTTGTAAAGGAATTGATCAGCAAGCACTTTAATTGATCATAATTGTTTACCTGGTGATACAAAAG
This sequence comes from Mesoplodon bidens, assembly GCF_964165515.1. NCBI lineage: Eukaryota > Metazoa > Chordata > Mammalia > Artiodactyla > Ziphiidae > Mesoplodon > Mesoplodon bidens. The sequence goes on from NC_138163.1 coordinate 135,521,758, forward strand.
CTTCATTCCTGAAGGGTATATTTACTACTTCTGTCTGGATTGTTTTCCCAGTTTCCCTTAATTACAAGCAGCAGTAGTACTAAGAGATGCCCTGAGGAATTTCCTATATATGGCCATTGTGCAGTCCCTCTACCTTATGGCCATTATGCAACAGTAGTCCAATTTCCCCTTTCTACTTGTCAGAATGAATCACCACAGCCAGAAAAGAAACTCTTTTCTTTGCCTGTTGATTCCAATTGAGGCATAAGGAGTCCAAATTACCAGGAAGCACTCTTAACTTTCAGTTTAATGGAATCATCAGGGTGTCTACTGGTGAAAGCATTCCTCCCTTTGAAACTAACACCTCATCTCTTTCCCAGGAAAGCATAAGGTCATGGGGAAAGGAAGCTAAATTTGCGAGCAGGTCACTAAGGGTAACAGTAAGTGGTGCTGAGGTGACATCACCAAGATGGCAACACAGGTTGTTCCCAACTTCAGTCCCCCTCACTAGAAGACCAACTAGCAAATACTCTGGAAAACACTATGAAAATCCCAGAACATGGGGCTAAGACTGAAGCACATCCCTGGACCTCAAACACCAAGAGGATGTCTTAGAAGGGTAAGAGGAACACCTATACTCTGACTACACTGCCCCTCTCCTAAGCTAGCACAGCAACATACCAAGAGGGATCTATCAGGCCTATGGTTTCTCCCGTGGGCAAAGGAGAGTCCAAGGTGGATATCCAGCCACCCCAGCATTATGAGTAACATCCAGACCATGCACTGAAGTCTTGCCTCTTGGGGATGGCGAGAACACTATGCACTGCTTAACCAGTGGGGATCAGAATATGACTGAGGCGTAGGGCTTAATAGCACTTAAACCGTGGTAGAACAAGTTTCCCTTGCAGAAATGTCAAGTAGAGAGCCCAGAAAATAACTCTTATTTTGCAGAGCCACTCCAATGGCCACACTTGAAGAGTGAACTCAGCACACAGTTATGCCTGATTCAAGATCCAAACAATTACCTTACCAGCTTTGAAGACTTTTTTTACCACCAGGCTGAGGCAGGGCTAATTCACAGAATGCCCTGCTCCATCCCCTAGTCCCAACCATCAGCAAACCCAACCTCATAATCTGGGAAACTGCACAGCCCATCCTACAACAGTACTTACAACAGCACTTGAGCAAAGAGGCCAGCAAGTAACCGTGCACTACTAAAAAGAGCTGGTGGCTCCAACTGGCCAAGGCACTTGGGGCACAGTTTTACCAGATTAAAGTCCCTAGCCAGCAAGCCATACCAGCCCTGTCTGAGCAGAAAGGCAGATTCATAGTTCCACTTACTGCTCAGTACAGCCCTAGTCTCATCTAATCATGAATTCTAACCACAATTTTTAGGAAGATGCGTCACCCATCTTACAAGCCGCTTAGGACGGCACCTGAGCACAGAACTCACCCAAAAGCACTGCGCATCTGGATAACCAACGCAGCAGTCCTGTCTGGCCAAGGAAGTTGGTGGGCAGCTCTGTCAGATTAGGGTGCCCAACCATCAAGCCCTACGGCCAAGGAAACCATGCAGGGAAGCAAATTCACAGACCCAACCAAAAACTGAGTACAGGACCATGTCCCACACTATTGATAAGCCTGACCAGAGAATCCAGGCAACCAAGGAGCCCATTCTACAGCAACACATGTGCAGAAAACCAAGCGAGCACTCCTATCCAACGGTTCACAGACAGAGAGTGACCTCTTGACCTCAGAGCTTAGGCAATGTCTCAACACACACAAAAAAACCTCATAACAAGCTTCACCTGCCCAAGAAGGCTGTAAACTGACCTGTCTATAATCCCAAGCTGAGCTAACTGGTGAACTGCCACTGACAAAGAAAACCAGATAAATCTGGAAAAGGAGACCATCACTCAAATGTGCAAATGTGCAAGGTATAAAGATTATGAAGAATCAGGTAAAATTGACACCACCAAAGGAAACCATTAAAACTTCAATAACTGATCCAAAAGAACCAGAGACTGTGAACTGTATGACAAAAGAATTCAGAATAATCCTCTTACAGAAGTTTATTAAACTAAAAGAACACACAGAAAGACAACTAAATGAAACTAGGAAAGCAATAATGAAGAAAACAAAAAATTCAAGAAAGAAATTATTTTTTAAGGATCTTCTAATGAAAAATACACTGGTTGAACTAAAGAACTAAATAGAGAATTTCACCATCAGACTCAACCAAGCAGAAAACAGAATCTGTTAACCAGATGACTGTCATTTTGAAATTATCCAGCTGGAGGAGTAAAAAAGAAAAGTAAATGAAAATAAAGTGAAAAAAGCCAAGAGGACTTATGAGACATCATCTAAAGGAAACAATATTCACATTTTGTGAATGCCAGAAACAGAAAACAAAAAGAAAAGGCGAGAAAAGTACATGTAAAAGAAAAATAGCCCAAAACCTCCCATATCTTGGGGGAGAAATGGATATCCTAATTGCTTAGGTCCAAAAGACTCCATGGGTTGAACTCAAAAGAATCACACCAACACACATTACAACTGTTAAAGTCGAAGACAAAAAAGAATTCTGAAAACAGCATGAGAAAAGTGATACATCATAAACAAGACTATAAGCAGATGTATTATCAAAATCTTGGCAGGCCAGAAGAGAATGGAATAATATATTCAAAATACTTAAAGAAAAACTGTCAAGCAAGAATACTACACGCAAAAATACTCTACCTGGGGGGAGGGAGAGAAACTGTCCCTTAGAAACAAAATAATACTCAAATAATGAGATAATTTCCCCAATCAAACAAAAACTAATAAAGCTCATCAACACTACCTTACCAGAAATCCTAAAGGGAATTTTTAAGAGGAAATAAAAGGATGGTATTTAACACTGTAAAAACATATGGGTATATTTTAAAACTCACTAGTAAAGGTAAATATGTAGTCAAAATCCATTTATCTAACATTGTAATGGTGGTATGTAACTAATTTATAAGTCTAATTTTAAGTTAAAAAACAATGACTAGGGAATTCCTGGCAGTCCAGTGGTTAGGACTTGGCACTTTCACTGCCGGAGCCTGGGTTCGATCCCTACTTGGGGAACTAAGATCCTGCAAGCTGTGTGGTATGACCAAAACAACAACAAAACACAATGACTATAAAAATTTATTATTGGATATACAACCTAAAAATATGTAAAGTAACATCATCAACTTAAAACTTTAATGGGATAAGTGAAAGTGAAAAGTTTATATTGCTATTAAAGTTGTTATCAGTTAAAATAGAATGTTACAAATAAAAAATACTTTAAGACTCATGGTAAACACAAAGGAAAAATTTGTAGCAGTTATGTAAAAGATTGTCATAAAGGAATCCAAGCATATCAGAAGAAAAATTTATCAAATTGCAAAGGCCAACAGCAACATTGGAAAAAAAGGAATAAAGAAACTACAAAACATCAGAAAACATTAAAATGGAATTAATAAGTCTCACCTATCAATAATTACTTTATGTGGAAATGATTAAATTCTCGAATCAAAAGACAATAAATGATTAACAAGCAAGCAAACCAAGATCCAATGACATACTGCCTAGAAGAATCTCAAGGGATAAAAAGAAATATTTCTATGGCAACCAAAAGAAAGCAGCAGTAGCTATTTTTACATCAGACAAAACAGATTTTACACTAAAATTGGAGCAACTAATATATTAAGCAAATCCCAAAAGACTTAATAGTAGAAATAAACATCAATACAAGTTAGAAACTTTAGTACCCTACTCTCAACAGCATTTAGATCATCCAGACAGAGACTCCATAGAGAAACAGTGAATGTGAACAACTGTATAAGCCAAATGAAAAAAATCCCATCCAACAAAGGCACAATATATATTTTTTTCTAAAGCACCTATGGAACATTTTCTAGGATAAATCACATACTAGGGAACAAACAATTCTTTAACAAATTTAAGAACACTAAAGTCATACCAAGTTATCTTTTCAGAACACAATGGTATAAAGTCAGTAACAGGAAGAAAACAAAAAATTCACAAGTGCATGGAAACTAAACACCACACTCCAAAACAACCAATGACTCAAAGAAGAAATTAAACGATAAATTTAGGGACTTCCCTGGTGGTCCAGTGGTAAAGAATCCGCCTTACAATGCAGGGGACGTGGGTTTGATCCCTGCTAGGGTAACTAAGATCCCACATACCACAGGTCAACTAAGCCCATGCACCACAACTACTGAGCTCGCACACCTCCACCAGAGAGCCTGCGTGCTGCAAACTACAGAGCCCACGCACTCTGGAACCCATGCACCACAACTACAGAGCCCACGTGCCCTGCAGCCCCGGGCGCCACAACTAGAGAGAAGCCCACGCCCTGCAACAAAAGATCCTGCATGCCTCAACTACGACCCGATGCAACCAAAAAAATATAAAAATAAAATATAAAATAAAAATTTTTTTAAAAGAGAAACTTAAAAGGATCTTGAGACAACAAAAACACACATACAACATATAAAAAACTTGACACTGGAAAAGTAGTTCTAAGACATAAATTTATAGTTAATAAAGAAGTCTCACATTGAGATGAAAGAAGAATCTCAAACAACTTATTTCACCCTTTAAGGAAACAGAAAAATATCAACAACCTCAGTCCAAAGTTAGGAGAAGAATGAGAATAATGAAGATTAGAGCACAGATAAATACAATCTTCCAAGACTGAACCAGGAACACATTAAAAATCTGAATAGACCAATAATAAGTATGGAAATTTAATTGGTAATAAAAAAATATGCCAAGACAGAAAACCCAGAAACAGACTCCTCCATTAGTGAAGTCAACCAAAGATTTAAATTAATACCAACTCTTCTCAAACTCTTCCAAAAACCTGAAGATGAAAAAATACTTCCAATCTGATTTTATGAATAACCCTGATACCAAAGCCAGAGGCTACTACCAGTAAAAGGAAACTATAGACTAAAATCCATGGTTGAATATAAATACAAAATTCTGAACAAGGTATCAGCAAACTGATTTCAACAACACATTAAAAGAATTATACACCATGCTCAAGTGGGATTTGACTGTGGGATGCGATGCTGATTCAACATATGCAAATCAATAAATGTGACATACCACATTCATAGAAGCAAAGAATAAAATCATATGATCAACTAAGCTGATGCAGAAATATAATTTGACAAAATTCAACATCCACTCATGATGAAAACTCAAAAACTGGATACAGAGGGAACATACGTCAACGTAATAAAGGCCATATATGGCATAACAAGACCTAACATCATACTCAACAGCGAAATGTTGAAAGCTTCTCCTCTAAGATTAGGAAAAGCGTCTATTCAACTCAAGTACTGAAAATCCTACCTAGAATATTCAAGTAAGAAAAAAAAAAGGATGCAAATCAGAAAGGAAAATATAAAATACTCCCTGTTTGCAAATGACTTGATCTTATACATAGGAAGTCCTAAAAAAACTCCACCAAAAGAAAGAAAAAAATTAATGAATTCAGTAAAGATGCAGCACACAAGATCAACTGCAGATTTCAGTTGTTTTATACCTAAACAATTAGCTGTTAAAGAAAACAACTACATTCATAATAGTATCAAAGACAATTTAAAAACTTAAGAATAAATTTAACCAACGAGCTGAAAAATCTATATTCTGAAAACATACAAATTTCATGAAAGAAACTGAAAAAGACACAAATTAAAGGAAAGATATCCATTTTCATACAAAGAATATGTTAAAATGTCCACACTACCCAAATCTTCTACAGATTCCTTTCAATCCTTATCAAGATTCAAGTGGCATTTTTTTACATTAATAGAATCAATCATAAAATTCATATGAAACCACAAAAGACCCTGAATCACCAACACTATCCAAAAATAGAAGAACAAAGCTGGAGATACCAACTTTCCTGATTTCAATCTATATTACAAAACTACAGTAATCAATGAACATGGTACTGGCATAAAACAGATACATAGACTCATGAAACAGTTAACAGCCCAGAAATAAACCCATGCATATATGGTCAGGTAATATAATTTGACAAGGGAGCCATGAATCCTCAATGGAGAAAAAACATAACTTTTTAATAAGTGGTCCTAAGTAAATTAGAATTTACACACAAAACAATGAACACTAGAACACTATCCTACACCATTCACAAAAACAAAGGAACAGATTAAAGATTAAAACAAAGATCTGAAACCATGAGACTCCTAGATGAAAACACAGGGGAAAAACTCCAAGACAGCTGTCTTGGCAATGCTTTTTTGGGTATGATACCTAAGGCACAAGCAACAAAAAATAAAGAAATAAGACTACATCAAACAAACAAACAAAAAGCCTCTCCATAACAGAAATGATCAACAAAATGAAAAGGAAGTGGAAGAAAATTTTTGCAAACCACACGTGATAAGAGGCTAATATACAAAATATACAAGGAACTCATATAACTCAACAGCAAAAATCCCCAAATACTCCAATTTCAGAAGAAGATAGTCAAATGACAAACAGGTACATGAAAAGGTGTTCAACATCACTACTCATCAGGGAAATGCAAATCAAAACCACAGTGAGATATCACCTCAAACCTGGGAAAATAACTATTGTTTAAAAAAAAAAAAACGAAGAGATAAGTACTAGTAAGGATATAGATAAAAGGGCACTCTTGTACACTGTTGCTGGGGATGTATAATCACTATGGTAAACAGCATGGAAGATCCTCAAAATTTTAAATACAACTACACCATGACCAACAATTCCACTTCTGGGTACACAGTCAAAGGAAACAAAATGATTACCCGAGAAAATATCTGCTACCCAAGTTTTCATTATACCATTATTTACAACAACCAAGATATGGAAATAACCTAAGTGTCCATGGACAGATGAAAAGAATGTGATACATACACACAGACACACACAATCGAATACTATTCAGCCATAAAAAAAGAAGAAAACTGGACTTCCTTGGTGGCGCAGTGAATAAGAATCCGGATGCCAATGCAGGAGACACGGGTTTGAGCCCTGATCCAGGAAGATCCCACATGCCGTGGAGCAACTAAGCCCGTGTGCCACAACTACTGAGCCCGCATGCCACAACTACTGAGCCCTCACGAGCCTAGAGCCCATGTTCCACAACAAGAGAAGCCATGGCAATGAGAAGCCCGCCCACCGCAAGGAAGAGTAGCCCCTGCTCGCCACAACCAGAGAAAGCCCACGTACAGCAACAAAGACCCCACACAGCCAAAAGTAAACAAATAAAATAATTTTTTAAAGGTTATTAAAAAAAAAGAAGAAGAAAACTTTCCAATTTGCTACAACATGGATGGATCTTGAAGTCATTATGTTAGGTGAAACAATTCACACAGAGAAAAACACATATTGCATGACCTCACTTACAAGTGGAATTTTTTTAAACAAGCTCACAGAAACAGAACAAACAGGTGGGTGTTTGCCAAAGGAGAGGGAAAGTACGTGAAGGCAGTAAAAAGATACAAACTTCCAATAATAAAGTAAGTAAATTCTAGGTATGTAATTCCTATAATCAACAATTCTGTAGTATATATTTGAATGTCACTGAGAAATTAGATGTTAAAACTTCTCACAGAAAAAAACTGTAGCTATATAAGGTAAACACAGACATGTATGTGTATATATATGTATATGTGAAATATATCAAATCATTATGTTGGGGGACTTCCCTCATGGTCCAGTGTCTAAGACTCCACGCTCTCAATGCAGGGGGTAGGGGTTCCATCCCTGCTCAGGGAACTAGATCCCACATGCCCCAGCTAAGAATTCTAATGCCACAAATAAAGATCCCACGTGCTGCAACAACAACAACAAAAAGATCCCCCAATGCTGCAACTAAATATGCCACATGCCACAATGAAGGTCCCATGTGCCACAACTAAGACCCAACGCAGCCAAATAATATATTTTTTTAAATTATGTTGTACACCATAAATTTATACAATGTTACATGTCTATTCCACTAATAACAAAGTGCTGTTCTTTCCAATGTAATCAATTTATCATCAGATAGCTTGCTGATCTTTCCAGAAAATGGTGCCATACGCGGAACTCAGTGCTGATCTCTGCTGCTCACAAACAGGACACTCAGTGGTGGCCATACACAGAACAGCCTTGGTGAATGAAATCCATGTTGCTGAGACCGTGCAAAGCCTCTATGGTTGCCACTGTGTCCACATTATTCATTAGCCCTCTGGGTGATGACAGGGTTGGCCAGGAAAAGAGGCTGACTGTTATTCACATAACCAGTCATTATATCCACTTGATTATTAAAATGATCCTCAGCTGATGTGACCTTCTGGCAAGTATTTCACATGTAACACAAATACCTTTATGATTTTTCCCTCATTCAGAGAGGTACAAATAGCTTTTCCCCAAATTTTCTTCAGAACAATTTTCAACCATCCTCCTTCCACGTCCCTGACCATCTAGTCAAACCACTGGACACAGCAAATGAATCGCTATATAGTTGCACAAATGACTGTTACTTCTTCCAAGGAAAGTGTACTGTCAGGTGCACTGGAAGGATTGTTATACGGGTATTCCATGAATCATTCCAGAATTTGGCCGATGCCCTCGTTTTCCAGTTATTAAGACATATGCATAGAAATAACTTTCCTTATCAAATGAACTCTAATCAGAACTTTAAGTCACAGTTATTATTTCACTTTAATTCTTCTTAGAAAGTGTTTATAATCAGCTAGAGGCAGGAATGCTTTGTGGTAGCATCCAGGAGTAAGTTTGAGACCATGTCTCAAGTGTATTTCCAAAAGTAAGGAAGAAGATAATGGAGTCATAAAACTGCTAACCCAAGAAAAAGCAGAACAAGAATTAATTTCATGGCTTTGAATAAATTGATTAAGACCATTATAATTTCTGATTAATTTATTTGAAACACTGTTGGTGTTTTAATGTTTGTATTCAAGATTTAAGAAAATCTTTTTCTCTTAATCTATGTATAATTAAGTAAACTTGTAAAGTAATTCTTTGTGAACAAAGATACAATAGTTACTTTTTCTCCCTACCTGCTCTTCTACAATTTGAAAACTGAGTATTCTTATTTTTAATGAGAATATAATTATTTGTATAAATTCAAAACGAATCTCTTTTCCTTGTAAAGGACTCTACTGGAAACACTGATTATAACACCAAGGCTCTGACTAGAATGTCTGAGAATGGTATGTGCACTGAATCACATATGATCCAAGAGCTTGAAGGAACTAAGGAGCCACTGCTTACAAAGCTACAGTTGGAAAAACTGGCCTGAAGCTGCCTAATAGAGTTCCATACCTTATCAGAGAAGTAAGGAAGGTCACTTCCTGGTAGGCCCATGAACCTTAGGATATTTCAGGAACACAAGACAAGGGAATTCAACCAAACCTCTACATTGCAGGCAAAATGTAGTGGTGAGTTCCTGGCTTGACTCCCTAGACATAAGAGGCTTTTAAAAGTCTAGTCTGAAATTTCTTATGAAAAGTTCCAAGAAGAAAAGACATGTGTGACCAGTTACTATTCTTGCCACCTCTATGTTAATAAGGAGGCAAAGCCAAAAATAAATAAATAAATTTATTTTTTTAATAAATTTATTTTTAAAAAATAAATGTGTGGAGCTTCCCTGGTGGCACAGTATCCCCAATGCAGGGGACACAGGTTCATGTCCCGGTCCAGGAAGATCCCACATGCCGCGGAGCGGCTGGGCCCATGAGCCATGGCCGCTGAGCCTGCACGTCTGGAGCCTGTGCTCCGCAATGGGAGAGGCCACAACGGTGAGAGGCCCACGTACCGCAAAAAAAAAAAAAAGTCTGTTGTTTATAAAAAAAAATAATCAAGCAAAATTTAATGAAACTACTAATTCTGTAAACAAATTATTCTGACCTTGATTCTCTGATAAAATAGATGGTGAAAAAAAATATGTTTACAATAGAAAACTATAATGTAACCTTTGGATTCAGTCTTGCATATTTACCAGTCCTTGACAAATATTGAATTCCTCCAATTTACACCTCTCTAAATTGGTGCTTCCAAATTTTCTCCATTCTGACTTGTAAAAATTACGAACTGAAACAGCCTTTTACCCAGAGCCCTGAAAGCTGATGCTATAAACTTCAAGAATATTACCATAACAGATCATTAATGAACAAACTTCATGCCTACTACTGACTGGTCCTCTCATAAAGTTTGTCATCACAACTCAAACCAGTAATTCTATGTATTGCCCCTGTTGTCCACACTCTACCATCTACTGATGCTTTGAGCCCATCAACTACAAATCTTGAAAAACTGTCCTCTGGAATCAGAAATTGGGTTTTTAACATTTATTCTTTGTTTTTCTGTTATTTTCACATAAATTTGCCCCTCCTTAAATGCTTGCTGCCTATCCCTGAACTTCTATTATCATTACTCAACAGACTATTCAGTTGGTCCTAAATGTACAAAAGGCTATAGAACAAGAAATGAACTAACATTGTTCTAAGAAAGAAAAATGTCTCTTCACTCCTTTAAACAATAGTGGGAACTAACAACCAAACTATAGGTCAGATTCCTGAACCTGTTCCTAAGCACATCTGCACATTTCCTTCTAAAATTGCAAGAACGACATTAAGTGGGTTTGGCAAAAGTGCCTCATCCTCTGTATGTGAAACACACAGTATCTAATCGTGGTTCCTCATCCTCCGCTACTCACCTTGATGAGGATGGCTTAGCACAAACTGCCTTGTTATTTCTTTTAGTAATTTTCCAAAGGCTGACCCTTACAGGGCTCCTTGGCAATAAATTCCTAGTTGCTCAGGCTGTATTCAGAACTGACCCCGGTTCTACGTTGAATATCATTTCCCCAACTGCAACAGTACTGAAAAACAATGTTTTTCTACTTTCTTATCCTCCTTTGAAAAACTAACAAACAACAACTACAAAAACACCAGCAAGGCAACTCCCTTGCTTGCCTGATGAGTCACAGGCATAAAAATGAAATGAAAAAAGGCTATTTAATAATCTTAGTGTCCCCTTCAAGGGAATCATTATTTTTGTCTCCTTGTGGAAGAATTCCTTCCTCTGGAACAAACACCTCTCAGTCATTCTAGCATGAAGTTGTGAGTACAAAAAGCAAAAATGCTGCTATTGGATAACCAGGGTAATAGTGGGTGCCACTCCCAATTCCACTGTCTTGATTGCTGGACCCATGAATGCTAGCTATTAGAAAAACACCACCAATTCAGAGCATTATAAATCTCTTGGTGCCACATAACTTGCACTGTAACTGAGTCTTCAAAAGGCCCTTTCACTTCTCTATCAAGCCAGCTGCTGTTTCAGGATAATGGGGAACATGGTTAACGTCAATGAATTTCATAACATGGGAGTCCATTACTGTATTTCTTTTCCTGTGAAGTTAGTTCCTTACTCTGAAGCAATTCTATGTAGATTACCACAATATTAGATAAGGCATTCTGTAAATCCAGGGATGTCAGTTTTGACAAAAGCACTGTCTGTCTGCAGGGAAGGCAAATTGGTATGCCAGCAAATTTCTATTCCAGTGTCGATAAAATACTGACTCTTTCATGATGGAAGCAGTCCACTGTCATCAACCTGGCACTGAGAAGCTACACGAACACCTTAGGAAATGATGCCATATCAGGAATTGAACGTTATTGTCTGTTGCTGACAGACTGGGTACTGGCATTGGTGAGTAAAAGCCCATGGTGCTGATCCCATGCAACACTTTGTCTCTGCCTCCATTAAAATTCTGTCATGTGCCTGTTGGACAATGACAGATGTGGCTGGGGAAAGAGCCTGTGCTATGCGCTTTCCATTAAGTGTACCAACGTATGTAGGAATGCCAGAAAAGAGAAAAGACCAAAAAAAAGTATTTCAATAGTAAACAGCTAAAAACTTCCCAAATTTCAGAAAAAACTTTATCTGTAAATCAGTAAGCACAACTAAACTCAAGTAGAATAAACGAAAAGACATTCAGAAACAGATCACAGTAGAAAATGTTGAAGATCAAACACAAGGAGAAAATTCTGAAAGCAGCAAGAGAAAAAAACTCTGTTACAAAACAAAACAGAAAACCAATCAGATTAAGCTGATTTCTCCTCAGATACTATGATGGTGAAAGGCAGTGGGCTAGAGTAATCAAAGTGCTCAAAGAAAACAAACTGCCAACCAAGAATCTTCTATCCTAGCAGAGTTTTCAACTATGAAAGCTAAATATTTGTAGATTATAAAAGAGAGAGAAAGAATCCACTTCAAACACACCCGCCATACAATAAATATTACAACAAATTCTAGTGAAGTTCTTTAGGCTTAGAACAAGTGTCCATGTCAGCTTTTCAAAGCCAAACAACGGGGGTAGGGGGAGGGTAGTTTAACATCTAATTATACAGGTATGGGACACAGCAGACTGCATACGTATTTCTTTTCTTTCCTTCCTTCTAACTGATTTAAAAACCAGCTCTCCATATAATTGTATTATTATGCCAATTAATATATAGTAATATAACTTAATGATAGAACAAATGAGTTAAGCTGGGAACAAAGCTATAATGGACTACAGAAAAGACTCAAGATGGTCAAGCAGATATACAAGAACAAATGAAGACACACAGATATGGGAATTTAAGAGGCTAAAATACAAAAGCCAAACATGAAATCTTTTCTTCTTAAACCTCAACAAATTACATAAACTAATATTATAACAACATACTACTACATAGTTCATACACACATAGGTAACAATGTTAACTGTTGAAGGTGCAACAAATAAAAGAACGCAAGTACATAATGTCATATTAAGAGTATCATTTCTATATCTCATAAGAACTAGTTTAGTATAAATCAAAGTAAAGTCATATAACTTGATATTTACATGGTAAGCACTAGGGCAACCATTAAGAAAATAACTCAAAAACATATAATGAAAAAACCTGAAGAAATTAAATTAATTTTAAAAATCTGCTTCATGCAGTAAAGCAAGAATAGAAAAAGAGACATACAAAAGAAGTACAATGGCAGATGTATATACAATATTTAAATAATAACATTAGACAAAATTGGATTAAATAATCAATGCACAAATTATCAGACTGGATAAAATTAAAAGATCCAACTGTATGCTGTCTTCAGGAGACATACTTTAGATTGAAAAACACAGACTGTAAATAAAAAGATGAAAAGCAATGAATCATGAAAACACTGATTATAAAAATTCTGGGGACTTCACTGGTGATCCAGTGGTAAAGAATCCGCCTTCCAACGCAGGGGACACGGATTCAATCCCTGGTCATGGAATGAAGATCCCACATGCCACGGGGCAACTAAGCCCTCACACCATAACTACTGAGCTCCTGCACCTCACCTAGGGAGCCTGCGTGCCGCAAACTACAGAGCCCATGCGCTTTGGAACCCACACACCACAACTACAGAGCCCACGCGCCCTGGAGCCTGCGCACCACAACCAGAGAAGAAAAAATCCACACACCACAACTAGAGAGAAGCCCCCCGCTGCAACAAAGAGCCTGAGCGCCTCAACAAAAGATCGTGTGTGCCTCAACGAACATCCCACGTGCAGCAATTAAGACTCAGAGCCAAAAATAAAATTAAACAAATAAATAAAAATTCTGGAATGGCTATACTACTACCAAACAAAATTCTTCAAAACCAAAAGAACATTAGTAGAAATAAAGCAGGACAATAAAAATAATTATGTGACATGGAGATGTTGGCTAACGCTACAGTTTCAAATGCTTTGTGTATAAACGTATCACATCAACACACTATATACAACTTAAACAAATAGTGATACATGCACAGGTCAATTATGTCTCTATAAAGTTGGAAGAAAAATTTAAATAAAATAATTTATCCATCAAAAATACATAGCAGCTCTGATACATGCACCCAACAAAACATAAGACACAAAACCTATAAAAATGACCCCCAAAATAAGCAATTAATCAGCAACTGGAGGCTTAATCTTATATTCAATATAGATGGAACCACCAGAGAGAAAGAACACAAAGAGGGAATACATAGCTTAAACAAAACTTTAACCCACCAAACTTAACAAATATTTAGAGAATACTTCAAATAAAAACAGAATATATATATTCCTCTCATGCACATTAAACATTCTCCAAGATAGAACAAATATTATGCTGCAAAATAAATCTGAGTAAAAGATGAATTGAAATAATATGAAGTATGTTGTTTGAACAAAACAAAATGAAATTTTAAAAAATATTACCAGAAAAAAATGTGGAAATTAAAGAATACATTCCTGGGCTTCCCTGGTGGCGCAGTGGTCGAGAATCTGCCTGCTAATGCAGGGGACACGGGTTCAAGCCCTGGTCTGGGAGGATCCCACATGTCACGGAGCAACTAGGCCCATGAGCCACAACTACTGAGCCTGCGCGTCTGGAGCCTGTGCTCTGCAACAAGAGAGGCCGCGACAGTGAGAGGCCCGTGCGCCATGATGAAGAGTGGACCCTCCTTGCCACACTAGAGAAAGCCCTCGCACAGAAACGAAGACCCAACACAGCAAAAATAAATTAATTAATTAATAAACTCCTACCAACAACATCTTAAAAAAAAAAAGAATACATTCCTGAATAATCAGTAAGTCAAACTAAGAATTAAATTCTCAATAGACACAAAAAAGAAATTTGACCAAACACATCACCTTTCCATGATTAAAAAAACATAACTGAATAAAATTAGAAAGAAACTTCAACTTGATAAAAGATAGCTAAGAGGGCTTCCCTGGTAGTGCAGTAGTTAAGAGAATCCACCTGCCAATGCCAGGGGACATGGGTTCGAGCCCTGGTCCAGGAAGATCCCACATGCAGTGGAACAACTAAGCCCATGCGCCACAACTACTGAGCCTGCAGTCTAGAGCCCGTAAGCCTCAACTACTGAGGCTCGCAAGCCTAAAGTCCCTGATCCACAACAAGAGAAGCCACCGCAATCAGAAGGCCCGCACACTGCAACGAGAGAGTAGCCCCTGCTCGCCGCAACTAGAGAAAGCACATGCACAGCAACGAAGACCCAATGCAGCCTAAAATAAATAAATAAATGCTTTAAAAAATAGAAATAAGTGTCAACAAGTGATGGACGTCCCTGATGACCCAGTGGTTGGGAGTCTGCTTCCCAATGCAGGGGACACAGGTTCGATCCCTAGTCGGGGAACTAAGATCCCACATTCTGCAGGGCAACTAAGCCTGCATCCTGGAACTACTGAGCCCACACACTCTGGAGCCCACATGCCGCAACTAGGGAGCCCACGTGCTGTGACTACAGAGCCCACAGGCTCTGGAGCCCACGTTCCACAACCAAAGAAAAGCCCACACACCATAACAAAAGATCCCGCATGCCACAACTAAGACCTGACACAGCCAATAAATAAATAAATAAATATTTTTTAAAAAAATTAAAAGTAAAGTGAAATTATGAAAATAATTCTATTTATAATAAAATATGGTTCAACTATATGTTATCCACAAGACAAAATTTACATTCAAAGATACAAGTAGTTTAAAAGAAATAGGTTGTAATGTGTGGTACCAACACAAAAACAGGCATAAAAGATCAACAGAACAGAAAGTTTAGAAAAAAACTGTTTTCTGTTTCTTTGAACAGAAAGTCTAGAAATAAACCAACAGATTTGTGGCAAAGACTGGTGACAACAATGTCAAGATCATCCAGTTGGGGAAAGAATTATCTTTTCAACAATCACTGCTAGGACAACTACATACCCACATGCAAAACAATAAAGTTGAAACCTTACCTTACACCACACACAAAAAAAATTATCTTGAAATGATCAAGAACCTAAGAGTTAGAGCTAAAACTACAAAACCTTTAGAAGAAGAATGTGGATAAATCTTTATGACTTGAATTGGTACTGGATATACAGTACAAGCAACAAAAGAAAAAAAAAGCTATATGGGAATTCATAACAAAACTTTTGTGCCTCAAAGAACTCTATTAAACATGAAAAATAGACAACGCAGAGAATAAGAAAACATCAGCAAGTCAACTAGATATATAAATAATATTGCAACTCAGTTTAAAAGGGGCAAAGAATCTGAATAGACTTTTCTCAAAACAAACAAACACCAATGTCCAACAAACAAACAAGATGTTCAAACACTGTTAGTCATCAGGGCAATGAAAATGAAAACTAAAGTGAGAAAACATGTTACATGATGGTGGAATTTAGAAAAGACAGAACAAATGTTGGCAAGAATATGGAGAAAATGGGGTCTTCCTACAATGAGTGTCAGAATGTAACATGGTGGAATCACTCTAGAAATTAGTTTAACAGATCATCAAAAACTTAACAGCACAGCAAATTCAACTCTGAGGTATACTTCCAAAAGGAATGAAAATATGTCTTCAAACAAAAACAGGGACACAAATGCTCAGAGCAGCATGATTCATAGCCAAGGGGGAGAGAGAGCAAATGTCCATCAACCAACGGAATAAACAAAACTAATATCCATAAATTGTAATTTATAGTTCTAAAAAGGAATGAAGTACTACTACTGATACATGCTACAGCAGACACAAACCTTGAAAACACTAAGTGAAAAAAAGAGTCCAGACTAGACAGACATATAGAAACACAAAGTAAATGAACACTTTCTTAAGAAAGGGATCATGGGGGACTGAGAGACAGAATACATGTTCTCATTATTCTATGATAAAAATATTTTAAATAGTCTAAAATCAAAGGTGGTAAAGGATACACAAACTTTGTGAATATATTAAAAATCATTAAATCGTACCCTTCAAATGGGTGTACTCTATGGTAAATGAATCATACTTCTATAATACTGTTATCAAAAAAGAATAGTAGTAAATCTAAATAAACTTATGTGAATGTTTCTGGATTAAATAAACCTTCATACTTAGCTGTTTCTTTCCACTCCAAGTACTTCACAAAAGCCAGCAACACGTTCAGTTACATTAGGGGTCAACAAATGGGTTTTCAAACTCCCTGGGTAACCTAAAATTTCTTTGCAGGTAACATAACACTACCTATAACTAATTATCATAGAAGTTACATATAAAATGGATATTATAGGTTATATCCTATTAGATAAATTTGTTTTGAAAAGCAATCTATTTAGCAATCTATTTAGCTATCTGTATCATACTTGAAAGAAAGCACATATGCATTGCAAGATTAATCTGCTAGCTAGTTTAACTTTACTGCTTAAATTAAGATAATACAGTGGATAATTTATCCTTATACTCCATTCTTACTTAGACAGATTTTCTAACATGGATGACTTTCATTCTCCCCAGAGATCCAACCATAGCCTTTTAGCCTGATTCACCCATCTTTAAAATCACCATTATGCATCCTTCATCTATTCCCAGCTACAAACTTAAAAAAGGAACAGATTTTTTTACTTGATTTTGTTATTAAAGTATCACACTTAGAATGTCTTTTTAATTAGTCAGAAAGATACTAGTTATGAACAATATACTTCACACAAAACAGCTGGCACAAAATACCTTTCTCTCCCTTTCCATGTTCCCTACTTAGAATTAGTATTTCATACAATTTGTCCCAAAATAAGAAAACAAAATTAGTATTCAAAGGTCACTAACCTTCCAGTAGTCAGACTGTAAACTGTAGTATCTCTGATAAGCAGATAATGCTGAAAAAGGGAAAACAGTTATTAGTCCAATTAATGTCCTATTTAAAAATCCACAACACAGATTTTAATACAAGCTGCCCATCATTCCTGCCTCTCCACTAACAGTTATATAAACAGCAAACAATTTAAAGTTTATGCCCTACCAAGTTAATCACCTACGGAAATAATAATTATAATGGAAAAATAAATAACCTACAGTAGACCAGGTATATAAACCATCATCAAATCTCATCCTTGCACTTACAAAAATGTAAAACCTTGGCACTTACTTTAATTCAATTGATCTCCCTCATCAACCAAATGTCATGAAAATGTTCTAAGGATGTTTTTACACACTATAATGAATTTTCTCAAACTCCAACACTTTCCAGAAAGATAAAACCTGAGCTGTAACAAACCCTTGTTTCTGGTGCTTCCTTCCACATAATCAATATCATCTTCAGCTATTAGCTTCAATACAATTCCAAAATGGTTATTCCCACACTCCTTAATCCATCTAAAGGCACAAAAAGTCTGGAATCACATAAAGAAGTTCCTGTCAGCCTAAAAATAAGGGACATAAAGTAAAAAGGTAAAGAGGAAGTCACATAAGCCAGGGCTCCCCAACCCCTGGGATGCAAACTAGTACAGTCCTTGGCCTGTTAGGAACTGGGCTGTACCACAGGAGGTGAGTCTGAGTCGCAGGCAAGCAAGCAAAGCTTCACGTGCCACTGCCCATCGCTCACATTAACACATGAACCATCGCCGACCATTGGTACCCCACCATCCCACCCGCCATCCGTGGAAAAATCCACGAAACCGGTCCCTGGTGTCAAAAAGGTTGGGAACCGCTAAGATAAGCACATCAGAATTAGTGGGGACATTCTTTAAAACTAAGAACAGCAGGAAACTCTATCATGATTCCAAAGGAATAAGAATGTCTTTGAAATATTTGTTAAAGTTCCCAAGGGACAACGTTTAGAATGAAATACACTTAGGAATGAACACTGCCTTCATGTCAAAGTAAAATAAGAATATTACAGTATATGAAAGGAAGAGCAGATTGTACACAAGTATTGTAACACTGAGCATTTTCATATCTTTGACAATCATTTTTATGAATTTTAGACATTTTCTCAATAAAGCCAAAATCATTATCTAATATCCTTTCATGAAAATAACTAGAGTTTAGAGAAAATGAGACTTAATGAGAAAAACTTGTTTTTCAAGTATTATCATAAAATTATAATAATAATCAGAATTTCAAGATAACCAAATGTGTGGTTAAAAGACACTACTATATATGAAAATTACTGCATACAATACATCTGAAAACTGACTGACTAAAATATTTGTTCTTACAAAAAAATGTGAAGGAGCAAGGCTAACAGAAGAAGGCACAGATTACCAAAGCACACACTCACCAAGAGAATCAACCAAGAAACAAGTGTCAGGGTACAAAAGTTCACTGCAGACATGCCTGAGATTTAAACATCCAGGGCTCCCAGGTAAAGGAGGAGTCCCACAATACTGCAAGACTTTCTTCTAGGGGCCCACTAATATTGCCACATGTTAACCTGAGAAAAAGCTCCACAAGCTTCTGGCTAAAGAATGGGAAAAGGAACAATTGTTAAATACCTCAAAGCATTCTGGTTGTAACAATGCGGAAAGTAAGAAAAATACTCAATTCCAGCCCATTCCAGTCATCCTATCCAACCTAGAAGGTAGAAAAACAAGAAATTCTGACACTTTGCAAAGGCATAGGCTAACTAAAAAAGACTGAGACCTAATCATAAGACTATAGAAATTTTTCCCTCCCCTAACATCTTGCTACCCCATTACTAAAGGCTTATTTACAGCAGTTCTTTTTAACTCGACATGGTACACCATGTCGAGATACCAAGAAAAAATTACAAGGCACACCAAAATAAAAAGAGAGAGAGAGAGAAGCAAGGGGCACAGCAAAGCATCAGAAACAGATGTGGCTCTGATGTTGGAACTATCACATCAGGAAATTCAAAACACGTACAACTAATATGCTAAGGATATGTAATATATAAAGTAGAGAGCATACAAGAATGGAAAAACAATGTAAACAGAGATATAGAAGGCCAACAATTTCAAGTAGAAATGCTAAAGATCAAAAACACTATAACAAAAATTATGAGAGTCACAGTAGATTAGATACTGCTAAGGAAACGGTATCTGAGATAGAGGATTTATCAAAAGAATCCTCAAAAACCCCTAAAAAGGGAAGACTGGGGGAAAAAAGAACAGAATATCCAAGGCTGTGTGACAACTAGCAAAGGTTTAACAAATGTGTTACTATCCTAACAAAAGACAAAGAAATACTATACTATCAAAAGAAAAAGGAAGAGAGCACAGGAATTATTTGGAACAATAAGGAATGAGAATTTCCCCCGAATTAATGTGAGACAATACACCATAGATTCAGGAAGCTCACAGAACACCAAGCAGGGAAAATGACCAAAGCAAAAAAATACACTGAGGCATATTTTCAAACTGTAGAAAATGTTTATTAAAAAAAAAAACAGACCATGGATACATGGATAGTAAGGCTAATGTATCTTTTCTTTTGTTTTTTGACTGTAATAATAAGAACTGCATTGAATGATGTCTTGAGAGGGGACAAGTAGTGATAGGAATGATGACAACACAAAGAGCTCAGAAAAGATAATTCAAACGTATCTTCAGTTAACAAAGCCAATTATTGACGTATATGAAGAAATGCGGAAAGTCAAGAAAATAGATGCTTCTAAATCTGTCGATGAAGTTTTTGATGAAGCTGTGAAGATTTTTGACAAAGAAGGCTAACTCTAAACCTGAAAGCATCCTTTAAATAATGCTTGAAAATACTGCTTTGATAGCTGCTATCACAACCCATTTTTTACATCTCAATTAATGTAATCGAGATGTATAATTACATCTCAATTAATGGCCGGAAAGTACATAATAAGACAAATTAATTTCTTTATCTTTTTTCGGAGGGGGAGGGTCACAGGAGTAGACACTAAATTTGACTCTACTTACAGTGTTCACAAAACAAAAAAAGGCATTAGCTAGTTTTTCTTTTTACTCAAAAAGAATATCCCTTTTACTAGTTTATAGTTCGTGCCTTCTGTGACCAAAACTTTTAGTATGTCTATCCCTTTAGTAATTACAACATGCCTGGATTAGGGATACCCCACATCTTTTTCTCTTGCAGGTTCTAAATTCCCAGCATATTAAGTTGTAGGCCAAATTCCAAAGGAACTTTTCCTGGGGTCAGTTCCAGCACAATGTGGTTGGTAAACAAACTCATGAAATGAATTCCCGTAAGTGTTTGACTATTTATCAAATAACTGACCATTTCTGATAGAAAAGTAAGAAAAGTTAGGCTTTGTTTTACTACAACTTATACAAAGTTGTGTGACAGGGCACAGTCTTTGCTTCCAGGGATTGGGATGGGGCACTGCAGGGACCTGGCAGAATTATCACCTTTATTCTGACATAAATCTGAGGGTAAGGGGCAAACATCACACCCTGGACATGTATTCCTTATGCTCTGTTATATAGTGTTATTAATGATTAAACTGATCTTAACAAAATTCCTAGCAGTGGAACCTTGAAATGCATGTACTCAGATTTATGGTCAAATTTTTTAGTTAGCATTTTAGTTTAACTTCAAAGTTATTTTCTTTGTTTTCCAGACTAAGCATAGGGTTCGTACAAAGGAGACGAAATCTAATGGTTAAATTTCCCATTTGTATTTTATTTTCTTGAATTTTTTTATAGCACTTTAAGAAGATTTAAAAATCAATGCACTTTGGTCAGAGAAACAATAAATTTATCTTATTTAAAAAACACACAAAGAACTCTTGAAACTCAACCATGGGAAAACAGCCTGATAAAAAATGGACCAGAGAACTTAACAAACACCCCGCCAAAGAACACCTACAGAGGGTAAAAAATCATATGAAAAGATGTTTTACATAATGTCATCAGGGAAATGTAAATTAAAGCTATATACTTATTTAGAAAGGCCAAAATCAAAAACACTGACCATACCAAATAATGATGAGGCTGTGGAACAGAAACTCTCATTCATTCCTAGGGAAAGCAAAAATGGTACAGCCAATGGAAAACAGTTTGGGGGTTTCACAAAACTTACACATACTCCTACCATATGATCCAGCAATCATACTTTTTACCCAAAGGAGATGAAAACTTTATGTCACTATGAAAATCTGCACATGGAGTTGCCTCTTGCCCAAGTTCCCATTTTAAACTTTATATATCTCCCCTTAAGGAGACAGGCTGTCAATCTTTCTTTCCCCAGCTCATCAACGTGTTGCAGAAGCTATATATTCCAAGCAAGTGCAAATGACAGCTAGGGCTACTTTGCTCTACAAGCTCACATTCATGGGACAGAAGCTCTAATGCACAAACAGCAGAGAAAACTATGTTCTCTAATTGCCCTTACCTATATCATACATGGAGAGAGACTCCATGTCAGGAGACGCAAGGTACCTGTCTAACACCTGCTACTATATCAGAGGATTATTCCAAAAGAACAAGGTCACTTATCCCACACTCCAGCCCTGGAAAAATGAGGCAGAGGTTCTATGTTATAGAACACAGAACTCAGTGGTTATCCCTAAATAACTGAATTTACATGGAAAAGAGGTTAGAAAAGTTAAAAACTAACACTATTGTTGAAAACAATGGAAACATTTTTATATTAAGTAATTAAGAGGAGGTTGTTAGCTCTAAGAAAGCAAAAATCAAGTACCTGACAAACAAACTGTACCCACAATACTATATAAATAACTCTGAAAACTCAATAATAAATAAATAAATAATAAATATAAAACAAAAAGTGTAATAATAAAAGAAAAACATCACAGACTAAGACAGCAAATAAGCACAGGAAAAGATGTTCACCATCATTATGGAAATGAACCATACTAACAATAACAAGTTCTGACAAAGATAAAGAGCAACCGTGATTCTCATAAACTGCTATTGTAAATGCAAACTTGGAACAGCTACTTTGGGAAATCATAAGCAATTTGTTGTAAAGTTATAATAAACTTACCAGCAATGCACTGACCCAGAAATTCACTCCTAAGTGAAATTAAAACTTAAATTCATACAAAAAACGGTATGTAAAAATTTTAGGCACTTTTTCCACAACTGCCAAACTTCCTTCAATCCTTGTTGGGGTACACAAACTGTCAAACATCCAGACTACAGAATATTGTTCAGCAATACAACGTAAATATTGATACACCCAATAACGTGAAGAAATCTCAAGTGTGTCATGCTAAATTAACAAAGTTCAAACTCAACACATTGTCTAAAATCATCCTAATAGAAAACAAAGCCCAGGTCTCTGATAATTCTGTGGTGTCAACGTATCAGAACTGTACTACCTGCCTCCAAACTTCTTAGGTGGAAGAGAAAAATGCTAAATAATACACAGATCACTCATGCTGCCATGGTACTTTTTTTTTTTTTTTTTTTTTTTTTTTTTTTTTTTTTTGCTGTACACGGGCCTCTCGCTGTTGTGGCCTCTCCCGTTGCGGACGGAGCACAGGCTCCAGACGCGCAGACTCAGCGGCCACGGCTCACGGGCCCAGCCGCTCCGCGGCACGTGGGATCCTCCCGGACCTGGGCACGAACCCAGGTCCCCCGCATCGGCAAGCGGACTCTCAACCACTGCGCCACCAGGGAAGCCCCCCATGGTACTTTTAATAAAGGATAGTTTATTAATTATTTTAAGTCTTTATTGAATTGGTTACAATATTGCTTCTGTTTCAGCTTTGGCTTTTTTGGCCCCAAGGCATATGGGAGCTTAGCTCCCAGACCAGGAATTGAACCCACAGCCCCCCTGCACTGAAAGGCAAAGTCTTAACCACCCAACTGCCAGGTAAGTCCCTAAATGACGGTTTAAAAAGAAGTAATTCTAGGGCTTCCCTGGTGGCGCAGTGGTTGAGAGTCCACCTGCCAATGCAGGGGACACGGGTTCGTGCCCCAGGTCTGGGAAGATCCCATATGCCGTGGAGCGGCTAAGCCCGTGAGCCATGGCCGCTGAGCCTGCACTTCCGGAGCCTGGGCTCCACAATAGGAGAGGCCACAACAGTGAGAGGACCGCGTACCGCAAAAACAAAACAAAAAAATTTAAAAATAAATAAATAAAAAGAAGTAATTCTAAAAGACACAACTAACTCTTTTGTAAAAATATAAATGAAAAATGCAAATAAAAATCAAATCAAGCTGAAATATCAAATACAGACCAAATATTTGTATCTAATATTTAATGAGCAAGTTGACACATGATTCAAAACAATTATTAAAAATTATCCTTCTGAAAGAACATCTCTCTGTGCTTGTGGGCATACATAATCAATCAGTGTTCAACAGTTCTAGTCAGTGAAGCATATAAAGCTGAATATGAACTCAAAACCACTGCAGGCACCAAAACCCAATTATAAACAAAGTATATATCACTGAGACAGGCTGGGAACTGGGACCTTTTACTGCAGCGCTTGCTCCTCTACCTGAGCAACAATAAGGGACGAAAAATAACTGTGCACATGTATAGTTGGGGCAAATTATGAACAAGTTACAAAAAAACCATAAACCACCTACCACAAGGTGCCAGGAGAAAAAAACGTACTGTGCACAATTTCCTGCACACAACACCAACAAAGGGAGTGGGCAGACCACCCAAGCCACCCCTCTGCCTGACCCCTGGATCCGCCCCTACCCTCACTCAACTTAAGGGACCAGCTCACCCCCGCTTAGGGAGTAAGCCAGGGAACCTGCTAACTTGTTTCTGCTCCCCCACTCCTGCAGCATTGAGTCCCAATAAAACTTTGCCTTAATTTCTCTTCTAGCCTCTTATCAATTTCTATTGATAAAGTCCAAGAACTATGGTCAGTAACATCACCAGCATATTTTATACCTTTTTATGACAACAGATTAATGTCAGTACTGAATTTCCCTAATATATTGCTTAGCTAAACTTTACAAATTTTTGTTCTTAGTACAATTATCAATAGCAGATAACCATGAAACATACTAAGTACAGACTTAAATGACAAAGAAAGGTATATACTATACTACTGCATAAAACTGTAATAGGAAAGAACAATTCTGACTCCATATTAGATGTTTTTTACTTTAATCTCTGTATTCTATTGCTTTTGCTTTGAGTTAATTCAGGCCCATAGCCTGAAATATAGACGATAGCCTATTCTCAAGGCTCTGACCTTTAAGAATATTAACACTTTTCCATTCACACAGAAATAAAAAGTTGCAGAACAGAGAATAACACATTTTTTGCTGGAGGTTTACAGGAACATTATGACCTGACCTGAGTGGACAACTATAAGAACAAAGGACTCCAATACAAAAAAGTATGCAGCAAACAGCCACTCCCTTCCCCTTTTAGTATAAAAGAAGCCTGAATTCTGACTGGGGTAAGATGGTTCTCTAGGACAGTGGTGCCTAACCTTTTTGGCACCAGGGACCAGTTTCGTAGAAGCCAGTTTTTCCACAGACAGGGCGGTGGTGGTGGGGGGGGGTCAGGCAATAATGTGAGGGATGGGGAACGGCAGATGAAGCATCACTCCCTCTAGTGATCGGGGGTTGGGGACCCCTGCTCTAGGACATTAGTCTACCATCTTCTCGGTCTGCTGGCTTTCCGAATAAAGTCATTACCCCTTGCCCCACAAGCTCATCTCCCAATTTAATGGCCTGTTGTGTGGCAAGTAGAACAAGTTCGCACTCCATAACAAAACTAGTACAGTATTATTAAAGCAAAGCATGGACAATAAGTATTCATTACTAAAAATAACCTAAGCTGAAGTAACATAATCAATTTTCTGATTTTAAAAAAGTTCAAAATTTACAGAATTTTTAAGGGCCTAAAGGAAAGAAAGTATCAAGCTTAGAAATTAAGAGTTAAAGATACACTGTAAATGCTAAACTACAGGGATTCCCTGGTGGCACAGTGGTTAAGAATCCGCCTGCCAATGCAGGGGACATGGGTTCGAGCCCTCGTCTGGGAAGATCCCACGTGCCGCAGAGCAACTGGGCCCATGTGCCACAACTACTGAGCGTGCGCTCTAGAGCCCGCGAGCCACAGCAACTGAGCCCACGTGCTGCAACTACTGAAGCCCATGTGCCTAAAGCCCGTGCTCCGCAACAAGAGAAGACACCACAACGAGAAGCCCACGCACTGCAACAAAGAGTAGTCCCTGCTCGCCGCAACTAGAGAAAGCCTGCACACAGCAACAGAGACCCAGTGCAGCCAAAAATAAACAAATAAAAATAAATAAATAAATTTATAGAAGAAAAAAATGTTAAGCTAAGAATTTAACTTCTAGGACAAGGGTTCTCCATCCCAGATGACTCAGTTACCAATTCTACTAGGAAATCCACATCGGCAGGCCCTATCTCAGATATCAGTGAGTCAGAAAATCTGGGGATGGATCCCATCAATTGGTGTTTTAACACACTGTAGGTTTCTGATACACTCTGAAATTTGATAAGCACTGTTTTAGGGGCTCAGAAGTGAAACTCCTACAAAGGGAAAACTGTAATTACAGGTAAGAATTATCCTTCTATGGGAGTATGCTAATAAATTTAAGAAACACTGGTTTACCCTCATTGTTTCCATTAGGACCCCTAATAATCTAAGATGTCCTATTATTCAGGTTCACTGCTATGGGGAGAATTGAGAGTATATACAATAATTATAAGATAAACGCTTAATTCCAAACATATTTTACAATAGAAACCTCTTTTTACCAAGAGATAATACATTCTGTAAAACTGTACAGAAGAAAATATTACCAGTAATGTTTCTACGTGTACAATATACTGGCTTTATATAAAGCCCAGCCTAATACTAAGGAAAAGACGCTTTTGAAATGTTTAGGGTATCAGTTTATATAAAACTAATTTCTTTCTATTACTCAAAAGTAGCTGAATTAAATTTTAACAAATGTAAAGCATATGTTTTAAATAAGTTAATTCATGTCACCTAGCTTCATAAAATTTGTCTTCAGAACAAGAAAATTATGTGATTAGCGATTAAAAGAAACAAGGCATCCCATATGAATATGCAATAAACTAGAAATTAAAGTATTCTCAAATATAAATCCCAAATTCAAAGCCACAACAGAAAATGTCCCAAGAGACTTTCTGTTTGGAAAAGAGAGCAGACACTCTATTCTTCCTGCTCCTCCCTAATAAGTAAGACTACAAACCTTGGAAATAATAAACAACGGTACACAAAGAAAGTTCAGAAGTAAAAACGAAATACACAATTTTTAAGAACTCCAGGCCTGAAAGAAAAATACAGCTACAGGGGCCTTTACTAGGTTCACCCAAGAAAAGGTCAACAAAGTACAATGAATACAATGATCCCACATGCCAGAGCGCAACTAAGCCTGCGAGCCACAAATAATGAGCCCGTGTGCCACAGCTACTGAAGCCCGCGCACCTAGAGCCCGAGCTCTGCAACAGGAGAAGCCACAGCAATGAGAAGCCCGTGCACTGCAATGAAGAGTAGCCCCCACTCGACGCACCTAGAGAAAGCCCACACGCAGCAACGAACACCCAAAAAAATTAATTAGTTAGTTAATTTTTTTTAAAAAATCACCTGAACATTAGTTAGGTATTCTGCCTCATTACCATCCTCTATAAGGAAAGTAACCTTGCAATATCTTATCCACCTTTTTTCTATAACAGCTTCTTTGTTCCTGACTCCTGCTACCTATAAAATGTCTTTATGCCTTCTACAGCTCTGCAGAGCTCCTTTCCATCTGCTAGATTAAAGGAACTAGATGCTGCCCAATTTATTATGAGCTGAATAAAGAAAAATGATCTTAAAGGAAATGGATCAAGGTGGTGGGGTAGAGGATGTGAAACTCACCTCCTCCCACAAATACATTAAAAATACATCTACAGGAACTTACCTGGTGATCCAGTGGTAAACAATCTGCCTTACAATGCAGGAGACGTGGGTTCGATCCCTGGTCAGGAAGGGAAGATCCCACATGCCACAGGGCAACTAAGCCCTTGTGCCACAACTACTGACCCCGTGCACCTCAACCAGAGTCCTCATGCCACAAACTACAGAGCCCACGTGCTCTTGAACCTACATGCCACAACTACAGAGCCCACACACCCTGGAGCCTGAGCACCACACTAGACAAGAGAAAACCCACATGCCACAACTAGAGAGAAGCTCACACTCTGCAACAAAAGATCCTGCATGCTTCAACAAACATCCTGCATGCCACAATACAGGATGCAGCCAATAAAAATTAAATAAATAAATAATAAATAAAAATCCTTAAAAAAAAATACATCTACACATGGAATGATTCTCACACAATCTCTTGAACACCTGACAGAAAACCTCAGACTTCTGAAAGTGCAAGAATATCTCCATGTAACCAGGTAGGACGAAAAAAGGGAAATGGGATAGAACTTGCACATCTGGAAGGGGGCTGTGAAAGAGGAAAGGTTCCTGCACCCTGAGAAACCTTCTCACCCATGGGGAGATCAGCCAGGACAGAAGGGGACTTCAGAGCCTCAGAGGAGAATGCAGCAACTGGTACGAAACAGCCAGAACAGACAGAGACCAAGAAAATTCCCCTGAAAGAAGCAATGAAACAGACCTCTTCAGTCTAAACAGACATTGATTTCTAAAAGGAGATAGTAAAAAAAACTGAAAGAATTAAGAAAAGTCATTGACAGAAATGCAGAGTAGTGTAAAAAGGAACTTGAAACTGTAAAGACGAACCAAGAAAAATTAGAAAATTCATCTGCTGAGACAAAAGCTGAGCTAAAGGTAGGTAACAGCAGGAAGTATAATGCAGAAGAATTAATAAGTGACCTGGAAGACAGAATAATGGAAATCACCCAATCAGGACAGCAGATAGAAAAACAAATGAAGAAAAAAAAAAAAAGAAAGCAATATAAGAGACCTATGGAGTAATATAAAACGTACCAAACTATGCATAACAGAGATTCCAGAAGGGGAAGAAAGAAAAAAGAGAATTGAAAATGTATTTCAAAAAACTATCGCTGGGGGGCTTCCCTGGTGGCGCAGTGGTTGAGAGTCCGCCTGCCAATGCAGGGGACACAGGGTCGTGCCCCAGTCCGGGAAGATCCCACACGCTGCAGAGCGGCTGGGCCTGTGAGCCATGGCCGCTAAGCCTGCGCATCCAGAGCCTGTGCTCCGCAACGGGAGAGGCCACAACAGTGAGAGGCCCGTGTACCGCAAAAAAAAAAAAAAAAAAAATTATCCCTGAAAATGTCACAAACCTAAAGAAGCAAACATATATCCATGTACAGGAAGCACAGGGGGCCACAAAGAATATAAATCTAAACAGACCTACAGAACAATATATTATAATAAAAATGGCAAAAACTAAAGAGAAAGAGTCTAAAGGCAACAAGAGAAAAATGAAGAGTTAATTACAAGGGAACCCCCATAAGGTTTTCAGCTGATTCCTGGTATTCTTTAATTAACAGTAATCTTTTTGGCTAACAGACACATGAAAAGATGCTCATCATCACTAATTATTAGAGAAATGCAAATCAAAACAATGTGGTACCACCTCACACCAGTCACAATGGCCATCACTAAAAACTCTGCAAATAAGAAATGCTGGAGAGGATGTGGAGAAATTGGAACCAGCCTACAATGTTGGTGGGAATGTAAATTGGTGCAGCCACTATGGCAAACAGCATGGAGGTTCCTCAGAAAACTAAAAATAGAATTACCATATGATCCAGCAATCATACCCCTGGGCATAGATCCAGACAAAACTCTAATTCAGAATGATACATGCACCCCAATGTTCACTGAAGCACTATTTACAATAACCAAGACATGGAAACAACCTAAATGTGCATAAATAGATGAATGGATAAAGAAGATGTGGTACATATATACAATGGAATATTACTCAGCCCTAAAAAAAGAACAAAATGCCATTTGCAGTAACATGGATGGAACTAGAGACTATCATACTAAGTGAAGTCAGAAAGAGAAAGACAAATACCATATGATGTCACTTACATGTGGAATCTAAAAATATGACACAAATGAAACTACCTATGAAATAGAAACAGACTCACAGACACAGAGAAGAGACTTGTGATTGCCAAGGAGAGGAGACTGGGGGAGGGATGGTTTTGGAGGCTGGGGCTAGCAGATGAAAGCTATTACATATAGAAGGGATAAATGACAAGATCTTGATAGGACAGAGAACTATGCTCAATATCCTAAGATAAACTATAATGGAAAAGGATATTTTTAAAAAGAATGTATGTATATGTATAACTGGATCACTTTGCTGTACACGAGAAATTAACACAAAATTGTAAATAACTATACTTCAATAAAAAAAACCAAAATCTTAAAAATTTACTCATTAAAATTTTAACATGACAAATGTAGAAAACCTCACCAAAACAGAAGATAAATAGAGCCAAAAGAAAATATTATATAGAAAATACAATCACAGAAGAATCAGTAAAGCTTGAGTAGAGAGCGACAGATTTTACCCAGTACGTACAACAAACAGAAAAAGATTGAAAAGAAAAAGTTACTGAGTCTCAGAGACTTGTCAGACATTAATATAAAATGCACCATCACCATTCCTGGAGAGGAGAGAGTGAAACTAAAAGAATATTCAATGAAATATGACTAAAATAAAAATCCCAAATTTGGCCAAAACAAAACAAAAACCTAAAGTTTCAACTGAGTGAATCAAAGGAGGATTTAAAAAACAAAGTGCAAAAAATTCATCGTTAAGTAAGCTTCTGAAAAATAATTCAAGATGAAGAAACAAACCTTGAAAGCCAGAGAAAAGGACACATTACTCACAGGTGACCAACATGAATGAGAATGAAACTAGCAATCTAACTAATATACAGAACACTCCATCAACATCATAAGCAGAATACCATTTTTAAAAAAATACTCGTTGCATGTTTACCATAGATAGACCATATTACAGGTTGTAAAAGAAACTCAACAACTTTAAAGGAATTTAAATCACATACATTATGTTCCCTGACCATCACAAAATCAAAATAGAAATTGATACAGAAAAACTAAGGATAAACTCTAACCACTTCAAAATTAAACAAAACACGCATCTAATTAATCCATAGGTCAAAGAGAAAAAAAAACAGGAAATCCCCTGGCAGTCCAGTGGTTAGGACTCAGCACTTTCACCGCCAGGGCCAGGGTTCAATCCCTGGCTGGGTAACTAAAAAAATAAAAGAAAAATTTAAAGAAAAATTTCAGTCCAAAGACTGGTTTAAAAAAGCCAAGTGCTCTAATGTGCTCAACCTGCTTTGCATCTATGTAACAGTTTAAATCATCTGCAACTCCCTTTTAGTATTCTCTGGTTCTAATACTACAGTGTGGATTTTTTTTCCCTAAAATTTTAAAAATTATCTTACACAACGCATGGAATACATTTAAATTAAAATTAAAAGGAACTTGCCTAAAAACAGAAAGCAAAATATTTCTTAACCTGTTTCTCCTAACCACTAGAACAGGGGTCCCCACCCACCAGTACCTGTGCGTGGTCTGTTAGGAACTGGGCTGCACAGCACGATGTGAGCAGTGGGCGAGTGAGTGAAGCTTCCCATCACTCACAATACTGCCTGAGCTCCACCTCCTGTCAGCATCATGGTGATTTGTACAATGCACAATAATGTAATGCACTTGAATCATCCTGAAACCATCCCCATCCCTGTCCATGGAAAAACTGTCTTCCACGAAACCAGTCCCTGGTCCCAAAAAAAGGTCAGGGACCACCACACTAGAACATTCTCTTCTCTACTGATTTGCTGTTTCTATCTGGATACTAGAACACTCAATCAACTCATACCCACCTTCATCACACTAACAAGGTCTTAGAAATTCTTCATAACTAACACCCCCCATGTATATAACTTATCCCTTATATTTCTCCAGTCTAACAGAAATTCAACGTTATTCAGCACTTGGACTATTACAATTTTACAGCTCATCATCCTCTACTGAACCCATTTATCACTGCCTACTTAAGCTTTCTGAAGTACAGCTGAGATACAACTCAACTCCCCACAAAAAAGTTTTTCACCACCTCTAAAACCATTCACCTTCAGTTTTCTAGTTGTGAAAATCCTATTTATTTTCTAAAACCCAGTGTGAAATATCACTTCCCTATAGCCTTTCTTGGTATATAAACTCAGTGCTACTTCTCTCTACATGCTCATGTAATATATCTGTGCAATTTTAGGCCTCTTCATTATATTAATTTTTTAATGAAATGCTGTGTACAAATGCCCTATCATTGCTACCACAACACAGTACTTAAAGATAAACAGGGCTTAACATTAATAGCCAAATGTTTAATATATTTTAATTAATAAATATAATGGATAAAACAACTGTGCTCCCTCCATACAGAAAAATATTATTCAGCCATAAAATAGTCAAAAAAATCAGACCAGGCTTTCCTGGTCGCGCAGTGGTTGAGAGTCTGCCTGCCGATGCAGGGGACACAGGTTCGTGCCCTGATCCGGGAAGATCCCACGTGCCACGGAGCGGCTGGGCCCGTGAGCCATAGCCACTGAGCCTGTGCGTCCGGAGCCTGTGCTCCGCAACGGGAGAGCCCACAACAGTGAGAGGCCCACGTACCGCAAAAAAAAGAAAAAAAAAAAAAAATCAGACAAAGGTATGTCACTGATCAAATAAAATTTATATTTTAAGGCAGGACAAGAGAATTTAAACATAAAATTCTCTCTGTGTGTCCATTTGGACCTCCTCCCTCTATCCCTAATGTGCAGGGTGCAACCTGCATTACACATTAACCAGACCTTCTTAAAGACTGGAGTGCCTGCTGAACCACAGGGAAAATTTTTTTCCAGTCTTCTAATGCTAGCACATGTAACTTAAATAATAGTGTTCTTTCCAACTCTGTAGGGGTCCATGCTAACTTGCTGCTACCTTTATATGTGCTTACCTAGACTACACATCCTTGGTGAACTTTATGTAAAATGTCAGTATGCCATGTGATATATGATCTTTAGTCTCCTTTGTCTTGAAAATGTATTATGACTCTGCCTTCGACTTCTAATAGAACACTTCTCAGAGTGTCTGTCTCCTGGGTTATAATCCTCGATTTGCCTCACATAAAATTATTTGTTTCTTCTTAATTTGGTTATTAATTAAAGTTTCATCGATATTTCCTTGGCGTGGTTGGCAAAATAACAGAGATGGGACACCTGGAGTCTACCCTGAACCAGAGATTGGTACCAGCACAGGCCCTATGCCCCACCCCCATTCTCAATATTCCTTAGGTGCTTTAGTGAGTTCTCCTGATATCCAAAAACATCATTCCTTTAAATGATGTCCTGAATTTTATTCGAATTGGTTTTCCTGGGACTTGGAGTCCTAAGGGGATACCAGTATGTTTCCTGGGCAGGGACACAGGGGAAACTGTAAAGTGACCTGGGTTGGCCGGCCTTTTTTGTTTAATTTGTCTTAAATTGGAAAGATTATACATATATGGTCTGAACTGTTTGCTGGTGAAATGACAGACTGACCCTGCTCAGCTCAAAATAACAAAGACTTTTGTTCCTTTTAACCACAAGGAGTTCTCAGCTAACTGAGAATCTAGCAGAAGTGTCTGAGGATCAATCCTCTGCCATGTACTGGTCCTACAGGAGATCCCACTACAACCACTAAGTAAATTCGGGGAGGGGGTAGAGGGAGACACGGACACGAGGGCACATGTACAATAAGGCTGATCACCTATTGCTCTGAGCACCCACAGCAGTTTTAGACTGTTGGAGGGAGAAATCAACACATATAAAACACTTGAACCACACCCAAGGGTACTCCTTGGGGAGCTAGACTCAGAAGCAGCTGATCCATCACACTGTCCTCAGAAAGTTGCTCACATCACATCTGACTTGGGCTCCCAAATAGAAACGGTGTCACAAAGGACAACCAGCTCACTGACAGCTGCTCACTGGAACTCCAGCTGTCTTCATGTACAATGGAAACGGAGCCAGTGCTTGCAAGCATTTGTCTGAGCTATTAAATGGCCAGGATTGAGCGCTTTTGACATGCCAAAATTATAGAAAAAACCAACTTGATAAAACATCTTTTCAAACTTCTGACCTTGAGAGAAAAAAAATATTCCTAGAAGAAAGCTCTTAAGTAAACACAGCAAACATCACCTGACACTACAGTCTTGGCTCAATTATTAAAACCTAAAACTGATATTTCAGGGCCTCTCACCATCTGAGATGGCCGACACTCTGTCTGTGGAGTGTTTCTCCCAAGGCCATTCTTGCCTTTTGAGATGGACCACCTTCTATCCATGGAATGTGTACCTCTCTAAATAAAACCATTTCTTCCTATCACTTTGTCTCTCACTGAATTCTTTCTATGATGAAACATAAAGAAGCTGAGCTTCATTAAGTCCTCGGGCCAGATGGTGGAGAAGGACAGGCACTCACTCCCTCTTGCGAGAACACCAGAATCAAAACTAGCTGCTGGACAGTCATCAACACGAAGACACTGGAACTCACCAGAAAAGATACCCCACGTCCAAAGACAAAGGAGAAGCCACAATGAGACGGTAGGAGGGGCGCAATCACAGCAAAATCAAATCCCATAACTGCTGGGTGGGTGACTCACAGACTGGAGAACACTATACCACAGAAGTCCACCCCCTGGAGTGAAGGTTCTGAGCCCCATGTCAGGCTTCCCAACCTAGGGGTCTGACAATGGGAGGAGGAATTCCCAGAGAATCAGACTTTGGAGCCTAGTGGGATTTGATAGCAGGAGTTTGACAGGACTGGTGGAAACAGAGACTCCACGCTTGGAGGGCACGCACAAAGTAGTGTGCGCATCGGGACCCAGGGGAAGGAGCAGTGACCTACCTGCTAATATTGGAGGGTCTCCTGCAGAGGAGGGGGGCAGCTGTGGCTCACACCACGGGGACAAGGACACTGGCAGCAAAAGTTCTGGGAAGTACTCCTTGGCGTGAGCTCTCCCGGAGTGCACCATTAGCCCCACCAAAGAGCTGGGTAGGCTCCAGTGCTGGGTCACCTCAGACCAAACAACCAACAGGGAGGGAACCCAGCCCCACCCATCAGCAGACAAGCAGATTAAAGTTTGACTGAGCTCTGCCCACCAGGGCAACACCCTGCTCTACCCACCACCAGTCCCTCCCATCAGGAAACTTGCACAAGCCTCCTAAATAGCCTCATCCACCAGAAGGCAGACAGCAGAAGCAAGAAGAACGATAATCCTGCAGCCTGTGGAACAAAAACCACATTCACAGAAAGATAGACAAGATGAAAAGGCAGAGGACTATGTACCAGATGAAGGAACAAGATAAAACCCCAGAAAAACAACTAAATGAAGTGGAGACTGGCAACCTTCCAGAAAAAGAATTCAGAATAACGATAGTGAGGATGATCCAGGACCTCGGAAAAACAATGGAGGCAAAGATCGAGAAGATGAAGAAATGTTTAACAAAGACCTAGAAAAATTAAAGAACAAACAAACAGAGATGAACAATACAATAACCGAAATGAAAAATACACTAGAAGGAATCAATAGCAGAATAACTGAGGCAGAAGAAGGGACAAGTGACCTGGAAGATAGAATGGTGGAATTCACTGCCATGGAACAGAACAAAAAAACAGAATGAGGAGGTGGCTGCTGTTGCAGGGCGGACTATGGCAACTCAGGAAGCCACTCCAGGAAGCCTATCAGATGAGACGAATGCTCTGGACATGCCATCAGATTATGACATGACAGAGACCCAGCCAGGAGGCCAACACTGAGGCTTTTACTTCTGAGAAAGCCCTTTCTATTCCTTTCTCCATTGATGTGGATCCAGCCCTGTGACTGACAGGGTCTTAGTGCTCCAGCATGGTGTCAAGCTTTTGTCCTGGACGTTCAGGACTTTGGACCACAAGAGACCTCCTGGCCCCAAGTAATGTCAATCGGCAAGAGCTGTCCCAAAGGTCTCTGTCTCAATGCTAAGACCCAGCTCCACCCAACAGCCAGCAAACTCCTAGTGTTGGATGCCCCATGCCAAACAACTAGCAATACAAAAACACAAGCCCACCCATTAGCACAGAAGCTGCCTAAAATGATACGAAGTTCACAGACACCCCAAAATACATCACTGGACGTGGACCTGCACTCCAGAAAGACAAGATCCAGCCCCACTGACCAGAACACAGGCACCAGTCCCCTCCATCAGGAAGCCTACACAAGCCACTGAAACAACCTCATCCACTGGGGGCAGACACCAAAAACAACGGGAACTACGTACCTGCAGCCTGTGAAAAGGAGACCCCAAAC
Source organism: Mesoplodon bidens (assembly GCF_964165515.1). Taxonomy (NCBI): domain Eukaryota; kingdom Metazoa; phylum Chordata; class Mammalia; order Artiodactyla; family Ziphiidae; genus Mesoplodon; species Mesoplodon bidens. The sequence goes on from NC_138163.1 coordinate 135,557,884, forward strand.
ACAGTAAGTTAAACAAAATGAGAAGAGAAATACGCAGCAGATGAAGGAGCAAGTAAAAACTCAACAGACTAAACACATGAAGAGGAAATACACAGCCTATCTCAAAAAGAATTCAGAGTAATGATAGTAAAGATAATCTACAATCTTGTAAATAAAATGAAGAAAATAAATGTTTAACAAGAACCTAGAAGAACTAAAGAGCAAACAAACAATGATGAAAAACACAGTAAATGAGATTGAAAATTCACTAGAAGGAGTCAATAGAATAACTGAGGCAGAAGAAGGGATAAGTGACCTGGAAGATAAAACAGTGGAAATAACTGCCACAGAGCAGAATAAAGACAAAAAGAAGGAAAAGAATCGGGGACAGCCTAAGAGACCTTTGGAACAACATTCAAATTACAGGAGTCCCAGAAAAAGAAGAGAAAATAAAAGGGTCTGAGAAAATATGTGAAGAGATTATAGTTGAAAACTTCCCTAACATGGGAAAGGAAATAGTCAATCAAGTCCAGGAAGTGCAGAGAGTCCCATACAGGACAAATCCAAGGACAAACATGCCAAGACACATATTGATCAAACTATCAAAAATTAAACACAAAAAAAGTATTAAAGGCAGCAAAGGAAAAGCAAAAAATAACATAGAAAGGAATCCCCATAAGTTTTGTTGTTGTTGTTGTTCTTCTTCTTTGTTTTGTTTTTTTGCGGTACGCGGGCCTCTCACTGTTGTGGCCTCTCCCGTTGCAGAGCACAGGCTCTGGACGCACAGGTTCAGTGGCCATGGCTCACGGGCCTAGCCGCTCCGCGGCATGTGGGATCTTCCCGGACCGGGGCACGAACCCGTGTCCCCTGCATCGGCAGGCAGACTCTCAACCACTGCACCACCAGGGAAGCCCGGAATCCCCATAAGTTTAACAGCTAATCTTTCAGCAGAAACTCTGCAAGCCAGAAGGGAGTGGCACAATATATTTAAAGTGATGAAACGGGGGCTTCCCTAGTGGCACAGTGGATAAGACTCCATGATCCCAATGCAGTGGGCCTGGGTTTGATACTGGTCAGGGAACTAGATCCCACATGACTGCCACAACTAAGAGTTTGCATGCCACAACTAATAGTTCACATACCACAACTAAGGAACACAACTGCTGCAACTAAGACCAAGCAAAACCAAAAAAATAAATAAAAATAAACATTTTAAAAAATCGATGAAAGGGAAAAACCTACAACCAAGATTACTCTACGCAGCAAGGATCTCTTTCAGACTTCACGGAGAAATTAAAACCTGTATAGACAAGCAAAAGTTAAGAGAATTCACCACCACCAAACCAGCTTTAAACCAAATGCTGAAGGAACTTCTCAAGGCAAGAAACACACAAAGACCTACATAAACCAAACCCAAAACAATTAAGAAAATGGTAATAGGAACATACATATCGATAATTACCTTCAGTGTAAATGGATTAAATTCTCCACCCAAAACTAAAAGACTGGCTAAATGGGTACAAGAACAAGACCCTTATATATGCTGTCTACAAGAGACCCACTTCAGACCTAGGGACACATACAGACTGAAAGTGAGGGGATGGAAAAAGGTATACCATGCAAATGGAAATCAAAAGAAAGCTGAAGTACCAATTCTCATATCAGACAAAATAGACTTTAAAATCAAGACTATTACAACAGACAAAGAAGAACACTACATAATGATCAAAGAATCAATCCAAGAAGATATAACAATTGTAAATACTTAGGCACACAAGATAGGCATACCTCAATACATAAGGCAAATGCTAAGTAAGAGCCATAAAAGGGAAAATTAACAGTAACAAAATGTTAGGGAACTTGAACACCCCAATTTCACAGAACATCTAAGATGAAAATAAATAAGGAACCACAAGCTTTAAATGACTCATTACACCAGATGGACAAAACAAAAACAATTCTAAGAAGGAAGTTTACAGCAATACAATCCTATCTCAAGAAACAAGAAACATCTCAAATAAACAACCTAACCTTACACCTAAAGCAATTAGAGAAAGAAGCACAAAAAAAACCAAGTTAGCAGAAGGAAAGAAATCATAAAGATCACATCAAAAAAAAAATGAAAAAGAAATGAAAGAATCAATAGCAAAGATCAATAAAACTAGAAGCTGGTTCTTTGAGAAGATAAACAAAATTGACAAACCATTAGCCAGACTCATCGCTAAAAAAAGGAGGGACTTCCCTGGTGGCACAGTGGTTAAGAATGTGCCTGCCAATGCAGGGGACATCGGTTCGAGCCCTGGTTCAAGAAGATCCCACATGCCTAGGAGCAACTAAGCATGTGCACAACAACTACTGAGCCCATGTGCCACGACTACTGAAGCCCATGCACCTAGAGCCCATGATCCGCAACCAGAGAAGCCACCACAACGCGAAGCCCATGCACTGCAAAGAAGAGTAGCTCCCGCTTGCCGCAACTAGAAAAGTCCGCGGACAGCAACAAAAACCCAACGCAGCCGAAATTTAATTAATTTTTTAAAAAAAGAAAAAAAAGAAGACTACTCAGATCAATATAATTAGAAATGAAAAGGGAGAAGTAAAATTTGACACAGCAGAAATACAGATGATCGTGAGAGATTACTATAAGCAACCATATGCCAATAAAATGGACAACATGGAAGAAATGGAAAAATTCTTAGAAAACCACAACCTTCCAAAACTGAACCAGAAGAAATAGAAAATGTAAACACACCAATCACAAGTGCTGAAATTGAAACTATGATTAAAAGTCTTCCAACAAACAAAAGCCCAGGACCAGATGGCTTAACAGACGAATTCTATCAAACATTTGCAGAATATTTAACAAGTTTCCTCCTCAAACCCTTCCAAAACATAGCAGAGGGAGGAACACTCGAAAACTCATTGTACAAAGCCACCAACACCCTGATACCAAAACCCGACAAAGATGTCACAAAAACAGAAAACTATAGGCCAATATCACTGACGAACATAGATACAAAAATCCTCAATAAAATACGAGCAAACAAAATCCAAAAACATATTAAAAGGATTATACACCATGATCAACTGGGTTATCCCAGGAATGCAAGGATTCTTCAATATATGCAAATCAATCAATGTGATACACCATATTAACTGAAAGATAAAAATCATATGATCATCTCAATAGATGCAGATAAAGCTTTTGACAAAATTCAAACCCCATTTATGATAAGAGTTCACCAGAAAGTAGCCATAGAGAACCTACCTCAACATAATAAAGGCCATATGTGACAAACCCACAGGCAACATAGTTCTCAGTGGTGAAAAACTGAAACAATTTCCTCTAAGATCAGGAACAAAAAAAGGTTGCCCACTCTCACCATTATTATTCAACAAACTTTTGGAAGATTTAGCCACAGCAATCAGAAGAAAAAGAACAAAAAGGAATCCAAATCGGAAAAGAAGAAGTAAAATTGTCACCGTTCACAGATGACATAATACTATATACACAGATAATCCTAAAGATGCTACCAGAAAACTACTAGAGCTAATCCATGAATTTGGTAAACTAGCAGGATACAAAATTAATGCAGACAATTCTCTTGCATTCCTATATACTAACGATGAAAAATCTGAAAGAGAATTAAGGAAACACTCCCACTTACCACTGCAACAAAAAGAATAAAATACCTAGGAATAAACCTACCTAGAGAAACAAACTGCATACAGTTTTCTGTATGCATAAAACTATAAGACACTGATGAAAGAAATTAAAGACAATACAAACAAATGAAGTGATATACCATGTTCCTGGATAGGAAGAATCAACATTGTGAAAATTACTATACTACCCAAAGCAACCTACAGATTCAATGCAATCCCTATCCAACTACCACTGGCATTTTTCACAGAACTAGAACAAAAAATTTCACAATTTGTATGGAAACACAAAAGACACCGAATAGCCAAAAACATCTTGAGAAAGACAAACGGAGCTGGAGGAATCAGGTTCCCTGACTTCAGAGTATACTACAGTTACAGTAATGAAGACAGTATGGTACTGGCACAAAAACAGAAATACAGATCAATGGAACAGTGTTGAAAGCCCAGAGATAAAACCACACAATTATGTTCACCTTACCTTTGAAAAAGGAGGCAAGAGTATACAATGGAGAAAAGACAGTCTCTTCAATAAGTGGTGCTGGGAAAACTGGGCAGCTACACGTAAAATAATTAAATTAGAACACTTCCTAACACCATTCACAAAAGTAAACTCTAAATGGATTAAAGACCTAAATGTAAAGCCAAACACTGTAAAAGTCTTAAGAGGAAAACACAGGCAGAACACTATGACGTAAATCACAGCAAGGTCTTTTTTGACCCACCTCCTAGAGAAATGGACATTAAAACAAATAAACAAATGGGACCTAATGAAACTTAAAGGCTTTTGCACAGCAACGGAAACCACTCCATTGCCAACAAAATGAAAAGAACCCTCAGAATGGGAGAAAATATTTGCAAATGAAGCAACTGACAAAGGATTAATCTGCAAAATATACAACCAGCTCATGTAGCTCAATATCAAAAAAACAAACAACCCAATTCATAAATGGGTGGAAGACCTAAATAGACGTTTCTCCAAAGAACATATACAGATTGCCAACAAACACATGAAAAGATGCTCAACATCAGTAATTATTAGAGAATGCAAATCAAAACTACAATGAGGTATCACCTAACACCGGTTATAATGGTCATCATCAAAAAATCTACAAACAGTAAATGCAGGAGAGGGCGTGGAGAAAAGGGAACCCTCTTGCTCTGTGGGTGGGAATGTAAATTGATACAGCCACTATGGAGAACAGTATGGAGGTTCCTTAAAAAACTAAAAATAGAACTACCATACGACCCAGCAATCACACTATAGGGCATATACCCTGAGAACACCATAATTCAAAAAGGGTCATGTACCACAATGTTCACTGCACACCTACAGCATGTGCTCCACAATGAGAGAAGCCACCACAATGAGAAGCCCACGCATCGCAAGGAAGAGTAGCCCCCCTCTTGCCACAACTAGAGAAAGCCCGTGCGCAGCCAAAAAAAACAAAAAAAAACAAAAAATAAAGAAAGAAAATATATGTTCTCCTTTAAAAAAAAAAAAAATCAGTAATCTTTTGGTGTTCCGACTACCTGTTCTTTGCTGCAAAAACTCCTATACACCTGGGCTCCCAACCTTTTCTCTGTGAAGTAATCTCTCAGAGTTATCTGAGATGCTGTGTCCCAGGCTTAAGTCCTCAGTTTTTTCAACCAAATAAAACGTAACTCTCAACCTTTTGGTTGTACATTTTTTCAGTCAACAGCTCAAACTTAGAAAAGATTATCAGTATTACCATACAATGCCATGAATAAATGTCAGATTTTCAAATATTTCCTAACTTAAATGGAAAATTTTTTTAAACTCAAGAACAAAAATGAGAAATGCTGTTTGTGTTTTAGTACAATAAAAAATATATTTGGCCTAAGGTCTCGTGATACAGAGCTCCTAAGATACTTGGAATGACCTGAGTGAAGAGTGTTTTTGTTTTTCTTAAGAGCCACTTTTGATTCACTTAACGCTAATGAGATGACTTAACAGCCAGCCCTTAGGTACCCTCAGGATGAGGCAGGTAGGTGGGAGAAAGCGTGCAGATTAAGCTCTACAATAAATTCCTGGAAAGTGAGATTTGATGCATCCAATTCCTCAGGGAAATAAGTTCCTGAGCTCAGGAAACTTCCAGACCTCATCTATGTACCTCTTCATTTAGCTGTTCATTTGTATCCTTTACAATATCCTTTATGGTAAATTGGTAAATGTTTCCCTGAGCTTTGTGAGTCATTTTAACAAATAAATCTAATTCAAGGAGGGGGTTTGGGAAACTATGATTTACAGCTGGATCATCAGTAGGACACATGACAACCCTGACACAACTGGCTTCTAAAGAGGGGCAGTCACATGGGACTGAGTCCTTTACCTGTGGGATCTGTTTTATCTCCAGATAAATAGTGTCAAAATTGAGTAAAATTTATAGAACAGTGACAACTGGAAAATTGCTTGATGGTGTTGGAAAACATGCCAGGGTTACTCTTCCAAAAAGTTCCACATTTGTATTTATAGATGAAAATATCAAATGACATCTCTTTCTGTCATAAGGTTTTAAACACGGATGTTCACAAAGGCAAAGCACACCAGCAACGCACGTGTATGTTGTTATGAATTTTACAGAATGATCAAATTTATTGAATATTTACATGGAATTACATAAAATTTTCACATTTCCGTATACTCTACTTTGTTTCTCATTGCTTGTTTTGTTTGAGCTTAGAAGAAATTAAACAACAGTTCTAAGTGCCTTGATAAAAAGTAAAAGCAATTACATTTTTATATCACACAAACATAAATTAAGAAGAAATTTTAAAAGAGAGAAAGATTACCTTTTGGATAATCTTCCAATAAGAGGTTGAAGTGACCTAACTGACAAAAGAATTCAGACTCCACTTTTCCTTCAGCTTTTAAGATTAAAGATTCGTAGCAGCGAACAGCCTAGAAATGAAAAATATAAGTATTAAGAAAAAGGTAAAATCCTAACTGCATTCTTTCTGAGAATGCATATACACCCCATGAGATTACATGAGAAATCAAAACAATCAGTGTCAGCTCTAGCGCAGAAACAGGACTCAATTTCTCTCAGAAATTAGAAGAAACAGCTTTTTAATTACGTATTAAAGGAGCCACTGCTGATGAATAAAGTGCTCTCCCATATGAAAAAAGGGGGACTAAAACCTGCCAAATAAGGTAACTTAGGAGTTCCCTTAATGACTTTAACTGTATAACTAAATTATAACTTTGATTTTTGTTCACATAACAAAACTACTCTCAAATAAACACAAGCAGAAAGAACTTTCTTGAATTTAGGGAGCTAATAACTACATGTAATTTTTGAACATTTGAAATGTAGCAAGTCCAAATTGAGATGTGCTGTAATTGTAAACTATACAACAGATTACAAAGACTGCATACAAAAGAGTAAAATATTCACTAACAATTTTATGTTAACCATTAAATTAAATAAAATATATTACTTAATTTCATGTTTCTTTTTACTATTCTAATACAGTTGTTATAAAATTTAAAAATCACAAAAGACATTAAAATATTGTGCTTCACAACATTTCTACTGAACCAAGTTGCTCAACAGTAGCTACCATCTGTACTGATCAGCTATCTTTGCAAAGAAAGGCTAGCTTTTAGACCACCATACACAATTTAGTGTATCCTTTCTGGAATATATGTCAATTGTTTTCTTACTAATGCCCTCATATATTTCAAACATACTAACTTGAATATTATCCCACCCCAATACCCACAAACACCTCTCACACTTTTATTAGAGAAAAAAGTAACATTTAAAGAATCCCCCTTTTTTTTTAACTTCAGCAGTCTGCAAAAAGAAGAAATGATTTATTAAAAACATCGTAAAGAACAGTGTTCTGCAGAGTTGTCACTAATGATGGGAAACTTTTTCATGTATTAAGACATGGAGGGGAGTTCCCTGGTGGTCTAGTGGTTAGGTTTCTGCACTTTCACTGCCATGTCCGAGGTTCAATCCCTTGTCGGGGAGTTGAGATCCTGCAAAGCTGAGTGGTGTAGACAAAAAAAAAGATATGGGGAAGTCATTCTGGCTTTTAGATGGTTCGGCCTAAACTTTGTGTGAACTAAAACAGCCTGACCTATTACCTATGAAACACACATAGCATATCTGGTTTAACCATTAACATAAAGAATTTCATGTTCAAAGGTAAGGATAAAAAACTCCCTTACTATATAGTGTCCATGTTAACACTCCCTGGAAGACAAGGCTCACTTCCCAAGGTCATGCTGTCCAGCTGTATCCATCTCTTTTGAAACCTGGAAGGAATGTAACCCTGTCATGTTTGATATGTTCTTTGTTCTGATAAGGTGTAAGACTGTGCTGAAAACCATGCTTCAAGGAACAGTTCCTCAGAGCTACTGAGAGGCTACCCTGGCACCTGTGCTAGAGTTCTCAGTTTGGCTTGAATAAAACTCTTTTCTAGTGCTTCCCCGGTGGCGCAGTGGTTGAGAGTCCGCCTGCCGATGCAGGGGACATGGGTTCGTGCCCCGGTCTGGGAGGATCCTACATGCCGCGGAGCGGCTGGGCCTGTGAGCCATGGCCACTGAGCCTGAGCGTCCGGAGCCTGTGCTCTGCAACGGGAGATGCCACAACAGGGAGAGGCCCGCGAACCACCACCCCCCCGCCAAAAAAAGCAAAGGTTAATGTCAAAGAAACATCCGAAGTGGAGTCCGATTTTGCTCTTCCCTGTTACAATTCCCCACTGTCAATGTCCATTCCACAATATTGTGGAAAAAGGGGTGACAATAGTTCTAACTGCTTCGTAAGATGGATCTTTCTGAAAGTGCCCACCATTGGTGCCAGTTGTTCCAAATGTTGAGATTTGTCTTCATTTCTTCCTCTTTGGAAAATGTCTACTTAAACAATATTCACAACCTGAAAGTTGAGATTTATGTTTTATTCGGCAGGAATTTTTTTAGGACTTCAAACCCAGGAGGCAGCATCTCAAGTTAGTAAATTTAGCGCTTTTCTACGTATGGGAATATGCAAGCGTCTGGGCTCACTGAAATCATTTGATATACACCTCAGCTATCTGGGGCTTGTATCCTATATTTTCACATCCTGAGTTTCCTCAGGGCTCACCGCAGGGAGTGGCTGCAGTCTGATGGCTGCTAGATGGCAGGTATTCTTCCCTTCCTGAGTTTCCTCAGGGCTTATGGGCTCATGATGGAGGGCTGCGAATCTCTGATGACTGATACAGCAGAAAGCATTCCATTCCTCAGGTCTTCCCCTCTTGGTTAGGCATCTGACCAATATTTGGGAGACATTTCATGATGAAATTCTGTCCCACAACTGGCAGGCTCATCCAAGGTCAGGCAAAAATTGTTGATATGCCACTCCAGGTGCTAATTTTCAGATTAGGCCCTATCAATAATTAAAGATTCTCTGGATCCTCTAAATAGTCTAATATGATCCAGGAGATATTTTCCCTTGTTGCTTCTTCCCATAGCTAGAATCACACTATTACAATTATTTTACATTATAAATGTAATCTATTTAATCTATTTCCTCAAGATGTTAGCCATCGTCTATTTTGTATGGAGGCCTGGTTACACACTACGTACTGTAAGAGGCAACAATCTCATAAAATGAACAGGATAAAAGTAATGCCGCTAGGGACTTTCCCTACAGGCGCAGTGGTTAAGAATCCACCTGCCAGTGCAGGGGACAAAGGTTCGAGCTCTGGTCCAGGAAGATCTCACATGCCGCAGAACAACTAAGACTGTGCGCCACAACTACTGAGCCCATGAGTCACAACTACTGAAGCCTGCGCACCTACAGCCCATGTGCTCCACAAGAGAAGCCACCACAATGAGAAGCCTGCGCACCACAACGAAGAGTAGCCCCCAGCTCGCTGCAACTAGAGAAAGTCCGCACGTAAATAAATAAAGCAGCTAGTAACATTAACAAAGTCATAATGCATCAGGGAGACACAAACCACAAACAATTTGGAAACAAAGAACAAATTAAAGCAATGATTAGCATAACTAGTTGTAATCCAGTTCCAATAAAATATCAAGTCAGGAGAGCCAGCTGGAGAGGCCAAATTCTGGCAGGATCAGGTACAGAGAAAAAGATAAATGCTTAATCTTTGTTCACAAAGAAATACTTTATAAGAAGAAACGCTTTCTGGAAAATAAAGATTAGAGCTAGTATATTTCCCAAAGTCATAAAGTTATAAACCATATTCATCAGTTCATTTATTCCTATGTAATTAACTCCCATTAATGTGGATAAAATTATCAGGTTTCCTATTAGTTTTGTCATTTGTTACCCAGCCCAGTGGTATTATCTAAAGGCTATAAGAAACTTTTATTTGTTAAAGTTTCCTTTTTACGACACTTCCTGAAGATGTGGCAGTTTTTTGCAAAGCATGACCTAAGCTGCCTATGAATGATGAAGGTCTTAAAGAGGCAAGGTTAAAAATTTTTACAATTTTTCTTGGCAAAGAAGTTTATCCAAATTGCTGTAACTTACAACATTTTAAAATAAAGATTAAAATTGTAACATTATACCAGGACATATATTAATTTCAGGAACTTTACATAATTTCTAGAAGGTCTATATTAGTGACATTTACCATACAGTATAACCTATGAATATTTATTACTCATTTGACAATTCTTCCCATGTAATTTAACATACTGAACAAACCTATCTGTCTTTGGGATGTTACAGGAGCCCTTTGAAACATACTAAAGTTAGCCAGAGGCCGAAAGAACTTCATTAGAATTTGATTTAGGAAGTTTTGTCAAATCACAAAAACAAACAAATATATATATATATATATATATATATATATATATATATATATATATCTCAAAGGGTCTAGAACACTCAGTCAGATAGGATCATAGGTCACTGAGAAACAATAGTTACTTAACCAAAGTAACAGTAAAACATTTCAAAGACAAATACAGAACTGATCACTTCAAAGGTAAAGAAACTTAAAACCTGTTATCAAAGGCAGTTCAACATTTTAAGAAAACTTGTCCTCTTAACAGAGAGAAAAGCCAAATTCAAGTTTTGCACCAGCTTACTTTTAAAAATTCATTTACTCAATTAGGTTAATCTCAGCCTGACCATGCATAAAACTTCTTTTACTCAAAACATATATCCTCGGGCTTCCCTGGTGGCGCAGTGGTTGAGAGCCTGCCTGCCAATGCAGGTGACACGGGTTCGTGCCCCGGTCTGGGAAGATCCCACATGCCATGGAGCGGCTGGACCCGTGGGCCATGGCCGCTGAGCCTGCGTGTCCGGAGCCTGTGCTCCACAACGGGAGAGGCCACAACAGAGAGAGGCCCACGTACCGCAAAAAAAAAAAAAAAAAAAACCATATATCTCTCTTACATACTCTATGCTGAAATGTTTTATTATTTTCAGTAGCTTTATATATATATATATTTTTTTTTTTTGCGGTATGTGGGCCTCTCACTGTTGTGGCCTCTCCCGCTGCAGAGCACAGGCTCCGAACACGCAGGCCCAGCGGCCATGGATCACGGGCCCAGCCGCTCCGCGGCACGTGGGATCTTCCAAGACCGGGGCACGAACCCGTTTCCCCTGCATCGGCAGGCGGACTCTCAACCACTGCGCCACCAGGGAAGCCCTAAATATATATTTAAATTAGAATCCCCGACTCTTAAAATTCTTACTTTCCAGGGAAGACCAAGAGGCAAGTAATAGTTACCGAAATCCGGAGAGACTTTTAGATCATTTTCAGAACATAATTATTCCTATAGAGTTTACCTAAAGGCTCTTATCTCGTTTACATTTACTTTAGTTAAATCACATCAAGAGATTTTTCTTGCTGACAAATTTGCAACAGATATAACAAGATTTCAGTGAAGTTCTATTAAACCTAAGTGCACTGAAACTATTACACTTGATGCCTCTAAAGACATGTCTATATTAATTGCATCAACAAACTTAAACATCAATACCAGGTATTAATTTAATACTAAATATTTCCTAGTTCACATGAACCTGAAACTCATTTAGCTTGATTTCTCTTGTATTTAGAATTGTTTGGTTTGTAAGAGCTTACTTTTCTTTAAGCCATTTTAACAAAGGTCATCCACAAATCAACGTCAACAATGTAATCCAAAGACAAAGACACATTCAAACATGCAAACAAACAGAGAGTACTCATAGTTCTCATTTCAGAATTTCAGCCCTGAGTCAGGTAATGCAACGTAAAACCCATCAATTTACAAAAGAGGTTGCTTTAAAGTTGGGTTTCTGGTAGATGGAACAAATCAAGCTTACTTGTTAAATCTTTTTATTTACAGAAAAGACACTTAAGGTTTCTATTTACCCTTCACAAGTCAATTTCTAAATTACTAAATTACTTTACCTTCTTTTCAAAATTTGCATTTTAAAAAGATGGCAGAGATGAGGGTTCCTGAGAAGACCAGATAGGACATTTCCATCTCAAAGACACAGCTTCTAGGATGATTTTGTTTCCTTCTCTGGGGTTTCCATGAGTGGCATGTGTAGGCTTAAAGCGTGCTCCGGTGGGACCCTGATGTCAAGCTGTTCTGGCAAAAAGTGACTTGAGCATTTAATTTACAAAGGAGATCTCTTCTCAGAAAGGGGGACTGGACACTCTGGCATATACAAGAAGTTGTGCTTCAGGGTGAGGTCCCCTAGCTGGCATTCTAGAGGTTGTAAGAATGAACGGTTTTGTACTTCTCCAGAAACCCCCATCACTGGGATAGAGTGAGATGTTTTCTGTGCCACCTTGGTGTTTATCACAGAACATGTGGCACCCTTATCTATTAGAAAGTCAGTCAACCTGCTCCCCACTGTCAAAGTTACCCGGGGCTCCTGTGGGGAAATTAGAATTGGACGCCTCAAGTCTAAGGGAGTCCCCTGGCCTCCTAACAGGATATCAGTGCAAGGGAAATTGTCCTGCTACGGAGGTGGATCCCGGTCCAAACTGGGTGCCCTGTCGGGTCTTAGATGGTGATACTAAACGAGGTCCCTGTGCCTTGGGGGTTATCATAGAAACTTCTATTTGATCCCCATGGGTAGGGGAAACAGGGGGCGGTGAAAGGAGTGAATATGTTGGCAGCATGAGGGAGCAGCCGGAAGAACTGCCAGTGCAGGCTTCTTGGCCAGTGGGGGAGCTGGATAGGCCAGAGGGGGGTTTAGGTTTTGGAGTAACATGTTCCCACTCTCGTTTTCTCCCTCTTTCCCCTGTAGAACAGGTTACCCCTTGGATTTCCTTTCAGATTACTACACCATAAGGTGGCAGCCCTCTGAGTCCTTTTCCTCCTGATGCAATAGCTTCTACAACATATGAAATCTCATCTCTTCGCTGCTCTTTTGCAAAATACTTCTAACTGTGAGATCGGACAATAATTGAGTAAGCCACTCAGGGGCCATCGCTCTTCTGAGCCTAACATATATTGGGGTCCACACCCTAGTATAATAGTATATCAGGTCTGTCTTAGTCATAGGCTCATGGTTATGTTTTGCCCATTTATCTATTATACACCCCAAAGGGCTCCCCTTCAGGAAAAATGGAGTATTTCTTATTTTTATAAGTTTGATAACACCAAAACACAAAAGACGCAGACAAATTACAATACAAAAAGCACAAACAAATTCCAACATTGATGCACACAAAACCAAAACCAACGCACCAGTTCCAAGGCAGGTAGAGTCCAAGAACAATTCCCCTCTCCAACAGCGTACCCCAAGCAAACAAACTGCCTTGTCCCATAAAGGAAATGCACAAATTGAGGGGGGAACATGTTCCCTGTGTGCACACCGGAGCGACCTACCCTCCAAATGCGAGTCCATCGACTTGCAGAAGTTTGCCGATTCCTTGCTCCAACTGCCAAGGGCTGGGGTAGCCAGTGCTGCTTCCGAGAATTTTGAAGGGAAGATCCTCAGGACACATAGTCCCGGCAGCTGTTAGGGCCTTGCCCCAGTCAATATCACCTGACTGGGGCCAGCTAGCCACTAGCAGCGAGGCTCCTGGCTGGCTAAGCTAAATTTGTTACAGGCCAATAAATCAGGAGACAAGGTGTTGAGACAAGGAATACGACTTTATTCGAAAAGCCAGCAGACCAAGAAGATGGTAAACTAGGGTCCCTGAAACACCATCTTACCCGGGTCTGTTTGCTGGTTTCTTTTACAGAACAGAGATGGGGAGGAAGTGAGGAAGTAAAGTAAAAGCCCATTGGTTTTGCCTGGCTTGGCCAGCATCGGGAGGGGATGTGTTAACTTCTTCTTTTCTGCAACCATTCACAGGTGGGCAGGGTCAGAGTGTCTCCCTGTGAGCTGAACAAAGGCACTTTAATATTCAGGCAGAGGGGCAGGGTTCCCCCTAAGGCAGGCCATTAGTACGATTACATTAACAAAAGCAACGGAAAAGCAAGGTTAAAGTCAATGAAACAGATGCAAAGTGAATTCTGATTTTGCTCTTCCCTGTTACACCTGCTCTTTGTTGCAAAACATCTGGCTCCCCACTCACCTCCTCAGAGCAGTTCTCTCAGGGCTACTTGAGATGCTGCCTCCCAGGCCTGAAGTCCTAAAAATTCCCACCGAATAAAACATAACTCTCAAATTGTAGGTTGTGAATATTTTTTAACCCAACAGAACTAAAGCTTAAATTCTGTCAACATTTGCCCGACTCTCTTTTGTCAAGCCCCTTCATGAATACTCATGTACCTTTAACTTAAAATTTCCCCAATTCTGCAGTCACTGCTTTGGAAAGATCCCAGGTATTCTCCTTACTTGCTGCAGGTAATAAACCCTTCCATCAGTCTTTGGCTTTGTTGCACCTTTTGGCTTGACATCCACCCAGAGGCAAACCCAGTTTTCAGGTAACACTTTCATTTCAAAATAAAGACTATAACCAAGATAAAGAGAGTAATTTAATAATGATAAAAAGGTCTGATACCAGGAGGACATAACAGTCCTGAACTTCCATGCAACTAAAAATGGTGCCCAAAATACATGGAGCAAAAGGCAACAGAAATATGAGGTGAATCAGAAAAGCCAACAATTATAGCCAGACAATGTAACATCTTTCTGTCTAAATGACGGACTGAAAAAGACCCCCCTACAAAAAAAGGAATTGTAAGACCTGAAAATACTGTCAATCAACTTGACCTAATTCATATCCATAGACCACTCCACCCGGCAACAGTAATACACATTCCTCTCCAGTGCAGGCAAAACATGGACCAAAAAAGATCATAAAATATATTTCAATACATGTAAAAGAATTCAATTCATACAAAGAACATTCTCTAACAGCAAAGGAATTACATTAAAAATGAGTAATGATGAAACAAAATTAAAGCAAGACAAGAAAAATTTAACATAAAATCTTCTCTGCCACTAGAGCCAATACCCCTTCCCCTTTAATGTGCTTGTGCATCTATACTATATGTTAACTAGATCCCCTTAGAGGCACAGGGATACCTGCTCACCAAAAGAAAAAAGGAATTTTCTCCTGGCATTAGCCAAGTAATTTCTTGGGTAATACACTGTTCTCAATCCTGCAAAGGGTTACAATAACCCACTACTTGCATTGTTGGACTATGTAAACTGTCAAAATGTTACTCCGATGTATAACTTTTGTCACGAAAACTTAGATAACTGTGCCTTGACTTCTAACAGGTGAAATGATCCTAAGAGCTTTCTGAAAGACTGTCTCCCAAGTTATAACCCTCCAGTTGGCTTGAAGATTTTCCTTTTCTTTCTTAAACTACTAATTTTTTTGCTGACATTACATAAAGGTATCTGGAAACACCATAATATTTGGAGACTGAATGGTAAATAAACCTGGGTCAAAAAAGAAATCAAAAGGAAAATTAAACAGTATTTTTAATTGCATGAAAATGAAAACAGAGCATATTTAGGAATAAGCTTAACCAATCCACTGGAAAAGGAGTAATCCTTTCAACAAATGGTGCTGGGATAATTGAAAATCCATTTATTGGGGACTTCCCTGGAGGTCCAATGGTTAAGAATGAAACCGAGCAGGGCCCTGTGGTTCCTGGGTTCCTGGCGATAAGGAGGCCTTTTTGTCCTGCATTTCTTGTAGGCAAGACTCCACTCTCAAGACCTCCCATGAGTCCCAAAGGGGAGATTCAAACACTTGCTAATCAAGGGAGGAGCAGCCAAGAAACCACCTGAGGCAAGATTAAAGGGACCAAAAAGCTCATCAAAACTAGATCACCTGAGACCCTGCACACACCCTAAACTTCTCAGCAACTCCACCCTTGAGAAGCATTGTCATAGAATGCCTCAACAAATTCTCCTGGGTTTGAGACACATAGTTTTTCAAGGCAAGAGCCCGCTGTGTCCCCCTTTACCTGGCAAAATAATAAAGCTATCCTTTTCTACTTCATCCAAAACTCTCTCTCTGAGATTTGATTCGGCACCAGTGAACAAGGAGCTGAACTTTCGTTATCAAGACTCTGCCTGCCAATGCAGGGGGTGTGGGTTTGATCCCTGGTTGGGGAGCTAAGATCCCACATGCCTCAGGGCCAAAAAACCAAAGTAGTAGGATTTTCCTGGTGGTGCAGTGGTTAAGAATCTGTCTACCAATGCAACTCAGACACGGGTTCGAGTACTGGTCCAGGAAGATCTCACATGCCAAGGAGCAACTAAACCCGTGCACCACAACTACTGAGCCTGCGAGCCACAACTACTGAGCCCACACACCACAACTACTGAAGCCCGGGCACCCTAGAGCCCGTGCTCTGCAACAAGAGATGCCACTGCAATGAGAAGCACACACACAACGTCTTCCACCCACACTACAACCAGAGAAAGGCCGCACGTGGCAATGAAGCCCCAGTGCAGTCCAAAAAAAAAAACCCAAAACATAAAACAGAAACAACTCTGTAACAAATTCAATAAAGATTTTAATAATGGTCCACATCAAAAAAAATTTTTTAACTTAAAAAAAAGAAAATCCATGGCTTCCCTGGTGGTGCAGTGGTTAAGAGTCCGCCTGTCGATGCAGGGGACGCGGGTTCGTGCCCCGGTCCGGGAGGATCCCACATACCGTGGAGCGGCTGGGCCCGTGAGCCATGGCCGCTGAGCCTGCGCGTCTGGAGCCTGTGCTCCACAACAGGAGAGGCTACAACAGTGAGAGGCCGCATACCGAAAAAAAAAAAAAAGAAAAGAAAATCCATTTATTGAAAATGAGAATTTTGACATATTACGTGCATAAAATTACTAACAGATCACACATCTAGGTAAAATATAAAATAATAAGACATTCATGAAAAAACAAAGAAGACAACCTCTTTTACCTTAACTTAGGTAAAGAAATCCTTAATAAAGCAAGAAAAGCACAATCCACAGAATGAAAAAGACAAAGTGAACTTTATGAAAACTGCAAACTTCTGCTCTTCAAAACACACTAATATTAGGAGAACGAATACACAAAATGGGAGAGATGTTTTACAAATTACTTATCAGATAAAGAATCCAAACCAAAATATATGTATTTTTTTTAACTCCTAAATCTGAGTAAAAAAAAAAAGTAACTTTCAAAAACGAAAAGACTTGAACAAGCACTTCAAAGAACATATACAGAGAAGCAAGTAATAAGATGCTCAAGTTTTCCAAAGAATAAACTACTGACAGAACAAAATCAAAGAACCTGAAAAGAAGCTGAGGGAGAGAAGAAATACTGAAATGGTTTACTTTGTATAATTCCATTTATAGAAAGTTCTATAAACTGCAAAACTAATCTTTAGTGACAAAAAACAGATCAGTGGGGCTTCCCTGGTGGCGCAGTGGTTGAGAGTCCGCCTGCCGATGCAGGGGACACGGGTTCGTGCCCCGGTCTGGGAAGATCCCACATGCCGCAGAGCGGCTAGGCCCGTGAGCCATGGCTGCTGAGCCTGCGCATCCGGAGCCTGTGCTCTGCAAGGGGAGAGGCCACAACAGTGAGAGGCCCGCCTACCGCAAAAAAAAAAAAAAAAAAAAAACAGATCAGTGATTATATAATGACAAATGGGGCAGCAGTGGTAAAAAGAGAATGATTACAAAAGGACACAAGAAAATTGAAAGGTTGATGGCTATATTCACTATGTTGCTTTCAGTGGTGGCTTAATATTTATACACATACCAAGTCTTAACAAATTGCACATTTTAAATATGTATCATTTGGTTTATATTATCAAACATAATCTAATGGGGAGGGAAAGGAGTAAATCTGCAAAGGACACTCAAATGTAATCAGAAATGAAGTCAATGCAAGTAGTATATTTTAAAAACCAAAAGAAAGTGTGTTTCAAGAAATCTCTTAAAATTGTCCCCTTCGTTTCTAAACCACTGCCTGAGTTCAAATTTAAAATGTCTTTTCCAGGGCTCCCCTGGTGGCGCAGTGGTTGAGAGTCAGCCTGCCGATGCAGGGGACACAGGGTCATGCCCCGGTCTGGGAGGATCCCACATGCCGCGGAGCGGCTGGGCCCCTGAGCCATGGCCACTGAGCCTGCGCTCCGCAACAGGAGAGGCCACAGCAGTGAGAGGCCCGCGTACCGCTAAATAAATCAATCAATAAATAAATCTTTAAATAAATAAATAAATAAATAAAATGTCTTTTCCAAAATAATATATTTTTTTAAAGTTATGTATTTTATTTATTTTGGCTGCATTGGGTCTTTGTTGCTGTGTGCGGTTTTTCTCTAGTTGCGTCAAGCAGGGGCTACTCTTCCTTGCGTTGCATGGGCTTCTCATTGAGGTGGTTTCTCTTGTTCTGGAGCACAGGCTCTAGGCACACAGGTTTCAGCAGTTGTGGCACACGGGCTCAGCAGTTGTGGCTCGCAGGCTCTAGAGCGCAGGCTCAATAGTTGTGGCGCATGGGCTTAGTTGCTCCACAGCATGTGGGATCCTCCCAGACCGGGCTCAAACCCGTGTCTCCCAAACTGGGAGGCAGATTCTCAAGCACTGTGCCACCAGGAAGCACCCAATATAACATTTAACTTGTAATAAACTGCCACTGTGTCAGGCCCAATGCCAAGAACTAGGCATAAATTTTCTTCCCTATCACAAAATGCAGTATCCTAAAAAAAGTACTTCCAGTAAGGGCACCATTTAACAGGATAATTAATACCCTCTTAAAAAAAAAAAAAAAAAAAAAGGAAGAAGAGGAAAAAATTTTAAATACAATCTTGAAAGTTACAAAAACATTAATTTCAGGACACTGGAAAGAGATTAAAGAAAAACAACTCAGAACCTTTTATTCTGGAGAAGCTGCTAAAGCTTCAACTATAGAATGTATAATTACCAGATATGAAGTCAGCAGCTTTGCTACATAAAAGGTCAAATGTGAATGGGAAGTTAGTGAAAACCCATAGTCATACAAGGTAAAAGTAACAAATATGACAGTGAGTGACAAAAACTCATGGCTTTTCTAGCTTTAGTTTGCCGCCTCAGTGTGGGTTGAGCAGCACATAAGCACATCATGGCTGGTAAGAAAGTACACATGTAAGGAAAGATCCAAGACAGCCTCAAGTGAAAGTCAAGGGAGATTTAAAAACTGCAACTTTTGGGGACTTCACTGGTGGCGCAGTGGTTAAAAATCTGCCGGCCAATGCAGGGGTCACAGGTTCGATCCCTGATCTGGGAAGATCCCCCATGCCATGGAGTAATTAAGCCTGTGCACCACAACTACTAAGCCTGCACTCTAGAGCCCACAAGCCACCACTACTGAGCCCACGTGCCCCAACTACTGAAGCCTGTGCTCTAGAGCCCACAAGCCACAACTACTGAGCCCACGTGCCCCAACTACTGAAGCCTGTGCACCTACAGCCCATGCTCTGCAACAAGAAGCCACCGCAATGAGAAGCACTCACACCGCAACCAAGAGTAGCCCCCGCTCACCACAATGAGAGAAAACCCACTTGCAGCAACAAAGACCCAACGCAACCAAAAGGAAAATAAATTTTTAAAAATGTGTTCTGCAAGCCACACATAATTATCCTGCACAGAACAGAAGGTTCATGGGTTTGAGGTGTCTTAAAATTTCTGCCCCAACTATGGACTAGGAAGACAGTAAGACAACTTCTACGGAGCTAAAACAGAAAAACAAAATTTTTTAATATCGTGCAGACATTCACAGAGCAGACAGTTCCACATTGTAAATCCAGCCATCCCCCCAAAGAAAGTTACTATAATACTTATCTAAAATGTCCTATTTTTACTCAAAAATTACTAAACACATTAAAAAAAGAGGAAAGTATTACCTGTATTAATCAAAAGGAAAAAAAAAAGGTCAACAGAAACTGGCCCCAAATGAATCTATATATTGTATTCACAAAAACTTCAAAAGAGCTATTACAAACATATTCATAAATTAAAGAAAATTGTGTTCAAAAAAATAAAATGTGCTCAAATTAATAAACACATCCAGAAACTAAACACAAAAGCCATAAGAGAGCGGACAGAAGTTAGAGCTAAAAATATTATTTTTATAGTTACACTGAAAAGCTAAAGTTGATACTCTCAACAGAAAGTATGAAATAAGCAAAAGAGCCATTAAAATATATTTCATACATCAATATAACTGTCCAATCCAAAACAATTACAATTAACTTTAAAAAAAGAGCTTCTGACCCATGTGGAGATAATGTCAAGCATTACAACCTAGCTGTAATGAGAATTCCAGGGGACAGGAAAAGGTATAAAAAAATATTTCAAGTAATTACCACAGAAACTTCCCAACTTTTATTTCTTTTTTTAAAGATTTATTTATTGTTTATTATTTTTTTTATTTTGGCTGTATCAGGTCTTAGTTGCAGCACACAGGTTATTTCGTGTGGCGCACAGGCTCTTCGCTGTGGTGCACGGGCTTCTCTCTAGATGGAGCATGCGGGTTTTCTCTTCCCTAGTTATGGCGCACAGGCTCCAGGCCGTGTGCTCTGTAACTGTGGTGCACGGATTCCAAAGCATGTCGGCTCTGCAGTTTGCGGCGTGGGGGCTCTAGTTGAGGCGCACAAGCTCAGTAGTTGTGGCACTCAGGTGTGGGATCTTACCCCCTGACCAGGGATCAAACCCTCGTCCCCTGCATTGGAAGATGGATTCTTTACCACTGGACCACCAAGGAACCCTGCAACTTTGATTTTTGAAAAATTAAGTACAGATCCAAGAAGCTAAAGAAAGTCCAGAGAATAAAACTAAACAGAACTAGACGTAGGTATATCCACAGGCAAACTGTTAACAGCCAAAAACAAATCAAACATCTTGAAACCAACAACAGAAAAACGACTTACTATGTTGAGAGGCAGAAAATGATCTCATTACTGTCTGGCTTTTCATCATTAAAACCAGAGATCAGAAGGCAGTGCAATGACATATTCCGTGTTTAGAACTGATACCTACCACACAAGTAATGTATCGTAAAGGCAGGAGGAACATCAACAAAATGTACTACAGTAGTCCCCCCTTACAGTTGGGGGATATGTTACAAGACCCCACTGGATGTCTGAAGCCTATATGCACAACTGACCCTTGAACAATGCAGGGGTTAGGGGCACCAACACCCAAGCAGTCAAAAATCCAAGTATGAGTTCACCATCAGTTGGCCCTTCCTATCACCAGTTCTGCATCCTCAGTTCTGTACTCAAGGATTCAACCAACTTCCATTCATGTACCACTATAGTATTATACATATTAACTGTGTAAAAAAGAATTAAGTGGACTCTGTAGTTCAAACCTATGTTTTTCAAAGGTTTACTGTACTACCGTTTTTCCCTAATACATACATAACTAACACTGCAATTTGGATATTTTCTGACTGTGTCTAATTTATAAACTGCTGGAATCACTACTTTTCTACTTTGGGGCCATTAATAAGTAAAATAAGAGTTACTTGAACATAATTACTAGGACAGTCAATCTGATAACTAAGAGGGCTACTAAGTGACTACGGGGTGGGTGGCATTTACAGCATGGATACATTGGACAAGGGATGATTCACATCCTAGACAGGAGGTAGCAAGAGAGGGAGAGATTTCATCGTGCTACTCAAAACAGCACACAATTTAACACTGATGAATTATTTCTGGAATTTCTCATTTATTTTTGGATTGCAGCTGACTGGGGGTAACTGAGACCAGAGAAGCAAAACCAGAAATAGGGGAGGGGTTACTGTATTCAAAACAGGCAAAAACTAAAAATAACCCAATGTTCATCAAAGGATAAATGAATAACCAGAATGTGGCATATCCACATAATGGAATATTAGCCACAAACAAGAATGAAGTACTGATACATGATACAACATGGATGAACCGTGCAAACCTTATGCTAAGTGAAAAAGACCGGACACAAAAGGCCACATATTGTTTGTTTCTTAAGGGGTGAGCAGAGAAGGGCCATGGGTAGCAACTGCTGGGATTTTTTGGTGTGTGATGATGAAACTGTCCAAAATCAGGTAACAGTACAGCCACACATTTTGAATGTACTAATATTAAGCACTAAACTGTACAGATTTAAAGTATTAAAGTGGTGAATTTTATACTATGTGAATTTACTTCAATAAATTTTAAAAAATACAACTAAAAAGAAAAAAACAAGGAGGGACTTCCCTGGTGGCACAGTGGATAAGACTCAGCATTCCCAGTGCAGGGGGGCCCGGGTTTGATCCCTGGTCAGGGAACTAGATCCCACATGTATGCCGCAACTAAGGGTTCACATGCCACAATTAAGGAGCCCATGTGCTACAACTAAGGAGCCACTGAGCCACAACTAAGGAGCTCGCCTGCCACAACTAAGACCCGGTGCAACCAACCAATTAATTAATTAATTAATTAATTAAAGGAATTAAAAATGAGAGAGACAGGAAGCAAATAAAGGAGTAGGTATCCTTAAGTTGAGACTAAATGTGAACGGTATGCACATTCCAAACAAATGTCAGAGATGCCAGACTGCACTTGGGAAAGAGCCAACTACAGGATGTCTATGAAAGATACACTTTGAATCCAAGCAAAAAGCTGGGAAATGGTAAACTATGAAAACAAAAAGCACACAAGAGGACTCCCCTGGTGGTCCAGCGCTTAAGACTATGCACTTCCACTGCAGGGGCGCAGGTTCGATCCCTGGTCCGGGAAGTTCCACATGCCACGCAGTGCAGCCAAAAAAAGGGAAAAAAGGTGTGGAAAACAACTGGTTCCTCAAGATTTAACTCAGAATTACCGTATGACTCAGCAAATCCACTTCTAGGTATATATAAAATCTGCACTCCTGGGTACCGACTAACACAGTCTTTAAGGTGTATTTTAAGTTATATACGGCCATGTTAAAAAAAGGGGTGACGGGGTGGGAACATAATGTAAAACAGCCCTGGAATATGGGTCCAAGATGACCATTATTAAATATTCCCAAGTATCCTTCCAAAAATCTGTCAGAGAACTTCTTAAACTGATCAATGAATACTCGTTAAAAAGTCTCAAGATAGGGGCTTCCCTGGTGGCGCAGTGGTTGAGAGTCCGCCTGCCGATGCAGAGGACGCGGGTTCTCTGCCCCGGTCCGGGAAGATCCCACATGCCGTGGAGCAGCTGGGCCCGTGAGCCATGGCCGCTGAGCCTGCGCGTCCGGAGCCTGTGCTCCGCAACGGGAGAGGCCACAACAGTGAGAGGCCCGCGTACCGCAAAAAAAAAAAAAAAAAAAAAAGTCTCAAGATAAAAAACTATAGCATAAGTAAATATTAATACAAAATGACCCCAGAGAGGAACAGAGCCTAGAACAGATTATCCTTTAAGCTTGTGAGAGCTAAAATCTTAATTTTAAACTATGCTTTTTAAAATAATATTAGAAACTGCTTCGATATGCTCTAAATCAAGAAAACAATTACCAAGAAACATTATCCTACTGAGAAAGAGCTATTCAAACTTTAATTTGTTAAACTAATCTTTAATGTGAACTTTTAAAGCACTTTATACTTTTCTTCTTCACTGACATTCTGGGGTCTTTGTCTTACAACACTTAAGGGGTAACAAGCTCAACATAATGAAAGGTAGAAGAATATGCCACCCCAAAAAAGCCTCTTTGGCATAGATAGGATTATTTTGAAGTGTTTACTCTTGAGAAGCCACAGACCCAAGAGTATCTCTGAAAATGGAGTAAAGTTGCCAGTTGTAAACATAAGAAACATTTACATTTATAAGGGAAAACAACACTCTAAGGATGTCTCCCTTTTGGTACCAGGAAGAGATAGAAGACTATAAATCACAAGAAACTATCATCAACAGACAGAACCCCAGATTTAAATCTACGTAACAACCTTAACCTCAGTTTCCATGCTTTTCCCTCTTAACTTGCCTCCCACCTTCAACATCTTTTTTGCCTTAATCTGTAAATGGTATTTAAGGTGGTGGCTTGGGTCATTTTGGAGTTTTTCAATTTTCCTGGGTATCTCTCATGTATACAGGAGGTACACATGTTATCAAACTCCTTTTTTCTCCTGTTAATTTACCTTTTATTACAAAGGGATTTCAGCCAACAACCTAGAAGAGTAGAGAGAAAATGATTTTTGCTCTTCTACAGTAGGCAGAAATATTTATTATCTCTACAGATTAAAAAAATCTTGCACTTATCACACTTTAGTTTTTATTGCTGACTTATTATCTCAATTTATAAGCCAATCATTTGAAGATTCAATGTAAGTTCACAGATGGCAATCATTAAATAACCTACATTAACAACAGTCTGTAGGGAAATCCCTTGTGGTCCAGTGGTAGGACTCAGCAGTGGTTAGGACTGCTGTGGCCAGATTTCAATCCCTGGTCAGGGAGCTAAGATGCTGCAAGCCACGTGGCATTGCCAAAACAAACAAACCCCACAGCCTATAAACATGTGCAGGTAGGCCTTAATTTGTCAACTTAATATTATAAGTTTTCTTAATGTAAATTAGCTCTCTGGACACCTCATTGCAAAAATATTAGTATCGTTTATTTAGCATGAGTTGCAAATAGCTCAAAGCATCACAAGATGCAATGCAAAAACAAACGTTAAAATAAAAAATCATGTAACCAATGTCAAAAACAGAAGTCTGCACTGATTCCATAATTGGCCAAGCACTAAAACTTCATTTTTGTTTAATGAGTGAAGCCTTACAAATTTTATGACCCAAGGCACAACAATTCCTATCAGACAGAACAGTTTTATTCATACCTTAATAAGAGTGTCAAATATTCTCCACTTTATTCAATATAAAAAGAGCTACTTCAGGACTTCCCTGGTGCCGCAGTGGTTAAGAATTAGCCTGCCAGTGCAGGGGTACGGGTTCCCTCCCTGCTCCAGGAAGATCTCACATGCCTTGGAGCAACTAAGCCTGTGCACCAAAACTACTGAGCCTGTACTCTAGAACCTGTGAGCCACAGCTCCTGAGACTGTGTCCTGCAACTACTGAAGCCCTAGTGCCCAGAGCCCGTGCTCTGCCACAAGAGAAGCCACCACAATAAGAAGTCCTTGCACCACAGCAAAGAGTAGCCCCAACTCGCTGCAACTATAGAAAGCCCGCACACAACAACAAAAACCCAAAAGCAGCCGAGATAAATAAATAAATAGGGCTATTTCACTTCTAAAAAGAAAAGCTGAAACTAAGGAAGTTTCCATTGGGACCTCCCTGGTGGCGCAGTGGTTAAGAATCCACCTGCCAAAGCAGTGGACGCGGGTTCAAGCCCCACTCCGGGAAGATCCCACATGTCACCGAGCAACTAAGCCCATGCGCCACAACTACTGAGCCTGCTCTCTAGAGCCTGCGAGCCACAACTACTGACCCCAAGTGCCACAACTACCAAAGCCCGCATGCCTAGAGCCTGTGCTCCGCAACAAGGGAAGCCACCGCTATGAGAAGTCCATCGCCGCAATTACAGAAAGCCTGCGCACAGCGACGAAAACCCAACACAGTCCAAAATAAATTCATTAATTAATTTTTTTAAAAAAAGAAAGTTTCCATTTATAACCTGTCAGTTCTGAATTATGCCCAAATATGAAAACACTTCCTATAATCTCTTCTGGTCTTTATGACTAGTGTTATAACAAAATTTTATACTAACATTCCTACATAACGCCTAGCCAAAACTTTGTCTAGTAATGTGCACTGAAACTATAATGGTTTAGAATACAACTTTCCTAACAAGAAAATAGTTTTTAATGCCTCAAATTAAAGACAATTTCTAAATAGCAAAACATGACATTTCTACTGTCTCTTTTTTTAACCCAAACAACTTTCTTAAAATGGAAATGAGTATAGGGAATTCCCTGGTGGTCCAGTGGTTAGGACTCGGCACTTTCACTGCTGTGGGCCGCCCCACTCCTGTCCCTCACTTGCTCAGTTCAATCCCTAGTCAGGGAACTAAGATTCCCAAAGATGGAAGACTCGGTCGAAAAAAAAAAGGGGGAAATTAATATATGCTTAAATGTCAGCAAACAGAAAATACACATAATGTAAGGGTACCTTAAATATCACCACTGAAATATTCCTGTATAAAAAGCCACTTCTGAAACCATTTGAATAAATTTTTCTCCATGCATTAAGATCAAATCTAGAAAAATGAATGCTTCAATTTTTTTTTATAAATTTATTTATTTTATTTATTTATTTTTGGCTGCATTGGGTCTCCTTTGCGGTGCGTGGGTTTCTCATTGTGGTGGCTTCTCTTGTTGCGGAGCACGGGCTCCAGGCCCACGGGCTTCACTAGTTGTGGCTCCCAGGATCTAGAGAGCAGGCTCAGTAGTTGTGGCACACGGGCTTAGTAGCTCCGCGGCACGTGGGATCTTCCCAGACCAGGGCTCAAACCCATGTCCCCTGCACTGGCAGGCGGATTCTTAACCACTGCACCACCAGGGAAGCCCTTCAATCAATTTTAAACCACTTCCATTACTCAAAAATTTTTAAATGCCAACTCTTCTAAACTATCCTTCAGGGCAAAAAGCACACACTGTTTTTGGTGGTGGTGTTTAAATATGTATGTATGTTTTATTTATTTGGCTGCGCCAGGTCTTAGTTGCAGCATGCAGGATCTTTGTGGTGGCATGCATGCGTGAGGGCTGTTAGTTGTAGCATGTGGGATGCGGGATCTAGTTCCCTGACCAGGGATGGAACACAGGCCCCCTGCATTGGGAGCATGGAGTCTTAACTCTACTGGACCACCAGGGAAGTCCCACACACATTGTTGAATAGTAAACAAACTACAACTTCCCTACTAATCCTTTTACTGGTTAACATAATTACTCCAAAAAAGCAAAATTTCAATAACACGATGTAAATCAGGGGTCCCCAACACCCAGGCCGCAGACCAGTACTAGTCCTGGGCCTGTTAGGAACCAGGCCGCAGAGCAGGAGGTGAGCTGCAGGCAAGTCTGAACCATCTTCCCACCCCCACCCCCATGGAAAAACTGTCTTCCACAAAACCAGTGCCTTGTGCCAAAAAGGCTGGGGACTGCTGCTGGAGATAAGACTAAAAACTGAGAAAGATACTTCTAAACAAACAACAGTAGCAATGGGTAACTCAGCAATAATCAGACTACATTCCCCCAGCATTCTTTTAAAGCAACACTATATTAGTAATACTCTGCCAACTAAATCATCTGCCTGTACAAAGATTGAGCCACTAGCCATGGCAGTTGCTGACCTTCAACATCCCGGAAAGGAGTTAAGGGTGGAGAACAGGCATGAGGCACTCTGTGCTCTGGAAAAAACTGGCAAAGCAGGGCTTCAGATAGTTAAGATATTTTCAGGAGAAAATTTTATAAACACAATTTCTTGAATCTCCCCACACTTAGAAAAGCACTTAAATCATTAAGATATTTGTGCCTCATGAGTAGCAGTAAACCTTCTACCAAGATACATACTGACCTCCCCTCTTACCTATACAAAGCAGTTCCTCAGGACTGAGAGGCTGTCTCCCAGGCTAGAGTCCTGAGTAAGGCCCCAAATAAAACTGAAGCTCACAGCTCTCAAGCTGTGCATTTTTTATTTCGGTGGACAATTCCATTTCAACTCTATCCAACATAAAATCAATCCAAAACATTTTCTAAACTGCAAGGAAAGTCACTGTTGATAATTTCTGTTAAAAGGCCTGGTTAATTAAAATAAACTCATTTAAAAATAAGTTGAAATATGGGTATTCCCTGACAGTCCAGTGGTTAGAACTTCATGCTTTGACTGCAGGGAGCCCGGGTTTACTAAGATCCTGCATGCCACATGTTGCAGCCAAAAAACAAAAGTTGAAATATACGTTACCATAAGATTAAATGTTAGCACTGGTTAAACTGCAACCTAGTTAAGGTCATGTGACAGTTCAAAAATTTTGAACTATGTAATGACTAGCTGTTTACAGCTTATTTTTAAAGTATTACTAAAAGCAATACATTACTAATTTATTTTTCAATCTAAAATCCTGAACATTGTATATTATGGCAATCCTTCAAAAATTCTTATATTTCAGAGTTTTAAGCGTCTATTATTAAACAATTCTAATGGCACGTAACAACATTTACACTTAAAAATTGTTTTTCAGAGACAGAGAAGTTAACCATTGGGAGAAAGCACCCTTGAAGACTAGGAAAGTTGAGAGAAAAGACCCTAATTTAAACACAGGCTTTGAGGAAATATGTCCAACTTGTCAAGCTGTGCACATTAAATACCAGCAGTTTTAGTTTATGCCAATTATAACTCAATAAAGCTAGAAAGGGAGGGAGAGATGGATCCATGAGGTTGCTCCCATAGCCCAGAATATTTCGCTGCACTTAAGTTACTTTTTTTTTTTTTTTTTGCGGTACGCGGGCCTCTCACTATTGTGGTCTCTCCCGTTGCGGAGCACAGGCTCCGGACGCGCAGGCTCAGCAGCCATGGCTCATGGGCCCAGCCGCTCCGTGGCATATGGGATCTTCCCGGACCGGGGCACGAACCTGTGTCCCTGCATCGGCAGGCGGACTCTCAACCACTGCGCCACCAGGGAAGCCCCTGCACTTAAGTTACTTTAATATTAAGGTTAATGAGTCTTCATTAGGAAGAGGTAGGAATTCACAAGTCACAAAACTAAATGTTAATCAAGTTAATTTATTTCCATTTCACTCAAAACATTTACAGTAGTTTAACAAAATTTAACATTACTCAAGCATTTTATGAAGCTACAAATCTTCCAGATACAATGAAAATTCAAGCCTTCTCACTATTAAAATGTTACTGTAATTTGAGAAAGACATGCTCACCTTCACAATTAATAATTGAAGACAGTTCCTTAAAATTTAAACCCAATACTGCACAGTATCTTAACAGTTCATACCAAATTCCTATCCAACATTTAGCACCACTAACTGAGAATTTATCTGAACTCATGCATATGGATATTTAAAGTTCTGAACACATAAAACATCACAATACTTTTTTTCTTCATTATCATAACCAAAGTCATAGATTTGCCCATTCTTTTCCAAATTACCGTCAGTATACTCAACTTGACCAACCCTAAGTTAAACGCTCAAGTCACACTGCAGTATAAAATAACATTCTGGGAGGGTGGGAGGGAGCGAGACACAAGAGGGAAGAGATATGGAGATATACGTATATGTATAACTGATTCACTTTGTTATAAAGCAGAAACTAACACACCATTGTAAAGCAATTATACTCCAATAAAGATGTTAAAAAAATGAAAATTAAACCACAATGGAATACCACAGCACTCTCACTAGAATGAGTTAAATAAAATGCCTGAAAAAAAATAAATAACATCCCCCTAAGGTCAGAATTTTTTCAGTCTATTGCAATAACTTTGAAAATAAAATACATACTCAATTTTTTTAAAGAATAACAATCAAGAACAACAATCACTGCTGCTTAAATCGTATCAGAGCTACTCAATATTTATTTTGCCAGTGATAATTTTAATGGAGCAACTATTACCTACATGATGAAAGTTTAATTCAAGTTTTATCAAATGGACTAGATTTAGTGAAATAATTATTACAGTTCAGTTCGTGGTCATTATTTGCCTTTAATACAAAAGCGCGATTACAGGTAACAGAAAGTTGATTACACATATTCAAACTAAAGATAAGAATCATGGCAGGAAAAACATCTTAAAATGAAAATTATGTAATATTTCCTTTTCAATTGCATTACAAACTATGAGAAATCCACAGCTATCGATTTCAGCTAGAAAAAAATATCTAATGGAAGCAACATTTGTTGCATAATTACCAAGTTTTATGGAACCAACTAACAGAAAATATTTTAACCAATTTTGCTCAGGAGACAGAAAATGCCAGAGACTGAAAACTCGAGGGCCTTTGTGCAATCATCTACTTAAGATTAACTAAATGGACTACAGCACATTCAATGTTTATGAATGCTGCTGTAAAGCTTGGTAACGATACAAGAACTCTACTTTTAAACAATAGTGCTTAGTTTTTATTGAGCACCATCGAGCTACACAAGCCGACGCAAAGGCCTACTCATTGCTACTCTTTCCTTGTTTTTATCTCCTCCCTCCCTCAAAGCTCGCCTCGTCATTTCTCCACCCACTATTTCCCGCCATCTTGGCCGACAGGGGCAGCCATTAACTAAATGACAATCTCAACAACTTTTCACACAAATAAACAGGGAAAGCTCCCTGGTCTCTGTCAGACACAAGAAACAAGCCTCCAGAAACAACATGATCATAAAATGGCATTCACAGCAATATTCTCTGCAGCTAGACCCAAACAAGTAAACAAATCACGTAACTTCAGATCAAACACGTATCAATCAGTATATTGGTCAAATACCCAATTTAAACTCTTGACCGCTCTAAAGTACTGCACATTACACATTCTGAGAACAAGGATGTAAGAAAGCTTAAAACGCTAAGCTAAAATTAGACGTCAAAGAAAAAACTGCAAAAGAAAAAAACACCGCAAGTGATATAACACTCTGAAAAATTTTAAACTGCACACATTCAGGATCTTGTGATGCTAAAATGCAGACATAATTTGAATTTTCTAATGAAAATGCCCCCAAACAACTGTTACGCCTGGTCACAAAGCGCGGTCCTCTCTGCTTCTCAGGCTACGACTCAGAATTTCGCAAGGCAGCAAGCGAAGTATTTTTTGCAAAAATAATTTTTCACTTGCGACCACAGCGAGGTCTGATCCGCCTCAGGAGCCGCGGGAGCCAAAGCCCACAGAGAGTGAAGGAAGAACACTGTAGGTCCGAGGTTGCCTTACCTTGACCAATAGGGTCTTAGTCCCGGCGCCATCTTCGTGAAGGCTCACGAACCCAAAGAGTCGACTATGGGAAGAAATACACGCGACTTGTTAACGCTCGGGTAAAGCCACTGATCTGTCCCTTCCCGACCCCAAGGCTCCGACAGCAGCGACCGCTGCCCGGGGGCCGCCACCGGAGGCAACCCGAGCTCGGGTCTCCCAGAACAGCGGCTCCAGCCCGTGCGGAGGTAACTGGGTGAATGACTGCGGTCCGTACCTGTCCAATCCACTGAGTGCCTCACTCTCTTCGGCTGTCAAGCTGAGGGACCCCTCCTTGGTCTCGCTGCTCGGTTTTACCGCCGCCATTTTCTTTCCCTCATCACCAAAAGCAGCGGCGGCGGTAGCTACCGACACTCCGCAAGATTTCATGTAAACGCAATAAATGTAAAACTCCCAACGCTGAAACCTGCCAACCCCCAGTCCAGAGCTCGAAAAGACGCCCTAACCTCGAGAGACTGGCAAACTAACTTTACCACCACCACCACCTTCTCCAGTACAGGTGGCGGCGACGAAAAATCCCAAGGTGACAGCAAAAGCAGGGGATGCGGAGCTAGGCTGCGGGAGTCACATCGCGCGGTTCGCAGTGACAGCAGAAAAAGCGGAACCTCGCTGTAATGGAAGAATTTCTTAGAATCACAAACTTCGCCAGCACCAGCACAAAGTTGTTGTAACCGTAGCACAGAGTGAGAAAGCCAAGTCGCCGTCGCGTCCGCACCCCCAAAGCCGGGCGCCGCCAATTGATGCGAACGGTTCTTTTCACATGACCTTTGTTGACTTACGTCAGTTGCGGCTCCACAGAACTTGCTAGATACCAGAGGCCGCCCCAACCAGGGAACGGAAGGGGAGGAAATTCCCGCTGGTAATTGGTTAGCTGACGCGTCAGTTGCGAAAAGGGTAGTCACCAGATTTAGCAAAACGTTCGGGTGTTTAAATTACGCTCTTGTTGAAAAGGGAGGGTCCGGGCCTTGCTACTCTGTAGCCCAGGTGACCAAGGAAGGCAGTGGTGGCGACTGATGAGATCAGGAAGTGCGTCCTCGAGGCGGACTTAAGTGCGCCTCGAGGACGGATAGATCTACTTTACCTGTCCCTTAGCACGAGGTATTACCTGGCGGTGGGACTCCTTAGGGGCTGGTTCACATTATTTGCAAATAGTGTATGGCACTGATCTCTGCTCCCAGAACCGGAGATTTTGTCATCTCTGGGAAATAACGACCCTGCCGCCCGGACTCTCCCTCCCCCGTTTCCTTTCAACCTTGTGGTAACAGAAGAGGTTAAGGACCTTAAGATTTCAGCCCACGTACGAGTCAGGAGGGAATGAATAGTCTTCCCTGCGGTCTCCTGGGGCCACCCAATGGCACTCCACACACTGTTGCTGTCTACTGCACTTATCCCAAAGTGGGGGGTTAATCCGAGCTGCTGTAAATAAATACTATAGTTATGAGAAAAACTAGGCCTCTAAAAATTACTCTTTTCCAAAGGAAAGTTGCATAATAATATTTCATGTAACAGATCTTTTACAGCTGTACCTCCACTCGTTAAGGGTAGAAAAATGCTAATTTTTAATAGGTATCTTAAGAAATACCTGATTTTATTTGTTGGGGATAAATAAATTTCCCTTGGTCTAAAATAGACGGCGCCACCAGGGTATTTCTGAAATTTGTGTCATTGACATAAATAAGCATCAATAAGAGAACTAAATACTGATTTGCAATTGAAAAGTGGTAAAGGGCTTCCCTGGTAGCACAGTGGTTAAGAATCCACCTGCTAATGCAGGGGACACTGGTTCCAGCCCTGGTCAGCAAAGATCCCACGTGCCGTGGAACAACTCCGCCCATGCGCCACAACTACTGAGCCTGAGCTCTAGAGCCCGTAAGCCACAACTACTGAAACCCATGCGCCTAGAGCCCATGCTCTGCAACAAGAGAAGCCACCACAATGAGAAGCCCACACACCGCAATGAAGAGTAGACCCCCACTCACTGCAACTAGAGAAAGCCCACGCACAGCAACAAAGACCCAAAACAGCCAAAAATAAATAAATAAAGTAAATAAATTTATTTTTTAAAAATTGATAAAGAGCGAAGAGTGAGCAGACTTTCAGTTTGAAATTTTTTGCTGTAAAAACAATTTGCCTTTTGTTCTAAGCTAGAATCTTTTGAGGTGCAGGTTTATGGACAATAATAAATGGTGTGATCACTTTATTTCCCCTTATTTTATAGCTAGAAAATTTGTCAATTGTGGGTTGCCCTGTGTTACTGGGGTTATAGGTTGGTCCCATTTTTTATGGTTCCTTTCCATTTTTACTCCAATTCCTTGAAGCATCGGTCAAGTATCCTATTATATTTCTCTTTTAAAAAAGGGGGTAGGGGAGAGAAGAGTAAAGAAGGGCAACCTTTAATATAAACAGTATTCCAGTAAGTAATACCAAATAGATGATTACTGCTTTTCTCAGCTTTTGGTATCCCTTTTTCTTCTCTGTCCGACAAGCACACTTTTCTCTAATTACATGTCTTCTAACATTCTCTGCCTTCTTTTCATTATTGTTAACCTTTGTCTACCTGCTTTTGTTTATGGAATGGAGACTGCTAGTAACCCTAGCCCTTGAAAAAGTTCATACATGAACTCATTGACAAAGTTCCAGGAGATGGCAGCGTAATCTCCAAAAATGCTTTTGAGCAGCAGACAGTGACTTCCTATGCTCAGCGTTAAGGTACTAAGCTTTACAGTTGAGAGCCAGCTGACATGCTTAGGCATCACTAACTGCTCCCTGACAGACCTGAATCTCTTCACCTCTTCAGGAGCAAAGTGTATATGGTATCATCTCTAAATAAATCATGCTGCGAAAGTGAGACACTGATAGGCCTTTCAAAACCATAGAAGCAAACATAGAAAATGAGCAAGTAGAAAACCATCTACAAATTTGGGGATTGTAGCCATCATTTCATTGGAGATGGAAGAAGTGCTCACGGAATTTTGTTAGCTGCCAGCAATAAAACAGGAAATGTTCAGGATAAATAGGTAATAAATTTTAAAATGCTTTCCAAAATTTTACTGTTTAATTCCATGATTTACTGAACATTTACCAAAAATAAATCTCCTATAGGCCACCCTGCTCCCATGTCACCCTTTCTTGGGAAGCTGTATAAGTAAATTCTGCAATACAGAGGATGATTGCTATGAAATTTACCCAGATTTTTGCAGAGCTTACCAAAGAGGCATTTGCGGCAGGCTAAAAGAACCAGGAAGGTTCTTGCAAAAGAGGAGGTGGATAGGCAGAAGCTGTGGGTGGGGGTATGTGTTGCAGGCAGAGGCAAAAACATACCTGTAAAAACACATAAGCCAGAGAATGTCAGGATTCTAGTAAATTCAAGAATTTACTCAAGAACTTGAGTATGGCTGTGGCCAAGAGAATGAAGAATCTTGAGTTTGTAAATAGGCAAGACCACGAAGAGTCTAGAATGGAACACTAAAGAATTATACCAGAGTTTATAGTGAGCTACTAATGGCTCTCAACCATTCTTTTAGTATTAAAAGGCAACTTGCACTGGAAAAATATAATGCTGTGGTTATTGTTTCTCCTTTTTTAAACAGAGGTTTCTTTTTTTTTTTTTTTTTTTTTGCGATATGCAGGCCTCTCGCTGTTGTGGCCTCTCCCATTGCGGAGCACAGGCTCCGGACGCGCAGGCTCAGCGGCCACGGCTCACGGGCCCAGCCGCTCTGCGGCATGTGGGATCTTCCTGGACCGGGGCATGAACCCGTGTCCCCTGCATCGGCAGGCAGACTCTCAACCACTGCGCCACCAGGGAAGCCCCTAAACAGAGGTTTCTTTTCACTGAGCTCAGAGATGGCTCAGAGCTGGTACCATGCTCAGTAAGTATTGGCAAGTTGGCTGACAGATATTGCTAGATACCAAAACACTTTTAAGGTGCCCTTAGTTCTTGGGCTCTGAGCTTCCAGAGTCAATGAGAGCTTTTAGCTCTCTCCAACCCAAAATCAAGTCTAAACTTTTATGATTAAAAAAAAATTGGGGGTTTCCCTGGTGGCACAAAGGATAAGAACCTACCTGCCAGTGCAGGGGACACAGGTTCGAGCCCTGGTCCGGGAAGATTCCACATGCCAAGGAGCAACTAAGCCCGTTCGCCACAACTACTGAGCCTGCGCTGTAGAGCCCACGAGCCACAACTACTGAGCCCACATGCCGCATCTATTGAAGCCTGCACACCTAGAGCCCATGCTCCGCAACAAGAGAAGCCACCACAATGAGAAGCCTGTGCACCACAACAAAGAGTAGTTCCCACTCCCTGCAACTAGAGAAAGCCACATGCAGCAATGAAGATCCAACACAGCCAAAAATAATAAATAAATAAATTTAGTTTAAAAAAAATCATCCAGTCTCATGATTAACCATGTTCTTTGGAGCTCCAGGCTCCTCAGCCCTCAGAGATGGTGGAAGTGGAGAAAAGGGTGTTGTTTAAAGAGAGATTAGTACAGAGCAATTATTTGTTTTATAAAAGGGGTAAAGGGAACACTCTACATAAGGTCTAATTTAAGAACAGTGTTCTTCTGCTTGAGAAGAGTTTTATTTATTTTATTTATTTATTTTAATTTTTATTTGTTTTCGGCTGCGTTGGGTCTTTGTTGCTGCGTGCGGGCTTTCTCTAGTTGCAGTGAGGGGGCTACTCTTCGTTGCAGTGAGTGGGCTTTTCATTGCAGCGGCTTCTCTTGTCGCGGAGCATGGGCTCTAGCCGCGTGGGCTTCAATAGTTGTGGCAGACAGGCTCAGTGGTTGTGGTGCACGGACTTAGTTGGGATCCGCAGCATGTGGGATCTTCCCGGACCAGGGCTTGAACCCATGTCCCCTGCATTGGCAGGCAGATTCTTAACCACTGCGCCATCAGGGAAGCCCGAGAAGAGTTTTTAAATCGCATTCATTGTACATACAAAAACACAGATCCTGGGCTTCCCTGGTGGCGCAGTGGTTGAGAGTCCGCCTGCCTATGCAGGGGACACGGGTTCGTGCCCCGGTCTGGGAAGATCCCACATGCCGCAGAGCGGCTAAGCCCGTGAGCCATGGCCTCTGAGCCTGTGCATCCAGAGCCTATGCTCCACAACGGGAGAGGCCACAACAGTGAGAGGCCCACATATCGCAAAGAAAAAAAAACCAAAAAACCAGATCCAGCTAGGTCAGGTGACTAGCCCAAGGCCACCTGGACAAATAACGGAAAGATCACTTGGACTAGATCACCTAACTGTGGAAATTTTCAAAATAAGAGATCATAAATTAAGCTTTAATTTTGTTAACACACGAAATAGTGCCAGTAGTATTTCTCATACACACACTCTCTGATAGTCCTCTGACAGGAGGACTAACAGAAGAGATTTTCATTGTATGTAACAAGGTACACTGAGTATCCTGAAAGACATTCTGCCTCAGAAAAATAGAAACTCAGTTCTTTAAATATTAGGTTTTTCTCAAAATAATGTAAGGGCAATTCTCAGTGAACAAGAAAAAAACATACTGACATCATCTTTGTTACTGCCTTGCAGACTCTGCAACAAAGAGCAAGGGAGAGTAGGGGCAGCTGTCCCAAAATCTAAGGAGTGTTATTTTAATAACAAGACAAGAAGAAACAAAGATCCTTAAAAAAAAGGGGGGGAGGGCTTTAAAAGTCAGTTAGTTAGTTAGTTATACGTATATTTAATAGAAGAAAATGACTGGAAGAAGGAAAGACAAGAGACCACATTGGTGATGAGGAAACTTATTATATAACATTTCTTTGGGGTGGGAAAATGAGTCTTGCATGAGAAGAGTTGTAACCTATGTTTGTCCTTACAAAGTCAATAAAAATTAGTCCTGGCCTTCTTACTGGAATGTCTTCAAAAATCAAAGGTAAATTGCTCTGATACATACAGAAAATGAGTTTATGCAAAAGTATATAAAACACAAGGAAACAATCCCATTACAGTAAGCAAACAGTAAAATTAAATCCAATAACCTAGAATTTAAAGTTGTAAATAAAAAAATGTTGCCTGCCATATTAGTAAACAAAGGATGTTGCTGCCATTTAGCCACTGCAGCTGCCCCCAGCAGTTTACTGCGATGGGAATCATGATGGGAAAGAACAGGATACTGGCTCTATATAGTTAAGGTGCGTATCAAAGGAATGATTTCAGTGAGCCTAGACCCTTGCATCTTCTCGTACATAAAAAAGTGCTAACTTTGTTAACTTGAGATATTGCTTTTCTTTAATTAACACTAATCTTTTGATGTTCTCACTACTTGGTATCCTGGCTCTTCCCTTACCTCTTCAGAGCAGTCTCTTCAGAGGCTGCCTCCTGGGCTTGAGTCCTCAGAAAGTCTGCCCAATAAAACATAATTCTCAACTCTTAGGTTGTACATTTTTTTTCAGTCAGCAAAGAGATAGAACTTTCTGGTAAAAAAGAAACAACAGCCCCAAAATGGAATCCCTTGTGCTAAAACCTAGCCTTAAACCAAGACTTAATTGAGCTTCAGACTCTCAGGAATGTGACCTTTCATCATTCAGTCTGGAATTGCCTGGCCAGCACTAGTAAGATAATCAAACCGATAGACCCCCACCTTCACCCACAGGAAGACAACCTTGCCTGAAATAATTCTTTCTTTTGTTTGTGACTTTCTTGTCCCACCCCCTTCTGTCTTAAACAGCTTTCCTTTGTATTTGCTAAGTGGGATGCTGCTCAGTTAATGAATCCTTGAGTAAAGCCACTAAGATCTTCAAGTTTTCTCAGTGAAATTTTCTCAGTTAAATTTGGTATAACATTTCCAAAGTGCTATCTGGATTCTAAAACATGTATGTTTAAAATAAAGAAATATTTAAAATAAAGAAATTTTAAACATCGAAAAGACTTTAGATTGGATATGATTTCTTTTTTTAAAGAGAGTAAGATATTTTTAAAATGAGAATTTCACAAAAAGGAAATTATAGTCACAAAATTTAAGAAAGAAATGTACAAGTTATAAACAAGATTCTAGTTAATAAAGTATTAGTTAACTAAAAAGTAAATTTAGGGGTTCCATAGGCAGAAAAATAACCTAGATACAGAAATGAGCCTGAATGGATCACTGACCTAAAGTTAAAAGTGCAAAAGTATAAAAATTCTGGAAGGAATCATAGATGAAATTCTATGTGATCCTGGGTTTCATGATGAATTTTTAGATACAACACCAAAAAGTATAATACATGAAATTAAAAAACTGATAAATTGATAAAAGTCCACACAAAAAACCTGCAAGTAAATGTTTATAATAGCCTTATTCATAAGCACTGAAAACTGGAATCAACTAAGATGCACTTTAATAAGTGAATGAATGAACCAGAAAGCTATAGTACATGTATACAATGGAATATTATTCAGCACTTAAAAAGGAATGAGTGGGCTTCCCTGGTGGCAGAGTGGTTAAGAATCCGCCTGCCAATGCATGGGACACGGGTTCGAGCCCTGGTCTGGGAAGATCCCACATGCTGCAGAGCAACTAAGCCCATGCACCACAACTACTGAGTCTGCGCTCTAGAGCCCACGAGCCACAACTACTGAGCCCACATGCCACAACTACTGAAGCCCGAACGCCTAGAGCCCGTGTTCCGCAACAAGAGAAGCCACTGCAATTAGAAGCCCATGCACTGCAACGAAGGATAGCCCCTACTCCCCGCAACTAGAGAAAGGCTGCACAGCAACGAAGACCCAACGCAACCAAAGGTTAATTAACTAATTAATTAATTAATTAAATTATATATATATATATATTTTGCGGTATGCGGGCCTCTCACTGTTGTGGCCTCTCCCGTTGTGGAGCACAGGCTCCGGATGCGCAGGCTCAGCGGCCATGGCTCACGGGCCCAGCCGCTCCGCGGCATGTGGGATCCTCCCGGACCGGGGCACGAACCCGTGTCCCCTGCATCGGCAGGCGGACTCTCAACCACTGCGCCACCAGGGAGGCCCTAAAAATATTTTTTAAAGGAATAAGTTATCAAGCAATGCGTACATAGATGAGTCTTAAATTTCTATGGTAAAAGAATTCAGTATGGAAGGGCAACTTACTATATGATTGCACTTATATGACATTCTGGAAAAGACAAAACTACAGAGACAGTGTTCCCCAGGGGTTTGGAATGGGGAGAAGGTTGAACAGAGAAAACAGTGGGGTTATTTTTGGAGATGAAACTATTCTGTATAATTCTGTAATGGTAGTTAATGACACTACGCATTTGTCAAAACTTATAGTATTTTGCAGCACAAAAGGAGAATCTTTATGTTTGTATATACACACACACAAATATTTAGGTGTCAGAAGAGGTTTGTGTGTAATGCAAAGTGCCAGGAAAGACTCTAACTGTATTGCAAAAGTGTGAAACAACCACACTGAAGAGAGAAGAGGGAATTGCTTACCTAAGTAACTTTGGAAATGAGGTGGGGTCTGTAAAAGTAAAGGCAAAAGGAACTGTACAGAAACAACAATGTACTGTAGTTGATAAAGTTGCTTCCCATGGGAGTACAGGTTAACAATTTTGAAACCACTATATGGGTATACTGAAATTAAACAATTAAGCAAATAGATGGTGAAATAGTAGGCACCAGGGTCTCACTACTGGAGTGAGAGTTTACAGATAAGCAAAATGAGGAGGCTTGAATGATCTCTATGATAATTGATTAGAGCTGGACACATAATTATGAACTTTTAGCTTAATTCAAGGTATCTTAATAGGGATATAAAGTAATT
This sequence comes from Mesoplodon bidens, assembly GCF_964165515.1. Taxonomy (NCBI): domain Eukaryota; kingdom Metazoa; phylum Chordata; class Mammalia; order Artiodactyla; family Ziphiidae; genus Mesoplodon; species Mesoplodon bidens. The sequence continues at coordinate 135,597,548 of NC_138163.1, forward strand.
GTAGATACACGTATATGCCCAACATAATTTTCACATATATATTTCCTTGCTCTCTAAGGATAGGGCGACTAGAAACTGTGACTAGTAGCAATAGCACCCCCAGTACCTGGATCTTGGTTTCTAATATTATTCTCTAGTAAAAGGATATTTGGCTCCTTGGAAAATTGGGTGATTAAAGACTGGGGCAGGAAATATATGAGACAATGAGATGAGTCTTGAATATCTAGCATTAGCAAAAAGTAAAGAAATGCTAAAATCAAAGATGAAAATATGTCAAAAAGTCACAGGAGCCAGCAGAAAAAGTTGCCAATACTCCAAGCATGAACAATTTAAGCAATAAAATAAATATAGTAGTATGGATTAAAACTCAATATACTAAGTAAATATGAATCCATATTAATATAAATAAAAGATTAAATAAATAAATGTGGATAAATAGACAAATTTGTGCAGATGAATTTTAAATAATGTATTGGAAATACTCTTACTTCAGGAACCTGGAACATTAACTCTATATTCTACTCTTTACTTGAACTGGTAACATGTCAACACAAGTAGACTGTGACAGGTTATGCATGTCAAATGTAGTACCTACAGCAACACCAAAAAAAAAAAAAAAGAAAAAGAAAAAACTACATAAATCTATAAATTTATTTATAAATAAACCAAAATATAAATCTAAGCAAAGTTCAAATCACATACTGTATAAACTGATGTATATAACTTCTTGCAATGACAAATTTTAGAAATGGGGACAGATTAGTAGGTACTGGGATGAGAAGTATGGTGGGTGTTCCTGTTTGGGGGTTGTGAGATGAAGATCTTTGTGGTGATAGAATACATTTTAAATATATATATAATATATATATACTTTTTTTTTTTATACTTCTGTATCTTGATTGCTGTCCTGGTTACACAAATCTACATGTGTGATAAAATGGCATAGGGCTCTGTGCACATCAGTTTCCCAGTTTTTATATTGTTCTGTAATGTATGTAAAATGTATTCACTGGAAAACAGAATAAAGTGTACATCTATATCATGTTTATAACTTCCTGAACATTTATAATTATTTCAAAATAAAAAGTTTTAGAAATGAAACAAAAGGCCAGTACAAATTGTATTAAAACCTGAATTGAACATTCTTACTATGTTTACAGTAGTATAATTTTGGGAGGAGGTACCACAAAGTTGTTCTATGTTTTAGTACTAGAAATGTCAACTATGGTACTGTCAGTTGACAGGTATTCAAATAGGTCTTCTATTAGTTCACAACTCCTAATTATTCCTGATGTGATTTCTCCATAACTCTAAAGAATCATATTAACAACTGTATTTATCCCAAATATAGATCAACCTTTGTTACCTCCAACAAGGCTAAGCAGTGAGATCTAAATTAAAATCCAAAAGATTCAGGTGTACCACTACAGAATGGGGTATTACAGGGAATACCCCATTATAAAGAGAAAGCCACCTCCTTTCCTTTATAAAACTTTCATACTCTGCCTCACAATTGTTATTATCACACTTAGGGGTTATTAACCTCAAAACAGTGTCAATATTCTAAAAACAAATACTATGTGGAATCCTCCTCTTACTGTCTTTGTTAAAGCTGGTAGTGTTAATGCAGTTTTGTTTTATTTATCCTAGAAAAGTATGTCAAAGACTAGGAAAGGTTTAGACAATAGCAACAGTGTTCAACAGAATATACAGTAGAGACTTTTTTCCTTGGTGGAGGGTGGGGGTGGAACCAGATTATAGAATGAAAACAGCACATTTCTGGTAGTATGACATATTAGAAGCCCTGACTGAATATGCCAATTGAAAAATGTAAAACACTGGAGAAAGTATTTTTAAAATCCTCTTAAAACATATTTTTGTGCTGCTCTGATAGGAGTAGTAGGAATTTTCAGATCTCCAGCTTATCTGAACAGTATCTCAAATTTAATATATTAAAGAGTATTTACCAGCAAATGTGCATCATGTGGAGAATTCCTCATCTCTATCAATGACAAATGCAACCTTAATTGCTTAAGGAAATACGCTTGGAGATATCCTCAACAGTCTATCACACTTCATATTCAGTCAGGAGATACTGCTGTCTCTAACCTCAATCTAAATGTGGAGTGTTCCTATGGAACGTTTACTAGGCTGAAAACTGGAAAGAAAAGAAACAATTACATTAGGACATATGTTTTTAAAGGAGGCACAGTACAAATCCAGACAAAGCATAGACGCTCACAGCACAGTTCAAAATTATAGCAGTTTGATTCTGAGATACTATTCCAGGGGAAACAGCTTTGTGATATTGTTCTTTGTGTTGCTTAGGGTATGCGCTGACTCTGTAATGGCTCACTACAAATATACATGAACGCCATTTTTGCTTTTAAGAAAAAAGGCAAAAATTCTCTTCAGATTTCTTTCATTGGTGAAAACAGATACTAATGTATTTCATAAATGCAGAATGGCCTAAAGCAAACTTCTGGAAAGGGGGTCCCTCTGTATTTAGAACCCAGTACTTCCTGGAATTTACATTGTCATCACCCTGTATGAGCCAAATGTCATTTCTAGGTCAGATTACAATACGGTACTAATTGGTTTCCCTGCTTTCATTCCTGCTCCTTACAACCTCTTGTCAGTGCGGTACCCAGGGAGACTTTCAACTTTACAGAGGTCTTTTCACTTCCCTTCTCAAATCCTTCAGAGATTCCCCATCTCAGAGTAAAAGCTAATGTTCTTACAATGGCCTACAAGACTTTACATGTGCCCCTATTTAACTCTGTAAACTCATCTCTTTTTCCTGATCATTCTTAACCTACTTGTTTTTTCTTGGACACAGCCAGGGATACTTATGCCTTAGAATCTTAATACTGATTCTTCTTTCTCCCTAATGTCCATGTAGATGTCACATCAACTCCTTCAAATCTTCATGCAAATTCTTCCTATTCAATTAGGTCTATATGCCTACTCTAGTTAAGTGATAGTCCTCCCATTTTCTCTCATAAATTCCAGTTCTCTTTTCACACTGATCCACTTTTGTTCTTCTTGTTATAGTTTATCAATTTCTTACTTTAATTTTGTACATTATTCATTTTCTGTCTCTTCACACTAGAATGTAAGCTCCTCTAGTACCATGATCTTCATATTGTTCATTCATATACCAAAAGCACATTGAATAGTGCCTGGCACACAATAGGAGTTCAGGAAATATTTATTTATAAGAAAATTAATCCCAAAGGCGAAATTGATTGAGGATTCTTGTGAAGTAAGTTAATAAGGTACAACGTTCACTGTGAGACTCTTTGCTGAATAATGAGGAATTTTATTTTTTATTATTTTTTAAATATATATATATATATATATTCTTTTTTTTAAAGGGCTGGTGAGGTGTGGTGGACTCTCAGAGCCAGGCTGTAAAATCCAGACCCATTTTTGGCTTTGTTGTGGCCCGTAGCAATCTTTCATTGTGGTGTGTGGCCTTCTCTCTAGTTGTGGTGCATGACCTCTGTAGTTGCGACGTGCAGGCTTAGTTCCCCCATGGCAAGTGCGATCTTAGTTCCCCTGCCAGGGATTGGACCTATGTCCCCTGCATTGCAGGACAGATTCTTAAGCACTGGACAACCAAGGAAGTCCCTAAGGACAAATTTTAACTTCCACTTTTATGACTCTATGATACGCAGATACCAAGATTTAAAACGGAAACACTCTAAAACTAGGAAGTTAACAGCAATACCCTGAACAAAAATACCCTGAACAAAAAGGTGAGAGAGAAAGAAGCTAAAAGCTTGCTCTCACTCAGGTTTTTTACTTGAATTCATACCTATGTGATGTATATTTACAGAATTTACAGGGACAGAATTTTGTTTAGTATCCACATCACTGGCAGAAGAGAATGTATGAGAAAAACAGAGAGAAACAATAGTGTAAATGACGGTCCAAGAACAATGGGTAAGAATCGTCCATAACTGATATCGTTGGGAAGTCCAACAAATTTCAAGCAAGGTAACGTATAAAGAAATTCTCATTGTTACCACATAGTGAAACTGCAATAAGTCAAATGACAGAGATCTTAGTAACTATTCTAAAAAATAATAAAATAGCAGATCCTACAAAAAATAACCATGGGGATTTCCCTGATGGCACAATGGTTAAGAATCTGCCTGCCAATGCAGGGGACACGGGTTCCAGCCCTGGGCCAGGAATATCCTACATGCCAAGGAGCAACTAAGCCCACGTGCCACAACTACAGAAGCCCGTGCGCCTGAAGCCCGTGCTCCACCACAAGAGAAGCCACCACAATGAGAAGCTTGCACACCAAAACGAAGAGTAGCCCCCGCTCGCCACAGCTAGAGAAAGCCTGTGTGCAACAACGAAGATACAATGCAGCCAAATATAAATTTAAAAAAATTTATAAAATAAAAACTAGCAATGAAATCAATGCATGGCTGTTTAACAGCAAAAATTGACAATGAGAAGATAGAATAATAATATCTTTAATGGAAAGAGAAAGAGAGACAGAGAAACTGACTCTAACTAGAATTCTGTATCAAACAGAACTTTTTTTCACCCAGATAAAAACCATCAAGGGACCAAGCAGGAGAAATTCAAATGATTGTCAATGAAAATAATCAATAACCAATCCATAATAAGAATTGAGGAGAGTTTTATTTCAGCCAAACTGAGCCTAGAGCCCATGTGACAGCTTCTCAGATAACTCTGAGGAATTGCTCCAGAGAAGCATGTTTTTCAGCCCAGTTTTATTTCTTGTCAGAACAAAAAACATCAAACATGTCAGGGGTACATTCCTTCAAGGTTTAAAAAAAATACATAAAAATAAAAGGTCAGCATGTACACAGTGAGTCAGTACAGCACCTGGCACCTGGGGAAAAATTCTTATAACAGTTTTACTGAGATATAATTCACATGGCAAGCCAATCATTTAAAGTATATAATGCAATGGCTTCTTTCAGTCTATTCAGAGAGTAGTGCACGTATCACCACAATGTATCTATTTATTTACTTATTTATATTTAAGTACAGTTGATTTACAATGCTGTGCCAATCTGTGGAATATAGCAAAGTGACTCAGTTATACACATAGAGACATTCTTTTTATGTATATATTCTTTTCCATTATGGTTTATCCCAGGAGATTGGATATAGTTCCCTAATCTTTATGTTTAACATGGACATTTGTTATGTCTGGTCAATGCATCCGTTTCTTTAATAATTAAAGCATATATTGAAAGTATATGTGATAGGCCACAAACATAGTTAGAAAAGATATATTCTGAAAAGTTAACAATTTAATTGATTTCAGAATAAACAGCCAACCTCAGAAGTGCTGACCTCAAGTCAATTGAATCAATGGCTTAAAATTTTTCCCACAAAGAAACACATCATATCTATAGAGCTCTACCATTGTGTAATACATAATATTCAAGGAATAATTAATTCTAGTCTTGTTACTGAGCAAGGCTTGCTGCCTGGTGTAGAAGACAATATTTTTACGTTTGAGAAAATAAAGAGCTTTATTTCATGGTCCATCAGGGAGGAGACAGGAGGCAGGGCTCAAATCTGCCTCCCTAATCTGAGGTTTGGTTAAAGTTACATAAGTTAGGGAAAGCAAATTGGTGTATGGAAGTGCTGGTGGTGCAGATTTTGACTGGAGGAATTTAAACTTGGTCATTTATGGTAAGGTATGGAATGGTGGGTTTCTGCCCTACATCTTCCTGAACAACAGACCCCTTTTTTCTGAAAGAGTTCCAGCAGTCAGGTTCCAGACATGCTTCAGTTTTCTTGGTTGTGTAGGGAGGAAATGTGGGTTCCAAGGGTTAACTGAGGAGGGTTTTCCTTCTCTGTGTATGCCCAGGTTACATGCCTAACAGGTTTGGCTTTGCTGCATCTGCAAGACAACTAGACGTCCTGTAATGGACACAATAGGATCAGTTTGAGCTGGTCTCTTGGTTATAGTTTTATACAAAATTCTTCCAGAGAATAGAAGAGGGAGTTATCATTACCAATTTTAAAAGATTAGTGAGACTTTAATAGATAAATAGATTATTAAAATCCTTAACTAATTATTAGCAAACTTTATTCAAATTTTTTTCAGCATTTGAACATTCATTAATATAAAATCAGTGCCATTTCTTTAATAAGCAAAGTTGTTGAAAAGATCTGACACTTATTTTATGGGAAATGGCTAAGTTTAAGAAAAATAAGAAAGATGAAAAATGAATAAAGAAAAACCTTTGTGGCTGGGATGATTATGGGACTGTTCTTCAGCTGAGATGGTATGAGGTATGCATTCTATGACAGAGGAAAAAAATTTCTTTTTTTGGCCTCACCACAGGGCTTGATCAATCAACCAGGGATTGATCCTGGGCCCTCAACAGTGAGAGCACAGAGTCCTAACTACTGGACTACCAGGGAATTCCCAACAGAGGAAAAATCTTTAATTTAGAGATCCAGTTCCTAGGGAAATAGTAAAATTGATTAAAATGGAGATGCACCCTGATAAAGTTCTTTTTTTTTTCACATTTTCACATTTTTATTGGAGTATAAATGCTTTACAATGTTCTGCTAGTTTCTGCTGTATGACAAAGTGAATCACCTATATCTTGACACAGTTCTTACGTCTAGCAAAACTGAAAATAAAAACTGCTTTGAGACTCCTGAATTTGAGTTCCATAAGCCCCAGCCAAGGTACTGGAAAAGATACAATATTTCATCTTCAATTTTTTTTTTTTTTTTTTTTTTTTTTTTTTTTCTTTTTGCGGTATGTGGGCCTCTCACTGCTGTGGCCTCTCCCGTTGCGGAGCACAGGCTCCGGACGCGCAGGCCCAGCGGCCATGGCTCACGGGCCCAGCCGCTCCGCGGCATATGGGATCCTCCCAGACCGGGGCACGAACCCGTATCCCCTGCATCGGCAGGCGGACTCTCAACCACTGCGCCACCAGGGAGGCCCTCATCTTCAATTTTTAAAAAAAAGGTGAGAAATGCTATAAGAGGAAAGACTAGCAGCCTTCCGGGGAGTTTTTTCTTCTCAGAATTACTCATCAAGAAGCTATTTCTGTGACTCTGGCTGAATGAAAAGACATGTTTAGGTTAATAAAGTAGTCACTTTTGCAGAGATAAAAACGTCATAGGAAGGACAAGTATAACATCTGTAAAACTAGATAAAAGGAAGAGTGTGTTTTACATTTAAGAAAAGGAAAACTGCAGAATTCCATCAGAAGTACGGGGAATACAAAGAGTCTTGATCTGACTATATGATAATCAACAACAATTATCAAATATAATGGTTTTTGGGCTTCCCTTTTGGTGCAGTGGTTAAGAATCAACCTGCCAATGCAGGGTACACAGGTTCGAGCCCTGGTCAGGGAAGATCTCACATGCTGCGGAGCAACTAAGCCCGTGAGCCACAACTACTGAGCCTGTGCTCTGGAGCCCACAAGCCACAACTACTGAACGTGCATGCAGGTTACAATTACCAAAGCCCGCCTGCCTAGAGCCCGTGCTCCACAACAAGAGAAGCCACCACAATGAGAAGCCTGAACACCTCAACAAAGAGTAGCTGTTGCTCACCACAGCTAGAGAAAGCCCGCGCGCAGCAACGAAGACCCAACACAGTCAAAAATAAATAAATAAATAAATAAATAAAAATGTAAAAATATAATGCTTTTGACATAGGTCATAGTTATTGCAGTATTTAAAAGATCCCTCATGGGACTTCCTTGGTGGTCCAGTGTTTAGGGCTCTCTGCTTCCATTGCAGGGAGCCCAGGTTCAATCCCTGGTTGGGGAGCTAAGATCCCGTAAGACCCATGGCACGACCTAAATAAATAAATAAAATTAAAGATCCCCGATTACCTTGGCCCCAGCTTTAATATTGCTGGAAGATAGAATAATGTGATGAAAGCTGTCATGGATATATTGCCTTCAGTCTGCAAGATGAGACTTCAAAATGGTAAAAATAGTAGAATAATTCAGAAAACATCTACAAAAAGTCCATCACAATATTGTAATTCTGGTCCTAGAAGAGTAAAAGACATTTGTTGGTAGCTGAAAACCAGAATAAAAGAGAGGAGATCAAGCTGGTGCCATTAGATTTCTTTTAGAATATTATAAAAATTAGGTGGCTCTACCATGCCTTTAAACCACATAAAAACAAAAACTCCACAACAGATGTGCTCTTTCCCCCCCCCCCAGTTTTAAGAAACTAGAAGAGAAAAAACATTTAAAAGATAAAATCATCTTTGCAAAAGATATATAACCCAAGAAGGTGAAGGTTGTTGTAGGAAGGGGACCAAGTTTTCTTGCCTTAATACTCTACCCACCCCTCTCCACCCCACCTTATCCCTCACAACCCTGACTCCCCTACAGGGGATCCAACTCCATTTGCAAAAATATTGGCAATGAGGAAAACTCTCTTGTCTCACTTGATTTGGACCATAATGTGCTCTTCTGCCTAAACTCATGGATGAATGCTTTAATGGACAATTAAACTAAGCTGGATGGGAATGCTGTTGTGGATGGTGTTAAAAACTTGCTTAAAAATAAGAACCTTGGCGGCTTCCCTGGTGGCGCAGTGCTTAAGAAGTCTCCTGCCGGGCTTCCCTGGTGGCGCAGTGGTTGAGAATCTGCCTGCCAATGCAGGGGACACGGGTTCGAGCCCTGGTCTGGGAAGATCCCACATGCCGCAGAGCAACTGGGTCTGTGAGCCACAGTTACTGAGCCTGCGCGTCTGGAGCCTGTGCTCTGCAACAAGAGAGGCCGTGATAGTGAGAGGCCCGCGCACCGCGATGAGGAGTGGCCCCCGCTTGCCACAACTAGAGAAAGCCCTCGCACAGAAACGAAGACCCAACACAGCCATAAATAAATAAATTTAAAAAAAAAAAAAAAAAAAAGAAGTCTCCTGCCGATGCAGGGGACACAGGTTCGAGCCCTGGTCCAGGAAGATCCCATATGCTGTGGAGCACCTAAGCCCCTGCACCACAACTACTGAGCCTGCACTCTAGAGCCCACAAGCCACAACTGGTGAAGCCCACTCACCACAACGAACAGTAGCCCCCACTTGCCGCAACTAGAGAAAGCCTGCACAGTAACAAAGACCCAACGCAGCCAAAAATAAACAAATAAAATAAATTTATTAAAAAAAAAAGAAACAATTTGCATTCAAGTGCAATAGATTTCAATATACATTTTCTGTGTTTCAACAAGTTTAAGTGTACTTGTATACTGCCACACTTTTGTTAGATCTAGATTTGCTGCTGTTTATTAGCATTTTTACTTATGATACTTGATGATATAATTTCTCTCATTGAAGTTTAATCCAAAAATGATCTTACAAAAATAGTGGGTCCATGACTGATAGTGCATGGTCGATTAACCCTGTTAACATTTGAAGCCCAGTGAAATTTTTAGAATCACCTGAGCTATTGACATCAGAGATGCCCCACAGGCTACTAAAAGTTAAACTGCTGTTTTCTGCTTGAGCCTAAGATAAAATAAGAAGCAGAATGTAGGGAGACCCTGGGAAGATGGCGGAAGAGTAAGACGCGATCACCTTCCTCCCCACAGATACATCAGAAATTCATCCACACGTGGAACAACTACAGAACACCTACTGAACGCTGACAGAAGACCTCGGACCCCCCAAAAGGCAAGAAACTCCCCACATACCTAGATAGGGCAAAAGAAAAAAGAATAAAGAGAGACAAAAGGATAGGGACGGGACCTGCACCAGGGGGAGGCAGCCATGAAGGAGGAAAGGTTTCCACACACTACAAGCCCCTTCGCGGGCGGAGACTGCAGGTAGCAGAGGGGGAAAGCTTCGGAGTAGCGGAGGAGAGCACAGCAACAGGGGTGAGGAGGGCAAAGCGGAGAGATTCCGGCACAGAGGATCGGTGCCCTCAGGCACACACCAGCCCGAGAGGCTTGTCTGCTTGGCCGCCGGGGCGGGCGGGGCTGGGAGCTGAGGCTCGGGTATGGGCTTTCAGTCGGAGCGCAGGGAGAGGACTGGGGCTGGCGGCAGGAAGAGAGCCTGAAGGGGTTAGTGCACCACGGCTAGCCCGGAGAGAGTCCGGAGAAAAAGTCTGGAGCTGCCGAAGAGGCAAGAGACTTTTTCTTCCCTTTTGTTTCCTGGTGCGCGACGAGAGGGCATTAAGAGGGCTGCGTTGGGAAGCGCCGGAGACGGGCGCGAGCCGCGGCTAAAGGCGCGGACCCCGGAGACGGGCGTGGGACACTGGGGCTGCTGCTGCCGCCGCCGCGGAGCCTGTGTGCAAGCGCGGGTCACTGTCCGCCCCGCCTTCCGGGGGGCCTGTGCACCCCGCCACTGCCGGGGTCCCGGAACCCGGGGATGGCTTTCCCGGGAAAGCACACGGAGCGCCTCGGTCTGGTGCAACGTCACGCCAGCCTCTGCCGCCGCAGGCCCGCCCCACTCTGCGCGCCCCTCCCTCCCCTCTGCCTGAGTGAGCCAGAGACCCCACATCAGCGGCTCCTTTAAACCCGTCCTGTCTGAGCGAAGAACGGACGCCCTCCGGCGACCTACGCGCAGAGGCGGGGCCGGTCCAAGGCTGAGACCCGGGAGCTGTGAGAGCAGAGAAGAGACAGGTAAATCTCTCTGTGCAGCCTCGGAGGCAGCGGATTAAAGCTCCACGGTCCATTTGATGTGCCCTCCGTCTGTGGAGTGCATGAATGGACAGCGAATCATCCCAAATTGAGGAAGTGGACTTTGAGGACAAGATTTAAGACTTTCCCCCCTTTTCCTCTTTTTACAACGAATTATCCCAAATTGAGGAGGTGGACGTGGAGAGCAAGATTTTTGATTTTTCCCCCTGCTCTCTTTTTGTGAATGTGTATGTGTATTCTTCTGTGTAAGATTCTCTCTGTATAGCTTTGCTTCCACCATATGTCCCAGGGTTCTATCGGTCCGTTTTTTTTTTCAATAATTACTTTTAAATTTTAATAACGCTACTATATTTCATACTTTATTCTATTTTACTTTACCTGCTCTTTCTTTTTTCCCTACCTTCCCTTCCTCCCTCCCTCCCTCCCTCCCTCCGCCCCTCCTTTCCTTCTCTTTCTTTCCTTCCTCCCTCCCTCCCACCCCTCTTCCTTTCACTCTTTTTCTTTCCTTCCTCCCTCCCTCCCTCCCTGCTTGCTTTCACTCTTTTTCTTTCCTTCCTCCCTCCCTCCCTCCTGTCTTTCTTTCCTTCCTCCCTCCCTCCCACCCCTCTTCCTTTCACTTTCTTTTTCTTTCCTTCCTCCCTCCCTCCTTTCTTTCTTTCCTTCCCCCCTCCCTCTCACCCCTCTTCCTTTCACTTTCTTTTTCTTTCCTTCCTCCCTCCCTCCCTCCTGTCTTTCTTTCTTTCTTTCCTTCCTCCCTCCCTCCCTCGGTTCTTCCATTCACTCTTCCTTTTTCTTTCATTCCTCCCTCTCCCCCTCCTTTCTTTCTTTCTTTCCATCCTTCCTCCCTCCCTCCCTCCTTTCTTCCTTTCTTCCTTCCTTCCTTTCTTTCCTTCTTCCTTTCTCTCTCTCTCTCTCTCTTTCTTCTACTAATTCTTTCTTTCTACTTTTTCTCCCTTTTATTCTGAGCCGGGTAGATGAAAGGCTCTTGGTGCTGCAGCCAGGAGTCAGTGCTGTGCCTCTGAAGTGGGAGAGCCAACTTCAGGACACGGGTCCACAAGAGACCTCCCAGCTCCACATAATATCAAGCAGCAAAAATCTCCCAGAGATCTCCATCTCAACACCAGCACCCAGCTTCAGTCAACGACCAGCAAACTACAGTGCTGGTCACCCTATGCCAAGCAACTAGCAAGGCAGGAACACAACCCCACCCATTAACAGAGAGGCTGCCTAAAAACATAAGGCCACAGGCACCCCAAAACACACCACCAGATGGGGACCTGTCCACCAGAAAGACAAGATCGAGCCTCAACCACCAGAACACAGGCTCTAGTCCCCCCAACCAGGAAGCCTACACAACCTACTGAAACAACCTTGGCCACTGGGGACAGACACCAAAAACAACAGGAACTACGAATCTGCAGCCTGCAAAAAGGAGACCCCAAACACAGTAACATAAGCAAAATGAGAAGACAGAAAAACACACAGCAGGTGAAGGAGCAAGATAAAAACCTACCAGACCTAACAAATGAAGAGGTAATAGGCAGTCTACCTGAAAAAGAATTCAGAATAATGATAGTAAAGATGATCCAAGACTCTATTTCCAAGATCCAAAATCTTGGAAATAGAATAGACAAAATGCAAGAAACAGTTAACAAGGACCTAGAAGAACTAAAGATGAATCAAGCATAGATTAATGAAATGAAATAAATGAAATGAAAAATACTCTAGATGGGATCAATAGCAGAATAACTGAGGCAGAAGAACAGATAAGTGAGGTGGAAGATAAAATAGTGGAAATAACTGATGCAGAGCAAAATAAAGAAAAGAGAATTAAAAGAACAGAGGACAGTCTCAGAGACCTCTGGGACAATATTAAACGCACCAACATTCGAATTATAGGGGTTCCAGAAGAAGAAGAGAAAAAGAAAGGGACTGAGAAAATATTTGAAGAGATTATAGTTGAAAACTTCCCTAATATGGGAAAGGAAATAGTTAATCAAGTCCAGGAGGCACAGAGACTCCCATACAGAATAAATCCAAGGAGAAATACACCAAGACACATATTAATCAAACTGTCAAAAATTAAACACAAAGAAATCATATTAAAAGCAGCAAGGGAAAAAAAACAAATAACACACAAGGGAATCCCCATCAGGTTAACAACTGATCTCTCAGCAGAAACTCTACAAGCCAGAAGGGAGTGGCAGGACATAAATAAAGTGATGAAGGAGAGAAACCTGCAACCAAGATTACTCTACCCAGCAAGGATCTCATTCAGATTTGATGGAGAAATTAAAACCTTTACAGACAAGCAAAAGCTGAGAGAGTTCAGCACCACCAAACCAGCTTTACAACAAATGCTAAAGGAACTTCTCTAGGCAAGAAACACAACAGAAGGAATATACCTACAATAACGAACCCAAAGCAATTAAGGAAATGGGAATACGAAGATACATATCAATAATTACCTTAAATGTAAATGGACTAAATGCTCCCACCAAAAGACACAGATTGGCTGAATGGATACAAAAACAAGACCCATATATATGCTGTCTACAAGAGACCCACTTCAGACCTAGAGACACATACAGATTGAAAGTAAGGGGATGGAAAAAGATATTCCATGCAAATGGAAATCAAAAGAAAGCTGGAGTAGCAATTCTTATATCAGACAAAATAGACTTTGAAATAAAGACTATTAGAAGAGACAAAGAAGGACACTACATAATGATCAAGGGATCGATCCAAGAAGAAGATATAACAATTGTAAATATTTATGCACCCAACATAGGAGCACCTCAATACATAAGGCAAATACAGCCATAAAAGGGGAAATCGACAGTAACACAATCATAGTAGGGGACTTTAACACCCCACTTTCACCAATGGACAGATCATCCAAAATGAAAATAAATAAGGAAACACAAGCTTTAAATGATACATTAAACAAGATGGACTTAATTGATATTTAGAGGACATTCCATCCAAAAACAACAGAATACACATTTTTCTCAAGTGCTCATGGAACATTCTCCAGGATAGATCATATCTTGGGTCACAAATCAAGCCTTGGTAAATTTAAGAAAATAGAAATTGTATCAAGTATCTTTTCCGACCACAATGCTATGAGACTAGACATCAATTACAGGAAAAGATCTGTAAAAAATACAAACACATGGAGGCTAAACAATACACTACTCAATAACGAAGTGATCACTGAAGAAATCAAAGAGGAAATAAAAGAATACCGAGAAACAAATGACAATGGAGACACGACGACCCAAAACCTATGGGACGCAGCAAAAGCAGTTCTAAGAGAGAAGTTTATAGCAATACAATCCCACCTTAAGAAACAGGAAACATCTCGAGCAAACAACCTGACCCTGCACCTAAAGCAATTAGAGAAAGAAAAACAAAAAAGCCCTAAAGCTAGCAGAAGGAAAGAAATCATAAAGATCAGATCAGAAATAAATGAAAAAGAAATGAAGGAAATGATAGCAAAGATCAATCAAACTAAAAGCTGGTTCTTTGAGAAGATAAACAAAATTGATAAACCATTAGCCAGACTCATCAAGAAAAAAAGGGAGAAGACTCAAATCATAGAATTAGAAATGAAAAAGGGGAAGTAACAACTGTCACTGCAGAAATGCAAAAGATCGTGAGAGATTACTACAAGCAACTCTATGCCAATAAAATGGACAACCTGGAAGAAATGGACAAATTCTTAGAAATGCACAACCTGCCAAGACTGACTCAGGAAGAAATAGAAAATATGAATAGACCAATCACAAGCACTGAAATTGAAACTGTGATTAAAAATCTTCCAACAAACAAAAGCCCAGGACCAGATGGCTTCACAGGAGAATTCTGTCAAACATTTAGAGAAGAGCTAACACCTATCCTTCTCAAACTCTTCCAAAATCTAGCAGAGGGAGGAACACTCCCAAACTCATTCTACGAGGCCACCATCACCTTGATACCAAAACCAGGCAAGGATGTCACAAAGAAAGAAAACTACAGGCCAATATCACTGATGAACATAGATGCAAAAATCCTCAACAAAATACTAGCAAACAGAATCCAACAGCACATTAAAAGGATCATACACCATGATCAAGTGGGGTTTATTCCAGGAATGCAAGGATTCTTCAATATACACAAATCAATCAATGTGATACACCACATTAACAAACTGAAGCAGAAAAACCATATGATCATCTCAATAGATGCAGAGAAAGCTTTCGACAAAATTCAACACCCATTTATGATAAAAACCCTGCAGAGAGTAAGCATAGAGGGAACTTTCCTCAACATAATAAAGGCCATATATGACAAACCCACAGCCAACATTGTCCTCAATGGTGAAAAACTGGAACCATTTCCACTAAGATCAGGAACAAGACAAGGCTGCCCACTCTCACCACTCTTATTCAACTTAGTTTTGGAAGTTTTAGCCACAGCAATCAGACAAGAAAAGGAAATAAAAGGAATCCAAATTGGAAAAGAAGAAGTAAAGCTGTCACTGTTTGCAGATGACATGATACTATACATAGAGAATCCTAAAGCTGCTACCAGAAAGCTACTAGAGCTAATCAATGAATTTGGTAAAGTAGCAGGATACAAAATTAATGCACAGAAATCTCTGGCATTCCTATACACTAATGATGAAAAATCTGAAAGTGAAATCAAGAAAACACTCCCATTTACCACTGCAACAAAAAGAATAAAATATCTAGGAATAAACCTACCTAAGGAGACAAAAGACCTGTATGCAGAAAATTATAAGACACTGATGAAAGAAATTAAAGTTGATACAAATAGATGGAGAGCTATACCATGCTCCTGGATTGGAAGAATCAACATTGTGAAAATGACTCTACTACCCAAAGCAATCTACAGATTCAATGCAATCCCTATCAAACTACCACTGGCATTTTTCACAGAACTAGAACAAGAAATTTCAAAATTTGTTTGGAGAAACAAAAGACCCCGAATAGCCAAAGCAATCTTGAGAACGAAAAACGGAGCTGGAGGAATCAAACTCTCTGACTTCAGACTATACTACAAAGCTACAGTAATCAAGACAGTGTGGTACTGGCACAAAAACAGAAGATAGATCAATGGAACAGGATAGAAAGCCCAGAGATAAACCCACGCACATATGGTCAACTTATCTTTGATAAAGGAGGCAGGAATGTACAGTGGAGAAAGGACAGCCTCTTCAATAAGTGGTGCTGGGAAAACTGGACAGGGACATGTAAAAGTATGAGATTAGATCATTCCCTGACACCATACACAAAAATAAGCTCAAAATGGATTAAAGACCTAAATGTAAGGCCAGAAACTATCAAACTCTTAGAGGAAAACATAGGCAGAACACTCTATGACATAAATTACAGCAAGATCCTTTCGGACCCACCTCCTAGAGAAATGGAAATAAAAACAAAGGTAAACAAATGGGACCTAATGAAACTTCAAAGCTTTTGCACAGCAAAGGAAACCATAAACAAGACCAAAAGACAACCCTCAGAATAGGAGAAAATATTTGCAAGTGAAGCAACTGACAAAGGATTAATCTCCAAAATTTATAAGCAGCTCATGCAGCTCAATAGCAAAAAAACAACCCAATCCAAAAATGGGCAGAAGACTTAAATAGGCATTTCTCCAAAGAAGATATACAGACTGCCAACAAACACATGAAAGAATGCTCAACATCATTAATCATTAGAGAAATGCAAACCAAAACTACAATGAGATATCATCTCACACCAGTCAGAATGGCCATCATCAAGAAATCTAGAAACAATAAATGCTGGAGAGGGTGTGGAGAAAAGGGAACACTCTTGCACTGCTGGTGGGAATGTGAATTGGTACAGCCACTATGGAGAACAGTATGGAGGTTCCTTAAACAACTACAAATAGAACTACCATATGACCCAGCAATCCCACTACTAGGCATATACCCTGAGAAAACCATAATTCAAAAAGAGACATGTACCAAAATGTTCATTGCAGCTCTATTCACAATAGCCCGGAGCTGGAAACAACCTAAGTGTCCATCATCGGATGAATGGATAAAGAAGACGTGGCACATATATACAATGGAATATTACTCAGCCATAAAAAGGAACGAAACTGAGCTATTTGTAATGAGGTGGATAGACCTAGAGTCTGTCATACAGAGTGAAGTAAGTCAGAAAGAGAAAGACAAATACTGTATGCTAACACATATATATGGAATTAAAAAAAATGTCATGAAGAACCTAGGGGTAAAACGGGAATAAAGACACAGACCTACTTGAGAATGGACCTGAGGATATGGGGAGGGGGAAGGGTAAGCTGTGACAAAGCGAAAGAGAGGCATGGACATATATACACTACCAAACGTAAGGTAGATAGATAGTGGGAAGCAGCCGCAGAGCACAGGGAGATCAGCTCGGTGCTTTGTGACCACCTGGAGGGGTGGGATGGGGAGGGTGGGAGGGAGGGAGATGCATGAGGGAAGGGATGTGGGAACAGATGTATATGTATGACTGATTCACTTTGTTATAAAGCAGAAACTAATTAAAAAAATTAAAAAAGAAAAAAAAAAGAAGCAGAATGTATTATTGCACTCTTCAGGTTTTGGCAATATTACTGCCCGGATTCATAAAATAACTCAGAAAAAGGCCAATTTTGATTAGGATCTGAACAGCAAAGACTCTCTCGGAATTTATGAAAGGCAATGGCATAAGGCATTCCAATGGGTCCTATGACCCTAATATTGACTAGATTCTAGAATTGTCAGTTACATGTACTTAGACATATTGGAGTCTCTGGCAAAATTCATTGACTACTGCTGGCAGTGACCACTGTTGCTGACAATTTTGGACAAAATTTATGTGATATAGCCACTCAAAAGGTAAATCCTATTGAGAAACAAATTTCTGATAGATCTTGGGCACTGAATGAAATAGCTCCAATAACTGAGGACATAAAATTATATGATGCTTGTAACACTCCCAACGTCATGAGTTATATTTTATGCCTAAAAACATTCTAGTAGGGAGGAAATACACAAAGGGGGCTCTCATCATATCCATGAATAAACAAGATTCCTTTCCTGTGGGACCAATATTAGTCTCTTAAGTGACTCATTGCCACTTTGGTGGCTCTGTTCAGCTAGTTGTTGCTGTAATACAGATGATTTACTGAAGGCAGTTATGAACACTGGGGTGCATGTATCTTTTCATGAGGATATTCCCCATGCCTTAGAGCTATATCTGCTACTGCCTTTCTAGTAAAGGCTACTGAGAAAAGAGGCTACTGTACTCTTCCTTAAATTTGCAACACACTCAGCATCTCTCAGCAAGCCATCTTACTTTCAAAGAAATCCTCTAACCATCATTCATATCAGTCTTGCTCATTGTAACAAACTCAATCCTGCTACCCTTCATTTTTCCATGGGTGAAACTCTCCATGACTGTTTGATTTTGATGGATTATTTATTAAACCTTCCTGATGACTTGCAAAAATCTGCCTTGACCAGTGCTGATCTTTCCTGGTTTACTAATGGCTGTGACTTTAAACATGAAAACAGTAAATTATGTGCCGTGTATGCAATATCAATCATTTTGAAGTCACTGACACTTGCCTTTGACCACTTCAGCCGAACAAACTGAATTCTATGCCCTCACTCCACAATGTATTCTACCTAAATGTAAAACAGAAAACAACAATACTGATAGTTGATATACTTACGGGGATAGTTTACGACTTTGAAATGTTATGGGAACAATGAGGTTTCCTTACTTCTAGTGGAGATAAAATTTAAAATGGCCCTGTGTGGAACTTCCTTGGTGGCAGACTGGCTACAATTCCATGCTCCCAATACAGGGGGCTTGATCCCACATGCCACAACTAAGAGTTCACATGCCACAACTAAGGAGCCCATGTACTGCAACTAAGGAGCCCGCCTGCTGCAACTAAGACCCAGCACAACCAAATAAGTAAATAAATATTTTAAAAAGGAAAGAAAATGGCCCTGTGTCCAAAATTTGTTGGATGCCATGCTCCTGCCAACATTTCTGCCTATCATTATAGTTCCTGGACATTCTAAGTCCAACTGGGAGCCAAAGGAAACCACCTTACTGAATTTCTGCAAAAAGCACAGCTCTCATGAAGTCTATAGACCAGACTTCTGTCATCGTTCAAAATATTTTTCCCTTTGGTGCAGACCTAAGGGAAAATAACCAGGGAAATGTAGCAGTTGTCCACTGAAATAAAAACTGATTTAGAAATTTTAAAGCTGTCATGAAGGAAAGAAATTCTTATTGGCACCAAATAATGAGTCCCACCAGAAAACCTAAAATTTCCATTATTAACTGCTATATATGAGTTAATCCATTGGTCTAACATTCATGAATCAATATTAGTAGGGAAACATTGGCAAGTCTACAAAAAGCGCTTATCTTGCTTGTTCCACTTGTCCTAACTTTAACCCTGAGAAACATATTTGCCCCATACCAGGATATTTTAATTTACCTAATGGACCATCTCAGGTCTGGCAAATGGATTTCATACAGTTGCCCCCATCTTGTAGATGGAAATGGTTTTCATGTTTTCACGTTAAATTGAAGCATTTCTAGGTGATTGCCTTTTCTGCGGCTAAAGTCCTTTTAGAAAAGATTGTTCCCACTTGGGAAACCCCCCAGCCCACCACAGTGATTGTGGAACCTCCTTTACTGGTCAGTTATGTTGAGAAGCCTGTGCTGTCTGGCCAGTTCTGCAGCATAGACCAGTTTTCAGGACTGGTCAAAAATACAAATGGAAATATAAAGATTCAGTTCGCTAAATTAGTTGAAACTTTCCAAATACCCTGACCAAAGGTAGTGTCATTAGTTCCCCTAAATCTCAGATCTATTCCCTTTAGAATTCACAAGCCTTCACATTTTGATATAACTACAGGACAACCAGGGCCATTGGTCCCTGCTTCCTTTGACCCTCAACTCATAAAGGGGGTTTACTTCACTTTTGCAAAACTCTGATTAAACCCACCAAGAATAATAATGGTTTGGTAGAACAATCTTTCTCTGATTAAACCCACCAAGAATAATAATGGTTTGGTAGAACAATCTTTCCACAGCATGCTCCTAGGAGATGAAGATAGCAAACATTATATTTAACAGCCTAAAGACTTTGTCTATTGGTAGACATCTCCAAAGAGTCCTTCCAACCTCACTGAAAAGGCCCTTATCACGTTATGGACTAATCACTGTGGCATGGAACTTGAAGAAACAGACTTCTGGATTTATGTGTCCCATCTAAAGCCTCAAAATCTGCACCCTGATTAGTGACTTAAAGCTGAGAATTTCTAGGGTATATATAACAGACAACATCTGACGGAGACTGCTTTCCCATGATCTCCACATCAGGTCTGTATAATCTTTTCTGCTGACTGACATAGTACTTACAATTCTAAAGCTTTCTTAGCCCAAAAGAGCTACTTCAAAAATGTAAAGGGCGGGGGGGTGGGATAAATTGGGAGATTGCGATTGACATATATACACTATGGTGTATAAAGTAGATAACTAATGAGAACCTAATGTATAGCACAGGGAACTCTGCTCAGTGATCTGTGGTGACCTAAATAGGAAGGAAATCCAAAAGAGGGGATATATGTATACGTATAGCTGATTCACTTTGCTGTACAGTAGAAACTGACATGGCATTGTAAAGCAACTGTACTCCAATTTAAAAAAGAAATGTAGGGCTTCCCTGGTGGCACAGTGGTTGAGAGTCTGCCTGCCGATGCAGGGGATACGGGTTCGTGCCCCGGTCCGGGAAGATCCCACATGCCGTGGAGCGGCTGTGACCGTGAGCCATGGCCGCTGAGCCTGCGCGTCCGGAGCCTGTGCTCCGCAACGGGAGAGGCCACAACAGTGAGAGGCCCGCGTACCGCAAAATAAATAAATAAATAAATAAATAAAAAAGAAATGTAAACTTAAACTCCATGACTGGGAATCTGGAATTGATTCTCGATTTCAATGAAATTAAAAACTATCATTATAAAATTTTTTAATTTTCTCATTAAAAAACTCAAAACTATAATCTCTGATAAGAAATACTTCCTCAATCTACCTAAGGTACAATTAGAGGAGTGGAAAGTTTTTTAAAGAAAAAAAAAATTTCTCATTCCTCCAGATTTAGTACATTCATACAGTTCTTGCATGGGTGAGACTGGGTCTGTTTTTTGAGGAGTACTTGGAGAGTGCATTTTTTATAAAACCTTTGTTTCTTTGCAAGTAATGGAGGAAATATCACAAGACCTTTTAAAAATTAAAAAGTAAAAAGTCCTCATTTCAGCAATGTTTGCCTTTACTGACATATGATTATCCATTAGTGTTCCCTGATTAACATTTTTTGATGCAATTATAAATTTGATTGTGGACGTCCCTGGTGGCACCGTCGTTAAGAATCCGCCTGCCAATGCAGGGAACACGGGTTCGAGCCCTGGTCCGGGAAGATCCCACACGCTGTGGAGCAACTAGGCCCGTGTGCCACAACTACTGAGCCTGCGCTCTAGAGCCCGAGAGCCACAACTACTGAGCCTGCATGCCTAGAGCCCGTGCTCTGCAACAGAAGCCAACGCAATGAGAAGCCGGTGTACTGCAATGAAGAGTAGCCCTTGAGGGCTTCCCTGGTGGCGCAGTGGTTGAGGGGCCGCCTGCGGATGCAGGAGACACGGGTTCGTGCCCCGGTCCGGGAAGATCCCACATGCCGCGGCGCGGCTGGGCCCGTGAGCCATGGCCGCTGAGCCTGCGCGTCCGGAGCCTGTGCTCCGCAACGGGAGAGGCCACAACAGTGAGAGGCCCGTGTACCGCAAAAAAAAAAATAAATAAATAAATAAAAAAAAAAAAAAAAAAAAAAGAGTAGCCCTTGCTTGCTGCAACTAAAGCAGGCCCGTGGGCAGCAACGAAGACCCAGCACAGCCCCAAATTAGTTTTTTTTAAAAAAGCAAAAGGAATTATATTACTGTCCAACATCCAGAATTTTGCTGCATATTAAGACAAATTATAGGCTAATAGTTGTTACACAGAAGTGCAGCTTCAAGAAATAGAAAGGTGGGAGTTTTTTTGGTTTTGTTTTTCCTGATCAGAGTTGTATCTCTGTGTGCACCAACATATAAAAATTAGAAATTACAAGGTATGAACATTTACTCCTTTGCATTATTTGCAAGGTGGGTCAGATCAGAGATACAGCTTTTCCTTTCCACTGCCTTGTTACTAAATTCCATGTTTCATTGAGTCAGCAGGGCCACCATGAATGTGCACATCCTGATAGCAGCCAAAATTCAGGAAAGGTAACTGTATACAATAATTTCAGTTCTTGCTTTTGGGGATGGATATATGTGGAAAATCATTGAGAATAAATAGCTACTCACACATGAGAGTCAGAACATAGTTCTCAAAACTTGAGGCTTTTTTTCTTGCTTCCTGGAATTTCATTCCTTGGCGTGAGAAACGCATTCACTTATGACTTTTTTGTGTTTTCTTTTGTTTGGCTGCAGTAGTGAAAGAGTCCTAACTACTGAACCACCAGAAAATTCCCCATTTATGACTTCTGAATGAAAGCTTTAAAAAAACCCAAGAAACAAAAAAAGGATTACCTCAGGGTTGCTATCTCAATCAAGGCTTTTGTGTCTCATTATCTCCCTTTTTAGATCTCAGGAAAGAACTCTTAACCTCTGATCCTTTGCTTCCCAGAGAGTCATACTACTTCTCAGCCTCTCATTTTCAGCTAATGAAAGTGTGATTAAAAAGCTTCAGGCCAAGGGCTTCCCTGGTGGCGCAGTGGTTGAGAGTCCGCCTGCCGATGCAGGGGACCCGGGTTCGTGCCCCGCTCTGGGAAGATCCCACATGCCGCGGAGCGGTTGGGCCCGTGAGCCATGGCCGCTGGGCCTGTGCTCCGCAGCGGGAGAGGTCACAACAGTGAGAGGCCCGCGTACTGCAATTAAAAAAAAAAAAAAAAAAGTGCATCTGAGACCTGAAGGAGACAAATGCAATCCACATTGGGCAGACCACAAGCAAGACTGGCCTAGGTGAGAAGAAGGGCATTGGGAAATTTTTTTCACTAGAAGGGAAAGTTACCTTTAGTTATTAGCAGCTTCACTGAATCCCCACATTATTCACCTGTAATTTATTATTTACTAATTTTTAATATGAAAAACCACCTTACACCAGCTCAACTCGGTGCTCTGTGGTGACCTAGATGGATGAGATGGCGAGGGGTGGGAGGGAGGTCCAAGAGGGAGGGGATGTATGTATATTTATAGCTGATTCACTTCATTGTACAGCAGAAAGTAACAACATGGTAAAGCAATTATACCCCAACTAAAAATAGACTTGTATAACGGAACCTCTATGTTCCCATCACCCAACTTCAACAATTATCAGTATCTTGCTAATCCAACTTCACTTACCGTTTTCTGTAAAAAGAAATCCCAGATTTCTTTTAGCTTTTCGTATGTCAGCATGTTCCTGAACTGATAAGGTCAAATTATTTGTTTACATTAACCTCAAGAAAATGGCTCAAATGTGAAGCACTAGTGATCAGGAAAATATCAATTAAAACAATTAAGTTGAGGTGACTCAGGTCTCCCAAGGGATGGGGGTCAACGTATTTCCCTCTCCACCCCACCAGGATCCTGGGGAGGGGAGGGGCGGGCAGGAGGGGAGGGTGCAGTGGAACTGCGGCCGCAGGGTTCTTTGAAGAGTGCATCCGGAATGCGGAGCTGGAGGCCAAGATGCCGGTCATCATGAAGAACTCCGTGTACATCCACAAGGCGGCCACTCGCCGCATCAAGAGCTGCCGCTTCCACCGGCGCCGGTCCAGCACCTCCTGGAATGACGTGAAGCCGTCCCAGTCCTTCATGACCTCCCAGCTGGAAGCCAACAACATGGAGGAGCTGAAGGAGGTGGCCAAGCGGCTCAGCCGGGACCAGCGCTTCCGCGAATCCATCTACCACATCATGGCGACCCAGCCTGGAGCCCCCTCTAAGCTTCCGCCGGCGGGAAAGTGATGGGCGCCCCTCCCCGCCGCCCAGGTCCTTCCTCACTGGGGGCAGGAGGGAGGGGGAGGGGGAGGCCCGACTCCACGCGGCTCCTCTCTGCCAGCGCTCCACGTGGGGGCCAACCTCACCCGCAAAGGACAGGGGCGCCACCTCCCTCACCCTCACCCCAGACCCTACCCTTGGGTCACGTCAGGCCAAGCTGGGTGCCGCCTGGTTGTCATGGTGAAGCAAGGATGGGGCCTGGCGGCACCGAGAGACTTCTCTGGCCGGGGAGTGGGCTGGGCGGGGCCCACCACCACCTTCTGCCGTGCCCGCTGTACTTCTCTGTGACTTTGCCGCCCTCCCCACCTTGACCCTTGCTTCCCAGGGCTTCCCAACCCTCTTTGCTTCTGAGATCCACAGGCGTCCCTCGGTCAAGGCCCTTCTTTGACCACACCGCGGGGCAGGAAGAAAGGGAGCTGGCACAGCCGCTTCTGGGCCGGTGGCCTACCACCCTCGCCAGACACACCGTTCCTGGGGCCGGGCCCTGGCTGTGGGGCCACCTGCTCCCTGCCCTCCTCAGGGGGACTCGCCCACCTGCAGCCTCCGCGCCCTCCTGGGAAGATGTGGCCCTGACATTCCTCCTGTGCGTGTACCGAGGGCCCTGGGCGGGAGGGAGCTGTGGCCAGCAGCGAAACTGAGGTCTCTGCCAGAGAACAGGCAGCAAGTCAGGGAGTGGAAGAAGGCAGCGGACTCCTGCATTATCGACTCCTGGCCGGGCAGGGAGGCTGCTCCCTCTGGCTGCCTCGGCCCTGCTGGGCTGGGGGACCCCAGAGGTCTCCCTCCCAGCTGCCCCTCCTTCGGTCACCTTGCTGCCTCCTCTCCTGCAGAGGCTTTACCCAGTGAAACAATGTGACCACGAGCCCTGGAAGATGGGGGTGCCATTCATTGGCCCAGGGTCATCAGAGGCGAAGCTGAAACATCTGTTCGCAGCTTTTGTAGGAGGCACTGCCCTCCAGGGTGCTAAGGACTGTGTGTCCCTCACCCATGGACAGACTGTCTGTCTGGCTCCTCTCCCTCCAGGCCTTCCCTCCGAAACTGCCTGAGTCTGTTGGTCTCTCCAGTAAAGGCGTCTCCCTGGGGTCAGGGTGCTCAAGGGCACGGGTCGTATTAAAGGTGCTGATTCTCTGCTGCTTGGACAATGGAGCCCAGTCTGAGAGGTGGACAGATGGCTGCAGGGCAGGGGCCTGCAGCCTGTTCTGTGGGAAAAGGAATGTTACTGACTCAAAACATGGGCGTGTCTACGGCTGGGCCAGCCAAGGCCAGGCAGGCTGCCCTGCTCTGCGGTCAGGACCGCCTGGTGAAATGAACCTCATCAGTCCCTTCTCAGCGGTGGGTGGACTTGGATGACCTCAGCCAGTCTCTTACGAGCCTAGGTGGGAATAGGGGTGGAGGTGCTTCAGAATCAATGCATCTGAAAGGCATGAGTCTAAATGTAAAAGCTTTAAACGTGTAGAAACCTGCATAAACCTGGAACTCACTGATCTAACATGTATGTAGGATGGACTTTAAAATGAGGAAGCTTTAGAAACCAAGATTACTATTTTATTTTCTGTTTTTAAAGAATTAAATTAATAATGGTTTGTTCTTGGAGAGAGATCTTTCCGAAATTTTCAAAAGCACTTCCCGGCCTGGGCAAGCTATTAACCAGAGAGGAAAGTGCTTTCTCATGCACATTCGCCAGTCTCTAATTTCTTTCCTCCTATCTCACCCTGTAGCTTCCACGCCTCAGGCAAGCCTGTGTTATCTTCAACCAACTGATCAATCCATAAGTATTTATTTGTTAAAAACTTACTCTGTACCTAGCACTGTAAATAGAAAAAGAGTAACATCTCTATGTGAAAATATGTAGGGGTGAAAATTACTTACTGGAAATATATGGATCTGATTTTTTACAGAAACAAAACCCTATTCCTTGGCCGATTAAAAGTGTTTCCTGCAAAAAAAAAAACAAAAAACAAAAAACAATGAAGTTATCAATACACACCCACCTGCATATCTAAAATTTAAACATTAAGCCAAATATGGTGAGGGCATGGAGCAACCAGATCCCTCATACAACTGTGGAAGAAGTGTAAAACAAGAATAAATGCTTTAGAAAACTGTGGAAAGATAGAGGTCATGCAATCCAATTCTAGTTTATAATGTATCCACGAGATATGAACATGTCTTTCATAAAAGTTGACACATGCTATCCTGGACCAAACTCTACTTGTGCTCCTCTGAGCATTTTCCAACTAGGCCTCAACTTTTGGACATCCATTGTTCCTCTGTATTGTCCAATTTTAACAAGAATCCTAAGTCAGTTTAGCTGAATCCAGTCCTCAGTATCTGGTCACTCTCGATGACAACAGCGTTCTTATTTCCCCAACACCCGGCAGGTGTTATCTAATTATTACCCTAAATCCACCTTCAGCAAGTCCTGTTAAGTCAGTTAAGAAAAATACACCCCCCCTCCCCTTGTTTCTTTCCTCTATCCACTGACATTCCCCCCACCCCACCCGCCTTGCTCCTTGGGTATATACATTCCCATTTGCCCATGCGTTCAAAGTAATTGAATCCAGTCTTTCTTCCACACTGCAAGACCCCACATAGACCCTCCTGAATAGTCTTCTTTAGTCTCTTTAACAAACATCATGAATAATTTGAATAATTTAACATAACCACAACCTGGAAACAACCCATGTGTTCAGCACACAACAGAATTCAATATAGCAGTTAGACCAAGACAGCTCAGACAATATTTTATCTCAAACATGTAATGCTGAGTGGAAAAAACTGTACAAGAACCTAAACTGATCTCATTTACAGGATGTTTAGTAACAGACAAAAGCCAGTCTACAGTGTTAGAATTAAGGATACATGGGAAGTTAGATCTAAAGCTTAAACACACACACACACACACACACACACACACACACACCTATTACATAAAGCTATTGTAATGTTAAGATATTAAACTGGTTTGGTTCTTTAACAGTATGTCTTACTTGGTAGTGGCTGCAAGCATCAGTGTGTGGTAATAATGATTTACCAGCCAACTAAAGGAACCAAAGTTGGAGACTGGGAACCTCTGCCTTGTCTGTTACCTGTTCCAATTAATTCTTGATTCTTAAATAGATCAGTGCAATACATGCTATATAGGTCTTTTAAATTTCTGCGATTTATAATAAAAATCCTGTTTCTCTATATCCTCACCTTACACCACCTTCATTTATTCAAATACTTAAAACAGGAATACTACTTGCTTCATGAAGAAGTATTTCACAAATGGGTTTGGCAGATAACCAAGAAATATCACTTTCAAACTCTTTAGGTTGAGAGCACAGATTCATCTCTACCTCTCATTAAGCCACAACTGACAACAAAGATTGTATTCAACTCTTTATTTTAGCAAAACCAGAAAAAACACAGAACATGCAGTGCTAGCATCTAAAACTAATACTTTAAGCAATTACTAAACTTACAGTGACTTGAGCTTCGATGTTTACATATAGCAAATTTAATTCCGTTCTTATTTACTGAAAATATTGCTGGCTGACAAAACTGAATGTAAAAGTCACTGATTATGGCAATACACAAAGATAACCACATGTTTGAGAACTGCACTTTGCCAGACACTGAAAACCAAACCAAACAAGGTATGTACTAAATAAAACTCTGAGAACCTTTGAAAACATGGACATTTCTTATCAGTGTTTAGAAGTGTTTCGTTAATATTTTAAGACAAAGGTATCAAAACCTTGCCATGCTGTAATTTCAAGTTGCCAGTTTTGCCTTAAATTTTGTCAGAAAGTTACAGCTACCTACATTGCCAATGCTGGGTCTGCTTAATATGACTCAAGTTTAATAGGACTTAACATTAAAAGCTCACACTACCCTGAAATGTTTTATTTCACATTTGGTGACATTCAACATTCAAGTGCCAGTGTTTTTGTACTTTTGGTCAAGTTTCTTTAAACTTCCAAAGAATCACTTTTAGGCTTACAAAAATAAACATTTGTCAAAATGTTCAATAAATATTACACAAACTAGCAGCAAAAAGTATCTAAAACCTGTTGTGCGCAAATAGTTTTCTTCTCAACTATCATTCCATGGTCCCAAATAAAATTTTAGAATCTAGTTCTTACCACGCTGCGTTCAACAATTTCCAAGAGACAAAATAAGATTGGAAATTTAAGGACACGCACACAGACATATATATAAAATTCTCTGAACGTGCAATAAAATAAGTATTTTGTAAAAATGTATGGGCAAAATGTACAAGAGTCTAAATCTATACTAGTTGAAATAGCACCGTTAACAAATGACCTCAATACTGTCAAGTGCACCTACAATAAAGTTTTAGAACAAGGCACAATACGCTTGAGAATCTATTGCACTTTAAGAAATTTTTGCCTTCTGAAGCCATTGTAAAGATTAGCTTATAAAGATCACTATATTCCAACCACAAAATCAGCATAGAATTCCAAGTGGCAGAGGCATTTTTAGTTGGTGAACAATCATCTTTGGCCAAATTTAGCAGAAAGTGACTAAAAATACAATGGAAACCTATGCAACTAAAATACATTAAAACTGCACTATATAAAAATAACACCTTGTGCAGTTAAGTACATTATTTCCAACCTGTGTGATCTCAAGGAGTTCAGCATTTGTTGTTATTCTGATTTACAAACTCTACAAGTGTAAGTCATTTTAACATTTCAACACAGCTTACACAGAATAAAGAGAATCTGCATTAAAATAAAAGCCTGCTGCACAATCCCTCCTGCTCATATTCTCTTGACCAAAAAACATCAACACTAGCATGCATTAAAGACCAAAATCCAAGCAGGTCCTTAAAAGGACTGGTCACTGGCATGGTCAGCCATTTTACCATCTCAGTTTTATTTATGGCAGGCATTAAAAACATCTAATTAGATAAAACTTCCCCTAAACACTTTTGTTATCCGAACTTTTAAACTTTCCCTATAATATGCCCACATATGCCTAGCTTAGAATAACCTAAACATTAATAGAGGAACTGCTGTATTTACTTGCATTAACTTCGAAGAGTGCTTTGAAAAACATATGGATGTATTCATAGATGCCACCTCATGACTGGAACGGCTTATTTAAAGATTAGAAGTGCCTATCCAGGACAGAGTGAGCAAGTCAGAACTTCAACTTAGTACAGTCTGCCACATTAGAAACTAATTCTGCTGTAAGATGTTTCCCTCTCCACTCTGCAAGTTATCAAAAAGTCCTAATGCAGGATACCATCCAAAATTTTTTCTCTATAATATCTACAGATGAATTGATGATTCCTGTTAAGTTGTATCACATCTGTGCGCCAAGGTTTGATTTTAGCCCAAGTTCAGTTGATCTACTTTGTCAAAACAATTGAAAACTCGAGCATTACTGAGGCAACAGGACATCAAAATAATAAGTTGCCTAAAGTTAAAGTCACAGTACATTAACAAATAAATGATCCTCAGTCACAAAATTATAAATGCAGTTTGGGATGGAAATAAGCAGGAGGGGAGTTAATTCAAACTACAGCAATTAAGTTTTCAAACCAACTTAATAGGATTGTTGACTGTTCCTTTCCTTTCTTCCTTTGGCTTTGAGCTCCCTTGAATTTTCAGGAGAATCACAGTTGGTAAAGTACTGCTAGTTCTTGAAGGTACACGGTATAGTCTGGCTAAGTTACATGTGGTTTCCATATCAGCTTTTTCAAAAGGGTGACTTTGCTGTGAAGCAGACTCAGTGGCCCCACCAGTCAACACCCTGAGAACTGCAATTTCCTCCATATCCATCATTACTGTAGAAGCCTCCATAGCCACCTATCAAGAAATGTTAAAACAGACAAATTAGGTCAGCCTTTTAAAGTATCTTTTCTCTTGCTTCTCAACTACTTTAATATAAGCCTAATAAAAAAGGATTAACTCTTAGTGTTGGTGTTTGTATTCCTTTTTTTTTTTTGCGACACACAGGCCTCTCACTGCTGGGGCCTCTTCTGTTGCAGAGCACAGGCTCCAGACGCGCAGGCTCAGCGGCCATGGCTCACGGGCCCAGCCCCTCCGCGGCATGTGGGATCCTCCCGGACCGGGGCACGAACCCGTGTCCCCTGCATTGGCAGGCGGACTCTCAACCACTGTGCCACCAGGGAAGCCCTGGTTTTTGTATTCTCTGAAATAAAATTTCTCCAATAAATTACACTTAGAAAAACAAGGCGGGGGAAGAAAGCCCTTGCCAAAAAATAAAAGGGGAAAAAAATTAACATTACCTCCACCAAATCCTCTGCTGCTGCCACGACCACGTCCACCACTGCAGCTGCTGCTTGCGTGACTACTACTAAAGCTAGAACTGCCAGAACCGCTACTTTGTCGATAGTCTCGGGCACCAAATCCTCCACTGAATCTGTTATTATAAGGAAAAAGATAAGATGGTGGTTTTATAAATACAAAATTGAATTAAAATGACAATTTCCATGCCTCAACTTCCCAATCCTCAGTTTGAACTCAATTTCCTTGATAGCGTTCTGACATCTAACTACTCCATGTCACCCTCTCTAAAAATATCCCTTGCCCAAAGTATGTAAGTAGTGGTAGTGTTTTAGTTATTTAACCTTGGACATAACTTCCTACCCCAAACAAATAATATTAATAATGAAAGTTCAAAACAATGTGTACCTCTTAGAACGCCCACGACTGCTACCCTTATAGTGGTGTTCATAAGCCATATTTTCTAACCAAGATGGCACTTCTTGTTTAGCTTCAGCAAGAAGATCCAACAAATCCTTTGTGATATTTATATTTCTTTCATTGAAGAATGAGGTGGCCAGACCTACAAGAGTCCAAAAAAAAGTACAATAAGTCTAGGTTTCCATAGTCATATCAAACATTAATTACAACACAAAAATATAACATTGTAATTTGCAATATAATCAAATTAGAAACTAAATCAAAAACTTCTAAATGTCTAACATCTGATGTCAGCTTCCCCTTGAAAGTAATGTTCTAATATTTAAATTTGTGTTAAACCATGAAGCAACTGAAGACTTTACCAAGGTTTCCTACACGTCCTGTACGGCCAATCCGATGTACATACTCCTCAATATCACTTGGCAAATCAAAATTGATAACATGTTTCACATTTGAAATGTCTAGTCCTCTTGCTGCCACCTAAAAAAATAATTTTTGTTAAAACACAGCAATACTCAAACATGTTTAACTGAAAAAAAAATTAAAGTATACACACAGCAGTAGCCACTAGAATCGGGCTTTTTCCTGAGCGGAACTGGTGAAGGGCTTCCTCTCTATCTCTCTGTGATCGGTCTCCATGGATACTGGTACAAGCATACCCTTCACGGTATAAGAAATCCTCCAGAGAATCAGCACCCTTTTTGGTCTCCACAAAAACTAAAGTCAGTGAATTCTCCCCTGAAAAATTATATAAAAGGTTTTCTTTACTAATAGCAACTTTGCATCACAAATATTAACTGGTTTGTTAGTTCTCTCTGCACTCAGTAAGGATGCACTTGGAGATAATTAAAAATAAGCTTGGTTTTTAATGGTTAGAAAAGTGGGCAAAGGAAGGGTGGGGTACAGGCTCAAGAAATACAAACAGAGTCTCTTTATACCTAACAATATTATTATTCATAATTTTACCTGTTGCATTTAAGAGGTCAAGTAGAAATGACCGTTTTTCTGACTCTTCTACCCAAACTACTTTTTGTGTGATGTTCTCAGAGGTAGAGCCAACTCTACCTACGGCCAGAAATATATATTCATCCAAGAAATCACGAGCAAGCATCTGGAAGAGGGAAGAAGGTGTTATTTTCTACTTTAATTGTTGAACATTGTCTGTTAATTTATCACTTACAAACACAAATGTTCTAAAAAAAGAACTACCTGAATTTCCTTAGGAAAAGTAGCACTAAACATCATGGTGTGGCGGACACCCTTTGGTGGCATAGTATCTTCTTCAACTATACGACGTATTTGAGGTTCGAACCCCATATCCAGCATCCTATCAGCTTCGTCCAACACTAAGTATCTGTTATGAAAAAGACTCAGTTAAGAATTTGATGAGAAACTGTTGACTACAGTTGTGTATATAATTAATTATGCTAGTATATTCATTTTAATATTCTAGCTTCATAATTTAATACATGTGAAACACAGACAGAACACATAACCAAATTAGCTGTTGATTCTGTTCCAATGAATCATACAGGTTAACTCTAATGCTAATAAAACACTACAAAACTGATGTTCACTAGTATAAACATTAGTTACAAACCGTACATAAAAATTCACTTACTTGCAGAAATCTAACCCAATCTTTCCTCTTTCCATCATATCCACCAGGCGTCCTGGAGTGGCAACTAACAAGTGACATCCACGTTCTAAGTCTCGAATCTGCTGACCAATATCAGCACCACCATATACCACACAAGGACGAACTCGAGACCGGTATGAAAACTACAAGCAATAATTTATTGTTATAAAAACATCACTAGAATCAATGAAAAAGACAATAATCAGTAAAAATGCATATTTACTTTTCTGGCTTCCTCATAGATCTGTACAGCCAATTCTCTTGTTGGGGCTAAAACCAAGGAGACTGGATATTGTTTACGGCGTCCATACCTTCCATTTTCCTAAGGAGTAAGGACAATTTATACGTTAAGCTCAAAGACTCAAAACTTTTTTATTCATTTCTGAAGTTCATGACAGCAAAATCCCCTCTGTAATTTAAGGATTACATCCAAATAGGTGTTTCCCTTGAGTAAATAGACTGAAAAGGAAATAAAGTACATTTGGCTTCATTTAAAAGAATGGTGCCAACAGATATCTACAAAAATTTTTCTAAGCAAAAACTACTTATTTTATAAAGGAACGGAATCTTTACCTTCACAGCCTTCAAAGCTTCACCTGGACCATCTGTATAAATTTGACTCAAGATGGGCAAAAGAAATGCTGCAGTTTTTCCAGACCCTGTTAGAAAATACTGCCTTATTACGTTTGAATAGTAATTAAAGTATTCTAAATACCCTTTTAGTGAATAAAAAAAAAGAATTATTTTACGCCTAATTTTCTGAAATATATAGCATATTTATACAGCTAAGCAAAGAATGCCAAATGATTTCTGTTCTCCATCTATAACAATGCAATCAACATACACTCTTCTGCAATTTAATCTGTACAACACAAGAATTTTTCTTCTAAAATGGCATCAACTTCCATTTCAATACCTCCTTGTGTTATTCTGTAACTGTCAGAATGTCAGCAAACTTTCTGAAGAGTCTAATAACAGAGGACTTTGCAGGTCATTCTGTTACTTTGCAAAATAAAAGCCATGGGTACTAATTACTGTACTAGAACTTTATTTTAAAAAACAGGTAATAGCGTTGGCCCAAAGGTCACAGATATAAAAGACATAGTTTATTTCTTAAAAAAGAAAATATTAAAAATAACAAATGGGGCTTCCCTGGTGGCACAGTGGTTGAGAGTCCGCCTGCCGATGCAGGGGACATGGGTTCGTGCCCCGGTCCGGGAAGATCCCACATGCCGCAGAGCGGCTGGGCCCATGAGCCATGGCCGCTGAGCCTGCGCGTCCAGAGCCTGTACTCCGCAACGGGAGAGGCCCCAGCAGTGAGAGGCCAGCGTACCACAAAAAAAAAAAAAAAAAAAAAGATTGCAGTTTATATATTTATATATACATACCACTATATAAAAAGAAATTCAATACGTAAGTTTAAGATTTGCCATCTTTTACCTATGCCAAATTCTGATAGAGGAGTAAACACTATCTCAGCCCTCTTATTTCCTAATTCATGAAGTACTAGGGGACAGGAGGCACCTCTTCCTTTCTCTGTCCACATTTTTATGAATCATAGACTCTTGGCTCTTCGCTGATTGTGGATTTCCTATTACTGCTAACTTTCCCTGCAGTGCGTTCACAGGAGGGGAAAATTATGAACTCAGTGGAGAGAATGCTAGCAATATTAACTGGCTGATAATCTGCTGTAGAATTCCCCAAGATGCCCTGATGAAAATACAAGTTTCACCCAAAGAATCCAAAGAATTAAGAGACATCCCCAGCTAATCTTTACCTGACTCTAAATCAGGCTAAATATGGAACTCAGGCCTCCCTACATAATGTACTGTTTTTAGAGCGAGTCAAGTTATTCTTCATTAATGAGCTTACCTGTTTGGGCACAAGCCATCAAGTCTCTTTTTCCTTTAATAATAGGAATGGCATGTTTTTGCACTGGAGTAGGACGAGTGTAACGAGTAAGCTCGATGTTACCCATGATAATTTCTCCCATCTCAACATCACTGAACTGTCAATGAAATTTAACCAGGTTAATCAAATACATATAAAACTAGAAATGCCTTATGTTCTGCTGCAGTTTATGTGTTTTATGTTAACATGAGAACGTAAGTAACCAGCCAAATGTCTATTTGTGGTTAAATGTATAGTTGCTTTGGATTTTACGTTAAAGTATCAAAGTATTTTTAATAAAGTGGACTCCTGAGGGATCTAATCTACGACAAAGTAGTTCTGATTTTTCTTTTTTATATTTGACACATTTTCTGTTTTAGGATTACTCAAAATGGTGACATTAATCTCAGTCTGTCCTTTTTCATAACCCAATGAAATTTTTAGCAGTAGTTTTAAAGAACAGTTAAAAAGTGAAACAAAACAACTTACACTTTCAATATGTGGAGGACAGTTATTGCCAGTAGCCTCTACTGGTATATCATCATATTTCTCAAAGTTAATCCCAGTGTTTCCTCCAGAAAAGAGTTCCCTGAAACCAAATCATTACTACATGTATCATACTATGTGGTAATTTTCATATCAACATATCAAAAACTTACTGCTCCAGGGACTTCCCTGGTGGCGCAGTGGTTAAGAATCTGCCTGACAATGCAGAGGACTCAGGTTCGAGCCCTGGTCTGGGAAGATCCCACATGCCGCAGAGCAACTAAGCCCATGCACCACAACTACTGAGCCTGCACTCTAGGACCCGTGAGCTGCAACTACTAAAGCCCGCACACCTAGAGCCCGTGCTCTGCGACAAGCCACCGCAATAAGAAGCCCAGGCAGCGCAACAAAGAGCAGCCCCCGCTCGCCACAACTAGAGAAAGCCCGCACGCAGCAACGGAGACCCAATGCAGCCAAAAATAAATTAATAAAATAAAATAAAAAAACAAAACAAAACAAAAAAACTTACTGCTCCAAGCGTTCACTTGGTGGAAGTGGTTTTGACCAATCGTCTTCATCTGACTTCTGACACCAACGACTGTGTCCACTACGTTCAAATTTGCCAAACCCTGTTCTGTCACCACGACTGCCAGTACCATCATAGTCATTCCGTCCACGATCATCAAACCTAAACAGCACAAGCAACTGATCAGAATATGTCATTTGGCCAATATCATATTATCATCTCTCCAGAAACATACTTGTACATTAGTAATTGAACTATTGGTCACAAGTAACTTTCAAAGATGTCAACAATTCAATATTGGGTAACTCATTTGTGAAATAACACTCTCTAATTAACCTGCGGTTATGTATAATTTATACATCTTTAATTAAAAAGCAACGGAATAACATATTAATGTCAACTAAGTTATATCTGGCTATATACACGTGACAAGACTAAGGTTTTTTGGTGTTTTTTTTGGTGGTATGCGGGCCTCTCACTGTTGTGGCCTCTCCTGTTGCGGAGCACAGGCTCCGGACGCGCAGGCTCAGTGGCCATGGCTCACGGGCCCAGCCGCTCCGCGGCATGTGGGATCTTCCCAGACCAGGGCACGAACCCGCGTCTCCTGCATCAGCAGGCGGACTCTCAACCAGTGCGTCACCAGGGAAGCCCAAGACTAAGGTTTTTAAGAGTTTTAGTCCTATTTATATAAAACAGTATAGGACTAACTGGATATTAAGTTCTTAAGATCAATATATCACACTTGTGCAATGACTATGATTAAACTACTATAGAGAAGCCATTAAAAAAATAAAATTAACATTCACTACACCAAGTAAGCATACTCTTAATGCCTGTAATTCCTGTTTAACAGATTAAATGTAGTAAACTTTTGTTTAAAATCTAATCTATAGCGGGACTTCCCTTGCAGTCCAGCAGTGGTTAAGACTGCACTTCCACTGCAGGGGGCGTGGGTTCGATCCCTAGTCAGGGAACTAAGAAAATCTTATCTATAATAGGATGGTCTGTTAAATGAAAAAAAGTGATTAAATGTCAAGGAAAGTACAAAGAATGAGAACACATCAAACTAAGAACTGATTCCTCAAATGCTACTGTATACACACTCACAAGCTGAGAATAACTTACCTTCCCCTTGATCCACTTCCTCGATCACTGAAGTAACTGGACTTTCCTCTAGAATCTCTAGACCCGAAACTGCTGTAGGCATCCTTGTCTCTACTACGACTCCACCCTGAACTGTCCTTATCATAAAATCCTTCCAAAAAAAGTAAAAATTAGTACAAGATTCCAGTCTTTTCAAAGACAAAGCCTTCCTTTATCTTATCCTTGTGGGGCCAAGGCTAATTGGAATTATTATCAAAACACTGGAAAAGAGAACCAAGATTGAGATAATTATTTTGATTAACAAACAGAGTTTTCCTATCTTTAATTCTCTTTTCCATTAGAAATTATTATATTAAGCAAAGTAACCTCACGGAATAAGAACAATGTACTGAATACCACCCCTAAGAGGGTAATAGTTTACATGAAACACAAGTGTACTACTGATACATTACATACCATTATCATACTAAAAATTTAAGATTTTCTTTTTAAGTGTCAATGTTTGATATCTACCAAAACCAATAAAATAGAAGCTTACTCTAAAGTGATTATTTTAACAAGACGGTGTGACAAGCCCTCATTTTTAAAGATATGACTGCTCTCAAAGGAATGCCAAATCCACCCCTCCCCCAATTTTTAACCTCAATGGCAGTAGTTAGATCAGCTCTAAGTTAGCTTTTTAGTTATGTCCCATCCCTAAATATTAATCTCAAACCCTGAATACAAAAGTAGGTCAATTTAAAATATATACTATATGGCATATATAAATTTCAGAATTCCCAACTAAATAAAACGTTATTCTGTTTCAGCGTTAACCACCAAAGTAACAGTTCATGTAACTTTCACTGTGCTCTGCATTTATGTATACTATTATCAAATCGTAAGAGTCCAACAATATTTTCCCAAGTATAAGTTTAGTGAGAACCAAGTACACCAAGGAAAAAATAAAACTCCCATTCTTGCCTGTTTTCTTTCTGGACATGTCTCCAGGCACATCACAGATAAATAAAAGGAAGGTGAAGGTGACAAAAAGTTAACTCACTCAACAAATGATTAAGTTGAGAATTTAACTAGATTCATACGTTTCATTAAATATGCTGAAGTTTACAAGTTAATGAAGTTACTTTCCCTCTGCTTTATAGCTCCATCATGAGCCAGCCAATTGACGAATGGTCTTTGCTAAGCGGAAAAAAGACTGTTAAGATTTTTAAGGATCTTCCATTTAACTTCCTAAGATGCTGGTAGTACTCCCCCTTTGAAGCAATTACAACTTAGATGCAATTCCAGCCAAATATTCTGAGGAATTCCCATGATGAAAGAAACTGCAGTTACACTGAAAAAGGAATCCTCTTATTACCCAACCGATGTTCCGGTAGACATATACAGACTTAAAAGTCTGCAGCTAGAAACAACAGACTACATATGGAGGCACCATATCCAACCACAAGCTAGTTTATTTCCACCATTCCCACCACTGCACCCCAACCCTTCTTTATCCACCACCTTTTGGCTTCAAATAGTTTTCCTGACCTTTCCTTCTCTTGAAAATTTCAGGAGACCCGTGTTGGTTAATATACAGCACTCAAATCATCATCACAACAGTATGTTCCTAATAACTTAATCACTCTACACTAAAAACTTAATACTGAAAGACACCAGGTGTTTTAATAACATTTCAGACAAAACCTTTCAAATGAAGAAGTTCAGCAAAAAGGTGAGACCAGACTTCTCCAACCTACTGAGTGTGCACAAAGATGCAACACCGCAATTCCCAACTATTCTGCAATAACCCCATTTTCACTGAGGCAACGTTTTAAGAGCAGAAAGTAGGACTTGTTTTGTGGTCTGTTTTACATAATAAGGCATCCCCAGATATACAAACACACCTGTTTCAGACTGAAATCAGGCTATCAACGTTTACAAAGAGATGAAAAGCACTTGTAAAACTAACAGTTTGGGCTCAAAGCTAGTTAAAAGAAATAAAAATGAAACATTATGCAATACTAGATGAACTCTTTCAAAGTTAGGAAGCGCTAGTTCTTAAAAACAGAAAGCAGCGCTGGGTCGGCGGGGGGCATGTGTATACACTTCCCAAAGTTATCTCATTTCTCCTTCTTTGACTAACTTTCAAAACAAGAAAAAGTTGAATACTAAGTTGCCATAAGCATTTACCTTTAGATGCTTCCCTGTTCCTTAAGTGAGGAGGTATATAGCGCCCTTCTGTAAGAGAAAATATAAAATTAAAAGCTTATCATATTCTTTAAGACACAGCTTTTTGCAAAAATGTCTATTAAAAAACTAGTCCTAGAAAACAAACTTCAAAAACCTAATCCTAAAACCAAATACGTTTCAGTAGCTACTAGTGGTTACTCAAAATTTTTAAAAAGGTCTGCTCTTTCAGGAAATTATTACATGAATTATAACCTTTAACTAACAAATATAACCATTACTATATATAATAAAACAGGATACTAAGAGGAAAAGGATATGTACCAAATCGACTGACCAATTTCAACTAACCAACAAGAGGCTCTGTTTCCATTTCACTAATATGAAGACTAAACAATAAACACTTGACAGCTGTAAAGGGAAAATGATTCTGAAAACGAACTGATAGAAAATCCAAATTGCTAACTTAACTAAGATTAACTATTCGAAACTGTTTACTGGTGGAATTAAGTCCTTTTGATATTCATACAACGGCAAATAAGATTTGATATAAATTAACCAGACTTGAAGAGGCTTTTCAGCGTGCACCAACTACTTGGAAATCTGGGTCCAAGGTGAAATCTGCTGCCACATAACAGAACACCAACTTCCTGTCCCTATCCACCTGTGACATTAACCTCCAACAAGTCACAAGTAAATAAAAACAATCCAGAAACCCCACTCTCCTCCAAAGATTTAACTTTTCAAAAAAATTTAATGACATGGCTAACATTTTAAATTCTAATTACTACCCAAAAATCAGTAGAGCCAGGTTCCATCTATTCTCCAGAACCAGGCTCAGGTTCTCCAGGGGGAATGAACAATACCTATAGCACACAAGTGTACAGGTTCCCTTTATTAGGTTTAACACTGTTCAGGCCAATTCCCAAGAGGTACTGACATATCCCCACCTCCATATTTGGCCAGGATTCATACTGGGCATAATTGGCTTCCTAAAACTGTGACTATTTCATTAACTTTCTTCTGAATGATTATGTTTCCACTGAAAAACAACCAGTGTCATCTTATCCGAACATGCCAAAATACTTTATAAATTCATAGGGTAATGGAACATTTTTAAAATTTAAACCTAGTAAGTACAATGAAATATTAACATTAAGCTCTAATAAACATTCTAAATAAACAAATATTTCACTTACTGCTTGCTGTACTTCCTCCTCCACTCTGATTATCAGGGGAGTTCAGGTCTAGACCAGAAAACTAGGGAGAACCAGAGATATTAATAGCTCTTACATGCTGAAAAACTACACTAAGGGAAAAATCAAGCACACACAGCATTACAAAAGACAAATCAGAAGTCCTAAATTCTAGTCCCACCCTCTAGCATTTACTAGCCAGCTGCTCTGTCTGCTTTGTTTTTAAGAACACTATACAAGTCTACAAATTATGGCAAATGCTAAAGGTAGGACTTGGGTGCCAAGTAGTACACCAGTATAGATATTTCAAATACATTCACTCAAAACAAGCTGTCCCTCTAACAGTCTTCCATAGTAAAATCTCATCAGTCACCAAAACAAATTTTGTTACCATTTTCTCAGAGCCACTGGTTTTCTCAGTGGCATTACTATAGGCCTGAAAAGTATACCTGAAAAATGGTACGGCAACCTGAAAATTCTTTGATTTCTTTATTCCCTAAAGACTGTAAGTTACAATTTTTTTTATTTTATATATTGAACTACAGTAACTGTTTTTTTTTTTTTGGTTTTGTTTTGTTTTTTGTGGTACGCGGGCCTCTCACTGCTGTGGCCTCTCCCGCTGCGGAGCACAGGCTCCGGACGCACAGGCTCGGCGGCCATGGCTCACGGGCCCAGCCGCTCCGCGGCATGTGGGATCCTCCTCCCGGACCGGGGCACGAACCCGTGTCCCCTGCATCGGCAGGCGGACTCCCAACCACTGCGCCACCAGGGAAGCCCCAGTAACTGTCTTTAACTGAAATTCCTAAGCAGCAACAGCACCACCCATCATTTAGTGAGCACTGCGTCACTTACCACTGAATCATTTAATACTT
Source organism: Mesoplodon bidens (assembly GCF_964165515.1). NCBI lineage: Eukaryota > Metazoa > Chordata > Mammalia > Artiodactyla > Ziphiidae > Mesoplodon > Mesoplodon bidens. Next base: position 135,637,837 of record NC_138163.1, read on the forward strand.
GCCACACCATGAAGACAATATTTGTATCTCCCATTTTAGAGATAAGTTCAAAGAGATTGATGGTCAGTTGGCCCAAATGACAATGTTTTTACAAGATAATAAGTATCTTTAGTCTCAATTCCTACCTGTCCCTTTACACTGATGGGTTTCAATACTGTAGAAAAAACGTCATTTCAGTTAACTGCATTTCATAACAACTAACCAAGAAATAACTAGAAGTAGTGAAAAATTATATATGCCAAAATAAATCTTAAACAAAGTACAAAAGATCAAGGAGCAGTACTGACACCTGTTTGCAAAGGAAATTTGCTATACAACCATGTTTATAAATACTACGTTAAAAGTTCAAAATTAGTATTACCAAATTTACATGCGTCTTCAATCAAGTTACTACTTACTTTTCCACGTCGAATTTGGTTACTACTAAATTCTAACGGTCCAAAGGGTATAGTTTATGAAAAATTAAATGGACCCCATCTACACAGAAAATACTACAATATGTGACTACAAATACTAGTCGAAAATACTACAAATGTGACTGCCTGTAATCTTGGTATCAGATTTTCAACTTTCACGCTCTCTTTAACCTATCAAGTTTCAGCTCAGAATACTGCAGGCGTTGATAACCGTATCTTTAGGAGAAAAATACCCTCAAAGAAGAATGCTGTGAAATCCCTCAAATTATACTACTTATAACAAAAATAAAATTTGGGATAAAGTACTGCCATTAGGCTTTAACGACAATTTACGAGTTCGTAAAATATTAAAGGTTTTTGCCCGAAATCAATTCTCACTATTAAACGTGGAAAACAGAAGCTGAGATAAGGTGTTCACGTAGAGTCGAAGCGACTGACAAGAGTTTCCCAGGACCTAACACCGCAAAAATGAAATGGGCCTTCCCTGGTGGCGCAGTGGTTCAGAGTCCGCCTGCCGATGCAGGGGACACGGGTTCGTGCCCCGGTCTGAGAAGATCCCACGTGCCGCGGAGCGGCTGGGCCCGTGAGCCATGGCCGCTGAGCCTGCGCGTCCGGAGCCTGTGCTCCGCGACGGGAGAGGCCGCAGCGGTGAGAGGCCCGCGTACCGCAAAAAAAAAAAAAAAAAAAAAAAAAAAAAAAAAGAAAGAAAGAAAGAAAAAGAAAAAAGAAAGAAATGGAGATTTCCCGGAAATGGAAAACAAGCCTCTAAGAACAGCTTCACCCTTCTTAGATCCCGTATTCTCTTCCAAATTCCCAATACCTCAAAGGAAAGCACTGTATTTAAAGAAGAGGCCCATGGCCTTGCCATATTTGAATGTTTTTAAAGTAAGGAAGAGAGAGCAGTAACATAAAGTTAATCTTTCCTGCGAATCCCCCTTTCTAGTTTTCCCCCCCTTTTTTCAAAGTCAAACGCATAACCTGAGAAGACGTACAACACACAGTACGCCTCACGACGGAAGAGCGTACCACCCTCGGGTTAACGGCCACTCAGTGACTCTTTTTGAATTAAGTAAATGGAATACAGCAAATCCAGATCCCTAACGTCCCAGGAGCCTCCCCGTCGGCGTCCAGTTTCCATTACATCCAGACAGCAGTCAACGGAAACAAGCGGCGGCCATTCTTCACCTCCTTCCCACTACCCCTTGCTAGCTCCTCTGTGTCACAAAACTTTCCACTCAGGGAACACGGCCTCGTCATACAGAGCACTCACATCGACAGTACACAAGCAAAAAACCGCGGCGAAAACAGCAACAAAACAGCCGTGTTTGGTTTTTGTGTGTGTAGTGAAATCGTCCGCCAGGGTCCCGCAGGCACAAATTACGGAGCTTGGGCCTTCTGTGAGTGGAGACCCCAGCGCCGCACAGTCGTGCGAACCAAACAAAGGAGGCCGCCGCCATTACCCCTAGAGTAGGCCATGTTCCCCCCCCGCCCCCACCCAGTGTCCGCAATCCACCCGTCACCTATACACCAACGACACCTTTGGGCCTGAAATCAGTGCCGTCCATTGAGAGCCGAACGCCCTTGGCACACAAAAAAAATAGTCCAATTTCGCTCACCTCCCTCTGTCACTAACCAGTCGGTACTAGCACATGCGCGCCTCTGCTACAACCGCAAGCACGTACAAAAGCCGCCATTATGCGCGGCCGAGGTTCAATAGCTAGACCAAACCAGAGTGCTACCAACTCGCTTTTTTCTCCATGCCGCCTCCACATGTTTTAATTCAGTGTTCTTCCCCGTTTGCCCATAGTCCAACCACGGCCAAAGGAACCCAGGAGGAGTAAGATGAAGGGGGCTAATTAGCACTGCGCCATAGGCCACGTTAAGCCAGGGAAGAGCTCCAAGTATAGAAACATTTCGGCTCACCTGCTGGTCTAGCCTGAGCTCATTTCCCGGCACATGACTCATGCCTGAAGAGAAGCAGGAACTCCCGGTCTCCTACTGCAGGTCTAGGCCGAAAGAGACCCAACTCGACCGCTTTACGTCAGTACGTAACCGGTGCGTCTTCTTCCGTCCCCACCACCACCACCAACCTCTTTATCGCTACATTTACTTCTCTCCGGGCAGCCTGCGTTCGCTTACTCATAACCTCGCGAGATCTTCTAATCAGTCCCGTTCCCCCAACGCTCTCAAAATTCGCGAGAGCTTTATTTCCCCCGCCCTCGCCCAAAGTCTTGGAAGCTTTGGGAACTAGGGAAAACTCGCGGAGTACCTCTTTCAGCCAGTTGGGGGGCGGGGCTTAAACATTACGCCACTACACCCCAATCTTTCTCACCCTCCTCCTAGCTTTTTTTCCCTGCTCCTTTCTCTAGCGCTCTGCTTTTCCCTTCTCTTACAGTTTGAGGAATCTGAACTTGGGTAAAACGTCTCCGTTCCAACTAGCCCTCTCCCGCCTTTCGGAAGCTTCCCCAAAGTCGAAACTAGTCAGATATCCCTGAATCTAAGAAGGTTGAGGGTCACTTGATCCCAGGTGTCGACCGAGTTGTAGAGCAGTCAACGATGGCTTGAGTAGAATCGTCTGGCTGGGTGGGCGAAAACAGAGAAGGGCACACGAGCTAGGGGAGGGTAGATAGGTGAGGAGAGCCGGTAGGGGGAGGTAAGCGGAGGGGGAATCCGTAGCGCGGGCGGGCGGACGCTAACCGGCCACAGTGGCTTGGCCAGGAACCCGAGGCCCCTCCGCTTTGCAGGCAGCGACTGTGCCCTTCAAGCTCGTAGGTCCTCCGGGTGACGGAACAATGAAACAATTGTACGGTGAATGACGTCGGTGATAACGGACTTTCCCGAGGGCCTCTCTTCACCCCTCCCCCACCGCGCAGGTACTCACTTTGTAGCAAGTATTTGGTTTTACCCACTGGTTTAGGTACGGTGGCCACTAGTAGTGCACTTCTCCAAAACAACAGGGCCCTGGGGGGTTCAGAGCTACACTGTAGAAACCCAACAGGCCTAGGGCTATTTGTGGCTAGGCTTGCTATCAGCCTTCTGAACAAATTTTTAAGTGATTGGACGTAGGCTCGTTATGACCCTCAGGCCGCTGCATTGGTTGTGATTTGTCAGGAAATGGGCTACTTTCACAGCAGGAATCGCTTCCAGTTGGAAGATTCAGCACCATAGTCCCCTTAAATGGAAGAAAACGTTGACTACTGGGTCACTGGTTTGAAGTGCAGGCTAGCTTATACTTAGTTCCTTAAAAAAAACGCTATTCCATTCTTCTTACTGAAAAAAGAATAACTGCATGGTAGGGTCTCCTCCTTCTAGGGTTCAAAAAGCTGTACTGTCAAAAAACACTGCCACAGAAAACGCTTTTTACTTTTTCAATTTTAAAATGTAAACATTCAAAAGTGGTTGGAACAAGTTGCTTTACTGCTTTATAAACTTGTAGGTGTAAGCTAAGTTAGCCCTTTTTATAGCAAACATTTTGTGACAACACTTTTACCATTCTAAAATTAAATTCATAGATAATATAAATTAAACCCACAAATGCAGTTTCTCTGCAAAATGACCTAACTGTACTACAGAGAAATGTAAGGAAAATAATACATAATAAAATATTTAGTATGTAAATATCGTGCAGTACTGAAACAGGAGGTAAGGGGGCAGGGCACAACTTCTAAAAAAATGACATAGCCATTGTGGATATGACACAAACTAGGCCCAAGATGGTAGAAGATTCGACTTACAGAGGACCTAGAGACTCATTGTATGCTCACTGTAATACCTTAGCATCCAAATGATATAGCTACTGGCACCATGACAGTTCAGAGGCTAACCATAAAAGGCCAAAAAGTGGGCAGTGGCCCAATTCTTGGAAATCCCCACCCCTTCCCCCCAAACAGCTGGAATACTTCTCCCACTAATTAACCTATGAAATTACCCAGCCTGTGAAAACTAACCACCCTGTATTTTGGTGCCTCTCACATTCTGAGACAGCCCACACTCTATGTGTGGAGTGTGTTTCTAAATAATTCCACTTCTTACCTATCACTCTATCTCACTGAATTCTTTCTGTGATGAGATATCAAGAACCTGAGCTTCAGGGGGACTTCCCTGGTGATCCAGGGGTTATGACTCCATGCTTCCACTGCAACGGGTGAAGGTTCAGTCCCTGGTTGGGGAACAAAGATCCTGTGTGCCTTGAGACACAGTCAAAAGCAAACAAACAAAAAAGACCCCGAGCTTCATTAAGTCCTGAGACCAGGTGTGTGATCTCAATTAAAAGACAGTAGGGGACTTCCCTGGTGGCACAGTAGTTAAGAATCCACCTGCCAATGCAGGGGACATGAGTTTGAGCCCTCTTCCAGGAAGATCCCACATGCTGCAGAGCAGCTAAGCCTGTGCGCCACAACTACTGAGCCTGCGAGCCACAACTACTGAAGCCCGCATGCCTAGAGCCCGTGCTCTGCAACAAGAGAAGCCACCACAATGAGAAGACCGCGCACTGCAACCAAGAGTAGCCCCCACTTGCCACAACTAGAGAAAGCCCGCGCGCAGCAACTAACGCCCAACGAAGCCAAAAAAAAAGACAGTAGGGACTTCCCTGATGGCGCAGTGGATAGGACTCCAAGCTCCCAGTGCAGGGGGCCTGGGGTTCTATCCCTGGTCAGGGAACTAGATCCCACAAGTATGCCACAACTAAGAGTTTGCATGCCACAACTAAGGAGCCCGCCTGCTGCAACTAAGGCCCAGTGCAACCAAATAAGTAAATATTTAATAAATAAATAAATAATAAAAGACAATAGGTTCTGGCTGGTTTTGAGTCAGCTGTGGGTTCAAGTCCCAGTCTGGGTTTAGGCTGGGTTTGAGTCCTGGTATGTGGGTTCAAGTCCCATATGAGTTGTGCAGTTTCACTACCACAATGAGGATAGTCAAGCACTTCTCCAATTCTGCCATGAAAACAAATAAAATGTGTTCAGAACTCAGGTACATAAACAGTGTTGCCACTGGTGATATTATTTTCCAAAATGGTGAAAACAATAGAAATTTACCCTTTAATTATAATAGTAGTATTCCTGAAAACAAATCCCAATATGTTGAGACTAGTCAAAAATACTTTTTTACAATCCTATAACCTACCCACATACTCATTTTAAATTACTTAAAGGTTACTTATAATGCCTAATACAATGTAAATACTATGTAAATAGTTGCTAGTGTGCAACAGATTCAACTTTTGCTTTTTGGAACTTTCTGGAAAAAAAAATTTTTTTTCCAAATATTTTTCTTCTGTGATTGAATCAGAGGATGCAGAACCCAAGGATATGAAGGTGTGACGGTATATGTAAGGAAGTGTTCTGACAACAGGATTTTCACCATGTGAAAGAACTGTTCATTGCATCGCAGGACAGCTAATATGCCTCACCCCCATGCCTACTAAAATACCAGTACCCTTTGCCAGTCACTGCTCACACAAATTTGCACAATCCTCTCGAGAAACATTAGGTTTGATGATCTTTAGGGTCTTGTCCAACTCTGAGATTTGTGAATTCATATTATGGAGCACTTAGTGAGTTGCCCTTTTTGTTTCTTGTTTCATGTAGACCAGGGTAAGTACAAAGCTGAGAGTCAGAAGCCATGAGTTCTGGCAGCTCTTGTATCTGTATATTCAAATTAGCGATGACAGAATTTAATGACTCCTGGGTCTGGGATTGATTTACTTTTGAGTAGTGCTGGAGTGCAGGTACTGTCACTGATGCACCTAAAAGTGCTTTGAAAAATAGCAGTTTTCAGGACTTCCCTGGTGGTCCAGTGGTAAAGAATCCACCTTCAAATGCAGGGGATGCGGGTTCAATCCCTGGCAGAGGAACAAAGATCCCACATGCCGCAGGGCAACTAAGCCCACTTGCCACAATTACTGAGCCCACGTGCCTCAAGTAGAGAGCCTGCATGCTGCAAACACAGATAGAAAACACGCACTCCAGAACTAGAGAAAAGCCCGATCCGCCGCGACGAGCTCACGCCCACAACGAAAGATCTTGCATGCCTCAATGAAGATCCCAAGTGCTGCAACTAAGACCCAACGCGGCCAAAAAAAGAAAAAAAAGAAAAATAGCAGTTTTCTATTTTCAATTAATTATAACTCATAGACATACTCAGTTCCAAACAATTAGGATGATTTGCTAATCAATGTATTAGTAGTATCAAAATTAGAAGCAAAAGAGAAATCTTTGTGTTAAAATATATTCACTTTGCAAAAGAGAATACATCTGAGACAGCTAAGTGAACCACCTTTTCATAGCCTCTCAAGTGACTTTACCGTTAAGCAATCTTTTCCACTCTAACATTTTACCATGTTCTACTGTAACTGTCTTTTCTCCTGCAAGAGTCTACCAAAGGAAGAAACCTGTCACTGTCAGATAAAAATTGGCCCTTGCCATCTGCCTATATAAGGATTAAATCACAAGCCACTGTAGCTGCTGACCTTCCACACCCCCTCAAAGGAGTTCAGGGTGGAGATCAGGAATGAGGCTCTCTGTGCTCTAGAAAATAACTAGGATAGCAGACCTTCAGATAGTTAGATATTTTCAGAAGATGATTTTATGAGCCCAATGCTTGCATCTCCTCATATCTAGAAAAGAACTGAATCCTTCCTGGTGACCTCTGCTCCTCGTGACTAGCAGTAACCTTCATGAGACTAGCAGCAACCTTCTGCAGAAATATGTGCTTGATTGCATGTACTCTCCCTTCACCAAAATCACATGTATACTGAGCTTCCCCCCTACCTCCTTGGAGCAGTTTCTCAGAGCTATCTGAGATGCTGTCTCCTGGGCTATAGTCCTCATTTTGCCCCCCAAAAAATTTAATTCACAACTCTCACATTTACTCTTTCTTTCTCTTTTTTTTCATATCACAATCCTAGCACTCCCCAGATGTGGCAGCCAGTGAATTTTTGATTACAAAAGTATACCATGCCTTATGCAGTCACGATAAGGAGTCTGATAAAACGTCTATACTCAAAATTCTGCAATTTTTTTTTTTTAACTACGCTGTGATTCCAATCTCTTAAGATACATGTGATATTGGGACATGTAAGAGATAGAGATAACATTATAAAGGTTATAAGGATTGATAATGATGCAAATAATGTACACAAATGACTCAAGCAACCAAAAACCATGCAGAATATTAGCTATAAGGCATAGTAAAAGGTATCCCAAGGAGAAATGTCTTTAATGAAATTCACTATTGCCCCACAGATTTGACACTTCTGTTAAGTATGTTAATTACACTCAAAAACGGAAGGAACTGCACAGTAAACAGAAGCATAGTAATAGGTATGCAAACAAAAAACAGACCCCTGTTGGGACTCATTTTACATTTTAAAGTGTAACTGACCTTTGGGTGCTGTCTTCTTATATTTTGTGGGAAGGTGTAGTGACTTCAAATTAAAGCAAATTACATACAAATGCCTGATAATGTAAGACAATTAGAAGAATTTAAGAATGGGCAGTGATTATAGATATTTGACCTGCAATATTGCTATAAACCCTTATTCTCAGAGAGTGAAATCTGAAACCCATAACACTGGAAGTATTTTAAGTAATTATACCTAATTATACTCTCGAATAGTAGGACCTGGCATGGAATTCACTTTTCATAAAGGTGGAAAAATCAAAACTGAAATTATATCACAGGCCATTTTCTCCACTGTTAGTATTGTTGAAAATATTTTAAAACATGAGACCCAGTGAATTCTTGACTTTGTTTATGCAAATAAGAAATTGTTATTAAGAGAAATGAGTAAGAGGGAAACACTCTAAACTGGAAAGGGGCAAGGAAACTGTTTTGACTTGATAAAGAAGATGGGAAATCTTCAGAGTGCGGTGAAGGGAGGTTACACATCTAGCCTCCAGGATTCCAGGCTATATCATAGGTAACAGGGACATTTGATGTAGAACTTGAAGACAGGCTATAACCTCACAAATGAGGGCTGAGTATCACTCCTATTTTATTTTATTTTATTTTATTTTATTTTACTTTATTCATTTGGCTGTGTCAGATCTTAGTTGCAGCAAGCGGGATCTTTCGTTGTGGTGCTCGGCCTCTCTAGTTGTGGCCTGAAGGCTCAGCAGCTGTGGCGCAAGGGCTTAGTTGCCCTGTGGCATTTGTGATCTTAGTTCCCTGACCAGGGATTGAACCCGCATCCCCTGCACTGGAAGGCAGATTCTTAAACACTGGACCACCAGGGAAGTCCCCACTTGTATTTTAGAATCAGATGCTCTATACTTTATAAAAACAATTCACTCCTTTACACCTTTTTACTTCATAATTAGGAATTTTTAGGGTTTAAAAATTTTTTTTCAAGTTTTAGAAAATGTCTCTAGACAGGTTAAGATTATCCAGCACAGCATTTTCTATTAAGAAATAGAGAAGTGTGTACTTAGGCAGGACTGAATCTTTCTTCTGTGAATTCTTCCCATAGCTGACAATACTAATGTTCTGAACCAATAACCAGGAAATATATATCAGGGAAATACAATTATGGACTGTCCATGAACAGCACAACTCACAGAATAGATGACACCTCCAGAAGCCAGAAGGAAAGCCAAAGGGAAGGTGTTTGGAAGTCATATTTATTTTTTCTGGGAAGGTAAATTTTTCAACTGCTTGCTGAATGTAGTTAACTTTATATAAAAATAGCAGCAGCATTAAGTGTTGTCAGGCACTGTTCTAAATGCTTCACATGTATACGCTCATCTCATTCTCATAATATATCTGTAAAGAAGATACTGTTTTCCTCATTTTGCAGGTAAGGAAACAAATGGACAGAAAAGTTACCAAAACATTTTCTACATCACAGAGCAAATTAGTGGATTTCTTACGGAAGAAAGTTCCTGTGCCCAACGCATAGTGAGACCAAATAAACCGAACACTGCAGTTTGGAGCAGAGAAAGGCTTCCTGCAGGGCCAAGAAAGGAGAACAGGCAGCTTGTGCTCAAAAATGCCGAACTCCCTGATGGTTCTGAGGAAAAGTTTTAGGCAAAATTTGAGGTGAGGGCTGCAGGGTGTGTGACTTTCTTCTGATTGGTGGTATAAGATAACACGGTGATGTTCCAGGAATATTGTGCTCAGTGTGAAGTTACCATCCTCCACCTGGGTGAAGAAGAACTCAGAGATATTGTTATCTCTGACATTGTTATGTCCCTTGAGGAGGAGCCAGGGAGCTGCCCTATCATTTACCTTTGTTTTTGCATTCACTCCTTTCCCTGATTAGCAAGTGTTTGAATCTAACCCCTGGAGCTCAGGAAAGGTCTAGGAGGCTGAATGAGGCCTATTTTCTACAAACAAGAAACACACATGGGAAGGATTTGTACCGAGGAGTTACATACAGTCCTGCTTGATTTCAGTTGAGCAGAGGAATTCAAGCACGGGCAGAATAATTTCAGGACTTTTACAGTTTATCATTTAGCCTTGTGCCCAGTGTTGCTCAAACACTTTCAGTTTACAGTGCCAGCAAAATTTATCATTTTCTCCAAAGCTACTTCCTCTTTTAGTCCTTATCTCAGATGATAGCTTCATCTTCACCAGGCTCAGAACCTTGTACTGATTTTTTTTTAAACTATGTTTCTCTTATTTCATATCCACTAGCCACAAATAATTTCTTCCCTTATCATCATATGAATATCAAGTTAGTGTCCTTGTCTCATTGTTTAGCTCAGGCCTTTATTTAAGTCGACATTTATAAAGAGCAGCTTCCCTCCCATCCCCATATACTGTTTTAAAACAGTATGTTTATGAGTTCCTTTTGTGTATATTCTTAAAATAGTTCCATCATCGCACTCAAGTGTTCTTGATTTCCTGAGAATGTCCTTATTGCTCTTTCTGACTCATATCTACCTCCTTTATCTCACTCTACATTTCTGGCAGAGTTTTTTCCTAACACAAAGCTCATTGTGAAACCACACAGCTCAGATGGGACTCAAATCCAGCCAAAAGTCAGATTGGGACTTGAAACCAAGGTCTTTTAATTCACATCACTCAACTGGTGTCAATATTTACTGAAGCTTAGGTCCTTTAGGTCTCATCACAGAAGGAATTCAGAGAAGCAAAGTGATAAGCGAGAAGCAGATTTGTTAGCATAGGAAGATTATGAGACATACAATCAGGCAGGCAAGGGGGCTCTGCCCTGAGAACTATGTGGGAAAGCAGCTTTATTCAGGGAGATACACACTCTGTAGGCAGAGTCCATGGCATCGGAGAAGGTGAGAGATCCTGGGAGATACACATTCCATAAGCAGAATGCAGAATATCTCAAAAGGTGAGAGAGGACCCAAATTATGCAATGGCTAGCTTTTATGGGCTGGGTAATTTCATAGCCTAAGGAGTGGGAGGATTATCCCAACTATTCTGGGGAACGGGTGGGGATTTCCAGGAATTGGGCCACCTTCTACTTTTGGGCCTTTTATGGTTCGCCTCAGAACTATCCTGGTGCCTGTGGGTGTGTCATTTAGATGTTGATATACTACAATGAGTGTGTGATGAGGCTCAAGGTCCACTGGAAGTGGAATCCTCCACCATCTTGGGCCTAATCCATTCTAACCAGTTATGTAGTAACCTCAACGGCTATATCAGTCTTTAAGGGTTGTGCCCTGCCCCCTTCCCTTCTGTTTCATTTGTACCACATTACTACTAGAAAACCTTTGATCTCTCTCACAACATTCAAGATAATTCAAGATCTGGCTCCAAAAGAGCTGATTGAATTTTTTCTATACTCTGATCATTTGCCATCCCTCTTGTCCACCTTGTCGCCAACTGGTACATCTACTACCATCGTTGCTGTTTCACATCACCTGTTCTGGACTGCTCAGGTTTTCTCGGAACACTCAGCATTTTCCTACCTGTATACTTTGTTCTCCTCCACAAAAGATACTATGTTCTTGCCTCTCAAATTCCTACAAAGTCTTCAACATTCACACACACTTTCCCTTCCCTGTGCTCCCACAGCCCTTCTGTATTTTTGTTTTTTTTAAAAATAAATTTATTTATTTATGGCTGTGTTGGATCTTTGTTGCTGCGTGTGGGCTTTCTCCAGTTGCGGCAAGTGGGGGGCTGCTCTTGGTTGTGGTGCGCGGGCTTCTAATTGCGGTGGCTTCTCTTGCTGTGGAGTATGGGCTCTAGGTGCACGGACTCAGTAGTTGTGGCTCATGGGCTCCGTAGTTGCGGCTCACAGGCTCTACGTTGTGGCACATGGGCTTAGCTGCTCTGTGGAGTGTGGGATCTTCCTGGACCAGGGCTCAAACCTGTATTACTAGGTGAAATTAACATTTGAAAAATAGATTGTTCTATTCAGTATGAGTGAGCTTCACGTGCTGAGTTGAAGACCTGACTATATCCTAAGAGGAGAACAAAAAGGCTGATTAAAAGGGAACTCCTCTTGCCTAACTGTTTGAGCTGGGATATTGACCCTTTGGCCTTGGGACTCAAAGCTGCTGTTTCAAACTGGCCCTTAGACCATTGGTTCTCCTGTTTCTTGGGTCTTTGGACCCTGACTGGAACTACGTGGTTCTCCTGGGTCTCCAGCTTGGTGACTGAAGATTTGTTAGGGACTCTGTGACTGAAACCGCCAGCCTTGGCCAGGCAGCATGGTGATAGCTGCTTGCCTGAGTTGTCTCACAGCAGGAGGTTCTGATGAGGAATGCGGTGCTGCCGCCAAAAAGTAACCTGGAGAATTTGGGAGGGGCTGAAAGGAGGGAGGAGATGCCAGCCCATATGTCCTGCCAACCTCCAGAACCCTCACGCTGGAATCCCATCTTGCCAGAGACATGCACACGTGTGCCACCAGAAAGGACCCTGAGTCAGACCCACCATGGGCCAAGCAAGATGACTGCCTAGACACAACCCAGAAACTAACTTCATCACCATAAAACCCGAGATTGTGAGCATTTCTTCTGGGTTCTCACTCTCCTGCTCTCCAGCTGGGCGCCCCTTCCCAATAAAGTCTCTTGCTTTGTCAGCACATATGTCTCCTCAGACAATTCATTTCTGAGTGTTAGACAAGAGCCCACTCTCACGCCATGGAAGGGTCCCCTTCCTGCAACGATTGGGATGTGGCCTATGTGTACCAATCATAATATTCCATAAACAAAAGGGTATTATTAATATGAATCTCTGCAGGTGATGAAAAAAGAAAGGAAAAGAGGAAGGAAGGAAGGAAGGGAGGGAGGGAGGAAGGATACACAGGAAAACTCCAGTTTTACCTTTCAGGGCCATTCACTATAGAACTTTCTTTCTTTGTATTAATTCTTCATGAATGACTTCACGAGATTAGTAAATTCACCCATATGCCCCAGAAAGAGCTCTAGAGGTCACCTGTAAGTGCCCAAGACCATATATATAACATTGGATCTGGAGAGATGATTCTAACCAACAGCTATCTTTGGCTGAGAAACCTCATGGTGGGGAAAGAGGCATTCTAATCAAATCAAAAACAGACTATGACTGACCTAAACTTCAGTAAACAAAACTTTAACAAGCTTTCAAAGTAAAATAACGTAGCCATTATGTTAAATAGTGAGACTTCCCTGGTGGTGCAGTGGTTAGGAATCTGCCTGCCAATGCAGGGGACACGGGTTCGAGCCCTGGCCCGGGAAGATCCCACAAACTACGGAGCAATTAAGCCTGTGCACCGCAACTACTGAGCCTGCATGTCTAGAGCCCGCAAGCCACAACTACTGAGCCTGCATGCCGCAACTACTGAAGCCCACGCGCCTACAGCCCGTGCTGCGCAACAAGAGAAGCCACCGCAATGAGAAGCCCGCCCACCAAAACAAAAAGTAGAGCCTGGTTGCCACAAATGCAGAAAGCCCACGCACAGCAATGAAGACCCAACGCAGCCAAAAATAAAGAAATAAAATAAATTTAAATATAAAAGGAAAGAAAAGAGAATAGAGTCCTGCAAAAAATTTAAACTACAACTACCATACCATCTAGCACTTTCAGTTTTGGGTATATATTCAAGAGATTTTTCAGAGACTTGAACTGAAATTCAGGTATTTACACACCCATGTTCATAGCAGCACTATTCACAGTAGCCAAAAGGTGGAAGGCAACTCAACCATTCATCAACAAATAAATGGGTAATATGTTCACACAATGGTATATATTCATACAATGGAATATTGTTCATCTCTGAAAAGGAAATCATATAATTTGCTATAGCACGGATGAACCTTGAAGACATTATGTAAGTGAAATATGGCCTTCACAAAAAGACAAATAATGTATGATTCCACTTATATGAGGTGACTAGTCAAATTCATAGACAGAAAGTAGAAAAAAGGTTCCAGGGTATCGCTTGTGGGGTAAAGAGGAGTTGGTTATTTTGGAGAAAAAGAGATGGATCAATGATGTGCCCAGAACTGCATGTCGACAATAAACAGAATTTAAACACTTGGATTATTGATAAATTGAGGAAAGAAAAAGTGACACTAGAATATGAGGAAGAGAGAAAAAAGAAGGGAATGGGAGAGGGAAGACCGGAAAGATGGGAGATGAAGAGCGAGCTAAGAAGAGGCACAGAGTAGAATGTAGACAGACTCTTGACTGTGGGAAGGCCTCAATTCCATGAGAAACTTACTTTTATCCCCACGCCTAAGATACTCCTAACAACACACAGCCCAATCCTTGGCAGTTGAGTCCAGAGGGTCCTTATCTAATGACATGTTTCCAGCCTCTCACTATTTTCTTGAACCTTCCTCTGGATCCATTTCACCTTACCCCTTTTCTCTAACAGTGAAACGTGCATTTCTCAGCGTGGCATTAAAGAACTCTGCAGGGAACTCCCTGGTGGTCCAATGGTTAGGACTCTGTGCTCCCAATGCAGGGGGCCAGGGTTCGATCCCTGGTCAGGCAACTAGATCCTGCATGCATGCCTCAACGAAGAGCCCACATGGCGCAACTGAGACCCGGCGCAGTGAAAACAAACAAACATACGAACACTCTGCAGAGACCTGGATATTCTATCCCTAATTTTGCCCCCCAAATTCTATGTGGTATATTGAAAATTTAACTCATACTTTACCTCTGGTGGGAGACTGAAAGGATACTTTTAGAAGCCTCCCTTAGATCTCCTGGGATAGCTTTTACTGGTTTGCAGTGCTTGTACACAGAAGCTGAAGGCTCTGCTAATCAGTCATATCTGTAAATTTCTAGAGGATTGCCCTTGGTCATTTCACTCACTAAGCTGAAATTTTCTGGGACCTATATAACCCTGATCCCCTATATCCTCTAAGCAATGATTAAGTATGTAGGAGTATTCCAGTTCTTATCCCTTGAAAGCAAGGCAAGACAGTTTGTGAGGTATAATTTACACTTCAAAGCTCCTCCTGGGATCAAGCTGAGGCTAGCCTTCCAAACCCAAGTCCCAGCTGGCTTTTTCTAGTTTCCCCTTTCTGCTTCTTTCATTCTCTTTCAGGTTCCTCTTGAGAGTCATTTGCTTAAGAATTGCATGTTGACCTCTGCGTTTAGATAATGCTGTCTGTGGCAGGGGTCTTCCCCACCTCTGCAAACCTAAGCACTTGAGTCCTGCATCTACATATACACACAAAATGCATAATTTGTTTAGCTCTCAATTTTCACTCTCAGAAAACACTGCAGTGATTACAGGTTTACTTCTCCCTGAGAGCAACCTAATCAATGTTTTCTTCACTCAACATAAAATGACTGAGACCAAGGACACCTTGTCTTGAAGTTCCAGTGGAAAGGAGTCACACGTGCTGTAGCTAAAAGGCTACAGAGAAAGGCTTTTGGGACTTTACACTAACTTTCATAGCAGAAAAAATGTTTTAAAATAGCACACTGTCTATGGATTGTCACACTGAAGCTAAACTAGCAGAATATATATTCTGGTGATCCCCCTGCCAGGTAACAGCTGTCTTAGTTTAACCTACTATGACACAGAACGCATTATGTAACAATAGACATTTATTTCTCACAGTTTTTGAGGCTGGAACTCTGAGATCACAGTGCCAGCATGGTCTGCATTGGTGAAGGCCATATTCTTGATTTACAGATGGATGCCTTCTTGCCACCCTGTGCCCACATAGTGGAGAGGGAGCTGACTCTGACATTTCTGCTTACATTTCTTCTCCCATTCACGAGGGCTCTACTCTCATCACCTAATCACCTCCCAAAGATACTACCTGCTAGTACCATATCATTAGGGGAGCACTGTACATCTTTAAATCTGGCTATGGGTCTTTTAAATGGGGCTAGAAGAATCCTCTCTGGCATTCTGACACAGTTTGATGCGAACAGAAAGTGCCAAGGAGTTAATAACCCAGGGCTGATACTTGCCCAATTCACAATGGAATCCAGTGGACAAATACTTTTCTCTTCCTTGTAGGCAGACAGTCCTGAGGCCCATTCTACAAGCTTCTCAGAAAGAACATCACAGGGACACCAAACACTAGTTACCCATAGTAACTAGTAATGGATTGAATTTTCCTCTTGTCTCTTTAACACTTACTTGTACCTCACTTTTGTTCCTTGGAATCACAACATAAAATAATCTGCACACAAATGAAGCTCTGTTTTTTTGGGAGAGACTAGCTATTAACTGGGCCCCATCACTTTCACTTAAAGTATATACACCACTCCCCAAAAACATCACCTCACTGTTCTCCCTTCCCACGCTGCCTTTTTTCTGCTTTACATATTATGCATATTTTTCTAGATTATTAAATACCATTCTAGGACTTCCCTATTGGTACAAGTGGTTAAGAATCTGCCTGCCAATGCTGAGGACATGGGTTCGAGCCCTGGACTGGGAAGATCCCACATACCGCGGAGCAATTAATCTTGTGCGCCACAATTACTGAGGCTGCACTAGAGCCCACAAGCCACAACTACTGAGCCCGCATACTGCAACAACTGAAGCCTGTGTGCCTAGAGCCCGTGCTCCGCAACAAGAGAAGCCACTGCAATGAGAAGCCCGCATACCACAACAAAGAGAAAGAGAAAGCCCCAACTAGAGAAAGCCCACGTGTAGCAACGAAGATCCAACACAGTCAAAAATAAATAAAAATTTATATAAAAGATATGCTTCTACAATGTCAATGACTAAAATGGTCTTATAATGAAGAGGTTAATTTGAGGATGATTAGAGTTCATGCCCCAATTTCAAGCATCAAATGAGCAAGTCTGAAATAATTAGTTTATAATAAACTTCCACATGGGGCATGTCTTATTCTATATCATGAACATGTTAGGAATTCCAGAAGTTATGTATAATTCCAATCCTAATTTTGATTTCCCTAGGACTGTCTTTTTTTTTTTTTTTTTTTTTTTTTTTTTTTTTTTTTGCGGTACGCGGGCCTCTCACTGCTGTGGCCTCTCCCGCTGCGGAGCACAGGCTCCGGACGCACAGGCTCGGCGGCCATGGCTCACGGGCCCAGCCGCTCCGCGGCATGTGGGATCCTCCTCCCGGACCGGGGCACGAACCCGTGTCCCCTGCATCGGCAGGCGGACTCCCAACCACTGCGCCACCAGGGAAGCCCCAGTAACTGTCTTTAACTGAAATTCCTAAGCAGCAACAGCACCACCCATCATTTAGTGAGCACTGCGTCACTTACCACTGAATCATTTAATACTTGCCACACCATGAAGACAATATTTGTATCTCCCATTTTAGAGATAAGTTCAAAGAGATTGATGGTCAGTTGGCCCAAATGACAATGTTTTTACAAGATAATAAGTATCTTTAGTCTCAATTCCTACCTGTCCCTTTACACTGATGGGTTTCAATACTGTAGAAAAAACGTCATTTCAGTTAACTGCATTTCATAACAACTAACCAAGAAATAACTAGAAGTAGTGAAAAATTATATATGCCAAAATAAATCTTAAACAAAGTACAAAAGATCAAGGAGCAGTACTGACACCTGTTTGCAAAGGAAATTTGCTATACAACCATGTTTATAAATACTACGTTAAAAGTTCAAAATTAGTATTACCAAATTTACATGCGTCTTCAATCAAGTTACTACTTACTTTTCCACGTCGAATTTGGTTACTACTAAATTCTAACGGTCCAAAGGGTATAGTTTATGAAAAATTAAATGGACCCCATCTACACAGAAAATACTACAATATGTGACTACAAATACTAGTCGAAAATACTACAAATGTGACTGCCTGTAATCTTGGTATCAGATTTTCAACTTTCACGCTCTCTTTAACCTATCAAGTTTCAGCTCAGAATACTGCAGGCGTTGATAACCGTATCTTTAGGAGAAAAATACCCTCAAAGAAGAATGCTGTGAAATCCCTCAAATTATACTACTTATAACAAAAATAAAATTTGGGATAAAGTACTGCCATTAGGCTTTAACGACAATTTACGAGTTCGTAAAATATTAAAGGTTTTTGCCCGAAATCAATTCTCACTATTAAACGTGGAAAACAGAAGCTGAGATAAGGTGTTCACGTAGAGTCGAAGCGACTGACAAGAGTTTCCCAGGACCTAACACCGCAAAAATGAAATGGGCCTTCCCTGGTGGCGCAGTGGTTCAGAGTCCGCCTGCCGATGCAGGGGACACGGGTTCGTGCCCCGGTCTGAGAAGATCCCACGTGCCGCGGAGCGGCTGGGCCCGTGAGCCATGGCCGCTGAGCCTGCGCGTCCGGAGCCTGTGCTCCGCGACGGGAGAGGCCGCAGCGGTGAGAGGCCCGCGTACCGCAAAAAAAAAAAAAAAAAAAAAAAAAAAAAAAAAGAAAGAAAGAAAGAAAAAGAAAAAAGAAAGAAATGGAGATTTCCCGGAAATGGAAAACAAGCCTCTAAGAACAGCTTCACCCTTCTTAGATCCCGTATTCTCTTCCAAATTCCCAATACCTCAAAGGAAAGCACTGTATTTAAAGAAGAGGCCCATGGCCTTGCCATATTTGAATGTTTTTAAAGTAAGGAAGAGAGAGCAGTAACATAAAGTTAATCTTTCCTGCGAATCCCCCTTTCTAGTTTTCCCCCCCTTTTTTCAAAGTCAAACGCATAACCTGAGAAGACGTACAACACACAGTACGCCTCACGACGGAAGAGCGTACCACCCTCGGGTTAACGGCCACTCAGTGACTCTTTTTGAATTAAGTAAATGGAATACAGCAAATCCAGATCCCTAACGTCCCAGGAGCCTCCCCGTCGGCGTCCAGTTTCCATTACATCCAGACAGCAGTCAACGGAAACAAGCGGCGGCCATTCTTCACCTCCTTCCCACTACCCCTTGCTAGCTCCTCTGTGTCACAAAACTTTCCACTCAGGGAACACGGCCTCGTCATACAGAGCACTCACATCGACAGTACACAAGCAAAAAACCGCGGCGAAAACAGCAACAAAACAGCCGTGTTTGGTTTTTGTGTGTGTAGTGAAATCGTCCGCCAGGGTCCCGCAGGCACAAATTACGGAGCTTGGGCCTTCTGTGAGTGGAGACCCCAGCGCCGCACAGTCGTGCGAACCAAACAAAGGAGGCCGCCGCCATTACCCCTAGAGTAGGCCATGTTCCCCCCCCGCCCCCACCCAGTGTCCGCAATCCACCCGTCACCTATACACCAACGACACCTTTGGGCCTGAAATCAGTGCCGTCCATTGAGAGCCGAACGCCCTTGGCACACAAAAAAAATAGTCCAATTTCGCTCACCTCCCTCTGTCACTAACCAGTCGGTACTAGCACATGCGCGCCTCTGCTACAACCGCAAGCACGTACAAAAGCCGCCATTATGCGCGGCCGAGGTTCAATAGCTAGACCAAACCAGAGTGCTACCAACTCGCTTTTTTCTCCATGCCGCCTCCACATGTTTTAATTCAGTGTTCTTCCCCGTTTGCCCATAGTCCAACCACGGCCAAAGGAACCCAGGAGGAGTAAGATGAAGGGGGCTAATTAGCACTGCGCCATAGGCCACGTTAAGCCAGGGAAGAGCTCCAAGTATAGAAACATTTCGGCTCACCTGCTGGTCTAGCCTGAGCTCATTTCCCGGCACATGACTCATGCCTGAAGAGAAGCAGGAACTCCCGGTCTCCTACTGCAGGTCTAGGCCGAAAGAGACCCAACTCGACCGCTTTACGTCAGTACGTAACCGGTGCGTCTTCTTCCGTCCCCACCACCACCACCAACCTCTTTATCGCTACATTTACTTCTCTCCGGGCAGCCTGCGTTCGCTTACTCATAACCTCGCGAGATCTTCTAATCAGTCCCGTTCCCCCAACGCTCTCAAAATTCGCGAGAGCTTTATTTCCCCCGCCCTCGCCCAAAGTCTTGGAAGCTTTGGGAACTAGGGAAAACTCGCGGAGTACCTCTTTCAGCCAGTTGGGGGGCGGGGCTTAAACATTACGCCACTACACCCCAATCTTTCTCACCCTCCTCCTAGCTTTTTTTCCCTGCTCCTTTCTCTAGCGCTCTGCTTTTCCCTTCTCTTACAGTTTGAGGAATCTGAACTTGGGTAAAACGTCTCCGTTCCAACTAGCCCTCTCCCGCCTTTCGGAAGCTTCCCCAAAGTCGAAACTAGTCAGATATCCCTGAATCTAAGAAGGTTGAGGGTCACTTGATCCCAGGTGTCGACCGAGTTGTAGAGCAGTCAACGATGGCTTGAGTAGAATCGTCTGGCTGGGTGGGCGAAAACAGAGAAGGGCACACGAGCTAGGGGAGGGTAGATAGGTGAGGAGAGCCGGTAGGGGGAGGTAAGCGGAGGGGGAATCCGTAGCGCGGGCGGGCGGACGCTAACCGGCCACAGTGGCTTGGCCAGGAACCCGAGGCCCCTCCGCTTTGCAGGCAGCGACTGTGCCCTTCAAGCTCGTAGGTCCTCCGGGTGACGGAACAATGAAACAATTGTACGGTGAATGACGTCGGTGATAACGGACTTTCCCGAGGGCCTCTCTTCACCCCTCCCCCACCGCGCAGGTACTCACTTTGTAGCAAGTATTTGGTTTTACCCACTGGTTTAGGTACGGTGGCCACTAGTAGTGCACTTCTCCAAAACAACAGGGCCCTGGGGGGTTCAGAGCTACACTGTAGAAACCCAACAGGCCTAGGGCTATTTGTGGCTAGGCTTGCTATCAGCCTTCTGAACAAATTTTTAAGTGATTGGACGTAGGCTCGTTATGACCCTCAGGCCGCTGCATTGGTTGTGATTTGTCAGGAAATGGGCTACTTTCACAGCAGGAATCGCTTCCAGTTGGAAGATTCAGCACCATAGTCCCCTTAAATGGAAGAAAACGTTGACTACTGGGTCACTGGTTTGAAGTGCAGGCTAGCTTATACTTAGTTCCTTAAAAAAAACGCTATTCCATTCTTCTTACTGAAAAAAGAATAACTGCATGGTAGGGTCTCCTCCTTCTAGGGTTCAAAAAGCTGTACTGTCAAAAAACACTGCCACAGAAAACGCTTTTTACTTTTTCAATTTTAAAATGTAAACATTCAAAAGTGGTTGGAACAAGTTGCTTTACTGCTTTATAAACTTGTAGGTGTAAGCTAAGTTAGCCCTTTTTATAGCAAACATTTTGTGACAACACTTTTACCATTCTAAAATTAAATTCATAGATAATATAAATTAAACCCACAAATGCAGTTTCTCTGCAAAATGACCTAACTGTACTACAGAGAAATGTAAGGAAAATAATACATAATAAAATATTTAGTATGTAAATATCGTGCAGTACTGAAACAGGAGGTAAGGGGGCAGGGCACAACTTCTAAAAAAATGACATAGCCATTGTGGATATGACACAAACTAGGCCCAAGATGGTAGAAGATTCGACTTACAGAGGACCTAGAGACTCATTGTATGCTCACTGTAATACCTTAGCATCCAAATGATATAGCTACTGGCACCATGACAGTTCAGAGGCTAACCATAAAAGGCCAAAAAGTGGGCAGTGGCCCAATTCTTGGAAATCCCCACCCCTTCCCCCCAAACAGCTGGAATACTTCTCCCACTAATTAACCTATGAAATTACCCAGCCTGTGAAAACTAACCACCCTGTATTTTGGTGCCTCTCACATTCTGAGACAGCCCACACTCTATGTGTGGAGTGTGTTTCTAAATAATTCCACTTCTTACCTATCACTCTATCTCACTGAATTCTTTCTGTGATGAGATATCAAGAACCTGAGCTTCAGGGGGACTTCCCTGGTGATCCAGGGGTTATGACTCCATGCTTCCACTGCAACGGGTGAAGGTTCAGTCCCTGGTTGGGGAACAAAGATCCTGTGTGCCTTGAGACACAGTCAAAAGCAAACAAACAAAAAAGACCCCGAGCTTCATTAAGTCCTGAGACCAGGTGTGTGATCTCAATTAAAAGACAGTAGGGGACTTCCCTGGTGGCACAGTAGTTAAGAATCCACCTGCCAATGCAGGGGACATGAGTTTGAGCCCTCTTCCAGGAAGATCCCACATGCTGCAGAGCAGCTAAGCCTGTGCGCCACAACTACTGAGCCTGCGAGCCACAACTACTGAAGCCCGCATGCCTAGAGCCCGTGCTCTGCAACAAGAGAAGCCACCACAATGAGAAGACCGCGCACTGCAACCAAGAGTAGCCCCCACTTGCCACAACTAGAGAAAGCCCGCGCGCAGCAACTAACGCCCAACGAAGCCAAAAAAAAAGACAGTAGGGACTTCCCTGATGGCGCAGTGGATAGGACTCCAAGCTCCCAGTGCAGGGGGCCTGGGGTTCTATCCCTGGTCAGGGAACTAGATCCCACAAGTATGCCACAACTAAGAGTTTGCATGCCACAACTAAGGAGCCCGCCTGCTGCAACTAAGGCCCAGTGCAACCAAATAAGTAAATATTTAATAAATAAATAAATAATAAAAGACAATAGGTTCTGGCTGGTTTTGAGTCAGCTGTGGGTTCAAGTCCCAGTCTGGGTTTAGGCTGGGTTTGAGTCCTGGTATGTGGGTTCAAGTCCCATATGAGTTGTGCAGTTTCACTACCACAATGAGGATAGTCAAGCACTTCTCCAATTCTGCCATGAAAACAAATAAAATGTGTTCAGAACTCAGGTACATAAACAGTGTTGCCACTGGTGATATTATTTTCCAAAATGGTGAAAACAATAGAAATTTACCCTTTAATTATAATAGTAGTATTCCTGAAAACAAATCCCAATATGTTGAGACTAGTCAAAAATACTTTTTTACAATCCTATAACCTACCCACATACTCATTTTAAATTACTTAAAGGTTACTTATAATGCCTAATACAATGTAAATACTATGTAAATAGTTGCTAGTGTGCAACAGATTCAACTTTTGCTTTTTGGAACTTTCTGGAAAAAAAAATTTTTTTTCCAAATATTTTTCTTCTGTGATTGAATCAGAGGATGCAGAACCCAAGGATATGAAGGTGTGACGGTATATGTAAGGAAGTGTTCTGACAACAGGATTTTCACCATGTGAAAGAACTGTTCATTGCATCGCAGGACAGCTAATATGCCTCACCCCCATGCCTACTAAAATACCAGTACCCTTTGCCAGTCACTGCTCACACAAATTTGCACAATCCTCTCGAGAAACATTAGGTTTGATGATCTTTAGGGTCTTGTCCAACTCTGAGATTTGTGAATTCATATTATGGAGCACTTAGTGAGTTGCCCTTTTTGTTTCTTGTTTCATGTAGACCAGGGTAAGTACAAAGCTGAGAGTCAGAAGCCATGAGTTCTGGCAGCTCTTGTATCTGTATATTCAAATTAGCGATGACAGAATTTAATGACTCCTGGGTCTGGGATTGATTTACTTTTGAGTAGTGCTGGAGTGCAGGTACTGTCACTGATGCACCTAAAAGTGCTTTGAAAAATAGCAGTTTTCAGGACTTCCCTGGTGGTCCAGTGGTAAAGAATCCACCTTCAAATGCAGGGGATGCGGGTTCAATCCCTGGCAGAGGAACAAAGATCCCACATGCCGCAGGGCAACTAAGCCCACTTGCCACAATTACTGAGCCCACGTGCCTCAAGTAGAGAGCCTGCATGCTGCAAACACAGATAGAAAACACGCACTCCAGAACTAGAGAAAAGCCCGATCCGCCGCGACGAGCTCACGCCCACAACGAAAGATCTTGCATGCCTCAATGAAGATCCCAAGTGCTGCAACTAAGACCCAACGCGGCCAAAAAAAGAAAAAAAAGAAAAATAGCAGTTTTCTATTTTCAATTAATTATAACTCATAGACATACTCAGTTCCAAACAATTAGGATGATTTGCTAATCAATGTATTAGTAGTATCAAAATTAGAAGCAAAAGAGAAATCTTTGTGTTAAAATATATTCACTTTGCAAAAGAGAATACATCTGAGACAGCTAAGTGAACCACCTTTTCATAGCCTCTCAAGTGACTTTACCGTTAAGCAATCTTTTCCACTCTAACATTTTACCATGTTCTACTGTAACTGTCTTTTCTCCTGCAAGAGTCTACCAAAGGAAGAAACCTGTCACTGTCAGATAAAAATTGGCCCTTGCCATCTGCCTATATAAGGATTAAATCACAAGCCACTGTAGCTGCTGACCTTCCACACCCCCTCAAAGGAGTTCAGGGTGGAGATCAGGAATGAGGCTCTCTGTGCTCTAGAAAATAACTAGGATAGCAGACCTTCAGATAGTTAGATATTTTCAGAAGATGATTTTATGAGCCCAATGCTTGCATCTCCTCATATCTAGAAAAGAACTGAATCCTTCCTGGTGACCTCTGCTCCTCGTGACTAGCAGTAACCTTCATGAGACTAGCAGCAACCTTCTGCAGAAATATGTGCTTGATTGCATGTACTCTCCCTTCACCAAAATCACATGTATACTGAGCTTCCCCCCTACCTCCTTGGAGCAGTTTCTCAGAGCTATCTGAGATGCTGTCTCCTGGGCTATAGTCCTCATTTTGCCCCCCAAAAAATTTAATTCACAACTCTCACATTTACTCTTTCTTTCTCTTTTTTTTCATATCACAATCCTAGCACTCCCCAGATGTGGCAGCCAGTGAATTTTTGATTACAAAAGTATACCATGCCTTATGCAGTCACGATAAGGAGTCTGATAAAACGTCTATACTCAAAATTCTGCAATTTTTTTTTTTTAACTACGCTGTGATTCCAATCTCTTAAGATACATGTGATATTGGGACATGTAAGAGATAGAGATAACATTATAAAGGTTATAAGGATTGATAATGATGCAAATAATGTACACAAATGACTCAAGCAACCAAAAACCATGCAGAATATTAGCTATAAGGCATAGTAAAAGGTATCCCAAGGAGAAATGTCTTTAATGAAATTCACTATTGCCCCACAGATTTGACACTTCTGTTAAGTATGTTAATTACACTCAAAAACGGAAGGAACTGCACAGTAAACAGAAGCATAGTAATAGGTATGCAAACAAAAAACAGACCCCTGTTGGGACTCATTTTACATTTTAAAGTGTAACTGACCTTTGGGTGCTGTCTTCTTATATTTTGTGGGAAGGTGTAGTGACTTCAAATTAAAGCAAATTACATACAAATGCCTGATAATGTAAGACAATTAGAAGAATTTAAGAATGGGCAGTGATTATAGATATTTGACCTGCAATATTGCTATAAACCCTTATTCTCAGAGAGTGAAATCTGAAACCCATAACACTGGAAGTATTTTAAGTAATTATACCTAATTATACTCTCGAATAGTAGGACCTGGCATGGAATTCACTTTTCATAAAGGTGGAAAAATCAAAACTGAAATTATATCACAGGCCATTTTCTCCACTGTTAGTATTGTTGAAAATATTTTAAAACATGAGACCCAGTGAATTCTTGACTTTGTTTATGCAAATAAGAAATTGTTATTAAGAGAAATGAGTAAGAGGGAAACACTCTAAACTGGAAAGGGGCAAGGAAACTGTTTTGACTTGATAAAGAAGATGGGAAATCTTCAGAGTGCGGTGAAGGGAGGTTACACATCTAGCCTCCAGGATTCCAGGCTATATCATAGGTAACAGGGACATTTGATGTAGAACTTGAAGACAGGCTATAACCTCACAAATGAGGGCTGAGTATCACTCCTATTTTATTTTATTTTATTTTATTTTATTTTACTTTATTCATTTGGCTGTGTCAGATCTTAGTTGCAGCAAGCGGGATCTTTCGTTGTGGTGCTCGGCCTCTCTAGTTGTGGCCTGAAGGCTCAGCAGCTGTGGCGCAAGGGCTTAGTTGCCCTGTGGCATTTGTGATCTTAGTTCCCTGACCAGGGATTGAACCCGCATCCCCTGCACTGGAAGGCAGATTCTTAAACACTGGACCACCAGGGAAGTCCCCACTTGTATTTTAGAATCAGATGCTCTATACTTTATAAAAACAATTCACTCCTTTACACCTTTTTACTTCATAATTAGGAATTTTTAGGGTTTAAAAATTTTTTTTCAAGTTTTAGAAAATGTCTCTAGACAGGTTAAGATTATCCAGCACAGCATTTTCTATTAAGAAATAGAGAAGTGTGTACTTAGGCAGGACTGAATCTTTCTTCTGTGAATTCTTCCCATAGCTGACAATACTAATGTTCTGAACCAATAACCAGGAAATATATATCAGGGAAATACAATTATGGACTGTCCATGAACAGCACAACTCACAGAATAGATGACACCTCCAGAAGCCAGAAGGAAAGCCAAAGGGAAGGTGTTTGGAAGTCATATTTATTTTTTCTGGGAAGGTAAATTTTTCAACTGCTTGCTGAATGTAGTTAACTTTATATAAAAATAGCAGCAGCATTAAGTGTTGTCAGGCACTGTTCTAAATGCTTCACATGTATACGCTCATCTCATTCTCATAATATATCTGTAAAGAAGATACTGTTTTCCTCATTTTGCAGGTAAGGAAACAAATGGACAGAAAAGTTACCAAAACATTTTCTACATCACAGAGCAAATTAGTGGATTTCTTACGGAAGAAAGTTCCTGTGCCCAACGCATAGTGAGACCAAATAAACCGAACACTGCAGTTTGGAGCAGAGAAAGGCTTCCTGCAGGGCCAAGAAAGGAGAACAGGCAGCTTGTGCTCAAAAATGCCGAACTCCCTGATGGTTCTGAGGAAAAGTTTTAGGCAAAATTTGAGGTGAGGGCTGCAGGGTGTGTGACTTTCTTCTGATTGGTGGTATAAGATAACACGGTGATGTTCCAGGAATATTGTGCTCAGTGTGAAGTTACCATCCTCCACCTGGGTGAAGAAGAACTCAGAGATATTGTTATCTCTGACATTGTTATGTCCCTTGAGGAGGAGCCAGGGAGCTGCCCTATCATTTACCTTTGTTTTTGCATTCACTCCTTTCCCTGATTAGCAAGTGTTTGAATCTAACCCCTGGAGCTCAGGAAAGGTCTAGGAGGCTGAATGAGGCCTATTTTCTACAAACAAGAAACACACATGGGAAGGATTTGTACCGAGGAGTTACATACAGTCCTGCTTGATTTCAGTTGAGCAGAGGAATTCAAGCACGGGCAGAATAATTTCAGGACTTTTACAGTTTATCATTTAGCCTTGTGCCCAGTGTTGCTCAAACACTTTCAGTTTACAGTGCCAGCAAAATTTATCATTTTCTCCAAAGCTACTTCCTCTTTTAGTCCTTATCTCAGATGATAGCTTCATCTTCACCAGGCTCAGAACCTTGTACTGATTTTTTTTTAAACTATGTTTCTCTTATTTCATATCCACTAGCCACAAATAATTTCTTCCCTTATCATCATATGAATATCAAGTTAGTGTCCTTGTCTCATTGTTTAGCTCAGGCCTTTATTTAAGTCGACATTTATAAAGAGCAGCTTCCCTCCCATCCCCATATACTGTTTTAAAACAGTATGTTTATGAGTTCCTTTTGTGTATATTCTTAAAATAGTTCCATCATCGCACTCAAGTGTTCTTGATTTCCTGAGAATGTCCTTATTGCTCTTTCTGACTCATATCTACCTCCTTTATCTCACTCTACATTTCTGGCAGAGTTTTTTCCTAACACAAAGCTCATTGTGAAACCACACAGCTCAGATGGGACTCAAATCCAGCCAAAAGTCAGATTGGGACTTGAAACCAAGGTCTTTTAATTCACATCACTCAACTGGTGTCAATATTTACTGAAGCTTAGGTCCTTTAGGTCTCATCACAGAAGGAATTCAGAGAAGCAAAGTGATAAGCGAGAAGCAGATTTGTTAGCATAGGAAGATTATGAGACATACAATCAGGCAGGCAAGGGGGCTCTGCCCTGAGAACTATGTGGGAAAGCAGCTTTATTCAGGGAGATACACACTCTGTAGGCAGAGTCCATGGCATCGGAGAAGGTGAGAGATCCTGGGAGATACACATTCCATAAGCAGAATGCAGAATATCTCAAAAGGTGAGAGAGGACCCAAATTATGCAATGGCTAGCTTTTATGGGCTGGGTAATTTCATAGCCTAAGGAGTGGGAGGATTATCCCAACTATTCTGGGGAACGGGTGGGGATTTCCAGGAATTGGGCCACCTTCTACTTTTGGGCCTTTTATGGTTCGCCTCAGAACTATCCTGGTGCCTGTGGGTGTGTCATTTAGATGTTGATATACTACAATGAGTGTGTGATGAGGCTCAAGGTCCACTGGAAGTGGAATCCTCCACCATCTTGGGCCTAATCCATTCTAACCAGTTATGTAGTAACCTCAACGGCTATATCAGTCTTTAAGGGTTGTGCCCTGCCCCCTTCCCTTCTGTTTCATTTGTACCACATTACTACTAGAAAACCTTTGATCTCTCTCACAACATTCAAGATAATTCAAGATCTGGCTCCAAAAGAGCTGATTGAATTTTTTCTATACTCTGATCATTTGCCATCCCTCTTGTCCACCTTGTCGCCAACTGGTACATCTACTACCATCGTTGCTGTTTCACATCACCTGTTCTGGACTGCTCAGGTTTTCTCGGAACACTCAGCATTTTCCTACCTGTATACTTTGTTCTCCTCCACAAAAGATACTATGTTCTTGCCTCTCAAATTCCTACAAAGTCTTCAACATTCACACACACTTTCCCTTCCCTGTGCTCCCACAGCCCTTCTGTATTTTTGTTTTTTTTAAAAATAAATTTATTTATTTATGGCTGTGTTGGATCTTTGTTGCTGCGTGTGGGCTTTCTCCAGTTGCGGCAAGTGGGGGGCTGCTCTTGGTTGTGGTGCGCGGGCTTCTAATTGCGGTGGCTTCTCTTGCTGTGGAGTATGGGCTCTAGGTGCACGGACTCAGTAGTTGTGGCTCATGGGCTCCGTAGTTGCGGCTCACAGGCTCTACGTTGTGGCACATGGGCTTAGCTGCTCTGTGGAGTGTGGGATCTTCCTGGACCAGGGCTCAAACCTGTATTACTAGGTGAAATTAACATTTGAAAAATAGATTGTTCTATTCAGTATGAGTGAGCTTCACGTGCTGAGTTGAAGACCTGACTATATCCTAAGAGGAGAACAAAAAGGCTGATTAAAAGGGAACTCCTCTTGCCTAACTGTTTGAGCTGGGATATTGACCCTTTGGCCTTGGGACTCAAAGCTGCTGTTTCAAACTGGCCCTTAGACCATTGGTTCTCCTGTTTCTTGGGTCTTTGGACCCTGACTGGAACTACGTGGTTCTCCTGGGTCTCCAGCTTGGTGACTGAAGATTTGTTAGGGACTCTGTGACTGAAACCGCCAGCCTTGGCCAGGCAGCATGGTGATAGCTGCTTGCCTGAGTTGTCTCACAGCAGGAGGTTCTGATGAGGAATGCGGTGCTGCCGCCAAAAAGTAACCTGGAGAATTTGGGAGGGGCTGAAAGGAGGGAGGAGATGCCAGCCCATATGTCCTGCCAACCTCCAGAACCCTCACGCTGGAATCCCATCTTGCCAGAGACATGCACACGTGTGCCACCAGAAAGGACCCTGAGTCAGACCCACCATGGGCCAAGCAAGATGACTGCCTAGACACAACCCAGAAACTAACTTCATCACCATAAAACCCGAGATTGTGAGCATTTCTTCTGGGTTCTCACTCTCCTGCTCTCCAGCTGGGCGCCCCTTCCCAATAAAGTCTCTTGCTTTGTCAGCACATATGTCTCCTCAGACAATTCATTTCTGAGTGTTAGACAAGAGCCCACTCTCACGCCATGGAAGGGTCCCCTTCCTGCAACGATTGGGATGTGGCCTATGTGTACCAATCATAATATTCCATAAACAAAAGGGTATTATTAATATGAATCTCTGCAGGTGATGAAAAAAGAAAGGAAAAGAGGAAGGAAGGAAGGAAGGGAGGGAGGGAGGAAGGATACACAGGAAAACTCCAGTTTTACCTTTCAGGGCCATTCACTATAGAACTTTCTTTCTTTGTATTAATTCTTCATGAATGACTTCACGAGATTAGTAAATTCACCCATATGCCCCAGAAAGAGCTCTAGAGGTCACCTGTAAGTGCCCAAGACCATATATATAACATTGGATCTGGAGAGATGATTCTAACCAACAGCTATCTTTGGCTGAGAAACCTCATGGTGGGGAAAGAGGCATTCTAATCAAATCAAAAACAGACTATGACTGACCTAAACTTCAGTAAACAAAACTTTAACAAGCTTTCAAAGTAAAATAACGTAGCCATTATGTTAAATAGTGAGACTTCCCTGGTGGTGCAGTGGTTAGGAATCTGCCTGCCAAT
The DNA here is from genome assembly GCF_964165515.1 of Mesoplodon bidens. Classification (NCBI taxonomy): domain Eukaryota; kingdom Metazoa; phylum Chordata; class Mammalia; order Artiodactyla; family Ziphiidae; genus Mesoplodon; species Mesoplodon bidens. The sequence goes on from NC_138163.1 coordinate 135,667,918, forward strand.
GCAGGGGACACGGGTTCGAGCCCTGGCCCGGGAAGATCCCACAAACTACGGAGCAATTAAGCCTGTGCACCGCAACTACTGAGCCTGCATGTCTAGAGCCCGCAAGCCACAACTACTGAGCCTGCATGCCGCAACTACTGAAGCCCACGCGCCTACAGCCCGTGCTGCGCAACAAGAGAAGCCACCGCAATGAGAAGCCCGCCCACCAAAACAAAAAGTAGAGCCTGGTTGCCACAAATGCAGAAAGCCCACGCACAGCAATGAAGACCCAACGCAGCCAAAAATAAAGAAATAAAATAAATTTAAATATAAAAGGAAAGAAAAGAGAATAGAGTCCTGCAAAAAATTTAAACTACAACTACCATACCATCTAGCACTTTCAGTTTTGGGTATATATTCAAGAGATTTTTCAGAGACTTGAACTGAAATTCAGGTATTTACACACCCATGTTCATAGCAGCACTATTCACAGTAGCCAAAAGGTGGAAGGCAACTCAACCATTCATCAACAAATAAATGGGTAATATGTTCACACAATGGTATATATTCATACAATGGAATATTGTTCATCTCTGAAAAGGAAATCATATAATTTGCTATAGCACGGATGAACCTTGAAGACATTATGTAAGTGAAATATGGCCTTCACAAAAAGACAAATAATGTATGATTCCACTTATATGAGGTGACTAGTCAAATTCATAGACAGAAAGTAGAAAAAAGGTTCCAGGGTATCGCTTGTGGGGTAAAGAGGAGTTGGTTATTTTGGAGAAAAAGAGATGGATCAATGATGTGCCCAGAACTGCATGTCGACAATAAACAGAATTTAAACACTTGGATTATTGATAAATTGAGGAAAGAAAAAGTGACACTAGAATATGAGGAAGAGAGAAAAAAGAAGGGAATGGGAGAGGGAAGACCGGAAAGATGGGAGATGAAGAGCGAGCTAAGAAGAGGCACAGAGTAGAATGTAGACAGACTCTTGACTGTGGGAAGGCCTCAATTCCATGAGAAACTTACTTTTATCCCCACGCCTAAGATACTCCTAACAACACACAGCCCAATCCTTGGCAGTTGAGTCCAGAGGGTCCTTATCTAATGACATGTTTCCAGCCTCTCACTATTTTCTTGAACCTTCCTCTGGATCCATTTCACCTTACCCCTTTTCTCTAACAGTGAAACGTGCATTTCTCAGCGTGGCATTAAAGAACTCTGCAGGGAACTCCCTGGTGGTCCAATGGTTAGGACTCTGTGCTCCCAATGCAGGGGGCCAGGGTTCGATCCCTGGTCAGGCAACTAGATCCTGCATGCATGCCTCAACGAAGAGCCCACATGGCGCAACTGAGACCCGGCGCAGTGAAAACAAACAAACATACGAACACTCTGCAGAGACCTGGATATTCTATCCCTAATTTTGCCCCCCAAATTCTATGTGGTATATTGAAAATTTAACTCATACTTTACCTCTGGTGGGAGACTGAAAGGATACTTTTAGAAGCCTCCCTTAGATCTCCTGGGATAGCTTTTACTGGTTTGCAGTGCTTGTACACAGAAGCTGAAGGCTCTGCTAATCAGTCATATCTGTAAATTTCTAGAGGATTGCCCTTGGTCATTTCACTCACTAAGCTGAAATTTTCTGGGACCTATATAACCCTGATCCCCTATATCCTCTAAGCAATGATTAAGTATGTAGGAGTATTCCAGTTCTTATCCCTTGAAAGCAAGGCAAGACAGTTTGTGAGGTATAATTTACACTTCAAAGCTCCTCCTGGGATCAAGCTGAGGCTAGCCTTCCAAACCCAAGTCCCAGCTGGCTTTTTCTAGTTTCCCCTTTCTGCTTCTTTCATTCTCTTTCAGGTTCCTCTTGAGAGTCATTTGCTTAAGAATTGCATGTTGACCTCTGCGTTTAGATAATGCTGTCTGTGGCAGGGGTCTTCCCCACCTCTGCAAACCTAAGCACTTGAGTCCTGCATCTACATATACACACAAAATGCATAATTTGTTTAGCTCTCAATTTTCACTCTCAGAAAACACTGCAGTGATTACAGGTTTACTTCTCCCTGAGAGCAACCTAATCAATGTTTTCTTCACTCAACATAAAATGACTGAGACCAAGGACACCTTGTCTTGAAGTTCCAGTGGAAAGGAGTCACACGTGCTGTAGCTAAAAGGCTACAGAGAAAGGCTTTTGGGACTTTACACTAACTTTCATAGCAGAAAAAATGTTTTAAAATAGCACACTGTCTATGGATTGTCACACTGAAGCTAAACTAGCAGAATATATATTCTGGTGATCCCCCTGCCAGGTAACAGCTGTCTTAGTTTAACCTACTATGACACAGAACGCATTATGTAACAATAGACATTTATTTCTCACAGTTTTTGAGGCTGGAACTCTGAGATCACAGTGCCAGCATGGTCTGCATTGGTGAAGGCCATATTCTTGATTTACAGATGGATGCCTTCTTGCCACCCTGTGCCCACATAGTGGAGAGGGAGCTGACTCTGACATTTCTGCTTACATTTCTTCTCCCATTCACGAGGGCTCTACTCTCATCACCTAATCACCTCCCAAAGATACTACCTGCTAGTACCATATCATTAGGGGAGCACTGTACATCTTTAAATCTGGCTATGGGTCTTTTAAATGGGGCTAGAAGAATCCTCTCTGGCATTCTGACACAGTTTGATGCGAACAGAAAGTGCCAAGGAGTTAATAACCCAGGGCTGATACTTGCCCAATTCACAATGGAATCCAGTGGACAAATACTTTTCTCTTCCTTGTAGGCAGACAGTCCTGAGGCCCATTCTACAAGCTTCTCAGAAAGAACATCACAGGGACACCAAACACTAGTTACCCATAGTAACTAGTAATGGATTGAATTTTCCTCTTGTCTCTTTAACACTTACTTGTACCTCACTTTTGTTCCTTGGAATCACAACATAAAATAATCTGCACACAAATGAAGCTCTGTTTTTTTGGGAGAGACTAGCTATTAACTGGGCCCCATCACTTTCACTTAAAGTATATACACCACTCCCCAAAAACATCACCTCACTGTTCTCCCTTCCCACGCTGCCTTTTTTCTGCTTTACATATTATGCATATTTTTCTAGATTATTAAATACCATTCTAGGACTTCCCTATTGGTACAAGTGGTTAAGAATCTGCCTGCCAATGCTGAGGACATGGGTTCGAGCCCTGGACTGGGAAGATCCCACATACCGCGGAGCAATTAATCTTGTGCGCCACAATTACTGAGGCTGCACTAGAGCCCACAAGCCACAACTACTGAGCCCGCATACTGCAACAACTGAAGCCTGTGTGCCTAGAGCCCGTGCTCCGCAACAAGAGAAGCCACTGCAATGAGAAGCCCGCATACCACAACAAAGAGAAAGAGAAAGCCCCAACTAGAGAAAGCCCACGTGTAGCAACGAAGATCCAACACAGTCAAAAATAAATAAAAATTTATATAAAAGATATGCTTCTACAATGTCAATGACTAAAATGGTCTTATAATGAAGAGGTTAATTTGAGGATGATTAGAGTTCATGCCCCAATTTCAAGCATCAAATGAGCAAGTCTGAAATAATTAGTTTATAATAAACTTCCACATGGGGCATGTCTTATTCTATATCATGAACATGTTAGGAATTCCAGAAGTTATGTATAATTCCAATCCTAATTTTGATTTCCCTAGGACTGTCTTTTTTTTTTTTTTTTTTTTTTTTTTTTTTGCGGTACGCTGGCCTCTCACTGCTGTGGCCTCTCCCGCTGCGGAGCACAGGCTCCGGATGCACAGGCTCGGCGGCCATGGCTCACGGGCCCAGCCGCTCCGCGGCATGTGGGATCTTCCCAGACCAGGGCATGAACCCGTGTCCCCTGCATCGGCAGGCGAACTCTCAACCACTGCACCACCAGGGAAGCCCAGGACTGTCTTTTGAGAAACTCTCCTGGTGATCCTAACTGTAATGTTCCATGTGTATTTAATTCATTACTGACCTCCCGATGTACAAAAACACAGCAGCTACTGTAACAGGGAAGAGTCAATTCTGACTCCATGTTGGATCTGTTTCTTTTACTTTTCGTTTGCTTTTGTTATAATCAGTCTATAGCTGTAAGCATCCTGCCTGAATATTAAAGTGCCTTTGTTCAGCTCACAGGGAGACACTCTGACCCTGCCCACCTGTGAATGGCTGCAGAAAAGAAGAAATTAACACATCCCCTCCCGATGCTGGCCAAGCCAGGCAAAACCAATGGGCTTTTACTTTACTTCCTCACTTCCTCCCCATCTCTGTTCTGTAAAAGAAACTAGCAAACAGACCCGGGTAAGATGGTGTTTCAGGGACCCTAGTTCGCCATCTTCTTGGTCTGCTGGCTTTTCGAATAAAGTCGTATTCCTTGCCTCAACACCTTGTCTCCTGATTTATTGGCCTGTAACAAATTTAGCTTAGCCAGTCAGGAGCCTCGCTGCTAGTGGCTAGCTGGCCCCAGTCAGGTGATATTGATTGGGGCAAGGCCCTAACAGCTGCCGGGACTATGTGTCCTGAGGATCTTCCCTTCAAAATTCCCAGAAGCAGCACTGGCTACCCCAGCACTTGGCAGTTGAAGCAAGAAACCGAAAAACTTACCTGATAAAAGGCAGGTGTATTATAATTTAAAAGTTAGATTTGATCACACTGCATAGAATTCTTGGCACCTGGAACTATTATACTATTCCAGAAAATCAAGGTCATTTTGTAAGATACACATGAGCCATGAATGGCTTTTCTTTCTACTCTTTTTTAAGTGGTCAATTCTCTCAAATTGTACTGGAAGTGCTTGTTGAAAACAATCAACAACATTTTCATCCATCTGAGAAATAAATGAATATACAGAACAGAGATCTGAGACCTTTACTTTACTTAACCCTGCATATAGATTTGTTAGAGGCTCTCATAATTAATAATGAAACCGAGAAGGACCCAGTGGGGCTCCTGAGCATGGAAGCCTTTTTGTCCCCAGTTTCTAGTAGGCAAGACTCCAGCCTCCATGACCTTCCCTGAGTTCCAGAGGGCAAATTTTAACAGTTGCTAATCAAGGGAGGAGCAGCCAAGAAACCACCTGAGGCAAGATCAACGGGACCTAGGGGCAAGACGGGAATAAAGATGCAGAGCTATTAGAGAATGGACCTGAGGACACAGGGAGGGAGAAGGGCAAGCTGGGATAAAGTGAGAGAGTGGCATGGATATATATACACTATCAAACGTAAAACAGATAGCTAGTGGGAAGCAGCCGCATAGCACAGGGAGATCAGCTTGGTGCTTTGTGACCACCGAGAGGGGTGGGATAGGGAGGGTGGGAGGGAGACGCAAGAGGGAAGAGATATGGGGATATATGTGTATGTATAGCTGATTCACTTTATTATAAAGCAGAAACTAACGGACCATTGTAAAGCAATTATAGTCCAATAAAGATGTTAAAAAAAGGGGGGGGGCCTTCCCTGGTGGCGCAGTGGTTGAGAGTCTGCCTGCCGATGCAGGGGACACAGGTTCATGCCCCAGTCCGGGAAGATCCCACATGCCGCGGAGCAGCTGGGCCTGTGAACAATGGCCGTTGAGCCTGCGTGTCCGAAGCCTGTGCCCCGCAACGGGAGAGGACACAACAGTGAGAGGCCCACGTACCGCAAAAAAAAAAAAAAAAAAGTTAAAAGTAGGATCTCTCTGGCTATCTTAAATTTCCTAATGTTACAGAAAACCTAGAATACATTGATTATATATATATATAATGGTACCTGTATGGAGTAAGGGAAATAAAAGTACCTTCTCTTTTAATCACATTATTTCTTCTTTGTACAATTCCAGTTAGAGGCCTCTTGTAAAAAAAAATTCCTATCAATTCAATTAAAGTACCCTCAAACTTGTGTTTGTTAATTCTTACAAATACACTCAACTTTCCTTATTTGTAGATTCTATATTTCAAATTTATAATTTGCCTACTCAATAAAATTTATTTATAACCTCAAAATCAATACTCCTGGGCTTCCCTGGTAGTGCAGTGGATGGGAATCCACCTGCCAGTGCAGGGGACACGGGTTTGAGCCCTGGTTCGGAAGATCCCACATGCTGCGGAGCAGCTAAGTCCGTGCACCACAACTACTGAGCCTGTGCTCTAGAGCCCGCCAACCACAACTACTGAAGCCGGCACGCCTACAGCCCATGCTTTACAACGAGAAGCCACGGCAATGAGAAGCCCATGCACCGCAACGAAGTGTAGCCCCCGCTCGCCACAACTAGAGAAAGCCTGTGCACAGCAGTGAAGACCCATAGCAGCCAAAAATAAATTAATTAATTAAAAAAAAAATCAATAGTCCTGTGGCTATTCACAGTCATCACATAGCAGCAAAAATTTTTATGCATCTGATATTAATGTTCCCAGATAAAGGTGGGTGACGATCTGCCTTTATATTTCCCCTGCCATACTATCAAAAGGAGTCATTTTCGGGATATCGAGTGGCATATTCTATTCTTTTTTTGATTTTTGGTTATGATTTTGCTATTTAAAATAGATCCCAAGTAAAGTGTTTTAAGTGCTGTGTAGTGTTCTTAAACACAAGAAGGCCGTGTCACTTTGAGAACTTACGTCTTCAATAAGCATCATTCAGACGTGAATCTTATAGTTCTGCTGCCCTTGAGTTCAATGTCAATCAAAAATATATATTAAATAAAGTATCTTTGAACAGAAACACACATGAAAGAAGATTATGTATTGATGGGTTCAAAAGTACAACCAGAGGTTTGCAGGGTCCTAACCCAGTACTTCCTGTACATCAGCATTTGTTAACTCAGTGCTCATGGCAACTCCTTCTAACATAACTATTGTAAATAACAAGGGCTGACCACAGAAATATGCCCAAAGCACAAGACTACTTACTTTAGGAAATTTAAACATTAACAATAATTGTTTTTCTTTTCTGTAATTCCTGAATGGTAAAGGGCAAAAAGAATATCATTTTAAACACAAAAACTCACGTGTCTGAAATGCTGCATTCAGTGCATGTCAAGGCATGCTATACAAAAAATTAATTTTATTGTAGTCTGTAAAAAGAAAACAAAAGAGGAACAAGAAACAAAAACACAACACAGGACAAAAGTCTTCTTAAATCAAATTCTATTTGTGTGAATTCAGCAAAATAATTTCTATCAAACAAAACAGCAAAATATTTAATAATATTGGATGGGCTATATTTGTTTGCAGGGATATTTGGTTTTTAGATAGGTTCTACCGTACCACCAGGGAAGCCCACCAATTTTTTTTAAATATAGTATTTACTCACAAGTTTCCTGGAATCCTGAAACAAATTTTTATTCTAAAATAGTACTTCAGAATTATATCAACTAACTTGAAATTTATTATTTAATTAAACTCACAACAATAAGAGTTTTGGAATGGAAGAGAAACAGGGATAATTTTGCTCTCAAGTAAAATAGTGACTGACTAGAAAATCATCCAGACATCTTGGTACAATGGTATTTCAAACTACTGTGGGACCCTGATGATATTCACTTCATCAGGCTGCAGTTGAAGCAAAATTTTAGAAGCTTCACCTAATAAAACTATATCAAAAAACAAAACAAACGCACCAAATACAGTCTTCTCTTATGCTCCCCACATTCTGGTATGGCAAAATTTTGCATATTTAATATTTTTAAATCCCTATTATCAATATTTTCACATTCTGTATACCACCAAAGAGACTGAACTGTCAAACATTAAATATGAAGAAAATATGTGTAACCAAAAACTGCTTGTTTGTCACATCTCCCCTTGTTTTATTTATTCTTGGTATAAGAAATAATAGCTCTGGGCAATACAGCTGTCACTTTGAGGAAACTGCTGTCATTGAAGTAAATTTGTCCTCACTGGTTACACAAACTTAGTGTGAAGCCAAGCTAAATGTTATAGCATTACTACAGCTGTAAAGTGATTAATGTATTATCAGAATAAAAAGGTAATGAAAAATATGCAGAAACAGTGTTATTACATCATCAATTTTCAGATATCATCCATGTAATTCAAAGCCTTACATGGCTCCAGTAACTAAGAGTTAACAAAAAGCTACTGGTGTGATTGATATGAATAGCCTCTTTCAATGTTACCTTTTTTCTTCTTTATTTTGGTAAAGGATTTGATCCAATTGCCACAAAGCTGAAAATACTGGTTGCCAAATGCAGCACACAGAAAAAAATTATTTTTTTGTAGAACTCTAACATTCATCAAAAAAATTTTCTTGCCTAAGAATTAAGTCAAACATTAATATATTATATACACCTCTGCCATTTACATATTGCTATCAGCCATTTATTACAAAACATTATACACTTTCTCCTGCAGGTGGCTCACATACTGACAGCAAATTTCTGCAGATGAGACAATGAATCAACTCTCCACTCCATGCTGAACAATTTCTCTAGTTTTAAATACTAGCCAAATATAGAAGTTTGGACTGTAAGGCCTAAGTGCCTGGTCTTAAAGGAACCAGTTAATTATGGGAATTTCACTGATCCTTCATTTGAGATGAGGATACTTCTTCATTGCCTTCATAATTTTCTTGTGGTCGTTGGCTAGTTTTCTGATGGTTGTTCAAGTGATGTGCTGCTGGCCCTGTATACGGCTGCCCATGCACGTGATTATTCTGAGAAGGTGAAACAGATCAGCATGTCAGACTTTTCAAATGAAAATGAAAAAGCATGGCGTAAAGTCTGTCTAAAAGTAGGCATGAGTCTTTTTTCCTTGGGGTGGGATTCAGCAATCTCTGATTTTAGCAAGTGTCTGCAGATGATCTGAGGGATGTTAAATTTCGGAACCACTGCCTTAAAAGATCTGAATTAGTCTCCTTTATGGTTTAATTGAGGAAAATCTTTCCAGAAACTTGTTTTTGAATGAAAGTTTCTTCAGATAAAACTTTTTCATCAGTTATCATTCTTTCTTTCCATCTACTTAAGTCAATCAAACTGTTAATTTTAAAAGATATTCTTACTGCAACTAAATATTGCATAGAAGTTACCAAGACACTTCCATCCTTAATATTATTTCAATAGTTATTAATTTTACGTTAATGTGTTCATCACACATTTTTATTAAATACTATAGCTTTTAGTACAAGAGGGCTGCTTAGTAGAGAAAGAAAATACTACCGGGTCAGTCAAAACATGTTATTACATGACCCCACTCCAACCACTCTTCTTCTTGTCAAAGTTATTCTAGATAGTCCCTTTACTACTTTACAGTCACAGGTACTGAGTTACAAAATATTTAAGAAAAATTAAGTAAATAATTTTTAAGTAAAGCACAAAAATTTGGGGTATAATGAAAACAAGCAAACTTCTGTTTACCTGTTGATAGTGAGATCCAGATGAATGAGGATATAATGGGGCATCTTCTGGTGGAGATGATTCATGCTCATCTGGGGCATCTTGGTCATCTGGCTCCTAATATTAAAATATTTAAAAGAGATTAAGAATGTGATTATAAAGCAACTTTAAATTTATTTTTAATCTTTAGGAATAAATTTTTTTCAAATCTGTAAAGCTGACCTGTTTAACATTTTTCATTTACTGCAGATAAAATAATTCACAATTAGAGAAAAAGTTTGATTCACCTAGATATATGAGTTTCAGACATTTTCACAGAAATTTCTCCAAATTAACTCTAACAAAGGAGTCAGCATGCTTCTCTGATTACTTGGGAACAACCAACACTAAACGTTAAAGCCAATAAAACTGCATGACAAATTTTTTTACACAATAAACACTAGCCTATAAAAAATTACTTCTCTTTCTTCCATTTTTATCTGCTGCCCATTAGTGGCTTTTTTTTACCTCTTCTGGACAGAGTTCACAAGCTTTTGCCAGTGTCATCCTAGCACTATGTGATCTCTCTAAGAAATAACCATTTGATGTTTCATTGCTTTGCATTGGAGGAGACCAATTATTGTAAGTGTACTGAGGATTGCCAGTGTATGGTCTTCTTTCAAGTTCATCTCCAAGCCATTCCACTGCCCAGGTCCACTTTCTTTTAAGATCTCCATTACCCTTGAAAAGAAAATAAAATTGTTTATGAAAGAATTTGGAATAATTTTTATGTTAGCTTAAAATGCTGACTCCAAACTTTCATGATTCTTTTCTTACAAAACACCCCTTATTATGATTCAGATTGTTACAAAATTATAATAAAAAATTCTCACCTGTAATATTTGGTAAGCAACTGGACAACTGCTAAAGAGAGCTACCATACATTTTATACACTGGTATGCTCTTTTTTGATAGTGATTCTTAGAGCGCTGGATAGTATCGAACAACCCATCTCGATCATCTGGGATTCCTTTAAGTGAATTATGAATTCTAGAAAAGAACCAGTTACATAAATTTGTGGTATCTCTTAGCTAACATTCTGGAGCCTACTGACTGCCATTCAATACACATTTTGATGTAATTATCTAATCTATTTAACTGTATAGTTAAATTACTAAGAAGGTACCATTAGTAAACCCACTTCATGGATGAGAAAACAAGTAAAGAAGTCAAACAACTAATGTCATATAGCTAGCAAGCTGGTGAGCTAAGTCTGACTCAAGAGTCTGTAGTCCTATGAAATTATTATCAATCTGAAGTGATTTCCCTATACTGTAATTTAAATGAACAATTAAGGATACTAATACTAAATTGTTCTCATTAAAATTAACTATAAACTATGTCTTCATGAATGCCCCAGCTGAGAACATATTTACTTGTAGTTAGAGCATTACTTCAAGACTGCACTTCAGAGTGTAAAGTCTAGTTTCTATGAAAGTGATATAATCTGGCAGTACAAAATTAACTTGAATTCTAATCAACATGGTGGGTAAAGCCATTTTCACTGCCATGAACTGGCTGAATTGCTAATGATCAATGATTTCATTTCAGCTCTAGCCAAACCTCAACATAACATTTTATATAGCCAATGGAGTCCTGTTCTCCTTAGTAGCCAATTAAATTTATGGGTAAAAATGTGCCTTCTGTAGTATCAGTAACTGAACATGAAGTATCTAGAAAAAATTCTCTTGCATACCATTTGTTTTACTTAACAGGATATTATTATATTCCAAACCAAAAGCAGGGCTTTTTCTTTTGTTTACATGTTTCTGTTTTGCAGTACATACATTCATATAAATCTTGTTCGGAAAATATTTCAGTAATTTTTCTTTTTTTTTGGCCGTCACAGTCGGCATGTGGGATCATAGTTCCCCGACCAGGGACTGAATCCACACCCCCTAGCATTGGAAGCGTGGAGTCTTAACCACTGGACCTCCACAGACATCTGAGTAATTTTTCGAAGTCTAATCATTCCAGACAGAAAAAATAACATGCATAGGCACTGTTTAGCTGTAAACACTTATAGTATATATTCTATTTTTATTCTTTAGTTTTAATTGATAACAAAGTGATACTCACTTTGTTATCTGCCACATTAGGTATTTCTGCCACATCATCATTAATATCAACTACTTTTTTAAGCCATTATAATCGATATTGTTTTTGCCCACTTTGTTCTGTTGCCAGTGACAGTGCTTGGCACAAAGTAGACGCTTTGTAAATATCTTTTAAGTACTGTTTATTAAATAAACCAAATGGTCATTTTACAAAACACTTCACATTTAAGCTAATAACAATCCCATACTAATTTGTTCACAAAAGCTCACTACTGTGCACATGAACCCAATATTTATACCTTTACATTATCACTTCTTTGAGTGAAACTTGAAGGCTAGGATGAGACTGATGAGTTTAAAGCATCTGTAAGAAGTCACACGGGAATTCCCTGGTGGCGCAGTGGTTAAGAATTTGCTGCCAATGCAGGGCATGTAGGTTTGAGCCCTGGTCCAGGAAGATCCCACAAGCTGCAGAGCAACTAAGCCTGTGCACCACAACTACTGAGCCCGCGTGCCCTAGAGCCCGTGCTCCGCAATGAGAGAAGCCACCACAATGAGAAGCCTGCGTACCACAACAAAGAGTAGCCCCTGCTCGCTGCAACTAGAGAAAGCCCACACGCAGCAACAGAGACCCAACACAGCCAAAAATAAATTAATGAATTAAAAAAAAAGTCACATAGTAAATAACAGAGGCTTAAGTTCTTTAGAAAAATAATGAGTAAAAATTAGATCCTATTAAAACAGACTCTAAAAGTATCCAATTCTGTCAAGATACTGAAATAGGTACTAAATAATAAATAAATATAGGTTGTAACATTTTTGTTTCACGGTAATTTGTTTCTGATTAACACTATTTTGAAAACACTGATTTTGATTTGCTGGAAATTTAAGATGCTAAATTAGTTGAGAATTTGAAAATATTAATTTAAGAAGTCTAATGTATTTCCAGTCTCCCTTAAATACCTGATTAAAGTGATTTATCATTAAACACTGTGTTCTACAAATTTATTAAAAACTTAAATTTTTTCATTTCTATTATTTATTTAAAAATTAAGATTTTACTGGTTGTTTTGAGGATCAATACACAGACATTTCAATTTGTACACAATTCTTAACATTATGTACCAAAAATCTAAAACATCATGTAGTTGTGATTCTTTTAACAGTTATTCCAGTGACCTTCCAGCTTAAAATTTGGAGGCAAATTTTCCTTAACAGAATATCAAGTACCAATAACTACATATTATAAAAATTAATTTATTTATTTATTAATTAATTTTTGTGTATGTTGGGTCTTCATTGCTGCGTGCAGGCTTTTCTAGTTGCAGTGAGCAGGGGCTTCTCTTTATTGCAGTGCGTGGGCTTCTCACTACGGTGGCTTCTTTTGTTGTGGAGAATGGATCTTGGTGTGTGGGCTTTAGTAGTTCTGGCACGCAGGCTCTAGAGCACAGGCTCAGTAGTTGTGGTGCACGGGCTTAGTTCCTTTGCAGCATGTGGGATCTTCCCGCACCAGAGATGGAACCTGTGTCCCCTGCACTGGCAGGTGGATTTTTAATGGCTGCGCCACCAGGAAGTCCCCAATATCTTGAAATACTGACATGTTGTTATATCATAAGTCCCACTAATTCACAATTTAATATCATACACACTACATACTCAAACTGTCAATCGTTCACACACATTAACAAAGTTACTAGGAAAACTGGACTACCACTACCAAAGATGTTACAGAGTGCACAAAATTCTGAAGGTCATTTTCACATTTTTCTTTTGCTTATCAGAATGACTAATAGGTGGCAATATGTATACATATAAGTCCCTGTGGGGAGAAAAGTGAGGGTCAAGTGGTAGATTCGGGAAACTAATTCTATACCAGTATTCTTAGGCTGAGTTTTACTGCAAAGAACACAGCAGAATTTTGGGAAGAACTCTGAAGGTCTGCTGGTAGGTAGGATAACCTTAGTTCAAAAAAGTTACTGTTGACTCCTCATATACTAATAAAACTTCTAACAGGCTAAGGATTATTGTTAAATACCTAAATGTTACTTAGTGTAATGAATTAAAAAACAAGCAAATGTAGTCTTAAATTACTATTAATGGAACTTAAAAACTTATCAAAAGCCTATGTTAGTCTTCTTAAGTTAAAAAAAGTAAAAAACATTAGGTACAAGGAAAAAGACTAGTAATAAGCATGAAACTGCAGTTTTAAGAAAAAATAAAACTGTGATAGGGAAAACATTCATTTTGTTATGTTATATTTTTAAGATTAAGCATTTAATAGAGATGCAAGAAGTAAAAATATATTCAGCTACTAGAAATTTCAGTTATTTCTAGAACCTAGAAAAATGTAATTATTGTGGTAGCAAAAAGTGTATCCACCTGTGAGTCTGCCAAGAATCCTCTATTAGTAAAATCTGCAGAAGTAGATCCAAATATGGCCGAAGTTCATAGGTGTATGAATACGCAACCTAAAGACAGGTAAAACATAACTGAATTTCTTATTTAAAGGAATAATTAAATTTCAGGCATACGAATGTTTATTTTCCTTTAACCTGCCAGAGAAGTTCACTGAGGACAGTAGACGAGAACTGAGGATTCTCCCAGCAGCAAAACCGAAGCAATTTGATGGTTTCCTCTGAGTTACTGCAGTCTTCAATAATTTTCTTCACATAACTTGTTCTCACAAATAAAATGTCTGCCACATTCTGCTGAATTGGCATTATAGGCTGTGATAAATTAGGGTCACCAAAAGGACTGGGAAGAGGGGGATTACCTAGAATAGATTTGTCATCAATGAAAAGCCAATACACTTCTTTGCAAAACTGCAATATTAAATTTTTTATTAAAAACAAAATTATAAATTAAGTGTCCTAAGCACAATGAAACATTCATTAAAATGATCAGATACACTAAGATGCAAAAATATAAATGCTGAATTGAAGACAAAAAAAAAAAGTTAAAATTCTTACACCATTTCATAAATAAGGGATTTATCATAGTAGGTGGTAAATTTTGAAAAAGGTCTCTTGTAAGCATGTAAAAAAAAAGCTAATGGTTTTAAAACATAATAAAGCATATAGTCTTTTACTTTATTTTTATAAATGTCAGGATCTTAATTTAGCACTACAAAAGCCTAGCATTCCTTTTAAAGTACTATAAATAATGGAACATTCTACTTTACCACTGATTGAAGACTGCATTCTTGATGAGACACTGCAACAGCGGATCAGCTGAGACACTACTGAGTATAACTTGCCTAATTCAGCATACTGATATTTGATTGGAGGACCTGGACCCTCATCTAAAGACACAAGCATAAAGGTAGCAGGTACACTCAATTTCAGAAGCTGTGTCTTTTCTGCAACACCTGTATAAAAGGGACAAGAATAATGTTTAGGAAAAACAAGCAAAAATAGTAAGAATGGCAGGTTCTGCTTTAATAAAAAAGTAACTATGTATAGCTCCCTACAATTTTTATGATTAAAGCTCATCTCCTTTGATTAGACTGCACAAATACAGACAAAACAAAAAATACGCCAATTTAGTTAAAGTAAATTAAAAACAAATGTATTTATTTTTGGCTGCATTGGGTCTTTGTTACTGCACGCAGGCTTTCTCTAGTTGCAGAGAGTGGGGGCTACTCTTGGTTGTGGTGCGCGGGCTTCTCATTACGGTGGCTTCTCTTGTTGCGAAGCATGGGCTTTATGCGTGTGGGCTTCAGTAGTCGTGGCATGCGGGCTCAGTAGTTGTGGCTCACAGGCTTAGTTGCTCTGCAGCATGTGGGATCTTCCTAGATCAGGGCTCGAACCCTGCATTGGCAGGTGGATTCTTAGCCACTGCACCACCAGGGAAGCTCCTAGTTAAAGTAAATTTAATTATTCTAACTGTAAAGTAGTGATCATGACTCTGGCATTCCAATTATATAAAGCCCTAGAGAAAAGCACACTTTGTAGGACCTAGAGAGATCACAGGAGCCTAGATATTGTCTCTCAACAAAATAAGGGAAGATGACAAAGACAGAAACTATGCTAAATGAGAAACAAGGTAATCTACCATTCTTTTTTTTTTGTAAACTACCATCTTCTCTTTTTCCCCTCTCTAGAGAAAAATTTTTTGGAAAAAAAAAAGCCTAAATTTCCTGTTGCTTTGTTCTCTAATCTTCCCATTCCTCATTCTCATTTTAGTTTCTCTCCCAAACTTGGTTTGAAGCTAAAAAACAGTTCTCAAATTTAACTATTTCCTTGTTCTTGAATCTTTTACTTGGGATTCTGTCTCTTCCATTTTCTATTTCCTCCCTCCTTCTGTCTGTCTTTTCTTATTTCCTCCCTTTTCTATTTCTTACTCTTAACAGTGGATTTGTTTTTTCCAGCTCTTAGAAGATGTTTTTCCCCAAAGTTCTCATTCTACACTATCTCTTAATACTGCTTACTTTCCTGTGACTAAATATATAGTCATTATAGAATCTATAATCATTCATATAGTTGACTCCAAATTTTGGAGGTATGCATCTCACTGTTTATTGGAGTTCTTTGCTAAGGTGTACAACATATTTTTAAAATTTAATCTACCCAGATAGGTTCCTATTCCTATGTTTCCTCTCAGTAAATGGCAACACAGTTCTCTTAGTTCCTCAAGTCACACCTTGGACATATGTCTTCTCCCTGCTCCATTCATTCAAATATCCAATCACCAAGGTCTGCTGATTCTCTCATAAAAACTCCTAAATCTTTCAAGTGTTATCTTCCTTATTGCCCACTCCATAACATAAGGCAATAATGATATCTGTCTATAGATTATACTACAATCTCTAGTCTTAGACAACTGTAATCCATTCTACACTATAGCAAGTGTAATCTTTCTTTCTTTTTTTTTTTTTTGCAAGTGTAATCTTTCTAAGGTAAACCTTGCTAAAAATGTTATAATGGCTCTCAGTGCCCACACAACACCTGCAAAAAGAGCAGGTCAATCACCTATCTCGTATCTTTCACCAGATCATGTCACACAAAAAAACGTTCATGTTGTCCAGTGAGCCAAGTCATGTTATGCCAAGTCTTTGCATCTACCGTTCACTCTGTTTACAAATTCCGTGCAACACTTTCTCCAATAAATTTACTCTCTTTTTAACAGTCTCTTCAATAAGTGGTGCTGGGAAAACTGGACAGCTACACAGAGAAGAACGAAATAAGGACATTCTTTAAAACCATTATACAAAAATAAACTGAAAATAGATTAAAGGCCTAAATGTAAGCCTGAATATTACAAAACTGCTAGAGGAAACAAAGGCAGAACATTCTGACATAAATCATACCCATATTCTTTTGGATCAGTCTCCTAAAACAAAGGCAATAAAAGCAAAAATAAACTAGTGGGACCTAATTAAATTCAAAAGCTTTTGCACAGCAAAAGAAATCATCCACAAAACGAAGACAACCTCCTGAATGGGAGAAAATATTTGCAAATTATGTGACCAATAAGGGGTTAATATCCAACATATACAAATAGTTAATACAACTCACCATCTAAAAAACAACTCGATTCAAAAATGGACAGAAGAATTGAATAGACATTTTTCGAAGGGGGACATTCAGGATGTCAAAAGGCCACAGGAAAAGATGCTCAACATCGCTAATCATCAGGGAAATGCAAATTAAAACCACAATGAGATATCACCTCACACCTGTCAGGATGGCTATCGACAGAAAGATAGCAAATAACAAATGTTTGCAAGAATGTGGAGAAAAGGGAACCCTCCTACACTGTTGGGAATGTAGACTGCTGCAACCACTACGAAAAGTTTGGAGGTTCCTTAGAAAACTAAAAACAGAAATACCATATGATCCAGCAATCCCACCCTTGGGCATGTATCTGGAGAAAACCATAATGCAAAAAGATACATGCGGCCTAGTGTTCATAACAGCTCTATTTACAATAGCCAAGGTACAGAAACAACATAGATGTCCATCGCAGAAGAATGGATAAAGAAGATATGCTACATGTATACAATGGAATAATATCAGCCATAAAAAAGAATGAAATAATGCCATTTGCAGCAACATGGATGGACCTGGAGATTATCATACTAAGTGAAGTCAGACAGAGAAAGAAAAATACTGCAAGCCACAACTACTGAGCCCACGTGCCACAACTACTGAGCCCACGTGCCACAACTACTGAAGCTCGTGCACCCAGAGCCCATGCTCCACAACAAGAGAATCCACCGCAATGAAAATCCCGCGCACCACAACGAAGAGTAGCTCCTGCTCACCGCAACTAGAGAAAGCCTGCGTGCAGCAACGAAGACCCAACGCAGCCAAATATAAAAAAAAAAAAGAAAAAAAAAGTTATAATCTGCAATGGATTTCAAGGATAAGTATGGAATAACTGCTTCTACTTTAGAAGTGATTAGTTCTCAACACTGCAATAAATACTTTCATCATTTATTATGTAAATGCAAAGCAACACATTAAAAAGAATATGAAAAGTCTTACCTAAATTGGCATACATTACAAACAGATTGAAATACTGTTGTAAATGACGCCCATGTTCCGAAACTTCCCTTCTCAGGAGATTTAATACTGCTCTTAGTAAGTGATCGCTCAAGCTTAAGTTATCACATGCCTGTGAATCATAATTTATTATTTTATCAGCAACAAGATATAGAAAAGTATACTTCTATTTGCATTAAAAGGGTATGTTTACATAGAGGTTATTAGGCAGAAGTATCAGATAGGAAATTATTAAATACATTTGCTTTTTGGGAAATGAAATATATAGCTTGGGTAGATTTCATTGCAGATGTTTTATACTGTTTTCGAGTGTCAGATAATAATAATAAAATAAAAACCACTTGGAGTTTTATGCTAAAAATGCTACTCAACAAAAGATTTAAATTTAGCCATTATAAAATTAAACCTTAACTGAACATACAGAATCTGAAGACTTAGTACACAGCTCCAAGTAACCGAATAAATAGAAAAAATTTTCCTTATATTTTAAAGTGCCCAATAATCAAACATTACTGTGAAACAATTTTAACGAACTCCATGATGTGTGCAAACATTTCATATATAGTATATATGTCAAACAAATACATATGTTTACTGATTTCACCTGGCAGAAAATAGAATTTACATTTAAGTATTTCATAAATAAAGAAAAGCTTTTGATTACCTGACTAGAAGGTCCTGGAGATGTGAAAGATGAAGGACAAGGCCCATCTTGCAAAGAAAAATGTGCAATAAATACTATAAGTTTTGCAAATGCACCCCTCACTTCTGCACTAGGGCACTCAAGAAGGTATTCAGAGAAACGATTTGAAACATTGAAAAGGACATTATGAGCAAACCAAAAACGTACGTTCTTGCTGTGACGGAGTAGAATGCACAGTACATCATACCTAAAACAGAAAAAATATGAATTTCCATTTAGGTGCTTCCATTTTAACTGCTACAGTGAACCAACAGGTTTCTGTGAACCAAATAAAGAGGAAAGAGCTCTACAATTAATGATCTTAGTTGTTGCTGTTGTTTTTTTTTTGTCTGAGCCACATGGCTTGTGGGGTCTTAGTTCCCTGACCAGGGCTTGAATCCGGGCCCTTGGCAATGAAAGCGGGAGTCTGAACCCCTGGGCCAAGGGGGAATTCCCGATTATAGTTGGTTTCAATACAAACTTCAGCCCTGTGACCTGATCTAGTCCGATAGTCACAAAATGAATTAAATGAGAACTGTATATTTAGGTGGATACAAATGTATTAATAAACTCTTTCTGATCCAGTGATCACTCCTTAACATCTTCTAATCTGAGAGATGCTAAGAACAGTTGTTATATTAAGGTATTAAAATGTCTTCCATACTTATACAATTATAAAGTTAAGACTATAATCATTTAAAAATCCTCTACCTTTTTAAACATAAGCAGATTCCATGTAGTAAAGATAAAGAATATAAGTAATAGAAACAGGAGTCAAACGTTGAATAATAAAAGGCACATTAAAATTAAGCATTTTAAATACAATTTCTCTCAACATTACTACCAAGATTTTTATCCTATATTTAGAATTTGAAGTAAGATTTCCACAGTTAGGGGAAAATAAAGCAACATAATAATGAACCATACCAACTCTAAGTACAAAGTAAATAAAATTCAAAGCCATGTACCAATCACTGGCAGGGCCACGAACTATTTTCTTGGTGTGAAATCCAGTGGTAAAGAGGAATCTAGCTGCAAGCTGAATACTAATCATTGTGATTTCTTCTGCTTCAGGCAACAAGTGATCTTGTCCTTAAATAAAAAGCACATGAACAGTCAAACACACTTTTGTTTAAATGTATTTAAACAAATGCTCCATGTTTAAAAACATTCTTAGCCAAAAAGTAAACTTCAGCACTTACTTACCTTAGCACTTAACCAATCCATGTTTCAAACTAATGCTTAGTGAAAACTCCCATAAGTTAACAGCTCTTCTATGTTTCTAGATACTGACTATATTCAAAGGTATGCGTATATTAAATACATGACTTTAAAATAACTGGCACTGAATATGCTGACACATTTAAAACAAAATGAGTCTAAATAATTTTATGAAAAAAAGAAGGTAAAAGAATGCTGAAGTAAAGCACTAAATACGTATTGATACTTGATAAACTTCTAAGTTAAATTCCAGAAACTTACCTGGAGCAGGGCTTAAGTAAACTCCGTTACACGTAAGCAGTTTTTTCACAAATTGAAAATATTCTAAACTATACTGCATTCGGTTGTGCATGAACTGCACATTTTGTTTCCACACACTTCTCTCAATGGCTGGTGACATCTGATAGGGTTTTGTGATAGTTAGCTCTGATATATATCTTATCATTTCATCATCGTGGTCTATTGTGTCCATTCGTTCATAAAGGAGTATATAAGCATTCCACCACCTTTTCTGCCTCCTGTATGACATGCGCTTCATCATATGATCAAATACTTCTCCCATGTATTCTCCACCAAAACACTGATTTTTCATTTCTTCATCATCATCCATTTTACACTCTGTTACATCTCCATCATCAAATTTATACCAACGATTTCTCTCACCATCTTTACCATTCCTCTGAATGATGTAGGAATAATAATGTCCACCACTTGCTTGACCACTGTGTACAAGCACCCCCACAAGTCTGTATTTTGTGCTACCTGCTGTCTCACATTCAGACTGCTCATTCTGTTGTATTAAGTGAACCTCTGGGTTTACATCATCTCCTTCCAGCTTTGCAACACCTGATACTGTGTAAGGTTCCATGTCCAGCTCTCGTGGAAATTCAAAATAATCATTGAATTTAATTGCACATTCTCTTTCCCAGTCATAGTCAAATCGTTTCAATTGAATAGCAAGAACAGGAGGCAATTTTTTAATTAGCAGCCGCTTTACTGTATCAACCTACAATAAATGGTAAATATTAAGTGAATGTTCTTCTATAACCCAAATAAAACAATTTTACTACTACTTAAAACTTTATGATCATCTAAATGTATTTACGAACAGATAAATGATAATATAATCAAGATCATTCATCATTACTGACTTTTTCAAAATACTTATACCAAGCCTAAAAATATGTAATCACTCATCTGTTGCAAACTATAAAAATTAGTGTTATAGGGCTTCCCTGGTGGCGCAGTGGTTAAGAGTCCGCCTGCCGATGCAGGGGACACGGGTTCGTGCCCCGATCCCGGAAGATCCCACGTGCCGCGGAGCGGCTGGGCCCGCGAGCCATGGCCGCGGAGCCTGTGTGTCCGGAGCCTGTGCTCCGCAACGGGAGAGGCCACAGCAGTGAGAGGCCCGCGTACAGCAAAAAAAAAAAAAAAAAAAGAAAAATTAGTGTTATAAAAACTAATAACTACCAGTTTCCACACTCCCACTGCTAACTGACGTTACTTTTCTGACCTTTACTTTTATGTTAACAAATAAAATCTGCTGTAAGCAAACTGAAGAAATACTGCAAGTAATAATATGCTAATGTATATAGCACTTAGTGACAGATAACATGCTAAATGCTGCATTTAATCCATACTACCTTATAAAAAAGCACTACCAAGGTTTCCACTTTTAAAATACATGGATTAAGAGTGGCAAGCTGTAGAAGAAGAAACTGCCCTAGCAGAAACTCTGTCAGAGCTATAGGTATGGCTTCAGATGCCACAATCTAAATGGTGTTTAAAATCAAAGCAGTTTAGGTAATAACTTGAAGGTGAGATGGTATGGTGGGCCCAGAAAAATATTTACTACTTATCATATACTATGTATTTTCAAAGACATGTTATAGTTCCATCTCACAAAACTGTCCACAGATAAAATTAGTTGGTGGGATCTAAAAATCAGATCTGATCTTTAAAACTGCAAGTAGTTCCGAAAATCTGCTGTAAGCAAATAAAATTGGCACACAGTTGTTCTAAAGTTGAAGAATAAGTTAAGAGTATGAAAGGGGAAAAATATTTTCTGTTAGCAAATCTTCAGGTTTGAAGAATTCAATGGCAATGTGTTTCAGGGCAGAAATGGAAAGTAACTGTGCAACTTTTAAACTACAAGAAAAAGTGATGTTAAGTTATTGTGACTTCTAAAATTAACCATCCAATTAAAAGGACTTTTCCTAATTTATTATTATGATTAGTTTTTTTCAATATTGTTTCCTTGACAAATCTTTTAATCAGTTATCATCTTGACTGCCACTGTAGCAAAGCAGAGGTAAAATCTGAGATTGAAAACAATTTTTATGTCTTCCAACTATGTTAAATGCAATCATATTTACTAAAAAACAAACAATACATACCTTTTTATCACATTTTTCACAACGATACGCATTTGCACCTTCCAATAAATCTCCTTTGATATATTGTTCCAAAGAATCAAGAAGGTTTTGGTGATTTCTAATATCTACATTCAGAGTTGTAAAAGATTCTTCACACTCGTATCTAAAGACATTATTTAAGAAACATTAAAAGGATTTATTCCTCAGGTTTCTAAACACTGTCGTAAGTTGTGAACTTGAAAAAAAACATATTTGCAGTATTTACTGTACCATGTCAAATGCATTAGTCACAGTGTTATTCGTAAGTAACAGTTGCCTTTCCCTGGTCATTTACTTTGTACTGGGCAATGTAACAGTCTTTAAACATAGTATTGCTTACCTTCACCTTCAGAAAAAAACCTGCTAGAGTTATGTTATCTCTCCCTCTTTTACAGATACAGAAACTGGAGTGGGGGCGGGGGTGATGGTGAAAAGGTGACAAAGAGATTAATATGGTCCAGTTTACTACACAGAGTGTGATTTGAAGCCAGGCTTGTCTGGCCTCACTGCTTAAGTTCTTTATATTCTTTCACACAGCTACCTTTGTTATTTAAGTAGTAGTAATTCATGGCAAGGTAAAGGTAAACATTCATCAAGTTTAGAAAAAAGGCTATTTATGAACTAAATTTTTAAATGTTCCTCCACTTGCATAATGCAGAATAGCAACTAATATTTTGGCACTTAGATGCCAAGTTCTAGCCTAATGCACAAGTTCAACTATCTAACATACTTGTATGTCTCTAGTATTCGGTTCTACAGAGTCATAAAAAAAATTTGTAAAAAGAGTAAGTGATGTGGGATGGAGTGAGCAACCCACATTGTGATGATTTTCTACAAAAGGGGTTTTCAGGAATTTCTGATGACACACTAATAAACTCAGAAAACGTATCAACCACTAAATCCACTGATCCAACCAATATATCAAGAGTACCTGGGAATCCCCTGGCAGTCCAGTGGTTAGGAATCCGTATTTTCGCTGCCGCAGACCCGGGTTCAATTCTGGTCAGGGAATTAAGATCCCACAAGCCGCATGGCACAGTCAAAAAAAAAAAAAAAAAAAACAGTGCCCACCATGTGTAGAGCATATGGGATATTATGTTTTAGGCAGTCCTTCATATTTAGAAACTTGTAATTCAGAAAGACAAAACACAGAAGTATTTATGAATGGCTTATTACACATGTTTCTACTGTGATAGAAACCTATCCACAGAGGAGAAAAAGGTCTTAGGAGATAAACTGAAATTAACAGTTTCTTTTGCAACTTGGGACACCCTAAAAAAAAAAGTTCTATAATACCAGAAAGACTTGAGACTCTTACATACTCCTAAAATGTCTAGTAAGGCTAATTTTGTTGGAATGTGTACTTCATTTGCACAAGACACTTCCATTTGGCAGAGCAAAAGAATTCACAAGTAACTCTGACTAAAAAAACTGAGGACTGATAAGAACACATGACAAAGAGTTGGATTTTTACTGTTCACCTAATGTAAACTATCTTTCATAAGAATACAAAGTTGGCCAAGCTAGATGAATAAATGAGTCCCCATCTTCCAAACTAATGGCACTGTAACATCCTAAGAGTTTCTCATTTATGTGAGATTACCTTTCCTCAACTCATTTCCCTAATTTCAAAAAAATCTGCTTTATCCACTTACACCAAACTAATGTTTACAGAATAACAGAGTGGCTTTTATTTTATTTTAATTAATTAATTAACTTTTGGCTGCACTGGGTCTTTGTTGCTGCGCATGGGCTCTCTCAAGTTGCGGCGAGTGGAGGCTACTCTTCATTGTGGTGCATGGGCACCTCATAGTGGTGGCTTCTCTTGTTGTGGAGCATGGGCTCTAGGCGCTTGGGCTTCAATAGCTGTGGCACGCTGGCTCTAGAGCAGGCTCAGCAGTTGTGGCACATGGGTTTAGTTTCTCCACGGCATGTGGGATCTTCCCAGACCAGGGATCGAACCTGTGTCCCCTGCAATGGCTGGTGGATTCTTAACCACTGTGCCACCAGGGAAGTCCCTAGAGTAGCTTTTAGAAAATATTCTTATTTTGATGATTTGGGTGAGAAAGAATTTCCTTTCTGTGTTATGTGAATGTGTAACAAGAAGTCCCACACAATAGGCATGATATGAGTGTCCATCGTTAAACCTTCTGAACTATTAATACTACTAACCAAGAATTATTTAATTATTTTCATTAGGAACCCATAATAAATCAATCTCTTCTAATTTGCTCCAAAACACAGAAAAATGTCTTGTCAACTCTTGCAAATGATCTGATGTGCAAAACATATCTAACATATCTCATGAATAAGAATCAATGGTAATTTTAAATTTTTACAGAGAATTCCAGACCTACCAGTTATTTTCTAAAGTTACTGTTTGCTTGTTTATTTATTTATATATATATTTAAAAGGCACTGGGTAACTAACTAAACTCCAAACACCCCGGGAAGCGTGCTATAGATAACTAACATTTAATTAGTGCTTACTATATGCCAGCTTTCATTCGCGAGGATTTTTTTTTTTCTTTGCCGCTCTGCCCAGCTTGCAGCATCTTAGTTCTCCAACCAGGGATCAAACCTGTGCCCCCTGCAGTGGAAGTGCCGAGTCTTAACCACTGAACTACTGGAGAATTCCCTAAAGTTACTGTATTGTTGACATTTCAATTATTATTTTCATTATAACAGCCAGGTAAATATCTTTATAATAACTGTAGATTTATGAAAAAAAACCCATTTTATTTCCTCAGATATGACAAAATATAAGAATGTAAGGGAAAAATAATGAGATACTGAGAGTAACAAGAACTAAATGCTACTGAAAAAAAAACAAACCCACAGAACAGTGGGGTATAGCCTAAGAATGTAATATTTGGTACTCTCTGCTTTCATACATATGTATTGGTAAAAATTTTATTTATACTATTAAAAAAAGAAAGACCCATATAAAGTACATATCAAAAATGTCAATTAGTACTTACCTATGTGGGCAGCCTTGGCAAATCTTCTGATCAGCAAAGGAACCTCCCAGGACTTGACTTAGCACAGCTGGATGTCCTAAAGCTTTTAAAGCTTCATCTAAACTATCCACCAAAGAATTAAAAAACTCTAAGGCATCGTGTTGTTCACGAAGATTAACAGGTTCACCCCAAAGCCTAAGAGAAAAAAACGGAACATAACAAACTGTAGTCTCCATCCCCAGAATATCTGTATTTTATTTTTCTAAACAATAAAAATGACAATGACATTAGAAATGTAAGTTGAGGCTTTATCCATTTACACAGGTTAACCAATGTATGTTATGTATTGGGTGGCTATAGTAATGGAAGTGAAGCTCATAGTAAAATTGGTACTACAGTGTCAGGCACTCAGAATGGTGCTTCCTTTAGGAAGCAGTACAGTCATGTATTTTGAATTCAAGCGAAGGGAGCATTAACATGAGAAGGAAAACAGTCTTATATAGATGTTGTAACGACTACTTTGTTATTTAATTCTGCTTATATTTTGGGGGCTATATTGCAAAGTTCACAGCCATTTATTCCTAACTAAAGTGATTTTTCCAAATGAAAGGAGAAACATTTGCTCTGTTCTAGAGTGAATGTATTTTCTGTAATCTGAATGGACTTAAAACTTAAGCCAGGGCTTCCCTGGTGGCGCAGTGGTTGGGAATCTGCCTGCCAATGCAGGGGACATGGGTTTGTGCACTGGTCCAGGAGGATGCCGCATGCCACAGAGCGGCTGGACCCGTGAGCCATGGTCGCTTGGCCTGTGTGTCCGGGGCCTGTGCTCCGCAATGGGAGAGGCCACAGCAGCAAGAGGTCCACGTACCGCAAAAACAACAACAACAACAACAACAAAAAAAAAAATTAAGCCAACCGAGACTTCCAATTGTGTACACAAGATGACAACCACTGCTGTAAAAGCCAAGTCATGCTGGGAGATCTAAAACATCTAATTTAATATTTACAGAATAATATACCTAAGAGAATAGAAACACAATCATTTTTAGCAAAAGACAAGTCAAATTTTAAACCTGCTAAGAAGGTTTATTTTCTTTTGTGGTGTGGTGTGCTTTTACAATTTAAAAAATTGGCTACTGATGTTAAAAATTAATTTTAAATTTACATAGAGTAACATTTGATCTTTTCGGAGCATACTATGTGATCTTTACAAATCATAGGCAGCTGTGTAACAACCACCACTATCAAGATACTAAACGGAAACTCGATTCCCCCACCAAATTTTGTAATGCTACCATGTCAGTAGTCAAACCCTTCTGGACCCCTATTTCCTTGAAACCAACTTTTTAAAGCTTCACAGTAACCAAATCAAAATACTCTTTTTTGAAGTTACATGAATTTGTTCTTTTTTCTTTCTTTCTTTTTTTTGCAGTACGCGGGCCTCTCACTGTTGTGGCCTCTCGCGTTGCGGAGCACAGGCTCCGGACGCGCAGGCTCAGCGGCCATGGCTCACAGGTCCAGCCGCTCTGCGGCATGTGGGATCTTCCCAGACCAGGGTACGAACCCGTGTCCCCTGCATCGGCAGGCGGACCCTCAACCACTGCGCCACCAGGGAAGCCCCTCTTTTAACTTTCTTTGTATTAGTTGTTACAGTTTACTTTTTTCTACCATTTTATATTTTTTTAAAATTTTGAGATAATTGGAGAAATCACCTATTTTATTGCTTTACATTCACATCAGCAATAGGTGACCCATGTTCTTTGCATCCTGGTCAGCACTGAATGCTCTCATCCTTTAACCTTTTTTTTTTTTTTTTAAATAAATTCATTTATTTATTTATAGCTGTGTTGGGTTTTTGTTGCTGCTTGTGGGCTTTCTCTAGTTGTGGCGAGCAGGGGCCACTCTTCATTGCGGTGTGTGGGCCTCCCATTGCAGTGGCCTCTCGTGTTGAGGAACATGGGCTCTAGGTGCACAGGCATTAGTTTGTGGCACATGGACTCAGCAGTTTAGGCTTGTGGGCTTAGTTGCCCCGTGGCACGTGGGATCTTCCCGGACCAGGGGTCGAACCCGTGTCCCCTGCATGGGCAGGCAGATTCTTAACCACTGCGCCACCAGGGAAGTCCAACCTTTTTGTTTTTTGGTCATGCCACTATGCCTTTAGTGTCAGCCCAAGAAACCACTGCCAAATCCAGTGTCATGAAGCTTCTTCCTCCACTTTTTCTTTTAAAAGTCTTAAAGCTTATCGCTTATGTTTAGGTATTCGGTCCATTTAGTAAAGGTGTAATGATGAAAGACTCAAAGCTACCCTGCAAGATCAGGAATAAGGGCAAGAATGCCTGTTTTCGTCACTTTTATCAATACAGCACTAAAATTCTAGTCAGACCAACTAGGCAAGAGTAAGAAATAAAGGCATCCAAATGGGAAATCCTAAAGATTTAACCAAAATCTGCTAGAATTTGGCAAATTCAGTGAAGTTGAGAGATTTAAAAATCAACACCTAAAAATCAGTATGGAGGATTATAATTAATGCATACAGAATTTCAACTTAGGAAGATGAAAAAAGTTCTTTAGATGGATGGTAGTACACACAATATGAATGTACATACCTAGTGCCACTGAAATACAAACTTGAAAACATCTAAAATGGTAAATTTTTGTTTCACACATTTTACCACAGTAAAACAATTAGTAAACTGGAGTAAAAAGAAAAAATATGTAAAAACAATTTCATCAAAATTTAAAGTGAAAAGACAAGATGGGAAAAAATATTTGTAAATCATTTATATTAAAAACCTAGTATAAAAAAAAAACCTAGTATGATGACTATAGAAAGAAGTGTTATAAAACAACAACAAAAAGACAATGTGTACTTGAATACACATGTTCCTCAACAAAACATACAAATTGTCAAACCCTAATAGACATATGACAAGATGCTCAACATTACTAGTCATTAGGGAAATACAAATTAAAAAAACCACTTCATACCCACTTGAAAGGCTATAATTAAAAAACAAAAACAAAAAAAACCACATATACCAAAAAACCAAAACCTAAACAACACAAAACCCCCACATATACTGGCATGCATGTTGAAAACCTGTAACCCTCATACTCTGCTGGTGGGAAAGTAAAATGGTATAAGGGATGTGAAAGAGTTCGGTGATTCCTCAAAAGGTTAAACACATAATTGTTATATGATCCAACAACTGCACTGCTAGATATATATTAAAAGAAATTTAAAAAATTAAGTCCACACAAAAACTTATACAGTATGACGGCTCATGGAAGTACTGTACTATTGACAATAGCTAAAATATGGAGACCATCCAAAGATCCATCAATTGATGAGTGCATCACCAAAAATATCGAATATTCATAAACAATGGATTATCAATCAACCATGAAACGAAGTTCTGATACATACTAGAACATGGATGTACCTTAAATATATGTTAGATAAAGAAACTACACCTCATATACCATACTGTGTGATTGAATTTATTTAAAATACTAAAAACAGGCAAATTAGTACCCAGAATGCTATTTTTTTTCGTTGCAAGAAGGGGAGACAGGGAATGACTCTTTAATAGGCATGGGAGTTTCTTTCTGAATGATGAGAATATTCTGAAAGAAGATAGTGGGATGATGGTACTAGTGATCATACAAACATTCTGAATGTAATATGTCACTGAACTGTATACTTTTAAATGGTTAAAATGGTGAATTTTATATTATATAAACCTTGCCAAAAAGAAAAAGCACGTTAAGAGCACACTGTGTGTCTCTTAATGATTATAGGTAGTACAAAAGTGCTGTGAGCTTTCCACCATCGTATGGACGGAGTTAAGTGTGAAGACAAAAATCATAAACATATCATATTTAAGTACACAGTACGATTTAGAACATTTAAATACAAACATTGTAATTTTGTATTATGAGGAATACTATACATACCTATATATCTAGCTGTATATACTGGTAGAAATGTGTAGATACAGATATATACACATATGTTATACAGTTTTGCTATCTAATTATAATTATATATACATGCACACATACAAATAATTGAGGGAAACATTTTAAGATAAAAGCTCATAGTATAGTAATCTGGAAGAACAAGAACAGAAATGTTGACTAGAATACAAAAGAAAATCTTAAGTCAGGATAAAGGTATGAAAAATAATTAGTACAGTAAGAGGTAGAGAAAAGAGACAGGTATTTGCTAGGTGACAGAACTGAAAGAGGAAATGTACATATCTGGTAGGAAATGTTATAAATGCAAATTACTCTTATGACCGAGGTTGAGAGTTTAACTTGTAGAATACATAAAGTTATATTGAAAGATAATGGGGGTCACCATACTATAAATTGGTGAGTTTCAAAAGAAATCTAAGTGATATCCTAATATATATAAAAAGGGTACTACCCTGACTGAAACAGAGGGTGACCCAGAAGTCAGATGTTCCCTTTGCTTACCCACCTCAAATTTACTTACGAGTTACTCTGCTGACATAATTCTAAACTCCTATAAAAGACTGGAAACTTGTTTTAGACAATAACTAGAGCTGTGTACTTACAGCTGTAGTGAACATGACACAAAATAAGTCTCGATAAAATTTGTGAAAAAAAAGAAATGACATCAAAATGTAACTGAACTTTTAAAATATAAAAATAGAACAAACTTTATTGGTCACTTGAGTAGGATGCTAAGAAGCTGTAATGATTACTTTATAAACATAAAAAGAAAAATAAAACAGTATCTATCCTAGTTTTCATGTAGATATGTACGTTAAGGTTAGTTATCTAATTGATGAGGGACACCTCTATTTATGATGACTAAGTGGCTCTTTCATATCACAAACAGAAAGATACACATTTTATATCTTCCCGAAGGAAATAACATCACCATCTATGAAACAGTATTACCGACTGCAAATGGGGAATAACATACTTGAATCTGCTCAAGCCTCTTAATCATGGTTAAGTATAGCCCATGAGTCAAGTCCAGTCCATTGCCTACATCGCATTCCAGAGATAAGAATGGTTTATATATACTAAATGACTGAAAAAAAAAATCAAAATAGTATTTCATGACAAGTGAAAACAATACGACTTTGAAATTGCAGTGTCCATAAACAGAGCTTTATTGTAACAGAGCCACACCTTATTCATTTATGTATTTTTATGGTTGCTTTCTTGTTGTAACAGTAGAGCTGAGTAGGTGTGACAGACCATACGACCTGCAAACCCAAAAAATACAGGGACAGAGACAAAGAAAATACTGAAAAACAACACCAGAATGCAGTTAGGAAAATCCAGACTGTGGGACATTTTCCAGGGCAAAGTACCTAGCTTCTTTATTGGTAACTGCAGTCAAGCAAACAAAAATGCAAACAAAATAACCTGAACCCTGACTCAGTACACTGAGATTTTTATAAAACTGAAATCATCATTCACCCATAATTTACCTGAACTGTTTCCAAAATCCTCTGGGCACATAGTATTGCAGCCGGGAAGCAGCTAAATGACCAAAGATGACCTGAAGGTGTCTCAAAACACCAATATTGTACTCTTTCCTATCTTCAGTTTTACTTAATGCTGTTTTGTCTTCAAACTGATGAGGGTATCCAAATACATCATCTCGGGGATCCACATTATTCTGAAGGTGAAAAAATATCATCGATGATCTAATTTAACTTTAAAGGTATAGTGAAATAAGTTGAGACAAATACAAATAAATGAAAAATGATTTGTATTATTTTATACTCCAAATATCTAAAGCACTTAACATTCATTTTGTAATATTAGTGCTTACCCTCACGAATTCACAGGAGGGTTACCATTAAAAAAAGCATTAAAAACCATAATATTTTTTGGAGATAGTGTAAGAGACAAAGGTTTAGTTGAGTAGACTAGACCGGAGACAAGTGAGTGCTTTATACAAAAAGCTCTGGGAAAATAAGTTACTTAGCCTTTCTAGGATTCAGTATTTTCTTGTGAGATAACGCATTCTTCACAGATTGTATGAGGTAAATTATGTGACATGATGTGAATTATTAATACTTAGTAAGTATAGAAATTAAGAGTACCTTTGGTAGAAACAGAAGCATAGACAGAGCTCTAAAAGTCTTAATCACTCTACAAAGAATTTAGTTGTTTTACAGAAAACTGAGTATCTTTTTATATTCTTTGCTCTGCATCTGAGGCTTATGGTAGGAAAGTAAATACCCAGTTCCTGCCCTTGAAAAGCCCACAGTGCAGGAAAAGAAACTAGTAAGTAGGCAGATAACCCCCCTATCATGGTGAGACAACATAAAGCACATGGATCAAGCAGCAAAGGTAGATGCATAATTTGAAATTCTAGTATTTTTTTCTGCCTTTCTTTTTTGGAGTATGACTAGTCTTGTATGTATATTTTTAAAAAGACAGATTGATTATTTATTTACTTATGCCCGTATTGGATCTTAGTCGTGTAACGTGGGATCTTTTGTTGTGGTACACGGGCTCTTTGTTGTGGTGCTTGGGCTTCTCTCTAGTTGTGACATGTGGGTTTTCTCTTCTCTAGTTGTGGTGCGCAGACTGCAGGGCACGTGGGGTTAGGTGCCATGCGGCATGTGGGATCTTAGTTCCCTGACCAGGGATTGAACCTGCGTCCCGTGCATTGCAAGGCGGATTCTTTTACCACTGGACCACCTGGGAAGTCCCTCATGTCCATGTTTAACTTGGCATCCTAGTAGTAACATGGGCTACAGAGCTAGGTATTTAAAATTCCAATTTTCTTTCAAACAGTGGTTGTTAATCAAGTATTGGTGTGTGCACCCCATATGGTGATTCTAAGAAAAGTAAACCTACCCAGACCCTAATGCCTCGATGGTGTGATTAATCAGATCTGAGAAGAGTAAAGTTAGGTTTATGTTTCAGAATATCTCTAAGTGATGGACCACTACTTTAGAGCCAATCTAGTCTTGGCAAGAGAAGGAAAGAAACATAGGAATGAGGGAAAAGCATTCACATTTAGAATATTCTGTCTCTTCAATTAATTCCTAGAAACTTAAGTGAATGAAAGAGTGAAAGATTTTAGAAAACCACAGTTTCTGTAAAAACATAACCAAAACTCCTCTGTATTTATGTACTTAAGTGTGGGAAACGGTTGGCCTTGACGGCAGGCTATGGACATGCCAGGCATGCCGCTGCTGCTCGAAGGGACTGTGCCTACTTGTTCCCTTCCTTGTTTCATTCCATGGGAGATAAATCACCAGGGCCCAGAGATCAGAAAGAATGTAAAATAAGATAAGCAAAGCTGTCTCCCCCCTGCACGTGCAGGTTATTTTGGATGATTCTGGGCTTATGGGTTTCCTCCCAGGGAAGTTAACCTTGAAGCCAAGACAGTTTGTAGATGATGTAAACCACCATCTGGCAACCAACCTCCCTTTTTCTAGTCTATATAATCTGCAAGTGTAGCACAATAAAATTTGCCTTGCAACCATCAGTTGTCTTCGTCCTTCTGACCCCAATCGTCGGTGCTACTTCAGTTCCTTACCCCTTCCCTTCTGACCCTGGGCAGTGAAATCCTTTCTCCGGCTGGTCCACGGCACTTAAGAGCTACATTTAAATTACATGTACTCTGACCTGCCACTGAAACCCAGCTTTTCTGTTGCTTTGTGTGTTCTGCACTGGATACTCTTGATAGGGAGCCTGATTATCTACTCTTGTTACCTAATACTATTAATAACACTATGTAGCATTAAAGTAGCAGACAAATTTTGTTTCCTTACCAGAAAAAAACATTATCTGAGAAAAATATTTAAAGTATCCCAAGAATAAGCACAGATTATAAAAATGGTAAATGATACAAGATGTGGAATCAATTAAATGGAATCATTACTTGGAAAAGTTAAAGGATGAAAACCTAATTTCATTACTTTAAATGAAGATATTTATCACTTTATAAACACCAAATTATACATACCATGTCCCACAAGACATGACTACATTAACTGCTGCTTTTAAAAAAACAAACAGAAAACGTGTGACAAAGATTATCACTTGCAGTTTAAAGTCTATTAGATAATGAGTACTATAACGTGCCAGAGACAGTAGCTCAGAGATTTTTGTTCCATCACCAAATGTACTTCAAAAAAATCCTATGAGAAGTACAGTATTCTAAGACAGAAAAACAGTATCTGGTATGAATATCTTGCAACACACAAAAAAATAATTTATACTTAAAACTTACCTCACTGTCTTGCTTCTCATCACCGAACATATCATCATCTGTATCACTACCTGTACCTTCGATTGCAAGAATACTGTTCCTGATGGAAGGAATCATGTATAGCTGCTGGATCACAGAATTCATGTAACAAGTAGCACCAGCATTTTTAAGTCCCACAAATCCTTTTGGTGGGCGGGGTCCAACAGGTGGTAGATATTCCCACTCAGTAAGTGCTTCACAAGCTAAGAGAAGAGAAAAAAGATCCTCATAACATGAAAATAATGATTCTGTCCACTGCCAGCTCTGTTCTACTGACAAACTAAAATCAGCACATTGAAAGAGAGTACACCAAGAGAGTACATTATTTTAATAATATATGCCACTATACAGATCTTTAATATAGAAGTACCGAGTTGCTTTTCTGATAGTCTTCTTAGAGAGACATATAAGATGGTATTATAAATTTCTTGGGGTAACCACTGTCTTTGCTTGAAGTACTTTGAATACACTGTGATCAAAACTTTAAATAAAAACATTACAAATTCACACCCACCAGAATAATTTTTAAAATTAAAAAAATAGGGGCTTCCCTGGTGGCGCAGTGGTTGAGAGTCCGCCTGCTGATGCAGGGGACACGGGTTCGTGCCCTGGTCTGGGAGGATCCCACATGCCGCGGAGCGGCTGGGCCCGTGAGCCATGGCTGCTGGGCCTGCACGTCCGGAGCCTGTGCTTCGCAACGGGAAGGGCCACAACAATGAGAGGCCCACATACCGCAAAAAAAAAAAAATAGGGCTTCCCTGGTGGCACAGTGGTTGAGAGTCTGCCTGCCGATGCAGGGGACATGGGTTCGTGCCCCAGTCTGGGAAGATCCCACATGCCGCGGAGTGGCTGGGCCCATGAGCCATGGCCGCTGAGCCTGCGCGTCCAGAGCCTGTGCTCCGCAACGGGAGAGGCCACAACAGTGAGAGGCCCGTGTACCACAAAAAATAAAAATAAAAAAAATTAAAATTAAAAAATAATAAAAACAGACAATAAAAAGCATTGGGATTCTCCAACATGCTGGTGGGGTATGTAAACTGAAGATGAGACATGCAACATGCAAAAAAGTTTGGCAGTTCTCCATGCAGTTACCATATGATTCAGCAATTTTACTCCAATATATCTATTCAAAAGAAACGAAAAAATATAGCTACACAAAACATGCACATGGATGTTCATAGCAGTGTTCTTCACAATAGTAAAAAAGGTGGGTTAAAAAAAAAACCCACATGTTTATCAGCTTATAAATGGATAAATTAAACTTAGTATATATCTACACAATGTACTATTATTCAGCAACAAAAAGGAACAGGAATACAATTGTGACATATACTACAACATGGATGAACACTGAAAACATTATGCTAAGTTAAAGAAGGGAGTCATGAAAGACTACATATTTTATGACTCTACTTATATGGAATGTCCAGAATAAGCTAATTTATAGGGGAAAAAAACTACTACTGCGTAAGGCTGAGGTGGGAGGGACAGGTAGTGGAAGAAGATTAGAGTGACTGGTAAAGGGCACAAAAATTCTTTGGGGGATAATGAAAATGTTCTGAAATTAGATTAAGTGATGGTTGCAAAACTCCAGAAGTAGACTAAAAACCACTGAAGTTGTATGCTTACATACAAAAAAGTGAACTTTATTGTAGGTAAATTATATCTCAATAAAGTCATTCAAAACAACAACAAAAAGCCATGTGACTTTATATATATAAATTAAAATTTTTTAGTTTTAATTACCTATTTTATATATTAAATTATAAACTAATTAATGATATATTAAAGTGATTTAAGATCACTTAAGGTTCAAGTTATAGTTCCACATCACAAAAACTTTAACTTTTGCATGAATATGTTTCCTTCCTTATAACATATTAAGAGTAAAAACTACTTTGCCTATACCCAGTTTTATAATATTTTCAGGAGCCAATGAGATAGTATATTTGAAAGGTCTGTGAGAACTGTAAATCACTTTATAAGCCTTGCCACCTACCATGTAACCAAAAATAACCTAAACATTAATCACTAACTTGGAGATGGATTACATAAAGTATACTGAACTGCAAATTATAGAGCCAATAACTGAATTACATAGATCTTTATTATGGTGATAGATATATTACTAAATGTAAAACAAATAAAACAAAATGAAGAACACTGTGTGCAGCATATTCCTTTTTACGTTAAAAGGAAAAAAACTAAGCAAAGAGCTATCCATAGGTACAACTTGCATATGCAGACAATCTCTGAACCAGGATTGGGTAAAGTTAATATGTTTAGTATATACCTTCTTTTATATGTGAATAATATAACCATGAAATTCTTAACCTAAGTAAGTTATTTAAAAAAAAGTTTTCAAAAATCTCCTCTCTTTATGTAGATTCCACACTACAAATAAATAAGTTCAGTTAGACACTCCTAAAATGTGCCTGAAAACTTATTTACACTCTAAAAGATGGCATAAGAAAGATAACTTCAGATGTTCTTAAAGGATTAGTATTGGATACTGTATATTACATTGCCATGCCTTGGTTTTCTCTTCAAATTAATTAGATTTTATGATCTTATTTTCTGTTATTTTTACTTACACTCCTCCCTTTTGAGTTTCAGTTCTTACAAGATCTAAAGACAGCTTCCTACTTCATGGGACTGATGTTGGCATTAATTAAGAAAAAAATAAAATGCACGAACACATTATCTTCTCACATTCTGATCTTCAAAACTACAACTTTCTTAAAAGTCAGATCAAAGTATCATTAAGGAACCCTCTAAGTGAGATGCTGAAAATCTTTCCAATACATGTCATGCATTTTAAGTTTTAAGTATAAAAGTCTGTAGCACCAAATCTGGCTTATTACCCTGGAATTTGGATTTTATTTCATATATGATGAAATAAAGCATTTTGCCAAGTTACCTGAATCATCTACAGGAAGACATTTAAATGTACATTTGGAAATTTTTCTGTATAGAGGTTCTATGGTCATAATGGTCTCAATCATATATGATTATAAAAATCATTATACTAATTGCTAAAAAAACCACAAGTTAAACGTTTTCCTAAACCCAAAATTTTAAACACAGAAATATTATTAACCAACAGAAGCAGCTTTCCAAGTTAAAATACTTACTAGTTATTGCTGTGCCTATGTAATACATTTCAGTCAAACAGTCTACTATCTGTTTGAGATTCCTTACACAGCCAACAGCTAATGCTACAAGTAGTTCAAACCCAGCACTAATGGTAGCTGATGAACTACAGACTGGGATAGCCTGCTCAGCTGGTAGTTCTCCACTCCTCATACAATGCAGGTATACTTTGGAGGCAGGAAAGATGAAATCATCAATTAATTCCTAAAGAGTTGAAAAAAAAAAAAAAGATCACATATTCTTAGCAATAATATTTACTTTAGGAAAAAATGTCCCTTGGAAGGAAGTAGTCTTCTAATTATTTGTTTGATACAATTAAATATCTCATTATTTCAAATACAATTTAGGATTTTCAAATCAAATAAAATTTTATTTCAAAAAACTACTGACCATAATTAATAAACATACTCAATTTTCTGAATATTAAGATATTTTAAAAAGCTATTATTTAAGAAAAATATATTCCAAATAAATCTACTCCTCTAATCAAATATGAACTGAAATTAATGCATTTTAAATAAAAATAAAAGACATCAAATGATACTCTTTTCCTTGAATTATAAGACACTTGAAGAAATTTACTTAACAAAGATATGTAAAAAATAAACAGTCTTGTAAGATAGTTTTCACTTTAAAGTTTGATCAAATAAAAATTCAGATTTACTAAGTAGCAAAGTCAATTAACTCTGCTTGTTAACTTGCTGAAACATTTCATCTGAACTTTCTTCCCTGAACTTTGATTAAATTAAACAAACTCTTGAATAAAGGGAGGTACACATTTACTTAAAAATTACTGTAACTGTCACAGATATAAAGGTTTTTATGAGACAAACAATGAAGAAAAAAGGCCAAGATATCTAAATAGTATAGAACTTAATCAGATAGATTTGCTAATAGACATTCAAAAGTTCATGATAACTAGTTTGTCTAAAACTTAGGACTTACTTTAATGAGATTAGCACCTCCTTTCTCACAACCAACATGATACTTTTTCTCAGGCGTTTGAAAGGCCAGCAACTCTTTTGTTACCCCAAGGTGGCCTTCCAAGATCGGCTCTTCAACACCTGTTTCACCTGTGTTTTTAACATTATCCTGTCAAAGGAAAAATATTATAGGCCTAACTTACAGAAAAGGAGGACAAAAAAGATCAGAACAAAACAGAGCTGGAGGAGAGTGATGACTCAGATACAGTATTGCCAAACCTTTTCATTCAGGTAGTTTCTTATTTCTTCTATAGAACTCTATCTCAAACATTAAATGAGAGCAATTTTGCCCAAGAGTACATGTATTGTCTCTTGAGATATTTCTGGTTTTCACAACTTGGAAGAAAGTAGAATTATTAAAGCACAGTCTACTGATCAGAAGCTTGGAGTACTGCTCAACATCCTCTAAGACATAGCACCGCTCCTCAAAACAAGAATACATGGTCCAAAATATTAATGGTGCCAAGGTTGAGAAATTCTAGAAGTAGGTTTTAGGAGAATGCTAATCTAAAGGCCAAAAACTACACATTTCAGAAATGTATTATCATAGAACTCTGTATATATAAAAAGCAAATCATGAAATGTAAATACTAACCTATCAGATACTTATTTTAAAAGTTTTATAGAATCCTTATTAAATATGATTATAATTTGCAAAAAAGTTTAAAAATACTGAATTGGAGGAAAGTGAACATCAGCATTCAAAGTCCCAACTATAAAGTAAGGCATTTATACAAATCTAGTTGTACCTTCTTTCTATGAATCATGAGTTATTTGTTCACCGATGAAAAGTATATATTTTGTTTGTTCTATTACCTCCCAGGGTTTTTTTTTTCCAGCTTAACATAAATACTCAAAACAATAAACCCCCTTTTAATAAGAAAAATAATTTAATAGTAAGGTAATAAATGGCATATTAGGGCTTCCCTGGTGGCGCAGTGGTTGAGAGTCCGCCTGCCGATGCAGGGGACACGGGTTCGTGCCCCTATCCCGGAAGATCCCACATGCCGCGCAGCGGCTGGGCCCGCGAGCCATGGCCGCGGAGCCTGTGTGTCCGGAGCCTGTGCTCCGCAACGGGAGAGGCCACAGCAGTGAGAGGCCCGCGTACAGCAAAAAAAAAAAAAAAAAATGGCATATTATAAAACTTACCCGGGCTTCTCTGGTGGCGCAGTGGTTGAGAGTCCGCCTGCCGATGCAGGGGACATGAGTTTGTGCCCCGGTCCAGGAGGATCCCATGTGCCACGGGGCGGCTGGGCCCATGGGCCATGGCTGCTGGGTCTGCACGTCTGGAGCCTGTGCTCCGCGATGGGAGAGGCCACAGCAGTGAGAGGCCCGCGTACCGCAAAAAAAAAAAAAAAACCCAAAAAACTTACCCTAATTCTCCTGAGCCAATCAATTTCATTGTTGAGAAGAACTTCAGCATTGGGTATATTAATATTACTGTTGAAAGCATAATTAAGAAGATGCCGTAGAAGAGTGAAATAGTCGCCTGAATGTTTACCTCTCTGTCGTGCTGTGCTCTGAAAAAGAATAATTGAAACAATATGAATCCACAAGTCCATGCTCAAATTCATATTAATTTTTAGATTTATTTATTTATTTATTTATGGCTGCGTTGGGTCTTCATTGCTGTGCATGGGCTTTCTTAGTTTCGGTGAGCAGGGTCTACTCTTTGTTGCGGGGTGCGGACTTCTCACTGTAGTGGCTTCTCTTGTTGAGAAGCATGGGCTCTGGGTGCACAAGCTTCAGTAGTTGTGGCACATGGGCTCAGTAGTGGTGGCTCGCGGGCTCTAGAATGCAGGCTCAGTAGTTGTGGCACATGGGCTTAGCCGCTCTCTGGCATGTAGGATCTGCCCGGACCAGGGCTTGAACCTGTGTCCCCTGCATTGGCAGGCAGATTCTTAACCACTATGCCACCAGGGAAGCCCCATATTCATTTTTCAAAAATCTCAGAGAACTGGTAAATTACCTTATACAATGTGGCAATACCTTATACAATGATATTAAAAAGAATAAGATCTTTGATTTCTATTTTTCAAAGAAGGTGGTGTATTTTTCCCTTAAGGATTTATAAAAAACAAAAGAAACCAATCTATAAACAGTAAAGAAAA
Source organism: Mesoplodon bidens (assembly GCF_964165515.1). NCBI lineage: Eukaryota > Metazoa > Chordata > Mammalia > Artiodactyla > Ziphiidae > Mesoplodon > Mesoplodon bidens. The sequence goes on from NC_138163.1 coordinate 135,707,658, forward strand.
TAATGGGAACATAACCTAATTTTTAAATAAAATCTAAAACCACAGTTTCCTGAATTTTCCTCATTTAAGAATGAATCATACTGATAAGTTCATTAAAAAATGTCTCACCCCCAAAATGGTAAAGAGCAGAGTAATGAAGAAAAGCAGAGGCCTGTGTCCCATGCAACATCTGGTGCACATTAAAAAAAATTGCTCCTGTGCCAACTGACGAACAGTTCTGAAATAAAAACATTTTCTATTTAATGAGTTGTTCTCATGAATAAAAACAACAATAAATTATTCCAACACTGGTTTACCTTTAACAGAGGAGATAAATTAATGGTAAGACTACAAGGTAATCCACCATTAGCAGTTAGTTAGCAACACAGAATAGATACATATGTAAGTTACTTTTCTTAGAGTAAAACCTCACATTATACCTAAATAAGCTGGAAATTACTGAGTTAAAATTTCTTAATAACTGACTTCTCGGAGTCTTTGCAAAGAGCAAACATAGATGAATAAAATATGTCTATATTTGCAGGACACCTTTCAAACCTCTCTTGGAACAATACAGAAATACCCCAACAGATACGATACAAAATGCCATGCAGTAAGCTGTATACATCTTTTGTGGTTTTCCACAGAATTGTTTTCAATGAACAGTGCTTTGTGGCAAACAACTTGTGGAAATTCAATATAGATGAAGCTAAACCCGACAGCTGTCAGACTAGCGGCATTACCTAAGAACTTGGGAACTTCTTAGAAATACAAATTCTTGGGCGCACTCCATGCTTACTAATTCAGAAACTTGGAGAGAGAGGCCTAGCAACCTGCATTTTAATGAAAAATCCCAATGACTCTAATAGAAGTTTGAGGACAACCAGAACATCACATTGTATAATATCATCTATTTGAGAAGTAGAAACAACCCAGTCTCATCTGAATAACCTCGATCTACAAATGTCAACCCACTGACACCTATGCAAAACTGCTTATGCTTAAAACCACACTGTCTGCTTTGCTCAGAGAATGTGCTCTACTGTTATAGCTTTCCCTTACTATTACAAGTAATAAACTAAACTTTGTTTTTTCCATTTCACTGAATAGTGATATCATTAATTTTTGACCTCATTGAACTCTTTCAGTCTTTGTTAATGAGAGTCGCTGACACCGGAACAGAGCCTAACACATGTTTGATGTTAAATGGTGACTGAGTGAGCATTTTGATGGATAAATACCGTATTTCTGTCTTCTTGCTAGGGGATAAAGCTGTGAAATAAATTTGTGGTGCAAATCTGAAGGATTTTAAGTTCTATGTATTAAGCTCCCTCTTGGCCTCACTTTAACTTTTCTACCTTTAATTTTCCAAATTCTCTTTCTTTTACTTTCATTATCTTACTGTCCATATTCATCTTCCTGTGCATGTTTTTTTTTTTTTTTACCTTGTGGAACAAGACAAAGCATAACAAAAACAAACCCAAGATGATCAATTTATAACTCACTTTCAAATATTTTTCCAAACAATGTTACTTGCCTACTAATTCTACTTAAAAATTTAAGAACAAAAATTCAAAAATTCTGCCAAAATCAACCATAATCCTTAAGAAACCACTTTCCTTTGGATTGTTTTTTGGAAAATCATTAGTAACTTTCCTGTCAACAAAAATTTCATATGAGGAGAAACAAAATTAAAAAGCATAAATACTGTGGTATGCGAATGTACTTGTATGCTTTCCATTTATTGTCCAAATTAGTTATCCAAATGTCAAAAATCCAGTTCTCCTGTTCCTCTCCCTTCATTACCCTAGAAAGTTGTATGAGGCTTCATTCACCAACACTGTTTCACAGAAGTATTAATAAGTGATGAAGGAGGAAGAAGAGGAGAAGAAGAAATGATAAATGGCTCTATTAAAGTATATCACAGATTACTGGTTTGACCTCAGTTCACTTAGATTTGCCTAAACATAATAAGCCTACAGTATTTCCGAGGCTTTAAGAGTCCCTCTGACTTACAAAAAAACAGAGATGGGCATTAAAAACTTCCAAAATATTATCTAAGAAGTTCCACACGTATGGTGGCTTTCTTCACAATTTTCTGCAAAGACGACTGCATACTTATAACAAATTTTCAAAGGTGTTTGAGAGTGCATTGCTCAACCTCACTATAAAAATGAGTTACTGCCCAAATTCCTGATACTTAATGATAAAAGCACCCTCTTGAAAGGTTAAGTTAAACATATCACACCTGTATTCTAAACCCTACAATGACTTCCTATTTCACTTAAGTCAGGGTATAAGGAAGCAGCTCTGTGAAATGTAGATATTTAGTGGCATTCACCTCAACTACTAGAGGCCAGTAACATCTTTCCCAATCTCACCTCCAGTTATGAATCACTGACTTAAAGAATAAAATCCAAAGCCTTACAAGGACATATAAAAAAATCCTACATAACTAGACATACTGTTTTGTTCTCTGTCATCTCTAGAAATTCCCTACTCAGCCCCAGTAACAATGACATTCTTCATATTATCTAAGAGGTTAAGAAGATTTGTGCACAGAACTTTTACATATACTAACCCTTCTGTATACCTACAAGATGATTCATTTAGGCTTTCAGTATTTAATTAAAGGTAGCCTAGTTAGTGAAATATTTCCTGATTGTCCTATGCAAAATCAAATCATACCAAATTTTACTTGGAAGTGATTGAGTTGCTTAAAAACAAAACAAAATAAAACAAAACCCCCCCACACCACCACCACCACTAACAAAACAAAAATCTAAGAACTGGGAAGCCAAGTTAGGGCTACTTGAATACTTTAATCAGATTTTACAAAATAGGCTAAAATAAGCTTCTTAAATGAAAATGAATTCTGAAATTAGAAAACAGTACTCAAGAAATTATGCTAGAATGACCAATATGAGAAAAGAATTTTAAAAAGAATAAGTGTATGTATAACTGAATCACTTTACTGTACACTAAGACAACACTGTAAATCAACTATACTCCAATAAAATTAAAGGTATTTAAAAAAAGAAAGAAAAAAAGAATAGACACAAAACTGCAACATAGCCAACTCCAAGTACCTATCTGCACGGAAACATCCAAAAACAAGCAAAAGCTGACAGAATTCTGGAAAACAAAGATTTACTTCAAATAAGCACTCTATCAAGAAAATAACAACTTGAAAGTGATAAGAAAGTTCATGGTGTTCCCCACCACCTGCCCTGCATAATGGAGATCTTAAAAGATGGCAGCCATGTTCCCAATATAAGACCCTGATCCCCTTTTCTGGATAGAGCAAAACAAACCTTATTTGCACACTACTGTGTTCTACTCTATCCAAGGGTCCTAAAAGAACAACATTTATTTCTGTTTCCTCAGAACTCACTCATGGCAGAAAATGGCAGGTGCTGGTCAAAAACACCCTAAGGTGAAAGAAAAACCCAAAGAGCTATTAGGAGCAAAGATTATAGTTGAGACATAAAATAAAAATGAGGCGAAGGAGCAAAAACTAGACAGAGATTTTTAGGAGGAGGAGATTAGGATACTGAAAACCAGTAAAAAAAACACTGAAAAATATAGAAAAATCACACACAGGATAGAATACATACTAAAAGTTATATAATTTTACACTAAGCTTTCACCTTCAGGCTAATACATAGTCTCAGTACAGTCAGAAGTGAATGCTAAAGCAGAATTATAAAGATTTGAGCAAAATGCTACAGAACTGTGCTAACACAGATCCAATCTGCAAAACAGATTTGTTCTGTATTCAGTCAAAACACTGGCAGAACCCAATCTAATTCTCCAATAAACAAGGAGGGGATGAATTTGACTTCCAGTGTTACCACATTATAATATTCAAATATATAGTTTCCAACAACAATAACAAAAACCACAAAGCATATAAAGAAACAGGAAGTATGGCCAATTCAAAACAAAAAATTGACAGAAACTGTCCCTTAGGAAGCCAGACTTTGTAGATGAATATTTTAAAACACTCTTAAAATACGATGCAAGAACTAAAGCACAACAGAAAAATCATGTATGAATACACTGACAATATTTTTAAAAAAGAAATTACAGCAAGACAAATGGAAATTCTGAGTACAAAAAATAAATAACTGAAATTAAAAACTCTACAGAGGTGTTCAACAGCAGATTTGAGCAGGCAAACAATACAGTATTGAACAAATGAAATAATCTAGTACGAGGAGCAGAAACAAAACAAAGAAAAGTGAAAAAACTAAGGGATGTGTGATACACCATTAAGTGAACCAATATAGTAACATGAAAAGTTCCAGAAGGAAACAGACAGAAAGAATATTTGAAGAAATAATGGCCAAACATGTCCCAAATCTGATAGGACATGGGCAACAAAATCTAAACTGTAAAACCTTCAAGAGAGCCATGCAGACACATTACAGTCAAATTGTTAAAAGCCAAAGACAAAACTGTGAAAGCGTAAAGGATGAAGCAATTTGTCACAGAGAAATGCTCTTCAATAAGATTTACAATCAATCAGAAAATCAGGAAAGCAGGAGAATGACAGATATAAAGTGCCAAAGGAAAAAACCATCAACCAAGAAGTTCTATGTAGGGCAAATAATACTTCAAGGATGAAGAAATTTCCAGATAAGAAAAAGTTAAGGGGATTTGTTATTAGATTTGCCCTACAAGGACTGCTAAAGGGGCAGCCTACAAGCTGAAATGAAAAGGACATTAGCTAGTAATTTAAAACAACATGAGGGCTTCCCTGGTGGCACAGTGGTTGAGAGTCCGCCTGCCGATGCAGGGGACACGGGGTTCGTGCCCCGGTCGGGGAGGATTCCACATGCCACGGAGTGGCTGGGCCCGTGAGCCGTGGCCGCTGAGCCTGCGCGTCCAGAGCCTGTGCTCTGCAATGGGTGAGGCCACAAGAGTGAGAGGCCCGTGTACCAAAAACAAAACAAAACAAAAAAACCCAACATGAGGGCTTCCCTGGTGGCGCAGTGGTTGGGAGTCCGCCTGCCGATGCAGGGGACACGGGGTTCATGCCCCGGTCTGGGAGGATCCCACATGCCGTGGAGCGGCTGGGCCCGTGAGCCATGGCCACTGAGCCTGTGCTCCGCAACGGGAGAGGCCACAGCAGTGAGAGGCCTGTGTACCGCACAAAAAAAAAAAAAACCCAACATGAAGAAGTAGAAAACACTGGTAAAGCTCTCTACAGGAAAATGTGAAAGCTAGACTCACGGTACTTTTGGTATGCAGCTCTCTTATGATTTAAAAGGCAACAATCTTAAATCTATTTTAATGATCCCATAGTGTTTAGAGTTATAATCTGTAACAATAAAAATATAAAGGAGAAGGACTGAAAAGCACAGAACAGTATTTGTATGTTACTGAAACTAAATTGGTATTATTCAAATTTAAGAAATAGAAAGGAAGCAATAACAATTAAGGAGAATGAATCAGGAATAGAAAAACAAATACATGGCCAAAACAGATGACTTTATTAGTTATTTCTACCATTCAAATAGGTTAATAGCTATCTTCTTAAAACTTTTACAAAAAATAGAGTAAGTGGGAACACTTCCAAACTCATTTTATGAGGGTAGCACCACCCTTATACCAAAGCCAGATAAAAATACAAGAAAAAGCACAGGCCAATATCCCTGATGAACACAGGTGAAAAATCCTCAATACTAACACTATCAAACTGAATTTAACAGCACACAGGGACTTCCCTGGTGGCTCAGTGGTTAAGAATCTGTCTCCCAATGTAGGGGACATGGGTTTAATCCCTGGTCAGCAAACTAGATCCCACATTAATGCCACAACTAAGGAGCCCACCTGCTGCAACTAAGAACTGGCACAACCAAAATAAATAAAATTTAAACAAACAAAAAACACAGCACATTAAAAGGATTATACAACATGACCATGTTGGAGTTATCCCTGGGATGCAAGCATGATTCAACACAAGCAAATCAGTCAATGTGCTACATCACACTAATGAAATAAAAGAAAATGACAACAATCAACACAATGGATACAGAAAAAGCATTTCACAAAGTTCAACATCCGTTCATGATTAAAACTGTGAGAAAAAAAAGGAATAAATTCGCCTCAACACAATTAAAGCCATATGACAAGCCCTCAGTTAACATTATAACTAATGATGAAAACCTGAAAGCTTTCCCTGTAACCCACTCTCACTGTTTCTACCAAACACAGCAATATAAATTCTCTCCAGAGCAATTAGACAAGAAACAAAATGCATCCAAATTGAAAGGAAGAAGTACTACTGACTGTTTTCAGATGGCATAATCATAAATGTAAAAAACCCCCAAAGACTCCATGAAAAAACCTATAAAGATGCAGGATACAAAAATCAATAAACAAGGACTCCCACTGCAGGGGGCATGGGTTTGACCTTGGTCTGGGATCTAAGATCTCTCAAGCCGCACGGCATGTAACCCCACACCCCAAATCAATATACAAAAAAGAGTTGCATTTCTCAGGAAAAAGATATTAAGAAAACAATCCCATTAACTTTAGGAACATAGAGAATAAAGTACTTAGAATAAACTTAACCAAAGAGGCGAAAAGCCTTGCACACTGAAAATTATAAAACAGTGATGAGGGAAATTAAAGAAAGACATCCTGTGTTCATGGATTAGGAGAATTAATATTATGATTAAAATGTCCACACCACCCTAAGTAACCTACTTCAGTGCAATCCCTACCAAAATCACAATGGCATTCTTACAAAAATATAAAAACAATCCTAAATTCATATGGAACCACAAAAGACCCCAAAGAGCCAAAGCAATCCTGAGTAAGAAGAAGGTGAAAGCATCATACTTCTTGGTTGCAAATTATATTATAAAACTACAGTAATTAAAAGAGTAGAGTATTTACATAAAGACAGACGTACAGATCAACAGAACAGACTACAGAGCCCAGAAATAAAATCATACACTTATGGTCAGGTGATCCTTGATAAGAGTGCCATGAATACACAATGGGGAAAAAACAGTATTTCCATAAGCAGTATAGAGCGAACTATAAATCCACATGTATAAGAATGAAAAGAATCTTTATCTCACACCATATAAAAAAGTAATTCAAAACGAATTAGTCTTAAACCTGGAACTTGAAATCATAAAATTACTAGAAGAAAACAGAAAAAAAGGTTTTTGACATTGTTTTGGGCAACTAATTTTTTTGGATTTGCCACCAAAATCAGAGGCAACAAAAGCAAAAACAGATAAATGGGACTGCATCAAACAAAAAATTTCATGGCAAAGGAAACAATCAACTGAGTGAAAAGGCAATCTATGAAAAAGAGAATAGGGACTGCCCTGGTAGTTCTGTGGTTATGACTCCACACTTCCACTGAAGGGGGCTTCAGTTCAATCCCTGTCGGAGTAACTAAGATACCACATGATTCACAGTGAGGCTAAAAAAAAAGAATATATTTGGAAACCGCATATCCGATTAAGAGATTTAGATCCGAAATATAAGGAACTCATAAAATATAATACCAAAAAACCAAACAACCTGAAATAAATGGGCTCAGGACCTGAACATTTTTCCAAAGACACACAAAAGGCTAATAGGTATTTGAAAAAATAAACATTATGAATAATCATCACGGAAATAGAAATCAAAAAGCACCTCACAAATGTTAGGATGGCTATTTTCAAAAAGTCAATAGATAACAAGTTTTGCCAAGGATGTGGATAAAAGAGGCCTTGAACACTGTTGGTGGTGAATTAGGTTTGTGCATCTATTATCAGAAACATTATGAAGGTTCTTTAAAAAACTAAAAATATAACTACCATATGATCCTGCAATCCCACTTCTGAATATATATCCAGTGGAATGAAATCAGTATCTTGAAGATATCTTAACATTCCCATGATTATTACAGTATTATTTCAAGACATGAAAGCAATCTGTCTGTTGACAGATGGCTGGATAAAGAAAATATGATAAATCTCTATAGCAGTGTATTACTGAGCCATAAAAAAAAATGGAAATCCTGCCATTAGTGACACCATGAATGGAGGTCACTGGGCTAAGTGAAATAAGCCAGACCTAGAAAGACAAATACTGTATAATCTCACCCACATTTGAAATCTTAAAAAGTCCCATTTTTGTAAGCACAGATGTTTAAGATTGGCCAGTGACCAGGGGAGGGGGAAATGCGAATATGTTGGTCAAATTGCAGAATGTTCCAATTATGAAGGGTGAATAAGTTTTAAAGAAATAATGCACAGTTTGGTAATTATCCTTAATAATAATGTATCACAATATCTGAAATTAAGAGAGTTGAACTTAAGTTTTCTCACCATGCCAAACAACAAAAAATCATACCTATGTGAGGTGAGCAATATATTATTTAGCTTGACTGTGATAATCATTTCACAATACAGAAATATACCTAAAAAAGACATCACACTTCACACCTTAAATATATATACCTTTTGTTTGTCAAGTATACCTAAATAAAGCTGGGGAAAAATAAAAATAGGTCAATATGCAATATTTAAAATTCTGTATCTGCTTTCTCAAGAAGCTAGACATTTTCCACAGTGATAATTTTTACACTTGCAAGCCATTTGCAAAGTTGGGGGAGAAAAAATCACTAGTATAGTTAAGCTCTAAATAAGAAAGCTGGGCTTCCCTGGTGGCACAGTGTTTGGGAGTCCGTCCGCCTGCCGATGCAGGGGACACGGGTTCGTGCCCCGGTCCGGGAAGATCCCACATGCCGCGGAGCGGCTGGGCCCGTGAGCCATGGCCGCGGAGCCTGCGCTCCGCAACAGGAGGGGCCGCAACAGTGAGAGGCCTGCGTACCGCCAAAAAAAAAAAGCTAATAACGAATTACATGATTATACATACTTAAAAAAAAACAAGAGACAGAAAGCAGAAAAAGAATTAAGGAGAAAGAATCAAAAATATGGAAACTGCACAGAAAATGGCAACAAATATGGCAGATATTAATCCAAAGACATAATTATTTTAAAAGTCAAGGTCTAAATACACTAAATAAAGGACACAGATTGTAAGAGAGTGTAAAAGAAATAATACCCAACTATATATTGCTATTAAAAAAAACCCATTTCAAAGACACAGTCGGATGCTGGAGAATATACTCTATGCTACCACCAATAAAAAGAAAGCTGGAGTAACTATAATAAAGAGAGAATTATAATTTCACAGAGTAGACTACAGAGCAAGGAAAGTTATCAGGAATGAAAAATGAGCATTAAATAATGATATATAACAATCTTTAATCTTTATGCACCTAACAACAGGTTCAAACTACAGAGGCAAAAATTGATAAAAATTCAAGGAGAAATAAATGAAACTCCTCTGCCAGTAATATATATTCTTCTCAGGCTGACACTAATACTCAATAAGATAGACTAATTTCTGGGACAAAAAACATACTTTAACAAATTTGAAAGAACAGAAATCACACAAAAGTATGCCCTCAGATCACAACAGATTTAAACTAAAACTGAACAAGAAAGCAATGGCTGGAAAACCCACAACAGATTAGAGGTTAAACCACATAATTGTATATAACACACGGGTCAAAGAATAAGTCTCAAAAAATTACTTCAAACAAAATGAAATTGAAAATATAGCATATCAAATTTATAGGGTACAGTAAAAGCAATGATGAGCAATTAGTAGTACCTGATGCACATACAGGAAAAGAAGATCTAGAATGACGAATGTAGGCATACACTTCAGAATAGAAAAAAATAGCAAATTAAATTCAGGGTAAGTAGAAAAATCTTTTAAAATTTGATTTAAAAAAAAAATCAACCAATAAATCTGTAACAAGGAAATTGAATCAATCATCAAAAACATTCCCCAACAGGGCTTCCCTGCTGGCGCAGTGGTTGGGAGTCTGCCTGCCGATGCAGGGGACACGGGTTCGTGCCCCGGTCCGCGAGGGTCCCGCGTGCCGCGGAGCGGCTGGGCCCGTGAGCCATGGCCGCTGGGCCTGCGGGTCCGGAGCCTGTGCTCCGCAACGGGAGAGGCCACAGTGGTGAGAGGCCCGCGTATCGCAAAAAAAAAAAAAAAAAAAAAAAAAAAAATACAGATGCAAAATACTCGAAAAGAACAACAAGCACATGAAAATGATCTTAACATCACTCATCATAAGGGAAATTCAAATCAAAACCATAAGGTATAATTTTACACACAACAGGTTGACCAGAATCAAAATAACAGGTATCATCAGAGATGTAGAGAAATTTGGACCTTCGTGCACCATTACTGGGAACGTTAAATGGTGCAGTTACCATGGAAAACAGTACAGAAGGTTCCCAAAAATTTTAAACTAAAATTATCTTACAATCCAACAATCCAAAGATAATCCAAATTATCTTACAACCCCACTTCTAGGTATATATCCAAAAGAATTCAAGGCAGGCTCTCAAAGAGATACTTGCATACCCAAATTCATTAGAGAATTATTCACTATAGAAGAAACCCAAATGTCTATTAACAGATGAGTGGATAAAGAACATGTGATATATATGTTTTTATATAATGTTATGCAAACTTACAAAAGAGGGAAATCCTGTCACATGCTGTAACATGGAAGAACCTGGAGGACATTATGCTAAGGAAAACAGGCCAGTCATATAAGGACAAATATTGTATGATTCCAATCATATGAATCTAAAGTAGATTTGGAGGCAGAGTCAAGATGGTGGTGTGGGAAGATGCAGAGCTAGCATCTCCCCAAAACTAGGGTGCCTGCAAGCCACTGGTGGGGGAACCTGACACCCAAGGAGATGGGAGGAACCCGAAAGTGAACTGGTAGGACATAAGGGGACTGAGCAGGGAGGAGAAGTGGAGGCCAGACAGGATCGGCACCCCTGAGGCCGGGGAGATCAGGGAGTATCCCCCCTCCAAAGCCCCATCCAGGCACCGTGGGTCCTGGGGGCACAGGAGGGAGGCTGGGAAGATCAGGAGAGGCAGGTGGGACGAGCCATTCTGGAGGAGTGGGAGGGGACCGAATGCCCTGACCACTGGGGCCAGAGGAGCCTTCTGAGCTCCCAGGCCAATTCCCTGCCCTCTGACGTCCCCTCCAGGTAATGTGGGTCCTTGGGGGCGTAGGAAGGAGGCTGAGGGGAGAATAAGAGAGGCAGTTGGGAGAGGCCCTCTGGGAGGAGCAGGAGAGGAGGGTGACTGCCCCACTCACTCAAGCCCAGGAAGCCTGCTGGGCTTGCAGGTGAAGTCCCCTGCCCTCTGAGACTAGGGGTGGGGTCACGCCTGGGCCCCTTCTGTTCCTTGAGCCTAAGCCATAACCTGCACGCCCTTTTCCAGCCTTGTGGATCCTAAGCATTAGCCCCACCCACTGCCCTAACGTCACTCTTGCTTAGGCCCCGTCCTCCAGAGCCAAGGCCTCCCTCCCCTTTTTCCTTTACCTCCTCCTCTTTTTTTACTATTGTGGTAGTGATGTACGTTCCGGTTGTTTCATCTGTATTTTTACTTTTATATTCTTTTTAACATATCTGTTAGTTTCCTAGTCTAATTTTATTTTTTACTTTGTTATTGTTCTTTTTTTGGGTCACTGCACTCAGCTTGAGGGATCTTGGTTCATGAACCAGGGGTCAGGCCAAAACTCCTGTGGTGTGAGCTCCAAGTCTGAATGACTGTACTACCAGAGAACCTCAGACCCCAGGGAATATTCACCAGAGTGAGGTCTTATGGAGTTCCTCATCTCAGCACCAAGACCCAGTTGTACCGAAAAGCCTACAAACTCCAGTGTTGGAAGCCTCAGGCCAAACAAACAAAAAGACAGGAACACAATCCCACTCAAGAAAAAAAGAAAAAAGACAGAGAGATGTCAAAAAAGTTTGTCACATATGAAGAAGGTAAAAACCTACAAGACCAAATAAATGAAGAGGAAACAGACACTCTACCTGAAAAAGAATTCAGAGTAATGACAGTAAAGATGATCCAGAATCTTGGAAACAGAATGGAGGCATGGATTGAGAAAATACAAGAAATGTTTAACAAAGATCTAGAACTAACAAACAGAAAAACAGAGATGAACAACACAGTAACTGAAATGAAAAATACACTAGAAGGAAATAATAACAGAATAACTGAGGCAGAAGAACGAATAAGTGAGCTGGAAGACAGAATGGTGGAAATAACTGCCAAGGAGCAGAATAAAAAAGAAAGAATGAAAAGAACTGAAGACCATCTCAGAGACCTCTGGGTCAACACTAGACACACCAACATTAGAATTACAGGGGTCCCAAAAGAAGAAGAGAAAAAGAAAGGGTCTGACAAAATATGTGACGAGATTATAGTTGAAAACTTCATAACATGGCAAAGGAAATAGTCACCCAGGTCCAGGAAGCACAGGGAGTCGCACACAGGATGAACCCAAGGAGAACATGCCGAAACACACAGTAATCAAATTGGCAAAAATTAAAGACAGAAAAATTACTGAAAGCAGCAAGGGAAAAACAACAAATAACATGCAAGGGAACTCCCATAAGGTTAACAGCTGATTTCTCAGCAGAAACTCTACAAGCCAGAAGGGAGTGGCGTGATATACTTAAAGTGATGAAAGGGAAGAACCTACAACCAAGATAACTCTACTCTGCAAGGATCTCATTCAGATTCGATGGAGAAATCAAAAACTTTATAGACAAGCAAAAGCTAAGAGAATTCAGCACCACCAAACCAGCTTTACAACAAATGCTAAAGAAACTTCCCTAGATGGGAAACACAAGAAAAAGACCCACAAAAACAAACCCAAAACAAGTAAGAAAAAGATAATAGGAACATACATATCGATAATAACCTTGAATGTAAATGGATTAAATGCCCCAACCAAAAGACAGAGACTGGATGAATGGATACAAAAACAAGACCTATATATATACTGTCTAAAAAAGACTCACTTCAGACCCAGGGACACATGCAGACTGAAAGTGAAGTGATGGAAAAAGATATTTGATGCAAATGGAAATAAAAAGAAAGCTGGAATAGCAATACTAGCGTCAGATAAAACAGACTTTAAAATAGAGACTGTTACAAGAGATAAGGATGAACACTATGTAATGATCAAAGAATCAATCCAAGAAGGTGTTAACAACTATAAATGTTTATGCAGCAAACAAAGGAGCACCTCAATACATAGGGCAAATGCTAACAACCATTAAAGGAGAAATTAACATTAACAAAATAATAATAGGGGACTTTAACACCCCACTTTCACCAATGGAGAGATTGTCCAAACAGAAAATAAATAGGGAAACACCAGCTTTAATTGACACAGTACACCAGATAGATTTAATTGATATTTAAAGAACATTCCACCCGAAAGTGGCAGAATACACTTTCTTCTCAATTGCACATGGAACATTCTACAGGATAGATCACACCTTGGGTCACAAATCAAGCCTCAGAAAATAGAAGAAAACTGAAATCATATCAAGCATCTTTTCTGACCACAACGCTATGAGACTGGAAATCAATTATAGGGAAAAAAATGTAAAAATACAAATACATGAAGGCTAAACAGCGCACTACTAAATAACCAAGAGATCACTGAAGAAATCAAAAAAGAAATTAAAAAATAATGAGAAACAAATGACAATGAAAACACAATGACCCAAAACCTATGGGACACAGCAAAAGCAGCTCTAAGAGGGAAGTTTATAGCAATTCTGTCACCTCAAGAAACAAGAAAAATCTCAGATAAACAACCTAGCCCTACACTTAAAAGAACTAGAGAAAGGGGCTTCCCTAGTGGTGCAGTGGTTGAGAGTCCGCCTGCCGATGCAGGGGACACAGGATCATACCCCAGTCCGGGAAGATCCCACAACCGCGGAGCGGCTGGGCCTGTGGGCGATGGCCGCTGAGCCTGCGCATCTGGAGCATGTGCTCCGCAACGGGAGAGGCCACAACAGTGAGAGGCCCGTGTATCACACACACACAAAAAAGAACTAGAGAAAGCAGAACAAAGAAAACCCAAAGTCAGTAGAAGGAAAGAAATCATAAAGATCAGAGGAGAAATAAATAAAATAGAAATGAAGAAAACAATAGCAAAGATCAGTGAAACTAAAAGCCGGATCTTTCAGTACCAGAACATAAACAAAATTGATAAACCCTTAGCCAGACTCATCAAGAAAAAGAGGCAGAGGATGCAAATCAATAAAATTAGAAATGAAAAAGGAGAAACCAAAACTGACACTACAGGGGCTTCCCTGGTGGCGCAGTAGTTGAGAGTCCACCTGCCAATGCAGGGGACGCGTGTTCATGCCCCGGTCCGGGAGGATCCCACATGCCGCGGAGCAGCTGGGCCCGTAAGCCATGGCCGCTGGGCCTGTGCGTCCAGAGCCTGTGCTCCGCAATGGGACAGGCCACAACAGTGAAAGGCCCGCGTACCCCCCCACACACACACACAAAAAGAACTGCCACTACAGAAATACAAAGGATTATAAGAGACTAGTACAAAAAACTACATACCAATAAAACAGACAGCCAAGAAGAAACGGACAAATTCTTGGAAAGGTACAATTTTCTAAGACTGAACCAGGAAGAATTAGAAAACATAAACAGACCTATCACAAGTAATGAAATTGAAACCAAAATAAAAAATCTTCCAACAAACAAAAGTACAGGACCAGATGGCTTCACAGGCGAATTCTATCAAACATTTAGAGAAGAGTTAAAACCGATCCTTCTCAAACTCTTCCAAAAAATCGAAGAGGGGGGCTTCCCTGGTGGCGCAGTGGTTGAGAATCTGCCTGCCAATGCAGGGGACATGGGTTCGAGCCCTGGTCTGGGAAGATCCCACATGCCGCGGAGCGACTGGGCCCGTGAGCCACAATTACTGAGCCTGCGCGTCTGGAGCCTGTGCTCCACAACGGGAGGAGCCAAAATAGTGAGAGGCCCGCGCACCACAATGAAGAGTGGCCCCCGCTTGCCACAACTAGAGAAAGCCCTCGCACAGAAACAAAGACCCAACACAGCCATAAATAAATTAATTAAATAAATTTTAAAAAAAAAAATCGAAGAGGGAGAAACACTCCCAAATTCATTTTATGAAGCCACCATCCCCCGATACCAAAACCAGAAAAAGAAGATATCACAAAAAAAGAAAATTATAGACCAATATCACTGATGAACATAGATGCAAAAATCCTCAACAAAATACTAGCAAACAGAATCCAACATCACAAAGGATCATACGCCTTGATCAAGGGGGATTTATCCCAGGGATGCAAGGATTCAATATACACAAATCAATCAATGTGAAACACGACATTAACAAATTAATGAATAAAAATCATATGATCATCTTCATAGATGCAGAAAAAGCTTTTGACAAAATTCAACACCCATTTAAGATAAAAACTCTCCAGAAAATGGGCACAGAAGGAACCTACCTCAACAAAATAAAGGTCATAATGATAAACCCACAGCAAGCATAATACTCAATGATGAAAAACTGAAAGTATTTCCACTAAGATCTGGAACAAGACAAAGATGTCCACTCTCACCACTCTTATTCAACATAGTTTTGGAAATCCTAGACACAGCCATCAGAGAAGAAAAAGAACTAAAAGGAATACAAGTTGGAACAAAAGAAGCAGAACTGCCACTGTTTGCCAATGACATGATACTATACATAGAAAATCCTAAAGATGCCACCAGAAAACTACAACTAATCAATGAGTTTGGTAAGGTTGCAGGATACAAAATTAATGCACAGAAATCGCTGGCATTCCTATATATCAGTAACAAAAAAATCAGAAAGAGAAATTAAGGAAACACTCCTATTCACCATTGCAACAAAAAGAATAAAATATCTAGGAATAAACCTGCCTAAGGAGGTGAAAGACATCTACTCAGAAAACGATAAAACACTGATGAAAGAAATCAAAGATGACATAAACAGATGCAGAAATATACCATGTTCTTGGATTGGAAGAATCAATATTGTGAAAATGACTATACTATCCAAAGCTATCTACAGATTCAATGAAATCCCTATCAAACTACCAATGGCATTCTTCACAGAATTAGACCAAAAAATTTTACCATTTCTTTGTAAACACTAAAAGCCCTGAACAGCCAAAGTAATCTTGAGAAAGAGAAACAAGAGTTGGAGGAATCAGGCTAGCTGACTTCAAATCATACCACAAAGCTACGGTAATCAAGACAGTATGCTACCGGCAGAAAAACAGAAATATAGATCAATGGTACAGGATAGAAAGCCCAGAAGTAAACCCACACACATATGAGCACCAAATTTACGACAAAGGAGGCAAGAACATACAATGGAGAAAAGACAGCCTCTTCAGTAAGTGGTGCTGGGGGCGCTTCCCTGGTGGCGGAGTGGTTAAGAATCTGCCTGCCAATGCAGGGGACACGGGTTCGAGCCCTGGTCCGCGAAGATCCCACATGCCTTGGAGCAACTAAGCCTCTGTGCCACATTACTGAGCCTGCGCTCTAGAGCCCGTGAGCCACAACTACTGAAGCCTGTGCACCTAGAGCCCATGCTCTCCAGTAAGAGAAGCCACCGCAATGAGAAGCCCGTGCACTGCAACGAAGAGTAGCCCCCACTCGCCGCAACCAGAGAAAAGCCTGTGCACAGCAATGAAGACCCATTGAAGACCCAATGCAGCCAAGACTAAATAATAATAAAGAAAAAATTTTAAAAAATAAAATAAACAATCACAGGGCTTCTATAATGCTATTTAAAAAAAAAAGAAGTGGTGCTGGGAAAACTGGATAACTACATGTAAAAGAATGAACTCAGAACACTACCTAACACCATACACAAAAATAAACTCCAAATGGATTAAAGACTTAAGTTTAAGACCAGAGACTATAAAACTCTTAGTGGAAAACATAGGAAAAACACTCTTTGCCATAAATCACAGCAAGATCTTTTTTGACCCACATCCTAGAGTAATGGAAATAAAAACAAAACAAATGGGACTTAATTAACCTTGAAACTTTTGCACAGTAAAGGAAACCATAAACAAGATAAAAAGACAACCCTCAGAATGGGAGGGTAAGCTGTGACAAAGTGAGGGAGTGACATGGACATATATACACTACCAAACGTAAAACAGATACCAATGGGAAGTAGCCACATAGCAGAGGGAGATCAGCTAGGGGGGTTGTGACCACCTAGAGGGGTGGGATAGGGAGGATGAGAGGGAGGGATATGCATGAGGGAAGAGATATGGGAACATATGTATATGTATAACTGATTCACTTTGTTATAAAGCAGAAACTAACACACCATCGTAAAGCAATTATACTCCAATAAAGATGTTAAAAAAAAAAGACAAAATCATAGAAACATAAAGTAGAAAGGCATTTTCCAAGAGGGAGGGTGTAGCGGGGAGTAGTGGTGGTAAGGTAGGTTGGAGAATTAGTGTGTAGTAGGAACAGAGTTTCAGTTCTGAAAGATGAAAAATAGTTAGAGCTCTATTGCAGAACCATGTAAATACCTTTAACATTAACTGTAGAGTTTCAAACAGTAAGTATGATGTCATGTATTTTTACCATAATAAAATAAATTAAAAATTCTCAGTAAAATATTGACAACTAAATACAGAAATATATACAATATGACCAAGTGAAATTTATTCCAAGAATGAAAGAGTGGTTCATTATATAAATCAGTAATGTTAATACAACACATAAATATAAAAAAGGGGAAAACCACATGACTATGTCAAATGATTCAGAAAAAACACCCAAATTTCAACTTTTTCATGATAAAAATACTTAATAAGCTAAGAATAAAAAGGAACTTTCTCAGGAAAGTAAAGGCATAAATGAAAAACTTAACAGCTAACATCACATTGGAAGAAAGAGTGAAAGCCTTCTCTCCATACCACGAAAGAGAAAAGGATGCTTGCTGTCACTATCTCTATTCAACATAACAGAGCAAGTAAGCAAAGGCAAATGACACACATCCAAATTGCAAAGGTAGAAGTAAAACTACCTCTTTTAACAAATGACAGGCTCTGATATTGAGAACACCCTAATGAATCCATTCAGAAGATAAATCCAGCAAAATTGTAAAATATAAAATCAAACAAAAATCATGTGTATTTCTAGGTACTAGCAAGGAACAACCCAAAAAGAAAATTAAGAAAACAATTCCACCTACAATAGCAGCAAAAATACTTTGTAATAAATAAAACCAAGAAGGTGCAATAGTGTCAAAAGAAATGAAAGAAGACCTAAATATAGAAAGATAACCTGCATCACATACTGAAACTTAACACTGTTAACATGTTAATACCACTCAGAGCAATCTATAGATTTAATGTAATTTCTTTCAAACTTCTGTTTATCACAGAAATGGAGAAACCTATTCTAAAATTTGAAGAAAAATGGACTTACTTAAATCTCTAAGTAGAGATTTCTCCATAGAGGATATACCATAAGCACATGAAGAGATGCTTAACATCACTAATCATAAAGGAAAATGAAAATCAAAACTACTGTGAGATACACCACACACCCATTAGGGTGGCTATTATTAAAATGTCAGAAAATAGCAGGTATGGAAGAGGATGTGGAGAAACTGAAATCTTTGTACACTGCTTGTGGGTGTATAAAATGGTGAAGCCACTGTGTAATTCAGTTTAGTGAACCCTGAGGAAGTTAAACACAGGATTTCTACATGACCTAATAGATCCATTCCAAATTACATGCTAAAAAGACTGAGAATGGGAACTCAAACACGTATCTGTGTTTACAACAATGGTCATAGCAGTACTACTCACAATAGCCCAAAGCAGAAACAATCAAAGTGTCCACCAACAGATGAATGCATAAGCAAAAATGTAATACATACATAAAATATTATAGAGCATTAAAAATGAAGGAAATCCTTCAACAAGCTACATGTATGAACCTTGAGATTTTGCTAAATGAAACACAAAAAGACTAATATTGTGTAATTCCACTTATATGAGGTACTGACAATAGGCCAATTCACAGAGGCAAGACATATATTAGAGGTAAACAATGGCACAGGTTTGGAAATGGGAGTAAGTTACTACTTAAATAATGTGTTTGGGATGATGAAAAATTTAGGAAATAGAGGTGATGACTGCCCAGCAGTGTAAATGTTTTCAATGTCCCCGAACTGTTCACTTAAAAGTCAATAAAATGTCTAATTTTTTGTTACAAATAACTATACACTTTACCACAATTAAAAAACTGTAAAAGAAATTAAAAAATCAACAGGGGCATTTTCCAGAGATAAAAACATATTTAGGTTAAGTGAAATATATTAAATACATGTTTTCTAAATATCAAAGTGCTAATGTAGACAAGAAAAAGGTTTCCTTATTTGACTTGAGATAAATTTTGATCAAAATTAATTCATGTCTGCCTAAAAGAATAAGATCAGACTTCTCTCAAAACAACAACAACAAAAAATCACTTACTTGCTGGGACAGTGTAACAGTAAGTCAATGATAAATGTCTGCCAGTCCTTTTCTTTACTAAGTGCATCCAGGGCTGTTGGAATTAGAGCAAAACATAATGTCATCACTTCCAATGCTTCACAGCAAACCTGTTCATCTTCCATGTCTGGCCCATTGCCTGTATTGGTGGCCTGTAAAATTATGATGAGGAGTAAATTACCAGTGACACAGTTAGGACAAAGTCACAAACCTTCAAGTTAGTATTTAAAACTTAAGTATACTCACTAAAAACCATTTGTCTTCAGTCTCTTCACCTGTAGCTTTTGAGATCCTTTGGAATATATCCCAAAGGGGATTAAAGAAGTATGCTCAGTAAAAGCTAAGAATCACTTCCTTGTTCTTCTGGGTGTAAGTGGTGTACTTCTGCATTAATCATGATTCCTTTCTAAAGAATAACTCTGGCACTGTACTTGGTTCTTTGATTAGTTTTCTTGTACAGCGTATCTAAAATTCCATTTTATTAAAAAAGCAACTGGCCTACACAAATGTTGAGAAAGGTTATAGAAGACTTTTCCAACCTAAAATTTTTCAAGTTGGTAGCTAATAATTTATAATCTGCCTCCACTTATCAAAAAAAATAAAATCGGGGCTTCCCTGGTGGCGCAGTGGTTGAGAGTCTGCCTGCTGATGCAGGGGACACGGGTTCGTGCCCCGGTCCGGGAACATCCCACATGCCGCAGAACAGCTAGGCCTGTGAACCATGGCTGCTGAGCCTGCGCAACCGGAGCCTGTGCTCCGCAACGGGAGAGGCCACAACAGTGAGAGGCCCGTGTACCGCAAAAAATAAATAAAAATAAATAAAATCAGTATAATATATGTCTAGAACAGAATAGTCATTCAAATATTCCAAAAAGGGAAGCTCTACAATTCCATTATCCACTCTCCTCTCTTAAATATACAGAAAAGACTATCAAAGACAAGTAAACAGAATAGAAAATCAAAGAGCTAAACAAAGTCTCATTTCTGTAAATAATTTGCTTAATCAAATGAGAAACAGGGATAATACCTAAATGGTGGAAACCGTTGCTGCTTTTGAGTGCTATAAAAGAAGCAAGTAAAGTACTTGGACATCATAATTACACAACTTGAAGAAAGAAGAATAATTAAAGAAAACTGGGAAAAGCAAATTCTTTATGGCATAACTATATTCAACTGAATAAGAGATAAGATTTAGAAAAAAGCTGCCTTACAGTGAGATTTTGAAGTAGTTTATTTTCAAAATAAAATTTTATACATTCTCATCCTAACTACAGAAGTTTATTTTAAACCATTAGATACACAGTGATTGGTCTTTAAAGATGGCAGACAAGATGAAAAATGTAGTCATATACATAATTAACATGTACACAAAAGGAATGCATTTCTGTAATAACTCTTACCATCTCATAAATTTTAGTGATTTCTTCATTTGAGCTAAATACTAGCTCTAATGTCCCACATCCTGATGCCCAGATGATTTTTTGTATAGCTCTAATTTCACAAATATCAGGCATATATCTTGAAGCCTGAAAGAAAATGAGTAATTAAAGCGCTGACAGAATATTAGAGTCAAGTAATCAGAAAACAAAACTTTTTTGTGAAAACAGCAGAATAAATGGTTATAAATAAAGTAACTATGACAGTCTATGCTATCTTTAAGATGCGAAGTAGCCTTGGTCCTGCAGATGCAAACCATTATATATAGGATGCATAAACACCAATCACAGGGAACTATATTCAATATTCTGTGATAAACCCCATAATGGAAAAGAATGAAAAAGAGTATGTATAAATATATGTACAACAATCATTTTGCTGTACAGCAGAAATTAACACATTGTAAACCAGCTATACCTCAATAAAAGTAAAAAATAAATTAATAAAAGAAAAACAAAGTAGCCTTGGTCCCATGTTTTTTGGATCTTAACATCAAGTCATAAACATATAAAGACAGGGCTTCCCTGGTGGCACAGTGGTTAAGAATCTGCCTGCTAATGCAGGGGACACGGGTTTGAGCCCTGGTCCGGGAAGATCCCACATGCCGCAGAGCAACTAAGCTCCCGTGCTACAACTACTGAGCCTGTGCTCCAGAGCCTGTGCGCTACACCTATTGAGTCCATGTGCCACAACTACTTGAGTCCATGTGCCACAACTACTTAAGTCCATGTGCCTAGAGCCCATGCTCTACAACAAGAGAAGCCACCACAATGAGAAGCCCAGGCACCGTAACGAAGAGTAACCCTCACTCACCACAATTAGAGAAAGCCTGCGTGCAGCAACAAAGACCCAATGCAGCCAAAAATAAATTAATTAAACTAAACTAAAAAAAAAAACAAACCATATACAGACGAAGCAAAATCATGCTTATCAGCTATAGCCACAATGTAGGCTTCAGGTTAAGATCTAATCTGGCTTGAACATTTTTCATAAGAATTTTACAAACACAGAAACCAAATTACCCAGCCATTCCACTCCTATATGTTTACCCAGAAATAAGAAAACATGTGCCAAAGAGGCACTTGTGACTTACTGGTGATTTTCAAAATGGCTCTATTCCAAATAGTAAAAAAACTAGGAATAACACAAGTGTTCATTAACAGAACATACAGGATGACCATAAAGTGTAATATTACTCAAAACAGATAAAGTATTTACATATAATATAGCACTGATAAATTTCAAAATCATGCGGACTGAAATAATCCAGACACAAAGGAGTATACAATTTTTTTTTAAACTGGATAGAATTTTTATTGGCATTGCCTTGACTCTATAGATCAATTTGGTAACTTATACTTTTACCATATTGTCTTCTATGTTACAGAAGACTCTATGTATTTGTCTTTAATTTCATTTATAATATGGTTTATGTAAAATTTAAGAAAATGATTACTACTCTACAGTGACAGAAGCAGAGCAGTAAATACCTCCAGTCAGGAAGAGAAAATTTTGGGGGCTGACAGAAATATCCTGTTTCTTGACTGTACCATTAATTTAAACATTATGTCAAAACTCAGTATATGTTTTATTTTGATCTACTTTATGCAATATACATTACAGCTCAAAAGGCCTGTTTAAAAGTTTTTTAAAAGTAGTTTCTAGGGCTTCCCTGGTGGTGCAGTGGTTGAGAGTCCGCCTGCCGATGCAGGGGACACGGGTTCGTGCCCCGGTCTGGGAAGATCCCACATGCCGCGGAGCGGCTGGGCCCGTGAGCCATGGCTGCTGAGCCTGCGCGTCCGGAGCCTGTGCTTCGCAACGGGAGAGGCCACAACAATGAGAGGCCCACATACCGCAAAAACAAAACAAAACAAAACAAAAAGTAGTTTCTAAAGTACTGATGTTAATATGTAATAGTAAATACAATTTTAGTAAATTTTAGTTAAAATAAGAGAATCTAAAGTGATATTCTCAGAATATTCAACCTCAGATTGTGATATTCATGAGTAAGTAGAGACTGTGTCAAGAGTAATAAAAAATAAGCCAACCAAGATCCCAGAACTTTCAAAGTTTGATACTAACCTCACCAGATATTTGTTGAGCGAGGCGTACTGATACATTTCTAAGCATGCACTCAGATGCTGGGTTAGGAATGCTCTGAAGGGCATTTTGTAGCACCACTGCTTGATCATGAGTAATGTGGTTAATCTGAAAAAAGTTAATTAACCTTTTTACTTGGAGTAAAAAACTTGTACACGACTAAATTTCAAAAATTTGTACACAGCAAAAACCCAGCCATATGCTCCTCATCCACCATCACTCTCTGAGGATATCATCCTTCTACTTATCTACTGTAGAATATATGGTGCTTAGCATAAAAAAGCATTTCAGATTGCCAACCTGTAGACTGCCTCTGTTAGTTGCCTTTTAAAAAGTGACAATATTCTTCAACAAACTCCAATTTCACATGAATTCAACTGTTTCTACAACTATGTTCACTTTCACTTGCATGACATAATGACACAGCTCTGAACAAATCTTTTATAGGTCTTCAGTAAAATCCTTTTCCCAGGCCTCCTACTCAGCAAATGACCATGCTTGCTGTGATATGACTAAGGAAACTGGGGGCAGCAGATAAACAGACTTTCAATTTCTTACCATCTAAGCTCTAAAATTATTTCTCTCACTTCCTTCCCTTTCAGTCTTTAAAATGTTTTTTATATTTTGTTCATAAGTACTTTTTTAACTGTGCTCTAAACACACATCACCAAAAATATGCTAAAGTCTCCCTCCTCCTCTGTATATACCTTTCTTTTACAGTCAAGTTTTGGTAAGAAAATCTTTTCAAAAATAGATGTTTTAAAGAATTCAAGAGTTTGCAGAGGTGTTCCTACAGTCTGTAGGTGGACAATGAAGACTGATTAGGTACAAGGTTTCCAGCTCTTCTCTCTTAACTTCAAATGGGACAAGTTTAACATTTTGTTATTTATTATGATGTACATAATAATTATGTAAATCCTTCCATAAGTATTTGAAGGTCTACTTGCCAGGTGCTACTACATGAGATTTCAAATAAAAAGTGAATGTAGCACAGGTGGTGTAAGTACAGTTTCAGAGTAAGTACAGTTGCATCTTTACAGAGTTAAACTCTCAGGTCCTTTTTACTATTTGTGCAAAGTTATTTCATCTCTTTAGATCTTAAATTTTCACTTAAAAAACAGGAAGAAATAAAAGTGACTGACCAAATATATTTATATTAATGATTAAATAAGATAAAGTATAATAATTAACATAAAGGAACTCAATATATTCACATGATTACTAATTTCTAATGAACTAGCCTGAACACATATAGGAATCATGTACGCTTTTGTTAACATTTCACCTTAAGCAATATGTTATATAATAGATTATCTGTGAAAAGAATAAAAACATGTTTTCAAACTGTTAATTCAATTTTACTAATTATTTAGGGTTTATTTTTTAAATCAAAGGCTTACCGCACTTTTACACTGAAATTGCTCGTTAAGAACACCACTGATATGTTAATTTCCAATTCAACTCAGTAAACTAGGATGAGGATTAAGTACGGTCTACAAGGCAAAAATAACTTTCCTTTCACTTACTGTATTGGCAGAACTAAACATTTTCTATTAAAAACAAACAAGGTCTCAAACTTCATGAAAAAGGAATTAAGTTAAAGAAGTAATAAAAGTATAAATGTGGAAACGATAACATATTACTTGAGTATAAGTAAGTTCTTAAATCCATGAGGAAAAATACCCAGAATTAATTTTCTTCACTAGTTACTGTATTTATCAACTTGTAACCCTCTTCTAAATATTATATGTGGTTATATAATAAACATATTTTAAATGCTAATTTTTCACTTAACTCCTTACTAAAAATGTGGGCAACTTGCAATTAGACCCTATTATGTACCTTAGTATCCTTATGGCATTTTCTAAATAGTAAGTCTTAGGGAAAAGGACAAGAAGATACATATAATTGCTTTGTTACTTCATTAAGCCACTATGGAAAGGATCATGACCAGAACCTATCTGTTTTTATGTAAATATGCACAGAAACCACAATATAAAGCAATCAAACTTACAGTGAGGACAGAGCACTATAAATTTCTTCTCTAAAAGTGCTTCTACAAATTTTAACTTTTTAAATGAAATTTTCAAAATTATATAAAAACATAGAGACTATAAATAACCTTCAAGTACCCATTATCTAGCTTCAATAATTGTAAACAAAAGGCTAATAAACTTGTTTCACTGAATCCCCAACTCACTAACTCTGCCCACATCACCCCAGAATTATTCTGGAGAAAGTCCCAGACATTCTATTTTATTAGAAATGACTTAGCGTAACTCTTATCTTTTTTTAATTTATGCTAATTTTATTTTATTATTTATTATTTATTATTATTCTTTTTGGCAGCCCCAGTTGCTTGCAGAATCTTAGTTCCCTGACCAGGGACTGAACCTGCATCCTGGCAGTGAAAGTGCTGAGTCCTAAACACTGGACCACCAGGGAATTCCTAATGACTCTTCCTTTAAACAAAATCCACAATACTATTCTCCCACCTAAGATAATTAATAACTCTAACATCAAATATCTAGTAATTATTTAAATTTCCTTGATTAAGAATTAACCCATTTCTGATGGAAAAAAAATCTGTATCCCTAAGCTATTTTATCTTCAGCAGTTTAATAAAACCATCACTTGTAATGTAAATAAACTCAATTGCAGTGAGAATTGGAAGCCACATTCAACCTTTGCATCAAATCTCAGCATATTTTGAAAGCATCCAGTGACTGTGCTTTAAGGATGCTACCAGCATAAACAGAGAGTCTTTTTTTTTTTTTTTTTTTTTTTACGGTACGCGGGCCTCTCACTGTTGTGGCCTCTCCCGTTGCGGAGCACAGGCTCCTACGTGCAGGCTCAGCGGCCTTGGCTCACGGGCCTAGCTGCTCCGTGGCATGTGGGATCTTCCCAGATCGGGGCACGAGCCCGTGTCCCCTGCATTGGCAGGCAGACTCTCAACCACCGCGCCACCAGGGAAGCCCAACAGAGAGTCTTTGTCAGTCACAGTAGTTACGTTGGTCAGTGGGATGACACGTGGGTGACATGCCAAATACATCTTTTCTTTTATAACCAACTGTCTTTATATATCTTTCAGGTATGAGGCAACAAAAGATTCATGTGAAGTTTTTATGAGACTTAAAACAATTGAAAAGTCAAAAAAGAAAAAAAAGGGGGCACTGAAGGGGAATGAAGTATCCTCTGAGGTTAGTGTAATCAGCATATCACATTTACATTTGGGGACTTCCCTGGCAGTCCAGTAGTTAAGACTCTGTGCTTGCACTGCAGGGGTCCCAGGTTCAAACCCTGGTCAGGGAACTAAGATACCACACGCAGCACAGCACAGCCAAAAAAAAAAATTTTTTTTTAATATTTCAACACAAATATAACTTAATAGAGTGAATTGAACTTGCATTCTCTCACTGAAGGGTCTAACTTTAAAAATTAAATATTAACGACAAAACATTTTTAAAAAATGTATTACCGGTGTTATGGGGTCTGCACCACCTACAACTGGTTGACAAGCCTCTGCTACAGCTCGAACATGGCCATAGCCTATAGCAGTTAACAATAGTTTGGCTATTTTAAGACCACTGAAGTAAGCACCCCTTCGTGTCTCCGTATCTGTATTAGGCAGGAAGTTATTTCTTGTTAGCATACTCAGCACAAGGGGTAAGCCACCACTTTTCAAGAAGTGAAGTTGAAAGTCAGAGGAATCATCTGCCAAAAGTGCACCAGCGGGCATTAACAAGGCATAAACTACCTGGAAAAAATAAGTGTGGGGGGACAGAAACTGTATTAAAGATGTTAAAAATAATTTTATAACTTCTATTTCCCTTATCATTGCTAAGAAATTCTTAACTATTTCAAAAGATTATAGACAATCATATCACCATATCATGAAAAATTCTACTTTTGAAAAGGAAAATACCAACCTCTGTTAGGTACAGCACTCGGGAGGCAGAAGGACCAAAGAAAAGTGAATCAAGAGATGGTCCAAGGTTATTTTCTCCAAGTTTTGCCTGGTCCAAACAAACAGCTCTTATTTTTTCTATTGTTGTGCTATCTGCAAAGGAAATAGACACAGACTAAAGTAAAATATTCAATACATTGTTAATATTTCACATATATACTGAAGAGTATTAAACATTAGACATCATCTATAAATTCAATTAAGTTGAGCTATAAGTTCACATGTTACAAGACATAACCAGACCTGGACTGGTTAGTGATCAAACAGGGCTCTTTAATCATCAACCCAATATATGAAGGGAACACTTTCCTATCCAGACACCTCAAATCAACAGGTTCTCCTTCATCCACTGGAGACAGAAAAAAAAAAAAAAAACCACAAACCACAACACTGAAAAGGAATTAGTTCTTCTTGAAACACAAACACAAGCTCCTCCCACCAAGTTCTCAATTATTTGTCTCATATGACATTACAAATAAACTGTTTGAGCTTTACTGAAAATTTTGAGTTTCAAAAGAAGGTACACTTGAAAAAGAAAATGGCAAAAGTAACAATTATTCCTAATGTATACTTAAAAT
Source organism: Mesoplodon bidens (assembly GCF_964165515.1). Taxonomy (NCBI): domain Eukaryota; kingdom Metazoa; phylum Chordata; class Mammalia; order Artiodactyla; family Ziphiidae; genus Mesoplodon; species Mesoplodon bidens. The sequence goes on from NC_138163.1 coordinate 135,735,209, forward strand.
AAGAAAAGCTATTTATTTTGTTTTGTCATATAAAGATGTGAAGCTTAGAAAAAAAACCCACACAGTGAAAGATTACACTAAAAAGATAGTTCCTTCTTAGAAGAAAACTTAGCAGCAAATCTGCATGACCTTAGATAAGGTATTGATCTCTTATATATAATGCCAAAAGAACAAGTGTTAAGAAGAAAAAGAGATAAACTGGACTATAACAAAGGACATTATTTACAGAGTGCAAAGAGAACACACAGAAGAAAATGTTTAAGTTATGTGATTTGATAAAGGACTTGTACCTGAATATATCAAGAACATTTACAAAACAATAATAAAGACAAATAACCCAAATGAAAAAGAAGCAAAGGCCTTGAACAGACATTTCTCCAAAGATAGGCAAATTGGTAGTAAGCACATCATCAGTAATCAAAGAAATGCAACTCAAAAACATGACAAAATACGACTTCACGTGTTGCTGAAAACGTGGAGAAAATGGAACCCTTATACCTTACTGTAGGAATAGAAAATGTACCATATATTTTACCATGGTAAGAAAACAAAAACAAAAGCAAGGCAAATGACTTAGTGATTTTTTGGGGGGACCCATGATGAGCTGATAGATAATAAAAATGCTGCTCAGTATTTGTTCAGAATAAGGCAATGTCAAGTTTGCACTGATTAAAGAACTGAAGGAATCAATAGCAGAATAACTGAGGCAGAAGAACGGATAAGTGATCTGGAAGACAGGATGGTGGAATTCACTGCTGCAGAACAGAATAAAAAAAAATAAATGAAAAGAAATAAACACAGCCTAAGAGACCTCTGGGACAACATTAAATGCAACAACATTCGCATCATTCGGTCCCAGAAATAGAAGAGAAAGGACCGGAGAAAATAGGTGAAGAGATTATAGTTGAAAACTTCCCTAACACGGGAAAGGAAAGAGCAACCCAAGCCCAGGAAGTGCAGAGAGTCCCACACAGGATAAACCCAAGGAGAAGCATGCGGAGACACACAGTAATCAAATTGGCAAAAATTAAAGACAAAGAAAAATTGCTGAAAGCAGCAAGGGAAAAACGACAAAGAACATACAAGGGTACTCCCATAAGGTTAACAGCTGATTTCTCAGCAGAAACTCTACAAGCCAGAAGGGAGTGGCATGATATACTTAAAGTGATGAAAGAGAAGAACCTACAACCAAGATTACTCTACCTGGCAAGGATCTCATTCAGATTCGATGGAGAAATCGAAAGCTTACCAGACAAGAAAAAGCTAAGAGAATTCAGCAACACCAGCTCTACAACAAATACTAAAGGAACTTCTCTAAGTGGGAAACACAAGAGAAGGACCTACAAAAACAAACCCAAAACAATTAAGAAAATGGTAATAGGAACATACATATCGATAATTACCTTAAACATGAAAGGATTAAATGCTCCAACCAAAAGACACAGGCTTGCTGGTTGGATACAAAACAAGACCCATACATATGCTGTCTACAAAAGACCCACTTCAGACCTGGGGACACATACAGACTGAAATTGAGGGGATGGAAAAACCTATTCCATGCAAATGGAAATCAAAAGAAAGCTGGAGTACCAATACTCCTATCAGATAAACTAGACTATAAAATAAAGAATGTTACAAGAGACAAGGAAGGACATTACATAATGATCAAGGGATCAATACAAGAAGAAGATATAACAATTATAAATATATATGCACCCAACATAGGAGCACCTCAATACATAAGGCAACTGCTAACAGATATAAAAGAGGAAATTGACAATAACACAATTAATAGTGGGGGACTTTAACACCTCACTTACACCAATTGACATAAATTGAAGAAATCATATCAAGCATCTTTTCTGATCACAACACTATGAGATCAGAAATCAACTACAGGGAAAAAAACGTGAAAAACACAAACACATGGAGGCTAAACAATACGTTACTAAATAACCAAGAGATCACTTAAGAAATCAAAAAATACCTACAGACAAATGACAATGAAAACACGACTATCCAAAACCTATGGGATGTGGCAAAAGCAGTTCTAAGAGGCAAGTTTATAGCTATACTAGCCTACCTCAAGAAACCAGAAAATCTCCAATAAACAATATAACCTTACACCTAAAGGAATCAGAGAAAGAAGAACAAACAAAACCCAAAGTTAGCAGAAGGAAATAAACAATAAAGGTCAGAGCAGAAATAAATGAAATAGAACCAGAGAAAAGAATAGCAAGGATCAATAAAACTAAAAGCTGGTTCTTTGAGAAGATAAATAAAATTGATAAACCATTAGCCAGACTCATCAAGAAAAACAGAGGACTCAAATCCATAAAATTAGAAATGAAAAAAGAGAAGTTACAACAGACACCATAGAAATACAAAGCATCCTAAGAGATGATTACAAGCAACTCTATGCCAATAAAATGGACAACCTGGAGGAAATGGACAAATTCTTAGAAAGGTACAACCTTCCAAGATTGAAACAGGAAGAAACAGAAAATATGAACACACCAATCACAAGTAATGAAATTGAAACTCTGATTAAAAATCTCTCAACACGGGCCTCCTTGGTGGCGCAGTGGTTGGGAGTCCGCCTGCTGATGCACAGGATACAGGTTCATGCCCCGGTCCGGGAGGATCCCGTATGCCGCGGAGCGGCTGGGCCCGTGAGCCATGGCCGCTGAGCCTGCGCGTCCGGAGCCTGTGCTCCGCAACGGGAGAGGCCACAACAGTGAGAGGCCTGCGTACTGCAAAACAAACAAACAAACAAAAAAATCTCTCAACAAACAAAGGCCAGGACCAGATGGCTTCACAGGTGAATTTTATCAAACATTTAGAGAAGAGCTAACACCCATCCTTCTCAAACTGTTCCAAAACAATGCAGAGGAAGAAACACTCCCAAACTCATTCTATGAGGCCACCATCACCCTTATACAAAAACCAGACAAATATACTACAAAAAAAGAAAATTACAGGCCAATATCACTGATGAATACAGATGCAAAAACCCTCAACAAAATACTAGCAAACAGAATCCAACAACACATTAAAAGGATCATACAGGAATTAAAGCTCCACAATCAACTTGATGTACCCTCCATCTGTGGAATACATGAATAGACAACGAATCATCCCAAATTGAGGAGCCAGGAGTCAGTGCTGTGCCTCTGACATAGGAGAGCCAACTTCAGGACACTGGTCCACAAGAGACCTCCCAGCTCCACATAATATCAAACGGCAAAAATCTTCCAGAGATCTCCATCTCAACACCAGCACCCAGCTTCACTCAACGACCAGCAAGCTACAGTGCTGGTCACCCTATGCCAAACAACTAGCAAGACAGGAACACAACGCCACCCATTAGCAGAGAGGCTGTCTAAAATCATAAAAAGTCTACAGACACCCCAAAACACACCACCAGACATGGACCTGCCTAACAGAAAGACAAGATCCGGCCTCATCCACCAGAACACAGGCACTAGTCCCCTCCACCAGGAAGCCTACACAACCCACTAAACTAACCTTAGGTACTGGGGACAGACACCAAAAACAACGGGAACTACGAACCTGCAGCCTGCAAAAAGGAGACCCGAAACACAGTAAGATAAGCAAAATGAGAAGACAGAAAAACACACAGCAGGAGAAGGAGCAAGATAAAAAACCCACCAGACTTAACAAATGAAGAGGAAATAGGCAGTTTACATGAAAAAGAATTCAGAATAATGATAGTAAAGATGATCCAAAATCTTGGAAATAGAATAGATAAAATGCAAGAAACCGTTAACAAGGACCTAGAAGACCTAAAGATGAATCAAGCAATGATTAGAAACACAATAAATGAAATGAAAAGTACTCTAGATGGGATCAATAGCAGAATAACTGAGGCAGAAGAATGGTTAAGTGACGTGGAATATAAAATAGTGGAAATAACTACTGCAGAGCACAAGAAAGAAAAAAGAATGAGAAGAACTGAGGACAGTCTCAGAGACCTCTGGGACAACATTAAATGCACCAACATTCAAATTATAGGGTTTCCAGAAGAAGAAGAGAAAAAGAAAGGGACTGAGAAAATATTTGAAGAGATTATAGTTGAAAACTTCCCTAATATGGGAAAGGAAATAGTTAATCAAGTCCAGGAGACACAGAGAGTCCGATAAAGGATAAATCCAAGGAGAAATACGCCAAGACACATATTAATCAAACTGTCAAAAATTAAATACAAAGAAAACATATTAAAAGCAGCAAGGGAAAAAAAACAAATAACACACAAGGGAATACCCATAAGGTTAACAGCTGATCTTTCAGCAGAAACTCTGCAAGCCAAAAGGGACTGGCAGGACATATTTAAAGTGATGAAGGAGAAAAACCTGCAACCAAGATTACTCTACCCAGCAAGGATCTCATTCAGATTTGATGAAGAAATTAAAACGTTTACAGACAAGTAAAAGCTGAGAGAGTTCAGCACCACCAAACCAGCTTTACAACAAATGCTAAAGGAACTTCTCTAGGCAAGAAACACAACAGAAGGAAAAGATCTACAATAACGAACCCAAAACAATTAAGAAAATGGGAATAGGAACATACATATCGATAATTACCTTAAATGTAAATGGACTAAATGCTCCCACCAAAAGACACAGATTGGCTGAATGGATACAAAAACAAGACCCATATATATGCTGTCTACAAGAGACCCACTTCAGACCTAGAGACACATACAGACTGAAAGTAAGGGGATGGAAAAAGATATTCCAGGCAAATGGAAATCAAAAGAAAGCTGGAGTAGCAATTCTCATATCAGAAAAAATAGACTTTAATATATAGACTACTAGAAGAGACAAAGAAGGACACTACATAATGATCAAGGGATCGATCCAAGAAGAAGATATAACAATTGTAAATATTTATGCACCCAACGTAGGAACACCTCAATACATAAGGCAAATACTAACAGCCATAAAAGGGGAGATCGACAGTAACACATTCATAGAAGGGGACTTTAACACCCCACTTTCCCCAATGGAAAGATCATCCAAAACGAAAATAAATAAGGAAACAGAAGCTGTTAATGATACATTAAACAAGATGGACTTAACTGATATTTATAGGACATTCCATCCAAAAACAACAGAATACACATTTTTCTCAAGTGCTCATGGAACATTCTCCAGGACAGATCATATCTTGGGTCACAAATCAAGCCTTGGTAAATTTAAGAAAATTGAAATTGTATCAAGTATCTTTTCCGACCACAATGCTATGAGACTAGACATCAATTACAGGAAAATATCTGTAAAAAATAAAAACACATGGAGGCTAAACAATACACTACTCAATAACTAAGTGATCACTGAAGAAATCAGAGGAAATCAGAAAATACCTAGAAACAAATGACAATGGAGACATGATGACCCAAAACCTATGGGATGCAGCAAAAGCAGTTCTAAGAGGGAAGTTTATAGCAATACAATCGTACCTTAAGAAACAGGAAACATCTCGATACAGGAAACAGGAAACAGCTCGGTGCTTTGTGACCGCCTGGAGGGGTGGGATAGGGAGGGTGGGAGGGAGACGCAAGAGGGAGGGGATATGGGGACATATGTATATGTATAACTGATTCACTTTGTTATAAAGCAGAAACTAACACACCATTGTTAAGCAATTATACTCCAATAAAGATGTAAAAAAAAAAAAAAGCAGCAAGGGAAAAGCAACAAATAACATACAAGGGAATCGCCATAAAAAAAAAAAAAAAAGAAAAAAGGATCATACACCATGATCAAGCAGGGCTTATCCCAGGGATGCAAGGATTCTTCAATATACACAAATCAATCAATGTGATACACCATATTCACAAACTGAAGAATTAAAACCATATGATCATCTCAATAGAGGCAGAAAAAGCTTTTGACAAAATTGAACACCCATGTATGATATAAACTCTCCAGAAAGTGGGCACAGAGGGAACCTACCTCAACATAATAAAGGCTATGTGTGACAAACCCACAGCAAATATCATTCTCAATTGTGAAAAACTGAAAGCATTTCCTCTATGATCAGGAAAAAGACAAGGATGTGCACTCTCACCACTATTATTCAACATAGTTTTGGAAGTCCTAGCCACAGCAATCAGATAAGATAAAGAAATAAAAAGAATACAAATTGGAAAAGAAGGAGTAAAACTGTCACTGTTTACAGATGACATAATACTATACACAGAGAATCCTAAAGATGCTACCAGAAAACTATAGAGCTAATCAATTAATTTGGTAAAGTAGCAGGATATAGAATTAATGTACAGGAATCTCTTGCATTCCTATACACTAATGATGAAAAATCTGAAAGAGAAATTAAGGAAACAATCCCATTCAGCATTGCAACAAAAAGAATAAAATACCTAGGAATAAACCTACCTAAGGAGGTAAAAGACCTGTATGCAGAAAACTATAAGACATTGATGAAAGAAATCGAAGATAACACAAACAGATGGAGAGATATACCATGTTCTTGGATTAGGAGAATCAATATTGTGAAAATGACTATACTACCCAAAGCCATCTACAGATTCAGTGTAATCTGTATCAAATTACCAATGGCATTTTTTATAGAACTAAAACAAAAAAAATCTTAAAATTTGTATGGAGACATAAAAGAGTCTGAATAGCCAAAGCAATCTTGAGGGAAAATAAACGGAGCTGGAGGCATCAGACTCCCTGACTTCAGACTATACTACAAAGCTACAGTAATCAAGACAGTATGGTACTGGCACAAAAACAGAAACATAAATCAATGGAACAGGATAGAAATCCCAGAGATAAACCCACCGACCTCTGGTCAACCAATCTATGACAAAGGAGGCAAGGATATACAATGGAGAAAAGACACTCTCTTCAATAATTGGTGCTGGGAAAACTGGACAAGTACATGTAAAAGAATGAAATTACAACACTCCCTAACACTATACACAAAAATAAACTCAAAATGGATTCGACACCTAAATGTAAGACCAGCCACTATAAAACTCTTAGAGGAAAACATAGGAAGAACACTCTTTGACATAAATCACAGCAAGATAAGATATTTTTTGATTCACCTCCTAGAGTAATAGAAATAAAACCAAAAACAAACAAATGGAACTTAATGAAACTTAAAAGCTTTTGCACAGCAAAGGAAACCATAAACAAGACCAAAAGACAACCCTCAGACTGGGAGAAAATATTTGCAAATGAAGCAACTGACAAAGGATTAATCTCCAAAATTTATAAGCAGCTCATGCAGCTCAATAATAAAAAAACAAAAACCCAGTTCAAAAATGGACAGAAAGGGCTTCCCTGGTGGCACAGTGGTTGGGAATCTGCCTGCCAATTCAGGGGATGAGGGTTCGTGCCCCGGTCCAGGAAGATCCCACATGCCGCAGAGCGGCTGGGCCCGTGAGCCATGGCCGCTGGGCCTGCGCGTCTGGAGCCTGTGCCGCGCAACGGGAGGGGCCACAGCAGTGAGAGGCCCGCGTACCGCAAAAAAAAAAAAAAATGGACAGAAGACCTAAATAGACATTTCTCCAAAGATGGCCAAGAAGCACATGAAAAGCTGCTCAACATTACTAATTATTAGAGAAATGCAAATCAAAACTACAGTGAGGTATCACTTCACACCAGTTAGAATGGGCATCATCAGAAAATCTACCAACAAATCCTGGAGAGGGTGTGGAGAAAAGGGAACCCTCTTGTTGGTGGGAATGTAAATTGGTACAGCCACTATAAAAACAGTGTGGAGGTTCCTTAAAAAACTAAATATAGAGCTACCATATGATCCAGAAATCCCACTACTGGGCATATACCCAGAGAAGACCATAATTCAAAAAGACACATTCACCACAATGTTCACTGCAGCACTATTTACAATAGCCAGGACATGGAAGCAACCTAAATGCCCATCGACAGACGAATGGATAAAGAAGATGTGGTACGTATATACAATGGAATATTACTCAGCCATAAAAAGGAACGAAACGGAGTCATTTGTAAAGACGTGGATGGATCTAGAGACTGTCATACAGAGTGAAGTAAGTCAAAAAGAGAAAAATATCATATATTAACGCATATATGTGGAACCTAGAAAATGGTACAGATGAACTGGTTTGCAGGGCAGAAATAGAGACACAGATGTAGAGAAGAAATGTATGGACACCAAGGGGGGAAAGCGGCAGGGGGTGTTGGTGTTGGTGTGATAAATTGGGAGACTGGGATTGACATGGATACACTAATGTGTATAAAATGGATGACTAATAAGAACCTGTTACATAAAAAAGTAAATAAAGTAAAATGAAAAAAAAAAAAGAAAAAGAAAAGCAAGGCAAATGACTTTGAGTGATTTTTTTGGGGAGCCCATGTTAAGGTGACAGATATTAATGATGCTGCTCAGTATTTGTTCAGAATAAAGCAATATCAAGTTTGCAGTGATTAAAGACCTTGCCTCTAATTAGATAGTCTGCATTAAACAATTACGAATGAAAATATTCTCAAATAAGCTGAGAAAACACTAATACAAACAGTAAAATCTGATAAAATTATCATGGTAATGGTGTATGTGGAAGAGAAAAAGACTTAGGAAGAAAGACTTACAAAGCTTGTGAAAATGTAAGATGTTTAAATCCTATGGTCATTCATTGGATTATTCATGAGCAAGTAGTTTGTGGAAAACATTCAAATCTATTAATATGTTATTAACCAGCAGTGTCAACAGCGAACTCCATTTACTTTCATGGACTTAACAATATTTAGTTTATAAAGTTTTGCTGGAAACAGAATCAGGGTATTCTGACTTGCCCTACCACATAGCAGTTCAACGTTTTAGCAAAATAGTAATGTTTTATTGTGATTTTTAAAAGCTCAGGGTCAAGAATAAAATTTTTTTTGTGCAAGTAGAAATATTCTCAAACACTGGAATGGTTTAGGAGTTTAGATTTTGCTGCAGACTTGATGCTTCTTAATGAATTCAACCTACAACCACAAGGCAAAAGTGTTGAAAATACTGCAGTGAAGTTATTAAGATGCCAACTAACACTGTTTGATTCACAAGTAGTCAGCCTTTCACATCTACAGATCTAGCATCCAAGCGTTCCACCAAATGTGAATCAAAAATACTGAAAAATCAAGACACAACACAACCTAGAAGGTTCCAAAAAGCAAAAGTTGAATTGACCATGCACCATGTACTACACTGAAACCAAGCGAATTAAGCAATGTTTAAGTATACTCTGCTATAGCCTCCTAGCACTTCACAGACCCTGAATCTATCTCCTGCACTCATTGAGCACTGCTCACATCTTCTTTGTTTGCTGTTGTATGTACTGTTTCTCTTAAAAAATGGCTCTAAAGTGTAATTAACTGGTCAAAGCAATCTGTCACAGGCTAAGGAGTATAAAGTGCTACCTGTAAACAAGAAAATCAAAATCTTTGATCTTTTGACCTAAAGGCTGTAAAGTTAAGAGCAAGTTGAGCATTCACACAATAAAACAAAAAGCTGAAACTTGTGTTTGTGCTGCCCCTACAATGGCTAAAATAGTCTGTTTCATGATTATCTGTTTGCAATGAGTGGGAAAACATTAAGTGTGTGGCTATAGGATATGTTAGAGAACATATCCTATTCATGGTGAAATTATGACCAAAAAAGCATTTAGCCTCCAAGAGCACTGCTGTGAGGGGTTTTAGGAGAGCACGATGAAAGACTTTAAGGCTAGTAAGGGACAGCAGGATAGCTATATAAAGCACTACAGCCTCAAGAACTTAAGAGATCATGGGATAACTGGCACTGGCTGATGCTGAGGCAGCATCATTTCCAAAGGGGCTCAAGAAATCCATGGAAGAAAACAGCTACACTCAGAGCAAATCTTCCATTGTGATGAAAAAAGCTTGCTCTGGAAAAACGTGTCCAATAGTACCCACATCCATAAGAATGCCAAGTAGGCCCCAGAATTCAAGGCCTGGAAAGATCACATTACTATTGTGTTGTGTGGCAATGCAGCAGATCACATGATCAAGCCAGGCCTCCTCTCCTGAGTAAACAATCCCCAGCACTCAAGAATAAAAATAAAAAGTGCCTGCTTGTGCTCTGGCAACATAACAAGAAGGCCTGGGTGTCAGCTATCTCATCCTCGGAATGGCTCCACAAGTGTTTCATTCTTGAAGTGAAGAAATATTTCGATGAGAAGAATATGCCATTCAAGGTCCTCCGAACTGGCAATGCTCCCAGTCAACCCTAATCTAATCTCTCCGCTTCATGTGGAAATGATTGATGTTCCTGACTCTACCTCCACTGATCCTGACACTGGTATTAATTAATTAATTAATTAATTAATTAATTAATTAATTATGTATGTATGTATGTATGTATTTACTTACTTATTTATTTATTTATTTATTTATTTATTTATTTATTTATTTATTTATTTATGAATGACTGCGTTGGGTCTTCGTTGCTGAGCGCACGGGCTTTCTCCAGCTGCAGCGAGTGGGGGCTACTCTTTGTTGCGGTGCGCAGGCTTCTCATTATGGTGGCTTCCCTTGTTGTGGAGCACGGGCTTAGTTGCTCTGTGGCATGTGGGATCTTCCCGGACCATGGCTTGAACCTGTGTCCCCTGCACTGGCAGGTGGATTCTTAACCACTGCGCCACCAGGGAAGTCTCTGACATTAGTATTACTGATCTCCTCCCAAGTGTCAGAGTCTACAATTTGAACGCATTTCTCCCAACATAGATGATCTTTTTAACATATTATCAGAGGTTTGAGTTACCCTGGTGTTTCACAGCTTAGCAATAGTGCCACACATCTCAGTGCCGCACAACATGAGCACTGTAGGCAACCAAACAGCAATTGTTGTCAACACTGTGACCATCACATGAGGGTTAAAAGAGACAAAACCCACTATTTTGGTGAATGTCAACACAGTGTGTGTGAGTGTGTGTCTGTGTGTGTGTGCGATGTGTGCGGGGGTGAGTTTATATTTTCTCTTATTGATAATTAAATTTTCTGTACGTATTTCTGTTTTAAATATTCTATGTTATTCAATTATTTTTGTTTCAGGTCACTGAAAGAAAGCAATCTGTGTTTAAAGAAACGTTATGTTATTGTGTTTACTATGTAGTTAGGCCTACAATCTGTATGTACTGAACAAGCACAGACCTTTCTTGACATTATTCACTAAACAAAACAGTATAACAACCGTTCATATAGCATTTACACTGTATTAGGTACTACAAGTAAGGTAGAGATGATTTAAATTTACAGCAGATATATTGTCCAAACTCAAGCTACAGTTCCCATAGCACTTTCCAAATTGTGATGTAAGTGCAAAGGAAATCTCCATATTTCAAAATGCAGTTAACTGCGAAATTGAAGAGCTTCCTACCTAGCCTAAAATTCAAAGTGATTAAACTTCAGTGTAATGACATGATAAAAATCAAACATTGAGAAGAATACAGGAAATTCTATGAATGCCTTTTACAAATGATCAAGGAATAATGACCAGTAGTACCTGTTTGTGGAAAAACCATATCAAAGATTAAATATAAAATTTATATTTTAGAGATAAGCAGTAACAAATGAATATTTGCAACAGATTTGATGATATGGAACACAAACTTTGAACCCCAACAAAATACTATAACGCCCTAAAAAATACTGTGATTCTCATTAGTAGGCCCATATCATAAAAACTGCACTATATTATCATTTTTATAGTTTGAATTTTGCTAATAAACATTTTTGTGGAAATTTGCTTCCCCTTTCACATAAGTACCTACACAGCATCCTTGATTTTGCCCCTTATCCCACAAAGCCTAATACATTTGCTATCTAGCCTTTTTTTTTTTTTTTTGCTGTACGTGGACCTCTCACTGTTGCAGCCTCTCCCGTTGCGGAGCACAGGCTCCGGACGCGCAGGCTCAGCGGCCATGGCTCACAGGCCCAGCCGCTCCTCAGCACATGGGCTCTTCCCGCACCGGGGCACGAACCCATGTCCCCTGCATCGGCAGGCGGACTCTCAACCACTGCGCCACCAGGGAAGCCCGCTATCTAGTCTTTAATAGGAAAAGTTTTCCAATCTCTCTGCTAAAGAATGTTACTGGAGTAACTAGAGTAACTGGTGAATCTTGAATGAGGACAGTCAATTAGGTGATGAAAACATTTCAGTGCTTATTTTCTGGTTTACATATTTAATTTGCTATTAATAGCAGAATGTCCTTGGTTTGAAGAAAATCACAATACTATTTTGAAGGATGACAGAGCATCAGAGCAACTGCTCTCTTATGGTTTAAAAAAGAAAAAGTTCTTTGTTTTGTACTTCTTACTTTTCTGTAATTTTGAGATTTTCTCTGTAACAATACATGCATGGTTTTGCAAAACATGGGGTTTAGGGAAACAGAAATATCCTTTTAGTACAAATACTGCAAAATGTTCATAAAATGAAACCGAACTATAGGTAACAGAAAAAAAAAAAAAGTGAAAATGTTACAATAAGCTAAAAAAAGTCAACTGAGAGTTGTATCAACATGATCTTCAAAAAAAACTGTAATAGCTTAAGAGAGGCAAAACAATAACTGAAATGGATTTTGTAAATTCAACAGCACATTCTGATGCATAAAAATTTTTCAAAAGCACAAATAAAAGAATGAGAAAAATATGAGCAAACATTTTTCAAAACACTCACATCTGAAGCAATTAATCTCCTGACTGATGAAATCCACTGAGTACCCAGCACCCAAAAAACAAAACAACAACAACAAAAAACAATTCACCTAAAGCTCTTCTGATGAGTTCATCAGAAGAGCTCAACTCAAGGGCTTTAAAAACAAACTTAAAAGGCTTCTCCACAGAAAGAAAACTGACATACAAATAGCTTTAGTCTTCGCAATGGTCAAAACTGCTATGAAACTTTATTATAAAGGAACAAACTTGCAACCTTTAATGCTATACTCAAACTACTATAAGCAAAACAAAACAAAACAAAAAATACTCCTATAGTTAAGAGTTCAGCTGAATTGAGAAAAGTAGTTTTTTTATTTAAAAAAATCTGCTTCCGATGTACTCCCCCCCTTTCTTAGGGGGCTATGTTTCAGCAAAATAAGGACTGACTGAAAAAGTCCCAAGACACAGGTGTACTAGAGCATCCACAATACAAAAGTTGTATAAAGAAGTCCAAGAAACAGACTGAAGCAAAAGACGAAAATAAACAAAAACAGGATATAACACATCTGACCATGTTGAAAATTGTTTTTAAAAATTACTGAAGGGAATGAGGGAGACTTAGTAATGAATACCACAGAAAATCTAGCAAATAAAAGGGGGAGATTTTAAAAACTAGTATACATAGGTGGGTAACCTAGGAGATTACAATATTTTGATATAGTCTGTAATGTTAGTAGAATTTTTATTTTTAGCATTTTTATTAAGCCAAATATTTCCATAATATTTACAGTCTTGAAAATATGAATAATTTATTTCAGCAAAATTGTGAGATGACCAGAAAAGGATGTGAAAGTAAGAAAGCCAGTATATAATATCTAAACTTGACATAAAAATTAATAATGCAAACATACTGTTTAGGGATAAACTGTTATACGCAATAATGAAACCTAAAAGATAAAAAGTCTTTTTTTTGAAACAGAAATGGAGGATGAGGATGCGTGAGGTATATTACTGTTTTTCATATAGGATTTGAAGAATCCTGAGTTTCTGACTTGTGTGCATTAGTTCACTAAAAATATTTTTTACATTATATGTTCCTAAATATTCTTTAATCACTCATGGAAAATTTCTCATCAGCAATGGTATGGATGACACATGATCAATATCATACACTACACCACAAAGTGTATCTCAAAAGAAACAGTATTTGTCTATTAAGTACTTGTCAGCATTAGGAGCAGGGTAGAGAAGGGAGTGGGGAGGTATTTTTCTTACCTGGTGGCATAAGTTTCATAAGTATTCTTGCTCCATCTCTAAGAGGTGGCATGTTCAGATTGCTACCTAAATCAGCAACTTGCCAAAGGAAAGAGATGTATCTGGGATGCTGTGACATTATCTGGAATATAGAAAACAAAAAGTACATACCTATAAATTATGTCCAAAAATTTTGTTATTCAAAATAACCTATACACTCTCCCCAAGTAAGTTTTCTACTTATCAATCCCATCTTTAGCATATGCCATGTTTACTACCTGAAATTATCTGCCTTCCCTACCTTTTCACTTTTTACAAACCCACTGATTCTTCACAATGCAAACTCAATCATTTTATTAAATAAACCTAAGCTACTCTAATTTCTTTGTGACACATTTTCTGTTTTGTAAACCATGAATTACACACAGCTCTCAGATGCTGTTTATACAAAAGACACTTCATCCTTCAGGGGTAACTAGTGTTGATTAAATTCCTAATCCAATTGTCGCAAGGACTCAAATTCCTCTGACAATGAAGTGGCTGGTATTATTCCAGCTATGATTCTTAAGAAGGATGGGTAGAGAAAGAGTAAGAAAGGGAAGAGTTGCTGTTTCTTTATATGTGAGAAGTATTACTAAGCATCTGAGAAAAACAGGAGATTGTACGTTTCTGTAAAAATGGTTCCAAAGGAAAGACTAATATTTTCTAGAGGTATATATTTAGTAGTATTGTAGCTCAATAGTGACAGATTAATTCTATGCAAATATAATTCTATATCCATGGGGAAATTTTACTTTAAAATCCAACAACTAGGAAATCCAACAAGAAGTTAACAGTTAACTGTATATTTATTTGACATTCCCAATCTTTAGAACATGTAAACGTCTTACAAAAAGAACCATTTTACACATTTCTCTGTATTGTCAAAGAAGAGTGTAATGCCTTACACACACTATCTACTCACCACCCCAGGCAAACAACTTTCCACTTCTGGATTAGGACCATCACTGTAACGATTACAATGGTTTCCAGGAGATCCAGTTGAGGAATCAGAAGAACTATCAGGGCTGGAAGGCATATTGGAACTTACTTGTGTAAGTTTGGCTGTAATTACCTAAAAATGATAGAACAGCAAAGACAATGGAAAATACTTCCACAAAATGCAGAAAATGCAGAAACTAGATATATCACAGGCTAAAAAAAGACTTCATGCTTTAATTTTAGAGGTACAATTAAAAAGTTCTATCCAAAATAACCCCTTAGTAGCATATCTCCTCCACAACACAACCCATCTTACTTAGGGTTATAATGCAAACACCTAACGTAGAAGACTGTACACAAGAGTTAGATGCCCAAACATTAATGAACAATTAGAAAACAGCCTCAATGTTTAATTTTGGGAGAATATTTGAAAATTATATGTACTTACTGATTTATCTTTTAAGTTTAATTGTCCAATTAGCTTTCTGTCATCTTCAGAATCTATCAATTCACCACCCACAAAGAGTTCAATTTTTGTATGGGCTACATTTGCTTTAATACGATTAAGAATACATCGTCTTACTGAACCAACTGTATCATTTGTATGAGACCATATGTCCAAGTCATCAACTTGTCTGCCATGGTTTGGAAATCGAACTATAAGAGAGAGATGTTTACCACGGAATGCTCTGCGGGGAGGGGAGGGGGGAAACACAGTAATATTCAGTAGATGGCCAAGACAAAAAGCTGGGAATTTAACATTTCCTAAGGAAGAAGCTTAGACTAATTTTGTTTTTAGGATATACAAAATAAAAATTTTTTATTTCTTTAACTGTAAACACTATAATTAATCTTGAAAACACAACATAACTATAAGCCTTTGTTGTTAATCTTTGCCTCTATGAATGCAGAACAGATTTCTACTTATGATTAATAACAGACATGAATAAAATATCAATTAATTTTAACCCATAAAAGGTCAATTCACCAAGAGATTTTTTTTTTTTTTTTTGCAGTATGCGGGCCTCAAACTGCTGTGGCCTCTCCCGTCACAGAGCACAGGCTCTGGACGCGCATGCTCAGCAGCCATGGCTCACGGGCCCAGCCGCTCCGCGGCATGTGGGATCCTCCTGGACCGGGACACGAACCCGTGTCTCCTGCATCGGCAGGCGGACTCTCAACCACTGCGCCACCAGGGAAGCCCAAGAGTGCTTATAAATGTGGAAGAAATGAACTTCACCTTGAGAGTATCAACAAAAATGTCAGAATGCATGTTTCCACTAAAAAAATTTTTGAATTCTTAAAAACAAAATTCACACCAAAATATTTCTCTTGGTATATATTCCCTTCCCACAGGTAAGATACAAAATAAAAATCACATTAAAGTAAGCAATTTTACATTTTCCATTTAAAAAATGATCACAATTTTTAAGACATCTGATCATACTTAATCCTACAAACTTTCCCCCAAACTAGAAATGCCGTTTACACTATTATTAAATAATTTAATATATTGCTTATTTAATTTATAATATATTTATATCACATAATATATACAATATATAATTACACTGAAATGATTTAGTGATTTATATTATAGTTCCTGTATTTAAAGAAATTTTAGTAATGACATTTAAAATATTCTGTGACATTTACTAAATAAGCAGCTTTAAAGAATTTTATTTTTAACAGTGTAAACAAATAATATCAAAATAAAAACACATCAAACTGCAAAATACCAGAGCAACATTCAATGGATGGTAATACCTCAGAGCACAATGCCTCTCCAAAATGTAACTCAAAACTTTCTATTTTTAAAAAAAAATATCTGGGCTTCCCTGGTGGCGCAGTGGTTGAGAGTCCGCCTGCCGATGCAGGGGACACGGGTTCGTGCCCCGGTCTGGGAAGATCCCACATGCCGCAGAGCGGCTAGGCCCGTGAGCCATGGCTGCTGAGCCTGCGCATCCGGAGCCTGTGCTCTGCAAGGGGAGAGGCCACAACAGTGAGAGGCCCGCCTACCGCAAAAAAAAAAAAAAAAAAAAAAAAAAAAAAAATCTGTAAGATGCAAATAATGTTTTTAAAAGGCAGGATATTGACATCCAGAAATAAAAAATTTCTTTATGGTCCTTTTTATCTATACATCATAACTTTCCCAATTAACTGGTTAAGAAAAATAAATTATTGCAAATTAACACCAAAAGATCAGTTTCTTACAAACCTTGACATAGGTAGAATTACTCTTTCCTCATGATAATCACTATCACATTCATTTATGTATTCTCTTAAAACAGTTAATACTCGAACCATTCGAGTGGCTTCCTGTCTTGCACAATTAATACTGTCTTTGTCACCATCCAAAACACACAATGTATCATATGAAGCTTTCAAGCGATCAAAGCAAGACTGAATGAAGTCTTCATGGATAACCACCTATAAATATTGGGCCAAATAAAAACAGTTCAAACTGCTTCAAAATTTAAAACCAAATATGACATTAATCCAATTAAAGACAGTAAAATTTCAACTTCTAGGTAACTCCTAAAATTAGGTAACTCACATTATGTGTAATCAATAATAAAACACAATAATAAGAAACACAATAATAAATAATTACATTCAAAATGATCATAACCACCTAAAAGTAATTACCATGGAAACATTCACTGAGTTGGCATTTGGTAAAGGACAAATGTGCATTAAATACTTAAATATTTTTGACAAGAGTTAAAAAGTTAAGTTTCTAGTTTTCTAATTAATTCTAAGTTTAAAAAGATTCTACTAAACACAAGATTACTTTTCAATCTAACTGGAGTGGAAGTTTTTATGTACTTCAATCCTCACCTGATTGACCTGTAACCTGGGGCCAAGGTTTGTGTATATCTCTTTAAGGAGATCTATAGCTCTGCTTGCAATGTCATCATTACTCTGAATTACAACCTAGATCCAAAAATTAAAGTATTAGTAACATTCAAAATGTATTTTCATTTGGCACTTTAATTCAAATTATATCCTCAATTTAAAAAAATTCAATAATTTAAGACTAAATTGATTTTGATATGCAAATCATGTGAAATTAAGAAAATGGAATATTAAGAATTGATACATACAAGTTTTCTCAACAGAGCAATTTGCTTTAAAATAAAAACAATAAAAATTGTGAAATTTTCAAGGAATAATTCAAATAAGCTAAAAAATTTTACATGAAAAATCATTTATCAACAAAAAGCAATCCTGTCAACTCCAACAACTTCTGCACATCTCTGTCACTTATCTAATTACATCAGAGGTTTTTACAACATGTTTAGAATCCTATGCTATGCGGGTGTTTCAGGGCTGACCATTTGAGAGGTTTGAGGAGGGAAAAGGAGAGGAATAGAGGGAGACTGAGCTGAGAAAAACCCTTGATTTTAATGAAAGACCAAGCAAACGCCTTAGCTTACCTGTGGTTTAGAAATAAAACCAAAAAACCCCACATCCATAACACAATATAAGCTGAAATGTAATAGGTTAGATTTTTAAAGATGGAAAAAACCTTAAGCATTTTACTCCCATGTACTTAAATATATCACAAATTAAGGAATATCATAAAGGTATTAATTGAAAACTCCATCCAACTAATAGTCCTCTGTTCTGTCCATCATTCACTATGGCATTAAATGTACAATAAACCCCAAGATATAACTTATGTAAGGTAGCTTATGACCTTCATGAAAGGAATGTGAAAGATCTGCAGGCAGAAAATGGCTACTGTACTTGCATATACCTGAAAAAATTCTAAATGCAATAGATGTATTAGTGGCAGATAGTTAAAGAGAGGGGAAAGAGAGAGAGAGAATGAACCCAAAGTTAGTGGAAAATAAAATTGATATAACACGAAGCTAAAGATGAACAATTCCCACCCATGCCCTCTCTCTTATCCCCCAATAAATAGGAAAAGCATCAACAAGGATAAATACACATAACTTACAAGCAAAATTATAACTCCTTAACCATTTTTAGAAACCACCTCAGGTATAATGTTTGCAAACAGGAGTTCTGACTTCTCACTTACCCTCCAAAGGTAGTCTAATCCTATTAGCTCCAAATCATCCATCATATAGGCTCTTCTTTTTGCTACTAGTTTCCCTTCTCGACAGTTAACAGCTTTGAAGAATCGTTCAAAACATTTCATTCCATTTTCAGTTAACAGGAAAGGATCAAGCTGAAGCACATTACTTTCAAAGAAGTCCTTATTAATATCAGGATCTAAGTCTGGTTCATCCCCCATTAACTTGGAATACCACTTAAAACAGGCTTCACGATCACAAAGGTAAACTGCATTCTCTGCTAGGCATTTCCATATTTGTTTTGCCTGAGGAGCACAGAGCCACAGTTGGCCATCCTTCAGTAAAAATCTTGGAAAAATTTAAGAAATCTGTAATTAGGTCTATACAATTTTACCCTCAAACACAATTTATTTCAATGTGTCTAAAATAATTCATTTAGCACAATCACATTTTAATTATAGCTTAAAAAAAAGCTTGTATCTTAACCATGTATCTGGCAGGAAAAAAATAACAGCTATTAATTCATTTATTTAACAAGCATATATTCATGGGGCAACTACTAAACTCCAGGAATTATGCTAGGTGATGTGAGCTAAATACAGAAGCTTCTTTCTGACTCAAGAAGTTTAGGCTTTTAAAGCAGATCCTGACTTAGCTCCCTGCTTATATATGGTTTCATTGCAAAATGGGGTTATTACGTTAGATGACTCTGACATAACAGAATGTTGTTGTAAAATAAAGCTTCTCAAAATTTTTTAATTTCTAAAAATATTATACTCAATACCTGCACACAGTAAACAAAACAATCTATGTAATTTAAGCTTATTTCTAGGTCAGTGATCACTAATATGTTTATCAATATTCAAGATGTCCTCTGGTGCTTTTTAGCTGTGTGACTATTAGGTGTCCATTAAAATAAGACTACAATGAAGCTGATAATTCTCCTTCAATCAGTGTCTCCCTTCAGTTAGACTCTAGTCTCTTTTAGCACTCTTCTACTTACTCTGTGTTATTTCTATGAATGATAATGAAAGAAAACAGAAGTTAAATTTAATCTGAATAATAATTTTACATTTAATTCTCAGTTAACAAATGGTGGCTTCATTTCCAATACAGTATGGTGTATTCATTTAATGTCAGTGGGTTTCTTCTTTTGGGTCTTAACTGTAGGTCTTTGATATCTCAGTAATTCTAGGTCTGAGTATGAAGGTGCCTTCTTAGAACTTTTTAATTCTACCTAATCTCTCCAATTTACAAATGAGCATACATGAGGGCCAGAATAATAAAACACCATTTCCTTTAGTGAACTGCACTACTACGTATGTATAGAGCAGGAACTACAATAGGTCTGATACTAAACTTTAACAGAATAAGGAAATTCTAAACCATTTTTCTATTTCAGTAAACCTAAGGGATTCTGTACACAAAAGTCAGTAATAGTGGTCCATTATGCGAGAGATCTAGATATGAGGTGGCAACTTCTTTTTTTCCTTGGATGTTTGGGGGGTGGCAGGGGGAAGAGCGCTTTAAAAAAAATGTCATAGGGGCTTCCCTGGTGGCGCAGTGGTTGAGAATCTGCCTGCCAATGCAGGGGACACGGGTTCGAGCCCTGGTCTGGGAGGATCCCACATGCTGTGGAGCAACTAGGCCCGTGAGCCACAATTACTGAGCCTGCGCGTCTGGAGCCCGTGCTCCACAACAAGAGAGGCCACAATAGCGAGAGGCCCGTGCACCGTGATGAGGAGTGGCCCCCGCTCGCCACAACTAGAGAAAGCCCTCGCAGAGAAACGAAGACCCAACACAGCAAAAATAAATTAATTAATTAATAAACTACCCCCAACATCTTAAAAAAAAAAAGTCATAAAATCTGATGACTAGATTTTAATGTCATAAAATTTTATGAATAGAATTTTTCCTAAGTTGAAATGTGTAAACACTTGCATCAGAGAGATCAGATCTATCTGACAGATGATAAAATTCTTAAAGGTAGCTCTGGATTGACTTAGAAAATAGACTGTATGTCAATCTAAATATTCCCCATAAAGTACATGGTTCAGCAACAGAAATACAGTATACAACATACTCTAAAGAGAAAATTCCCAAGAGTAAATATGTATGAAAAATAATAAATACAAGATTTTATGAAAAACTGATAGCCTGAGCATTCTTTCTTAACATACTTATGATTTAAATATACTTTTCTGCTATGATATGCTATCTGAAATTCTAAGCAACCTCATTATTTAAGCTACATAGCCATATCCATACACATAAACAGACACATCATTAAAAGCTAAACATTACAGGGCTTCCCTGGTGGCGCAGTGGTTAAAAATCCACCTGCCAATGAAGGGGACACGGGTTCGAGCCCTGGTCCGGGAAGAGCCCACGTACCGCAGAGCAACTAAGCATGTGCACCACAACTACTGATCCTGAACTCTAGAGTCCATGAGCAACAACTACTGAGCCTGCACACCACAACTACTGAAGCCTGCATGCCTAGAGCCCATGCTCCGCAACAAGAGAAGCCACCACAATGAGAAGCCCGCGCACGGCAATGAAGACCCAACTCAACCAAAAATAAATAAATTTATATAAAAAAAAGTTAAACATTACTGAGCAAATTCAGTATTATTTAGTTTTGGCTTAAAAGATAGGCTATTTTTCCTTATCTCCATCTTAAGTAATGTTATTATATATAGGTTTAGTTTGCCTTTATCAGCCATCGTTAGAATAAACAAAGCACCTAATAAGCATACCAACCACCCTTACTGCTATGATAGCATTAATGAAAATGTTCCCTGGCTGATGGTTTTTCTCTCAAAGTATGAAAGTATGAAAATGTATGAAGAATAAACTTTAATTTCTAACAGAAATAAACATACACTCCACTCTGCAATTTAAAATGTATTTTCTTCAAAATGCAATAAAAGAATAGTTAAAGCTTAGTCAATAATTAAAAGGCATTTAATAATGAACACATAGGAAATATTACATTAACTTTAGGCAATGGTTCTTATGTAGGAAAATACTCAGTTACAGGTGAAATGGCTACCTAAAAAAGACTCAGCTATGAAGAATATTAACATTGCATTCCTTATGTGTGCCTTAAAGCGAACAGCACTAATTGTTTAAAACTAACCTAAGGAAATTAAGCCGTTCTTGAACTTCTTGAACATGACTATATCTACTCCCATGCCTCACAGTTTGTGGGTCATAGTCTTCATGGTCTGCAAATTAACAAAAATACTGCATTATACACATGTATATCCCCATCACTGTTGACTTTAACCAAAAGAAGTTAAGAATCCAGTAATCATTTAGCATTAATAGGCAACAGATATATTTAAATAATCTAATTTTCCCCACAAAAATGAACACTTGCTTTTTACATAGTCAAAAGGAAAATGTGATATGTGCTATAAAAAATAATTTTTCAGCATAGCCCCCTTCCACTTTTCATATATAATGAAGCAATTTTGTGAGTAAAAAAATGACTTTATCCCCTTGACTTTTCCTTCTGTTATACTAACAACAGTTACTGTAGTATTTCAGCATACACAACATCATTAAGACAAAGTTACATATGTTATTGCATTTGATAAAGTTATCATACAATTTCCTTAATCATCAGACTATGAATCTCTGGGATATTAAAAAAAATTACAAAACAAATCTAGCCTCCCATTATGACCATGAATACATATGTTGGTAAGTTGGCCTATACTGAGGTTGAAAATTCTTTTTTAAATATAAAACTAGTAAGTACTCTGGACTTCTGTTATCAACATCATATACTGGGTGAAAAATTCTCTCAGTGTTTGTCAATGAGAAAGTGAAGGAAAAAACTGAAAACATGTATTTTCCTGAAAATACCATTAATATTCTGTGTGTGTGTTTGAGATGCTTCCTTGAAAAAGGTATAACTCAACTAACACATGAGTTTTAGAAGTCTGTCTTAGGGGACTTCCCCAGTGGTCAAGTGTAAGACTTCATCTTCCAATGCAGGGAATGCGGGTTTGATCCCTGGTAGGGGAGGTAAGATCCCACATAGCCCACAGCCAAAAAAAAACAAAACATAAAACAGAAGCAATATTGTAACAAATTCAATAAAGACCTTTTACATGGTCCACATCAAAAATCTGAAAAAAAAAAAAAAGGCTGTCTTAAAAAATTCTCATAAGGTTGTTTATCTCAGTATCAAGCAAAATAAAAATCACCAAAGAAGTAGAAGGACGGGATAAAGACCTCTGCCTGAAAATAACCAAATCTGTTTGGGTGCAACAGAAGACAGTGGAAATAAATGCTTCAGACAGTTGCCAACCACTCAGGAATCAAAGATATTTATTTCAAAAATCTGAAGTACTGGTATTTCTCAATTATGCATCTTTTGGAACTTGTATTATTGTCAGTACTGATGCCAAATAATTCTAACTGTATGATCTCCTTTCGGAATTGGTAAAGGCAACCCAAGTCATCAAAATGGCAAGATTTTACATTTCAGAAAAACCTGAATTAGAAGTAAAATGTTGACTTGCCATAAAAGCTGGAACATAATGGATGTTAGAGATGTATCTGGGATTGGATTTGGAAAAGAAAGCCACGTATTATCACTGCTTTACATTTCCAGATGCATGAGCATCTACTACCAGTTCTATAATCTTATTAGCTCCTTGTAAGTCATCAATTGCCCAAGCCTCAGGCCTCCAAAAGTGTGGAAATTTATTTTCTACTACATACACATTTTCTGGTATTTCAAGAGTGCTGATCTTGAAGTACCTGACTAAACTTTATGCCACCACTTTGGCTGCCTTTTATCCCTTAAAGACCTCTGTCTGAAAACGTGTGTGTGTGTGCTTACTTGGCAGGATTTGGGGGTGGAGACACACACATATGCACACACACGGGTAAAAGCATGGTACTTTATTTTTTCATACAATTTCAAGTGCAAAAATGATACAAGACTAGTCTTTACCCACATGTACCAATTGTTTATAATCTGCCCATTTGTTTTATCAGTATCTCTATTTATACACATTTGTATCATTTTGTGAACCATCTGAAGGTAAAGCTGGTCATTTTTACTCCCTAAAACTAGCCCTAATGACAAGGAAACAGCCACAGTACTTATATGATTTTAAGATTAATCCAAGACTGTTATCTGACTGATAGCATATACTCAAATTTCATTAATTGTCTCAGTAACATTGCTTCCTTTTTTCCCAATCCGGAATCAACTCTAGCCTCACATATTGCATGCAGTTGTTTTCTTAGAGTCTCCTTAGTTCTTCTTTGTGTATTTTTACCTTGACTATTTTAAAGCTATTTGTGTAATGCCATTCAATTTGCATTTGCTTCATGTTTCCTCTAGTTAGATTCAGGTTATGCATATTTGTCAACAAATACCACAAAAGCAACGCTGTATCTTTTCCCATATATTGTTATCAGAAGCAAAGATGTCAGTTTATCCCAATATTAATAATGTTAATTTAACTTAAATAGCTTAGTTAAGGTGTATCTACCAAGTTTCTCCAACAGTTACTACTTTTCTCTTTGTAATTAAATATTTGTGGGAGAATACTTTGATACTATGTCACTATTCTGGTCCTCATCAAACTTTCACTTACTAGTTTTATCATCCATTATTTTTTCCTACATCTATAGTTGACATCTGCCTCCATTTATGTATTTTTAACACTGTGAACTCAAGGACTCATACACTGAAAAGGTTATCATCCATGGTATCATTATTTTAATGGCAAGTCAGAGCTTACTTCTTTTTGACATTGCGACATGATTCTCTAAAAACACTTTCTAGCATAATGAAGTTTAAGTCTTATCCTATACGTTCCTGTGGTGGCCCTAAAAAGTCATTTCGCCAAAGAACTATAAGCTTAGTAAAATGAGTAATGTTAGTTAAAGATATTCTTTAAATTGCAAGAATCCACAAATATATTTAACAGTACTTCACGGCTAACAGGTGGAAATGAGTAAGAATTACTAAGTGAACAAAATATAGGATGTGCATTTTAACACAGCCCGGTTGTTAAATGATTCTTGTAAATACATCTTTTTTTGTTGCCAAGTGGTCCTGAAAATAACCAATCATCATAATGAAAACAAAGAGAATGGGAAGAGGTAATGCAAACTGACAGTGCCTAAAAAAAAACAGATTTAAATAAATTGCACTGTGTAAGTCCTATAAACTGTGCTCAGAAATGGGAGAAAATGATACATAAAACTCTCATTAATTTCAAATCAACACAAAGGGTATCCTCTAATGAACTAAGCTGAAGCGTATTATATTTTGTTGAGGAACATTAAAAAAAATCTTTAACTGTGATTCAGGAAGTACTGGTGCATAACTTCAATAAAAAGTAGCTCATTTTTACCTTTCACTGTAAAAGTTATAAAGAATTTTAATGTTACCTCTTGTCTAAGATAACATGAAAGCAGAGGTGAAATCAGCTGATCATGACACTACGGAAATAATTTTTCCAAAACCAAAGATGCCTAGTAGAAATGCAACATAGTTATGGCAAATGCATAACACTGAAGAAATGAAACTAAGGAAATATCAGTGAACTCCAAGAACGTCACAATATATATCTTGTCATATGCTTGAACAGAGCCATGCAATATGCTTCTTAGATAGAAGCAATCACCATAGTTTGTGTTATTAGTTCTACATCATAGAATTCAAAGTAAGTTTTACTAGAAAAATTAATTTTGTCCCTATATTTAAAGGTCAACTGCTAAAAAGCACTGGTCAGAAACATAAAATAATATATTAAGGAGGAAAAGGTTAGAAGCAGATGATATGAAATCAATTAATTCAGAGGAACTCATTAATACAACAAAATTTCAAGTGCTTGCTATGTGTCAGGCAACATTCTAACAAGCATTAATTCCATTCTAGCAAGTATTAACTCATGAAGTTATAACTATTATTATCCTCATTTTACAGATTTGGTAACTCTTCACCACTGAAGGCTTAAGTAACCTGCAAGTTATATAGCTATGAATGAGGCCAGGTTTTAAATCTAGGCAGTTGATAGAGCTTGCATTTGTTATCTCTAACTGTGCCAAGAAGCATTATGAATATGATACGGAAGAATGCTGCCGTTCTTGAGATCATGAAAGTGACATAAGCCAAGAGCACAAGTATAACCTGACTAAATGAAATAGAGGATCCTAGTGATGTTGAAGTGCACACGTGCTCCACCTGACTGCACTGGCAATTCAGACTCAATTTATGGCAATGACATTAAATTAACAGAGGAATTCACACAAAAGTGAATAAAAATTATTGTAATTAAATATGTAGCTGACTGTACTTTTGGAAAAGGTCTTAATTGGCATATAGGAGGACTCTACCTCCAAGAAAGCCTGAGGTCATAAAACCTCAAAAGAACTATACACAAATCTCTCACTTATGTTGCTGATTTGGGCTGCTCTTGCAAGAGAAAATAAACTACAGTTTCATGCCTATAGTGACTTCCCTGTCCTACCATTCTGCTAAGAATAAACCTTGGTATACCTAGTAAGCAGGACTGAGTGGGACCAATTTAAGCACCTGGATCTTTGACCGCTTTTCTAGTGCTATGACTAGAATGGACAGAATGGGTAAAATATGAGATGAACAGGAGGTCAGTACAATCATTCGGGTTATCTGAAGAGTTGATTAATTCTTGCAACAGATTTATGTAACTTATATGGGTATGTATCAGCAAAAACTTAGCTACCTCTACAAACACCTTATTATTCAACCAAACTACAACATAGCCATTAAAGGTAAAATGACATGAACAGGGTCTACTGTTCTGGTCAAATAATGAGTTATTACAAACACCCACATTATAAACATATGTATATGACTGAATTCTACACATCCTCATATATCACATCAACTAAGCAATACTTTCAGTTCAACACTAAGCTTAATCCTATCTTCAATAATGGACAACAGAAACTTTTCTTTTTCATACTCAAATATAAAAAATTGGGCCTACAAGGTAGCTGGTGTTTTGTCTGTCCTATGAATTTGGTATAATATAGAGGTACAGATGTACAAACAATATTTTGTGCTCCAGCATAGACATTCAGATTAAACTGTTAAAGAGCAAAATAACACTGGAATTGGTCTTTAAAGCACCAAGAAGGCAGGCTCACATATAGCAATTACTAAAAAAAGGTTTCTGTTGAACCACAGGAAACTGCATCCCAATATGTTTAAACAGTTTCATATACTGAGAACCAATGGTACATATGGTGATCTAGTAACATTTTAACCAAGTTCTCTGAAGAACTGAAAACATCAATGTAAGGTTATTAAAAACAACTGTAATATATACAAACAATAGACATGGAGAAAACTGACAAGAGAATTATTAATTAAGTTTTCTTGAAAAGCAGTTAAAAGTGCTGTCAGTAAGAAAAGAAAGGTTTAAAAGGAGCACATACCCAAGAGGGTAACAACCAACTGTAGGTACAAGATAAAGTTCCCAAATACAGAAGGAAAGAAATCAGTTTAACAAAGATGAGCAGGGAAAGAAACAAGCACTTAGTAAACGGTCTTGAAAAGTTGGCCTAGAGTTTGGGTCATTTAAGATTTGAGAGGTCAAGTGGACCCGTAACTGAATACACCTTATAAAAACCAATTCACTTCCATTTTTTGGTCCTTTAAAAAATAAATATATTTTCATTTCTACAGTAATTAACATGAGGACAAAACAAAATACGGGGAAGACAAGGCCAGGTTGATTCCCAGTAGTTAATTTTAGCTTTTAATACATACCTCTAGTATAAAGTCGCATGCTATTCATATAAGTTGCAAGGTTTTCTGCTACCAAAGTAACTAAGGCATGACTGTGCTGAAGTTGATTGATTAAATCATGACGATAAAATACATGGGGACTTCGCTGAGTTTGACTAAAACGAGAAGAACAGTATAATAAGGCAAATGAACACTGTTGTAACTAAGTTTACAGAGACTAAATTCTAGCTACTACTTTTAAAAGGTTAAAATACTTGACATTTGTAATAAAATTGGTCAATACTCTCCTTTTTAGTAACAAAATATCAAGAAATCTGAGATTAACTGATGTCTCAGAACATATTTATTCCAGTACTCATATTTTACTTGAAAACTGTCTTATCAGTATTCTACAATTTCACCCATGATACTAATCTTACATGATACTAATATCAAAGCACAGCTGTTGTGCAGTTATGTGCAAATCTACATTATCAAGGATATTAGCCATTAAAGGTTCATTCTAGAACACTGAGTCTGTAGCCAATTTTGCCCATGGACACCACCAGAAAGACACCTAGTTCCCATACTCTTTTGTCATTTTCAGTGAAATCAATCATGTCACATCATTATTAATCTACTGGTGATCAAATCACCAGCCAACAGAGTATATACAGTATTTCATGTATAAGCAACCAGAAAAAGGGTATTTTTGATAAAAGACAAAAGGCATGTACCATAGATCAAACAATAAAAATATGTCCTTCACAAGTAAATATTATTATTAGACTATTTCAACATTTCCTGCAGTATTTATCTCCATAGAATTTCCTAATTTCATATAATTTTTCTAGCACTGGGGGGAAAAAAGAATAAAAGTTCAACTTGAGAAATAAAAACATTAAAAGTAGCATTATATAATTCTTTTAAAACAGTAATTCTATTTACATGCATAATCTTATCAGCTTAGAGCTATAAAGGATTTTGGCAATCATAATTGTCTTACATACAAGAAAAATATTTCTTAAAGGTTAAAGAAGCATTTTAAGATTACAGCTACTCAGACAAAACTGGGGTTCACTACCAGGAATCCTAATTGCATTGTGAATATTCTTGCCACTACATTTAGCTTTCTACATGTTATTACTTCTCATTTGTCATTAATTCAAAATATACTGCAAGAATATAAAAGGATAAATTATTCTAATAACCACTAATAGTTTAGCATCAAGTACAAACATGAAATTAACTATTTATGAAAAATCTAGCTAAAATAAAGAGTAAAAAAGTATCTTTAAACAAAGACTTGTCAAAGACTTGTCATCTTCCATAATTTAAATCATATTTACTCTTACCTTTGAAAATTAACTTTTAAATTCAAGAAAAGGTAAAAAACCCCGCAAACCCCCCTTGAAAACTACTATTCCCTAGTATGAAGTTTAAAATTTTTTAAAAAATTGTTGAGAAATGTGTCAGAGTAGACCAGTTAAGAATATTTAAGGGGCTTCCCTGGTGGTGCAGTGGTTGAGAGTCTGCCTGCCGATGCAGGGGATGCAGGTTCGTGCCCCGGTCTGCGAAGATCCCACATGCCGCAGAGCGGCTGGGCCCGTGAGCCATGGCCACTGAGCCTGCGCGTCTGGAGCCTGTGCCCCGCAACGGGAGAGGCCACAACAGTGAGAGGCCCATGTACCGCAAAAAAAAAAAAAAAATATATATATATATATATATATTTAAGGACTGTAAGAAATACAATCATGTGGAACTTAGAATGAATATCAAGCCAACAAAGAGGGAACTGGTAGAAAAGGTAAGATGAAATAAGGAGTGAAATAAACACAACCCACACCATGATACTGTCTGGCATATCTGCTGGAATTGAGACAATTCTGAACTAAGTGTGGAAGGCAGTAACTTGACTCATACTTATCTGCTATATAAAACTGGGTAAGTTAAACTGTGTCATTAAATATAAAGAAGAATAAAGAATTCTTATTAAGCTTCCTGTTTTCCCCCTCTACTTTCTCTCTTTAAAATTTGTTGTTACTGATATTCTGTTTTCAACATAATATAAATAAAAATCAGAAAATTTTCTGAATTAAGAACCTTACCTCAAATTTTGAGGTGCTTCACCAAACAAACTACAAATTTCTCTTATTTGTTTCAGTGCAGGAATTACCCACTTGTCATTTGTGCGAAGTTCTTCAATAAAGCGATCTATCCACTGGATCTTTTGTGTGTCTCGATCCTTACACATACACACACACAAAATTATGGTTATAAGGACAGGTGTTCAGTATCATTCTACCTTCAAATTACTTTGAGAATACAAGGTAGAAAAGCTTTTAAGCTAAGCCTCATAAAAATTACAATGTAGTTATAATAGTTTAATGAAATAAAATGCTTTAAGTATGTTCTTCACTTGATGTTATCACCTAAATTCCAAAATGTAAAGTACTACTATGAAGTCATTGTTCCATGGATTCAGATATATCTGCAACATGGTATAAATTCCAAGTTCAGAAACATTCACAGGAAATTTGACTTTTAAAAAACACACTTAAATGTGGGTATTGCTTTTCACTGTTTTATAACGTTCTTGATATTATAAAAGTTAGGAAAAATGTACAACCCCAAGTATTACTATATGTGGGTGCGATATTAGCATATTTTTCTAAAAAGATCAAGGAACATCACTTCATCAAGAAAATAACAGTATAATTATTTTTAATTTTAAAAAATTAAATTAAGAATAAAAACAAATCGACACACAAACAGAATGTTAGAGAAAACAGGCACACATTTTCACCTAACGGAAAATTTAAAATGTTTAAAGATATGGTAAGAGTAAGTTTATTTCTAAAAATCTGCCATAATTTACTTGATTTAGTCTTTTTTATCTATGATCACTAATAATCATAAGTTTGGGTTTGAATACCTAAATGATTCTATCTATAAGCATACTTAGGGAAGAAAAGGAATGTTGTTAACAGCTCACATGGAGAGATACTTTTTGCAAGCACATGCATATCTCTTTTTAGAAATGAAAGAGGCTCTATACTTCAAGTGTTTTTTATTGAATACTATGAACTATATACACCAATAGCCATTTTAATGGTTGTACAATATGCTATGGATTGTATTCTCAATTTAAATGGTTTCTATTGTTCACTGTATAAATAATGTCTTGGGCTTCCCTGGTGGCGCAGTGGTTGAGAATCTGCCTGCCAATGCAGGGGACACGGGTTTGAGCCCTGGTCTGGGAGGATCCCACGTGCCGCGGAGCAGCTAAGCCCGTGAGCCACAACTACTGAGCCTGTGCGTCTGGAGCTTGTGCTCCACATAAGAAAGGCCACGACAGTGAAGAGGCCCGCGCACTGCGATGAAGAGTGGCACCTGCTCACCGCAACTAGAGAAAGCCCACGTGTAGAAACGAAGACCCAACCTAGCCAAAAATAAATAAATAAATAAACCATGTCTTAACTCTAAATATCACACAGTTTTCATGGGTGACAAGGGTTCGACCCCTGGTCCGGGAAGATCCCACATGCCATGGAGCAACTAAGCCTGTGTGCCACAACTACCGAGCCTGCACTCTATAGCCTCTAAGCCACAACTACTGAGCTTGCGTGCCACAAATACTGAAGCCCTCGTACCCTAGAGCCTGCGGGCTGCAACTACTGAAGCCTGCATGCCTAGAGCCCGTGGTCAGCAACGAGAAGCCACTGCAACAATGAGTAGTTCTTGCTCGCCCCAACTAGAGAAAGCCTGTGCATAGCAATGAAGACCCAACGCAGCCAAAAAAAAAAAAAAAAAAAAAAAAGAAAGAAACCCAGGTAAAGAATGTTCTCTCAATCTATTCACTTAGCTATATAAAAGACAGCACTTAAAAAAAAAAAAAAAAAGACAAACCTTTTAAAAGTCTATCAGGTCAGCAAACACTTCTAACCTTTCACAATTATATGATTTTCAAAACCTGGCAGCATCACCTTTGCTCAACCTGATTAAATTCAAATCCAGCTGAAAGCAGAACACCTGCCCTGAGGTAGCTAAAAATACCCTGCCCAGTTTTTTTTTTTAAGGGAATATAACACCTTTATATAGCCAACCTATCAAAAGGATAGCAAATCACTGCTGATAAAAATCCAGAAACAGGTCCAAAAATCTAAGTAAAATTAGTATAAAAATGCATACTTAAAATCAGTAAACATAAATGGCACAAGTTAAACACAGAGAAGATGTTGTGAATTGCTAAACCTCTATTTAGAAAATTCTGTTAATTATGTTTTGAGCAAAAATACTTAATTACCCTTACCTCCAAAGTAATAATTGGTCTCAATGAATGACAATTCCATTTTACCATCATATATTTAACTACAGTATTATTATTATGAGTTGTTTTATCTGTACAAACTCTCTCACAGGGTGGTAAAGATGCTTAGTGTATGACACAAAAACTAGTTGAAAACATGTAAGAGGAGGAAGCCAGGCTTATATGACAAAGGTAAGATGATCAAAAATTACCTGGAATGATTAAATAATGGGATTATCCTCTAACAAAGTCATCCTAATAGTGGGGAAAAAAGAGAAAATGAGCAAAGAAGCACTCCCATACCTGGGAACAACTATAATCTAGTATTTTTATGTGGGCACTGAGAGCTAGGTCCATGATGTCTACAGGCACATCATCACTATGAGCCAGATTCCAAAGAAGGTTCAATACTTTGTGTGCCATTACACCGTCTTTATCATCTTCTGCAAGACGTCGTATCAGCTCAAGTAGCTTTTCACGTTGCTTTTTACTTGCATGCGTCCAGTTTGCCTAGGAAAAAATTTTTAATTATGTAAATATCACAAGTTATACATGTATTATATTAGGTCATCACAACTTTAATTACAGGGCTTTGGATAAACCAACTCTCTATTCATCACACCCACACATGCATACCAACAGCATAATTCATTTCTCATTTGAGGAAACTAATAGTATTCAAAAGGAAGATTAATCTAAATATCAAGAGAAAATAACCTCTATTTACAACTTTAACTCCATCACTGCTGACTTTAAAATTACATAATAAAAAGATGAAGAAAATACCCAATACAAAATATGTTAAGAAGTTCTAAAACTCAACAACAAAAAAAACACCGATTCAAAAATGGACACAGGACTTGAACAAATATTTCTCCAAAGACTCAAATGGCCCATAAGCATATGAAAAGATGCTCAACATCACTGATTAGGTGGTCACAAAGCACCAAGTTGATCTCCCTGAGCTATGCGGCTGCTTCCCACTAGCTATCTATTTTATGTTTGGTAATGTATATATGTCCATGCCACTCTCTTACCTTGCCCCAACTTACCCTTCCCCCTCCCCATATCCTCAAGTCCATTCTATAGTAGGTCTGTGTTTTTATTCCCGTCTTACCCCTCGGTTCTTTATGACCTTTTTTTTTTCCCCCTTAGATTCCATATATATGTGTTAGCATACGGTATTTGTTTTTCTCTTTCACTCTGTATGACAGACTCTAGGTCCATCCACCTCACTACAAATAATTTTGTTTCTTTTAATGGCTGAGTAATATTCCATTGTATATATGTGCCACATCTTCTTTATCCATTCATCTGCCGATGGACACTTAGGTTGCTTCCATGTCCTGGCTATTGTAAATAGAGCTGCAATGAACATTGTGGTACATGATTCGTTTTGAATTATGGTTTTCTCAGGGTATATGATCAGTAGTGGGATTCCTAGGTCATATGGTAGTTCTATGTGTACTTTTATAAGGAACCTCCATACTGTTCTCCATAGTGGCCGAACCAATTCACATTCCCACCAGCTGTGCAAGAGTGTTCCCTTTTCTCCACACCCTCTCCAGCATTTATTGTTTCTAGATTTTATGATGATGGTCATTCTGACCGATGTGAGATGATATCTCATTGTAGTTTTGATTTGCTTTTCTCTAATGATTAATGATGTTGAACATTCTTTCACGTGTTTGTTGGCAATCTGTATATCTTCTGTGGAGAAATGTCTATTTAGGTCTTCTGCCCATTTTTGGATTGGGTTGTTTGTTTTTTGTTATTGAGCTGCATGAGCTGCTTGTAAATTTTGGAGATTAATCCTTTGTCAGCTGCTTCACTTGCAAATATTTTCTCCCATTCTGAGGGTTGTCTTTTGGTCTTGTTTATGAAAAACCTTCATTTTAAGAGATAATGCCAAACTGTTTTCTCAAGTGGCTGCACCAACTTAACTTGTTATCAGCAATACAATAGTTATTATAAATAAGAAATCTTCTGATTCTAAGCCCTGTGGTTACTGGAATATTCATTCATGAACAATGATATATGATTTTAAGCTCTTGATCCACAAGTTCTCCAATCAACCTGAACAACTACAGAGAAACTTTTCAAGTGCCCAAATATACCAATGCAGATATGACATTAGAGACTCTTGAACTTCCGGCTAAATCTCGTTTCTATTTGCCTGTGTGCATTAGCCCAAGGAACCACTGATTTGTCTCCACATTTGTTATCATGTCTCACTTTCCACTATAACAAATAACATTTCCCCGCACTTCTATGATTTATCTTAACCTACAGCAAAATCAAAAATTGACAGAGGAAACTAACCTGAAAGAAAAATAGTTGGTTCTGTATTTGTGAAGAAAATTATTAATATAATAAAAACTGTTACATTCTGACTGGAATATATAACAACCAATTCTTAATTCTAAGAGATTCTTTAATGAAATGTGTTAGTAAGTATTTTGGCCAACACAAAAGATATCTAATTAACTGAATCTACTGAAAGTGAAATTGTACTGCTTTACTATTTGAACTACTACCTTAAAGCAATCGAAAAGATGATCAAGTTGTTCAGGAGAAAAATCCCAGGCCAACTTTGCCAGAAGGTCATGCACATTCTTCACAATGGCTTCATGTTTCCCTGCCTGTTGGAAAAAAACAAAATAAGTAATATTTATTTAGGACAAAAATAAAAACAAAAAAAGTCATATTATACTTAAATTTGAATAAAAACAGGAAATAAGCGGTACTGTATCAACCTCTATTAATTAGTACAATATTCCTACCTGATTAATGTGAGGTTATAAACAAAATTCCTAATACTTTTAATGCTTTAGAGCTGCTATTTGTACTCATTTGATATACTCATCTTGATATAAGTGGTAATGCACTTCAGGAATTCATATGAAAGTTTATTACAGAGTTTTAAAAATAAAATTTAGAGAAAATAAGGCAAAACGGTGGACTGTTTCCACACTGAAAGCTTAAGTGCTCAGTGACAGCAAAATGAGCATTTTGTTGGTTTCTCTTTAAAAAAAAAAAAACTTTGGGGCTTCCCTGGTGGTGCAGTGGTTGGGAGTCCGCCTGCCGATGCAGGGGACACAGGTTCGTGGCCCGGTCTGGGAAGATCCCACATGCTGCGGAGCGGCTGGGCCCGTGAGCCATGGCCGCTGAGCCTGCGCGTCCGGAGCCTGTGCTCCGCAACGGGAAAGGCCACAACAGTGAGAGGCCCACATACCACAAAAAAAAAAAAAAAAAAAAACTTTGTAATTTAGAACTTATGTTACTTCCCAACTGACCCATGAAGAACACCTGCGATTTAAGATAATTAAATTATACATTAATAGTTCTGAAACCAAAAATGTTACTTATCTTCATGAAAAGTTTAAATGTTCTGTAATAATTATAATTATAATTATAATATATATATAATAATTATTATAATAATTGTAATAATTATAAGGTTTTTTTTAAAAAATTTATTTATTTAGTTTTGGCTGTGTCGGGTCTAGTTGAGGCACACAGGATCTTCATTGAGACATGCAGGATCTTTCGTTGCAGTGTGTGGCCTTCTCTCTAGTTGTGGCATGAGGGTTTTATCTTGTCTAGT
The DNA here is from genome assembly GCF_964165515.1 of Mesoplodon bidens. Taxonomy (NCBI): domain Eukaryota; kingdom Metazoa; phylum Chordata; class Mammalia; order Artiodactyla; family Ziphiidae; genus Mesoplodon; species Mesoplodon bidens. Next base: position 135,770,850 of record NC_138163.1, read on the forward strand.
TGTGGCATGCAGGCTCCAGGGCATGTGGGCTCTGTAGTCGTGGAGCGTGGGTTCCCGAGTGCGTGGGCTCTGTAGTTGGCAGCACGCAGGCTCTCAAGTTGAGGCATGGGAGCTCAGCAATTGAGCATGCAGGCTTAAGTTGCCCCACAGCATGTGGGATCTTTGTTCCCTAACCAGGGATCTTACCTGCGTCCCCTGCATTGTAAGGGGATTCTTTACCACTGAACCACCAGGGAAGTCCCTAATCATAAGTTTTTGTGAGTAATATAGTAATACCACTTTTGTAACATGTGTTTCTTTACATATTTCATAGAAAAGAAATGCAATTTATAATTGTTACAAATCTCAGAGAAAAAAGATATAATTGTTATAAATCCATATATAATATGTATAATTATATATATATTTATATATATATATATATATAACTTATAATTTACACCCTTCAGCAGAGGGTGTCATGATGGGGGAAACTTGTGTTTTATTTAAAAAATATTCTTGGCAGGATTTCTGTTTAGATCAAGAAACTCACATACCGTTACATAGTGACTACCACAATATACTTAATTTTCAGTATCTTGGTTATAAAAATAAAATGGCATCTTAAATTCCTTACCTGTGCTGCCCAGATATTATCAAGATCTTGTAATGTAAGAGCTTTTTCTTTAATCACAAAACGAAGAATCTTCTCTAGCTTCTCTACATACTGAGGTTGATGAAGACTATCTTGCAAGACTATGGATAAGATATTGTTCTGCTGTATCCATTCCTAAATATAATACGAAAATTTTGTTTCAAAGCAGAAAGTTAGAAAAGTTTTTTAAAAAGCAAAACAGGGAGGGCGAATTGAATGAAAGTGATCAAAATATACAAACTTCCAGTCATTAGATAAGTAACTACTAGGGATGGGAAGGACTGCAATGATGACTAGAGTTAACACTACTGTAAAGTTTATTTGAAAGCTAAGACATTAGATTCCCATCTCATCACAAGGAAAAAAATTTTCTTAAATCTATTAGATAATGGATGTCAACTAAACTTGTGATAATCATTTGACAACACATGTAAGACAAGTCATTATGCTGTACACATTAAACTTATACAGTGCTATTGTGTCAGCATATATCTCAGCAAAGCTGCAAAAATCACAGAATTAAAAACATCATTCAGACTTCTAAATAACATTAATAGGAATTCAAAAAACAAAATCACATTTATGTCCACAAATTATAACATACTAATATAATGTGCTTACATGTTGTTTTAATGTATAACATTACAATAATTACATAGGATCCAGTTTTAAACACAAATGCTCCCACAGATGTGATAAATTTCCAAATTAGAACCCACTAATGTAATGTGCTTATTGTTGTTTTAATGCAAAATTAATATACAGTACAATAAATAAATGCACAGAATCTACTTTTTCATATACAGAAATGTTCCCTTAAATATGCTACAGAAAACACTTCTCAAACTATCTGTGGAGAGCAATCAATGTTATATTTACAATCAGCTTTAGATTGTAAATCTACATTTACAATGTAAATTTAAATTTACAAATTTACATTTTCTTCATCTGTCAAAAGACTGATAACAATTTAAGACTAGTGGACAATATTTTGCACCGTCACTCCTCAACATTCCACAAAGCAGGCAAATGGGAGACAGGAGAGCTGACCTCCAACACTGAATCTGAACCTGGCTCTAGGTTATGTAATGCTTCTCAGTATCACCCAAATGTCCTCAAAGAACCTTTTATCAGTTTGATCATTTATACTACTAAACTGAAGACTCCTTTAAGGTAGAGATTATTCTTCACAGATAAACCCCAGTGCTGGCACAGAATATACATTCAAAAAGTATTACTGAATAACTAACTTATTACTATAACTTACAGTATGCTATTCATTCCAATACTAAAATATATAAAAATATCTATCATACATCAATGTCAAAATGATATAGATACAGGTGTTTTAAAAATGAAGTTATTAAACTCATGACATTACCTGTCAAGATTTTATTCCTTTAAGTATAATCTCCATTTTAAAACTTCTAAACTGAATTCGCAAATTTATCACCACACCAATTCATTCACTAGATTCCAGATCACGGACCCCCTCTAAAGATCACCTCTATCCACTTCATGAACAAACTGTAACCAAACTGTAACTGCATCATGAACACCTACCCACATTTAATAATGATAAATTTACCAAAGACACAATACGTTAGCCTATCACTTCCAAATAACCAATCATTTGTAATTACTATTATAAAGACAGTTTTAGTATTTAATAGCTCACAATTAAGTCAATCTCCTAATATCAGAGTTAGATTTTGTTCTAACATTAACCAGTACTAGTTTTCATTAAGCAGATTCTTATTCCTAAAAGAAGCAAAGGGGCTTACTGCCATTCGCTCAACTGTCAGCCACTCTTCCTCCTCAGGATGACCATGTCGATGAGTGTAATATGATACACTAGATATCACCTTGTTAATTTCATTCAGTGCATTCATCTTTCCATTAAAAGAAGAAATCTGCAATAATCTGTAAGAAAAATTTGGATTGAGTATCACTATAAGAAACCAAGCAAGTAATTATTTACAGAAGGAAATCTCTTACCTAAGTATCATTTTTAATCTAAAAATTTCTAAACTTTTTACAGTTTCTTCTTGTCCTGGAATCCTTGAAGCTAAATTCTTCAGAGATTTAATAATCATTGAAAGGGCATCATTTTTGGTTTCATTCTTTGCTTCTTTTTTCAGTTCTTCATCAGTTAAGTTTTCTAAAAATTGTGGAACTATTTCTATAATTGAAATAAAGTACTTTTTCACTGTATGTTGACTGAGAAACTCATAGCATTGTCCAAATGGTCTGAAATAAGGAAAAAGCGATATCCAGTATTTTTACCAAGACATAACTCCCAAACTAATTTCAACAGTTAAAAAAAATTAACAGTTTAAAATGAGAAGAAAGAGTAGAAAACTGAAATTCAATTATTTTCAAGGCCATAAAATAAATCTCTATAGTGCAATGAATATTCATTTTAAAAATTAACTTACTTAATAAGGGCTGCAATTATTTGAACATTTAATGCTGATCCATTAGTAAAACGATCATGCAAAATCTGGAACCCATTTAATGTGCCAAATTTATTGATGAGATCCACTAGCCAACCCTGCAATAGAGTTGATGAGTTAATGTTTTCCTTTAAGAATGGAAAAAGCTACTATTTGAAATACCTTTGTTTGAAATAAGAAATTCAATAAAATAATTATGTAAAGCTGTGTTTTAAAAGAATACAAAATATTTGTATAAAATGGTCACAGAAATATTTATGGAGACTTAGAACTTTTCCTACTGTAATCTCTTCTCTGTATTGCTTGAGCCAGAGGCAGCACAGGTTTAATTTACGAAGTAGTTCCTAGTGGCATGGCTGGTATTTGTTCATATCCCATATGTCTGGTGAACAGAAATTAAGGTTTCGTAGCTAAAAACACTGCTATAGAGAAATGTAAATGAGTTTAAACATTATGTAAATATAAAAATCATATTGTAAGCATAAGTGCACAAGAAAGACCTTTAAATCTTATCTTTTAAAAAGCCAAATTTTACAGGGGAAAAAATTAACAGAAACAATAAAAATTAGGAACAGAGGCCTTTTTACTAACAATCTGAGGCAGATATAATTTCTACAAACAGAAAATAATTACAAACAGAAAAAAAGTATTCAAAACACATGTAAAATGCTAACTGAAGACTACATTGGTATATCTCAATTCTAGCTTTGTTAGTAACCTATTATGAGCCTCCTGTAAATTAAGTTTTTTTCCTGAATAAATGCACTATAGCATTTTCCTCCCATTTTATTTTAAAGGGTTAATATAGAGAGTGACAGTAGGAAGACTTCCGAATAGGAAGCCTGAAAGCATTGCTCTTGTTAAATAACTTTACAGGCGCTCTTAAAGTCAGTCCAAATTTTAGAGCAACCAAGCAAATGCTCAATCAGGAAGAAGTCACATTCAAAAGTTAGGCAATTTCATTGTGTTTTTATTGACAAATGCCTACTCCCTCCCCAAAGCAACACAGTTTAAGGGAAGCAATGGTCTAATCTTTAATCCTTTTACATAAACTGGAAAGAGCAGAGAGGACTGAATTTGCAATATTAATCAACTGTGGGCTGCCTGTGAAATTTATTTCTTTTGCCTACCTTGGAGATCAGACAAACAAAAGGAGCTTGGAACTCAGGATAGGGAAAGCGACAGAAAGGAGCAGGGACAGTTCAAGAAAACCACATAAAGAACTACAGATACACAAGACTTTGGGGCAATTACTGACTGAGGACTATAAGAGAACTGTGAAGGCTCCAAGAAGAAGCATATAACAAGGTTATGTGCTGATCATTAAGTTAAAAGGAGGTTAATGATTCTACAGTTTTATGACAAAACAAAATAATTTTAATATTTAATTTTGAAAATAACAAACCAACACACTTTCGGTGATCGAGGATCTGAGGAACGAGCAAATAACTCATCTTCAGGCAACTGAGCACTTGTGGAAACTGATTCACATGGACGTGTACCGTTGTAGATATGGAATTTGCAATGAGGATTTAAGGCCATGGCGAGAAGTTCTAGAAGTGGAAACCAGTCTTGGGACAACTTGGCCACACAAAGTTCCACTAGGCGATGTGTATTGTTAATAATGCACCTCTGTTTATATTGGGGGTGGAGGAGTTGATTCAGAAAGAGAAAACATTGCAATTTCAAACAACGAAACATTAAAATCTTGTTAATAATAATCTCATAACATTTTTCTATACGTATGATCATTTAACAAATACTGAGATCAAACTGATATATCAGTAAAATAAATTTATACTTATTCACTTCATAATAGTATTGCACCCAATTTCAAAAGATATTTGAGAAGGGTTACAAATGAAGTAGGCACCAGAGGTTGTTTATTTCTGCTCTATGTGCACAGGAACATGCAAATTACCATTTTCTTTTTTTGGAGTTTATACTCTAGAGGCAGTAATTCCAAAATCCATGACTTAAACATTTTAAGTCATGTAAATTAACAAAGATCCAAAGATGTGTAATCTAAACCTCAATTCAAAACTCACAGATCCTTCCCAAAATGTCTATTTCTATAGGTTAAAATTCACATCAAATCAGAAAATGTAAGGATTTATATAATATGCCTTATATATAAGATATTTGTGGGAAATGTCTAAGTTATACTTTCTAGGTTGAAATGCACAAAAAAAGTATATGTTTACTTCATAACTTTTGAGTAATTCCATTTTATAAGTGACCAGAGGTTTGGAATAATTATAGTGCTTCAACGCTTCTATTAAGATGCATACTTTTTCACTTTCAACATCTCTGGAATATGAGGGTATCTTAGAATTAATTTTGTCCTAGACTGAAGCTGTTACCTTAGAGTACTTGTGTTTCCTGATGCAGTCACTTGAAGATACAACCAAACTTAGACTACTTTAAATTCTGTTTGACTTTTGCTATTAAAACTGATTTCGAATTCATACCACAAACTTGTGGGCATACTAGTTTTTTAAATTCCCAGGGATGATTTTCTTTCTCTCTACTCACTGCCAAGGTTAAACTGTGCAAGATATCTTGAGTGTCATTCCTACATGATGAGTTTAATTACCAGCTACATTTGCAATGAAATTGCACTCACCCTTTGGTAGCCAGCTATATTGGGAGTCTCCTATTATATTCCCCATTTGGGGTATTTATCTTTCTTACTGGTATATAAATCAGGGGGACTCTACCAATCAACAACATATTGGATTTGCCAAAGGTTTGTTTGGGTTTTTCCATCACATCTTATAGAAAAACCTGAACAAACTATTTGGCCAATCCAATACATTTGATGAAATATGGTATCTTACATAAGGTCACAGGGACCTGGGGTTCCAGGTGAGAGATGAAGCAAAGGTTTCATAACTCAAAATATCAAGCTCATTCTAAAAGACCTTTAACTGAATGAAATACATTAGCAGAGCTGATACATTATTCACAGTAATGTTTTCCAGAGACAAAACCACAGGGATCACCATGTAAACCTGAGTCTCCAAATTAAATTATAAGACTCACATGAATTTCAAACTTCCAGCCACTCACTGCCTCATCCATAAGGATTTTAGTGAAAGATATTGTTAGCCCATCTCGGAAAAAACGTTGGCATGCTTCACTTTTAACGTCGAGACCTAAGAAAAGGTGAAAAAATTAAACCTGACACAAAGTAAAAAGTTCTCTGGCCAGTTATATCAGTTTTGAACTATTATAGTTTCCAACTAAAAAACAGTACTGTAGCTTTTGAAACAAGACAGGGCATTATCAAAAGATGTTAAATGGTAACTTATTTACACTGAAAACATCTAACTCAGAAAAATGAAATACTGTACTCAATAAACTCTAGTAACACTGAGTTGTATAAAACTACATCAAATTAATGAATGCGATGAAAATGCTCTGAAATTAGACTTTTAAACTAGACTTTAAAACAAAGACAATTACTGGGTAGACGGAATACAAACCATTTCTTTTTACTCACTGAAAGTAACAGTTCAAAACTTTTATTTTTTTTATTTATTTTTTATTTTTTTGCAGTACGCGGGCCTCTCACTGTTGTGGCCTCTCCCGTTGCGGAGCACAGCCTCCGGACACGCAGGCTCAGCGGCCACGGCTCACGGGCCCAGCTGCTCCGCGGCATGTGGGATCTTCCCAGACCGGGGCACGAACCCGTGTCCCCTGCATCGGCAGGCAGACTCTCAACCACTGCGCCACCAGGGAAGCCCCCAAAACTTTTAAATAGTGACTTAAAAACTTCATTTGCCTGTAAATTATTTACCATCAAATTTAAAAGATGAGGGGCTTCCCTGGTGGCGTAGTGGTTAAGAATCCACCTCTCAACGCAGGGGACACAGGTTCGAGCCATGGTCCGGGAAGATCCCACATGCCACGGAGCAACTAAGCCAGTGCACCGTAACTACTGAGCCTACGCTCTAGAGCCCCGAGCCACCACTACTGAGCCCGTGTGCCACAACTACTGAAGCTCATGCACCTATAGCCTGTGCTCTGCAACAAGAGAAGCTGTCACAATGAGAAGCCCATGCACCACAAAAAAAGGAGCCCCCACTCGCCACAACTAGAGAGGGCCCATGCACAGCAACGAAGACCCAACGCAGCCAAAAATAAATAAACAAATAAATTTACTTGAAAAAAAATTTAAAAGATGAATCTTGTCTTTCTAATTAGTTCTCACTTGGCACCTAAGCATTTTCTTTTGACTTTTGTGTGATTTAATAGAATAGACTCATGTGCCTTCATCCAAAAAGACAACTTGTCATAATTCATCGTAACTCAGAAACATTAAATTAGTACAATAAAGTATACTGCGCTTTCAATTATATACTTATTGGTATGTCAGCTAAACCCAGAATCTTCCATAAAAATGTAAACTTTGCTTCATACAGTAACCATGACCCCAGAAAAAAGTGGAGAAAAGCCCCTGAAAATGATATACCTCCACTGAATGGCAATGCTACTAAACTAAGTAGCATTTTCAGTTTTTGTTCATCATATATTGTCAGGACCTAAAACGTGTCTAGTACATGAACCCTTCAATAAATACAACCCAAACTAACCACAATAAAATTTTTTTGAGTGCTGAGAAACATTTTTTATCTGGTAAGATATTTTCATAGGACACTAGATTATGTCTGTAAAATTTTTTTTTGGGGGGGGTACGCGGGCCTCTCACTGTTGTGGCCTCTCCCGTTGCGGAGCACAGGCTCCAGATGTGCAGGCTCAGCGGCCATGGCTCGCAGGCCCAGCCGCTCCGCGGCATGTGGGATCTTCCTGGACCGGGGCATGAACCCGCGTCCACTGCATCGGCAGGCGGACTCTCAACCACTGCGCCACCAGGGAAGCCCAGATTTTTTTTTAAAAAATCATGAAACATTCTTTAAATGTTAGGTCTCTATAAGTTAAATAAAATTATTACCCTTGCCATGGAGTCAGACAGATTTCCCAAGGTATCACAGATGTTAAAAATTTGCCTAATGACATTACACTCAGTAAATACATCTGTGGATAGTCCATTTCAACTTCTCATTGGATGACCCAGAAAATATAATGCTACTGCCCTTTGTTTTGGCCTTTAAGGCCTTAATCAAGTACAATATATAACAAAAATTAGTCATTTGCTACAAGAATTCAGGTGCACCTATTAGTAGAAAAAGTCGTTGAAAAATGATGTGTTGCAACATAAAACTTTTACATCTGGTAACAGATTTTGTTAATTGCTTTAAAACACACACACACACACACACACACACACACACACACACACGACAGTTATTTCCCAAGACTTTTTATCTTTCTCAGAAAAAACCTTTTTGTGTTGAAAAAAATGTCAAACATACAATCGTGACAGCTTATTACAAAGACAATAACAGATGGGGTTCCATTAGCATGTCATTTGATTCACTGGCTTTTTAGTAAGTGATTCAAATGGCTGAGTTAAAATGTCTTTTACTGAATTATTTTGCAAATTAACATATTTCTCAAATATAAATGGTTTAGGTACAACAAAAAAAGTCTACAAAAATATCTGAAGTCATATGGCCACACAGTGTTTTTAAATTGTAAAATATGCTATAATGTGTACTCTTTCACATAACAGATTTTTTAAATCTATTACATTCTAAAAAATGTTTTTGAGTAACAACTTCTTTCAAAATATAAAAAAACAGATCCATTCTTAGAAACATAAATAATCATACAAAATTCTGCATTACATTTTAAAGGACTCAGAGGTCCTTAAAGGCTGTCTTAAGGTTTCTATGAACGTTCTGCTCTAAGTTTAATATACATAAGCCCTACTAGAAAGTTTAGCAATACAGTGTAGTCTAGGATTTTATAATTGAAAAAAACAAAGCTTTCAAGAACAACGTGGGGCCTTCCCTGGTGGCACGGTGGTTGAGAATCCGCCTGCCAATGCAGGGGACATGGGTTGGAGCCTGGTCCAGGAAGATCCCACATGCTGCGGAGCAACTAAGCCCACGCACCACAAATACTGGGCCTGCGCTCTAGTGCTCGTGAGACACCAACTACTGAAGCCCATGCACCTAGAGTCTGTGCTCGGCAACAAGAGAAGCCACCGCAATGAGAAGCCCGTGCACTGCAACGAAGAGTAGCCCCCTCTCGCCACAACTAGAGAAAAGCCTACACGCAGCAACAAAGACCCAACGCAGCCAAAAATAAATAAATAAATTTATTTTTTTTAATGTGAAAAAATATATAATAGCATACATAATGAAAAGTTCAGTAAAATATAAACTCACCTTTTTTACTAAGATCAATAGCAGCTTCTAAAAGCACTTCTAATTCCCCTTTCGGCAAAACTGGAACCACCCATCGAGGCCTAAAAATTATCATAGAGTTTTAAAATGCTGCATTGTTTGAGCACAAACAAAATACCACAAATAACTTACCTATCGTAATTGCTTTTACTATGAAAAAGTGAAAAAACCCTGACTATATTATGTATTCATCATAAAATTTAAAAAAGAGATTGGCAAATTACTTGCTTAGTGTTACTGTATTTACACACACAATTTTTTAAAGTACTAAAGCTACAGACATAGCATTAAGGGAGAATTAATTTAATAACTTTCACAGACCATTAAAACTAAAAATAATTATTAATTAAGTGTATACCTGTTGTTAAGGTTAGTAGGAAAAGTGTTCTTTTGAGGTTCAGGTTTATTAGTGAGAAAAAACAAGTATGACAACCCTTTTCTTTTGTCTTCTTCACAACAGACAAAAGAAATGAGAAGACAAATGGCTGGTTTCTCCTCAATTCACCTTCACAGGACAATCTATCAATCTCTCCTGAAGATTATGGGACTCATATGGTCTCCAAGCTTTTATACAATAAGTACACTTCAACATCAAAGCAATGATACAGATACCACCATAGCCAATTAGTATTTTCCCCAATATCAAAAAAGCTCAGTCATTTAGGAATATATCCACTACTAACCCACTACTTCCCCTAAAGAACTTACTTACATCTATCCCTTAAACCCTTTCCTGAAATACAGCAAAATTCCCAAATATTCTTATTTCGATAAAGATTTCTTATTACAAATCATCTGTTGGACATAAATTGATACTACCTTTTGGGGTTATTTTTAGTTACAGAACAGCATCTTTTTTAGTTCCCTGCCACTAAGGATTTACTATAACTCAGTCCTCTGGTTCTAATTAGAAGTACACTCTAGTAATAACAACAAGCATCAGACAAAGTAAACAATAATACAATCTCTTACAGTAATGTTCTATACAGCAGGACCCTGTTGTTGATCCATAAAAAACTGGAAGTAATAAACTAGAAAAGTACTACTTTATCAGCACCGTAACTGGTAATAATGAGAAAAAGTGGACTCCTATAGAAAATGGACATCGTAGAAATAACAAAAGTCACTTAGCAGCTCTAGTAGTCAGTATACCATGGAGAAATGAACTTCATAAACACTCAAAAGGAAATCTCCACATACAGTTCTAGGCAAGAAACATACCAAGTAAGATCACGTATCATCATATTTTAACAGCTTTATCCTTATCGTCTTTCAATTTTAAAAATTCCATACAAATGCCTGCATTAGGAAAAATGAGTTATAAAGTATTTGGTAATGACTAAAATGTGAAGGCTATTAAGAAGACAGTAAGGGACTTCCCTGGTGGTGCAATGGTTAAGAATCCACCTGCCAATGCAGGGGACATGGGTTCAATTCCTGTTCTGGGAAGATCCCACATGGCGCAGAGCAACTAAGCCCGTGAGCCACAACTACTGAGCCTGAGCTCTAGAGCCTGCGAGCCACAACTACTGAGCCCGCGAGCCACAGCTACTGAAGCCCACGTGCCACAACTACTGAGCCTGCGTGCCTAGAGCCCGTGCTGCGCAACAAGAAAAGCCACCACAATGAGAAGCCCTCGCACTGCACACAACAAAGAGTAGACCCTGCTCACTGCAACTAGAGACAGCTCACATGAAGCAACGAAGACCCAATGCACCCATAAATAAATTTATATATATATTAAAAAAAGGACAGTAAGATCACTGTGACATTGAAGTCCACTTTTTCTCATTTACTACCAGTTGCAATGCTGATATTTTGGTTTATTGCCTCCATTAAAAAAAAAGATTAAAACTAACCCTCAGGTTAGAAGAGGGAAGGAATGGGAGTTTGGGATTAGCAGATGCAAACCATAATACATAGGATGGCTGAACAACAAGGTCCTACTGTATCGCACAGGGAACTATATTCAATATCCAGTGACAGGGACTTCCCTGGTGGTGCAGTGGTTAGGAATCCGCCTGCCAATGCAGGGGACACGGGTTTGATCCCTGGTCCAGGAAGATCCTACATGCTGTGGAGCAACTAAGCCCATGCGCCACAACTACTGAGCCTGTGCTCTAGAGCCCATGTGCCACAACTACTGAAGCCTGCGTGCCTAAAGCCTGAGCTCCACAACAAGAGAAGCCACTGCAATGAGAAGCCTGTGCAGCACAACGAAGAGTAGTCCCCACTCAATGCAACTAGAGAAAGCCTGTGTGCAGCAATGAAGACCCAACGCAACCAATTAATTAATTAATTAATTTTAAAATCCAGTGACAAACCAAATAGAAAAGGAGATGACAAAGAATATACATGCGTATAACTGAGTCTTTGTGATGTACAGAAGAAATTAACACAACATTGTAGATCAACTAAACTGCAATAAAATAAAACAAAAACACCAAACCCAAAACGAAACAAAACAAAAAAACACAACCAACCAACAAACCCCGCCCAAAACAAAGAACTTACCGGTTGATCATGTCATCCAACTTTGTCAGGTCAGTATGTGGAAATGCAGGTTCCTCATCTTCATGCTGTGGTGGAGCATCACCTTGACCTTGTTCATCTGGAGGAGCTGGTGGGGAATTCTCATTGAAGGAATCAGGTGATGAGGCCTTAAAATTAAATATTATAGATTTAAATTTTTATAACATGTACAATATTTAGCAATTCAAATGCCAACACAGGTTATGTGAAAATATAATTTTTTTATTGTCAATATATATCTGTAAATATTTGACAAAATGGAAATCACACTGATATCTTTTCCTGTCAACCTATGAGTATTCTTCCACATAATTAAGAACCTTATAAAAGTTAATTAATAGCTACATTGTACTACATGAATTAACCAGATTAAAATTAGAGAATCAGTTTTTGTAACGTTTACTGCCAATACAATACTGTTATACTGAACCTCCATAATTACAAATCTTTACGCAAAGTGTGGAAAAGAGTAACTTTTGAGGCTACATTACAGAAGTCACCATAACTTCTGGTGACTCTCTTAGAGCAATCTTTCCGGAAAAAGTTAAATACCATGTCCTGAAGACACTTATCACAGTGTCTTGAAGGCAATGTGCACAGGTACAGAGGCCCATGTGGTAAGGAACTGAGATCTCCAGCCAATAGTCTTCTGAGTGAGCCACTGTGGAAATGAAGTCCCCAAACCCAGTCAAATCTCCAAAAAACTATAATCCAAGGTGACATGCTGACCACAACCATAAAAAAAAGATACTGATTCACTCACCAAAACTGTGAGAAAATGGGTGTTGTTTTAAGTTACAAAAAAAAAAAAACCCAACAACTTAGCCATAGGCTACGTAAAATATAGATGCTTAAATACAAGTACACAAAAAAGAAGAAAGTAAAAGTATAGGAAGAGACTTCTGGTTTCCAGTCCAATACGTAAGGAGTTTTAAGTTGTCATTCCTTCCTATCAATTAAAAGAGCTAAATAATACTGCTGTACACTTGAAACTAACACAACATTGTAAACTAACTATACTTCAAAAAGAACCACTAAGGGAATATTTAAAAAATTAAAATAGCTGAATAAAATGAAAATCAACAACTCTTCTCACATCGACCAGATAATTAAGGTCAAAGGGGAAAACTGCTGCACACAAAATCAAAATAGGTTTAGGGGGACACAAAGAATCAAAAATTACCAGAGCAGAAAGCCACAAGCAGAAACCTCCATGGAAACCAGACCAGTAATCCCTCTCTTAGCTGCAGTTTTGCTTTCTGCAGTTTCAGTTACCCACAGTCAACTGAGGTTTAAATCTATGGAATGGAAAATTCAAGAAATAAACAATTCGCAAGTTTTCAAACTGTGGGCCTGAGTAACTTGATGAAATCTCAAGCCATGCTTCTCCTGCTCCACCGGGTCCTGCACTGGACAAGAATATTTTCACTTTGGTTATCACCTGGCTATCAGATTGTCCTAGTAATGCAGTGCTTGTGTTCTTACAAGAAACCCTTATTTTACTTAATTATGACCACCAAGCACAAGCATAGTGATTCTGGCAATTCAGAAATGCCAAAGAAAAGCTGTAAAGTACTTAAGGTGAAAAGCTGAAAGTTCTTGAATTAACAAGGGAAGAAAAAAACTCATATAAGGCTACTAACACCTATGGTAAGAATGAATTTTCTACCTGTGAAACTGTGAAGAAGGAAAAAGAAATTCGTGCTAAGTTTGCTATTCCACCTCTAACTACAAAAGTTATAGCCACAGTGCATGATAAATGCTTAGTTTAGATGGAAAAGGCATTACATTTGTACAAGGTGTTTTTTGGTTTGGGTTTTTTTTTTTTTTTTGTGGTACTCGGGCCTCTCACTGTTGTGACCTCTCCCATTGCAGAGTACAGGCTCCAGACGCACAGGCTCAGCAGCCATGGCTCACGGGCCTAGCTGCTCCACGGCATGTGGGATCGTCCGGGATCGGGGCATGAACCCGTGTCCCTTGCATCGGCAGGTGGACTCTCAACTACTGCACCACCAGGGAAGCCCATACAAGGTGTTTTGAGAGACCACATTCACATGATTTTTATTATAGTATGTTATTACTGCAATTGGTATGTATGTATGTATGTATGTATGTATGTATGTATTTATTTATTTATTTATTTATTTTATTTATTTATGGCAGCCATGTGGCATGAGGGATCTTAATTCTCCAACCAGGGATTGAACTCGTGCCCCCTGTACTGGGAGGTCAGAGCCTTAACCACTGGACAGCCAGGGAAGTCCCCAACAATTGTCTATCTTATTATTAATAAAATAAAATTGTACACCTCTTACTGTGCATAATTTACAAATTAAACTTTATCGTAGGTATCAAAGGTTAGGAAAAAGCATGCTATATATAAAGGGTTCGGTGCTACCTGAAATTTCAAGCATCCACTGTGGGTCTCAGAATGTATTCCTTGGGGATAAGGTGCAGGGGAGGGATACTACTGTACTGGGATAAGAAAACCTAAACTGTTCATTCATTAACTGCTAGAAGCGGAGTACGGAAAGTCTAAGAGTTAAAAACTCCAGGGGGGTCTAAACTTAAGGGAACCCCCACACTTTTCTGAGTTTTACTTCCAGAAGTCCTATCAAGTTCTCACAGTGAAGATCAGAGAAAAATTCCCTTGTGTTTCAAGGAGGAGGTGGTGGTGCAAAGTAGCCATTTTGAAATATACCCCCAAGCAGTCTGTTCTTAATAGCACCTATCCTCAGGAAAAACTTTTACCAGACACTAATTGCCTAGGTTTTTATCAGAACCTAACCAACCCGAAATAAGGAAAACAGCAAATTCTAGCCTGCTATATAGCCTTCCATGAGGGGGAAAGAGAAATACCCAATACCAGCCCTCTCCAGTAATTCTGTCCGTCTTTACTACCATCCAATATAGTATGTACAGGTTTCAACAAAAAATTACAAGGCATACTAAAAGATAATCAACATAGCTTGAAGAGACAAAGCAAGCATCAGACTCAAATACGGGAGGGACGATGGAATTATCAGATCAAAACTTTAACTACAGCTGATGTGCCAAGGACGCTAAGGGAAAATGTAAACATTAAAGAAGATATGGATAATGTAAGCAGAGAGATGAGATTCTAATAAAGAACCAGAAGGAAATGATAGTGATCAAAAATAGTGTAACAATAATTTAGAATGCCTGTGATGGGCTCCTTTGTAGACTAGACACAGCTGAGGAAAGAATCTCTGAGGTTAAACATATGTCCAGAGAAACTTCCAACACTGGAAAGCAAAAGGAAAAAAGATAAGAAAAAAGAGGAACAAACTGAAGGACTACTACAAAAGGTGTAACATGTGCATACTTGGAATTCCAGAATGCAGAAAGAGAGAAAAAAAAAAGAAGAAATATTTGAAACAATAATGACTGAGAATTTTCCCCAAATTAATGTCTTACACCCAAAGCACAGATCCAAAGAGCGCAGAGAAAAACAAGCAGGATAAATGTTTGATAAAGAAAGAAAGAAAAGCACCTAGGCATATCATATTCAAACTACAAAAAGTAAATGGTAAAGAAAAATCTTGAAAGAAGTCTTTAGTTGGGGGACTGGGGAATCTTTCCTATAAAGGAACAAGGATAAAAGTTACAGCAGGTTGGCATTTCCCCGGTGGTCCAGTGGTTAAGACTTCACCTTCCGGGCTTTCCTGGTGGCCCAGTGGTTGAGAGTCCGCCTGCCGATGCAGGGGGTATAGGTTCAATCCCTGGTCGGGGAGCTAAATAAGCTCCCACATGCCTCCAAAAAACCAAACCATAAAACAGAACCAATTTTTTTTTTTTTTTTTTTTTTTTTTGCGGTACACGGACCTCTCACTGTTGTGGCCTCTCCTGTTGCGGAGCACAGGCTCCGGACGCGCAGGCTCAGCGGCCACGGCTCACGGGCCCAGCCGCTCCACGGCACATGGGATCTTCCTGGACAGGGGCACGAACCCGCGTCCCCTGCACCAGCAGGCGGACTCTCAACCACTGCACCACCAGGGAAGCCCAGTCAACTGATCTTTGACAAAGGAACAAAGACAATAACAATGGTGAAAAGACAGCCTTACAATAAATAATGTTTTAACAACTGGTCATCCACATGCAAAATAATGAATTCAGAAACAAGACGATACACACGATGGAAACTCAAAGTGGATCAGAAACCTAAATGTAAAACAGAATACTGTAATCCTCCTAGAAGATAACATAACAGAAAATCTAAATGACCTTGGGTTTGGTGCTAACTTTAGATATAACATGAAAGGCAACAAAGAGCTGACAAAGCTGGACTTCACTAAAATGATTTCTACCCCATGAAAGAGACTGTCAAGAGAATGACAAGACAAGTTACTAGGACAGACTGGGATAAAACATTTGCAAAATAAAGGACTGTTATACATAATACACAAAGAAATCTTAAAATTCAACAATAAGAAAAAAACCTGACTGAAAAACAGGCAGAAGACCTGAAGATACACCTCACCAAAAAGGACTAACAAATAACAAATAACCATATGAAAAGATGTTCAACATCATATATTAGGGAACTACAAATTAAAACAACCAGATACCAAAACATACATATTTGAATGGCCAAAATTCAAAACCGTGACAAAATCAAATGCTAGAACAGCCACTTTGCAAAACAGTTTGGCAGTTTTTTAGAAAACTAAACATATTATACAATCCAGCAACTGCAGTCCTTGGTTTATTCAAATGAGTTGAAAATATATGTCCACACAAAAACCCACACATGAATGGATGTTTACAGCAACTTCATTCATAACTGCCAAAACTTGGAAGCAATCAAGATGTCCTTCAGTAGGTGAACAGATAAACTGTGGTACATCCAGACAACAGAATGTTTTTCAGTGATTAAAAAAAAAAAAAAGCTACTAAGCCATGATAAGACAAAGAAGAACTTTAAATGCATATTAATAAGTAAAAGAAGCCAATCTGAAAAGATTACACACAGTATGATTCCACCTATATGGCATTCTGTAAATGGCAAAACTATAGAGGCAAGTCAAAGACCAAGTAGTCACCAGGGGCTCACAGAAGGAAGGGATGAAGAGGCAGAGAAGATTTTAGTGCAGTGAAACTATTCTATAATAGGACATCTTTGTCAAAACTTAGAGAATATAGAAAACAGCAAGTGAACCATAATGTAAACTATGGAGTTTGAGTGATAATGATCTGTCAATATAGATTCATTGATTTTAACAAGGATGGTTGTGGTGGGGGGTGGGAGGGTAGTGTAGGCAAGTACTCTGTACTTTCTGCTCAAGTCTGCTCTGAACCTAAAAGCCCACTAAAAACAAGTAAAAAGTACAAAAGAGAACGACTTAAAACAGTAGTACTCAGGGGAATTAATGAAAGATGACAGTAAAAATAACAAATGGTGTTTAAAAAAAAAGGATAAGATATCCTTCATAACAATAACCTTCCACCCTCCCTGCAAAGTGGTGCACCTATACTAATATGTGAGAGTTCGGCTTTGACGTAGGAAGAATTACTGGAGATTAAAGAGATCTCTAGGACTTCCCTGTTGGTGTAGTGGTTAAGAATTCATCTGCCAATACCGGGGACACAGGTTCGAGCCCTGGCTGGGAAGATCCCACATGCTGCCGAGCAACTAAGCCCAGTGCACCACAACTACTGAGCCTGAGCTCTAGAGCGCACGAGCCACAACTACTGAGCCCATGTGCCACAACTATTGAGTCTGCGCTCTAGAGCTCACGAGCCACAGCTACTGAAGCCCGCACACCTAGAGCCCGTGCTCCTCAACAAGAGAAGCCACCACAATGAGAAGCCCGTGAGCCACAACAAAGACCCTATGCAGCCAAAAATAAAATATATAAATAAATTTATAAAATTAATTAAATAAAGAGATCTCTACACACATAAGAAGTATGCATGTAAAGATTAATGAGTCAAACACCCTCTCCCCACAAAATCACTATTTTCAATGTGAATGCATCTTACTGGTTCAAAATATGTCTAGCTAAAATTAATATAACATATCAAAGTGGAATGGGCAAGCCCACAATCCCAGGTGGACATCAACAGAGTTCTCAACAAGTAATAAAACCAGCAGATTTAAAACAAAATAAAACAAGGTTATATAAAACATATGAAACGAATACCGAGAAAACTGGAAACAACTGACATGCATAATGAATGCTACAGCATAATATATAGTATTTTTGCCAAGCAGAAGTGAAATTGACCCTATGTTGATTAACATACCAACCCTCAATAAGTTCCTAAGTGCAGCATCACCGAGAATAGATTCTCTAATCACAGAGGAATTAAGCTACAAACCAATGACAAAAAGTTAACCCGAAAATCTCTAACTGCTTGAAAATGAAGCATGGTGTTTATAAAGAATCCTTACAAAGAAAGATTACCATGCAAATTTTAAAATGTTAACTGAGTAACAGTAAACATAAACAAATATCAAAAGTTATGGGATATGGTTTAGCAAAAATTTATAGTATAAAATGTATGTTTTAGAAAATGGAAAAAGTGAAAGAAAAGCTGAACAAGCAATTATCTAAAGTTCATTATCAGGAAACTAGAAAATGAACAACAAATTAAACCCCAGGAAAGCAAAAGGAATGATCTAACAAACACGAAAAAAATAATATATAAATGGGAGGAGAAAAATAAAAGGCAATACCTTTGCAAAACTATTTTGCAAAGTTTAATGAAACTGACTAATCCCCTAAGACATAATAAATACAAATGACCAATATCTGATATTAGAATCAAAGAATTAATGTTAATTAAGCTTTTAATAAATTTATTTTATACAAATTCTTCCAGAGAAAAGGAAAAGAATTATTTCCGTGTAGGCCAGCACAAAATTTTGATACTAAAATCTATGTCAGGGCTTCCCTGGTGGCGCAGTGGTTGAGAGTCCGCGTGCCAATGCAGGGGACACGGGTTCGTGCCCCGGTCCGGGAAGATCCCACATGCCACAGAGCGGCCGGACCCGTGAGCCATGGCCGCTGAGCCTGCGCATCCTGAGCCTGTGCTCCGCAACGGGAGAGGCCACAACAGTGAGAGGCCCACGTACCGCAAAAAAAAAAAAAAAATCTATGTCAAACTCTTTACTTATATTACTTCATTTATCTTCATTTTAAAGAGGTGGAATTTTTAATCTAAAGATATGGAACATCTGAAGATTAGATATTATATTATTTAACCAGATGCATAAGGTAAGTGTGGGCACAAAGATGGGATGCGAACAAAAACAGCTGACTTGAATCTATGCTGATAACTAAAGGATACAATGACTGATTTAACTCTTTTGCCCTCATGCTCAGAGGGCCTTACATATAAAATAAAGTGGAGGTACATTCTCAAGCACACGTACAGTACGGTTCCTTTTACTAAGAACCTCAGTGACTTTTTAAAAGTGTAACTTAAAATGACAATAGCTTTTATGATTACTTTACAAATTATTCAGGACATCTGGCCATCGTTTACTAATCCATAGCGCCCAAGACAACACAGCCTTCATTTCCTACCTGATTCTGGAAGGGGGGCTGAGACTGTCCATCAGAAGCCTGGCCCTGGCTGTCATTCCCTCCTACTGGAGAGCCAGCAGTAGTGACTGTCATACTCGACAGAGAACAGATTTTTGCTATTTTGTCTGTTTATTTAGTCGTCGTAAGAGAAGAAATTATAGTCCACTTATAAGAGTTGAAGTACCAGCATATGTCAGCCTTAAATATCTCCAATTCAAGGATAGACCATCTTGCAGAGACCATTTCATTACCTAAAAGTAGAAGGGAATAAAAGGTATACTTGTATTAAATATTAAAAAAATAAATAATGAATCGTTCCAATTTTAATGTGTACAGTAACATCACCAGAGTCTTTACAGTCAATAAGAGATGGCTATAAAAATGAAACAAATGAAAAAATAAAATTTTTATAAATATTGTTACTCAATAAATTTACATTGTTGTACCAGTAGTAATAACAAGAAAACATAAAAGTCTTAATATTAGATACAATATTCCAGAAAAAATACAAAGCTCTAGTTATCTTTTACTTAACTAAAGAATCTATAAAATGCCCATCAAATACTGAAAAAATATAGATACTTTAAGGTGTAGACTGCTCTTAAATAAGTAAAATGAAAAGATAAAACATGATTTCAAAAAGGTAGGATTAGAGGGAGAAAGTAGATCAAGAAAACATCTGAAGTATACATACAGATTACATAAAAACAAATACACACACATATCTCCACACGGTCACTTGAAGATCACAGAGTCACTTTTGTTTTCCCATATTTAAACATTCTCATTCAAAAACTTTATATGAACTGGACAATTTTTTTTTTTTTTTTTTTTTTTTTTTTTGCGGTACGCGGGCCTCTCACAGTTGTGGCCTCTCCCGTTGCGGAGCACAGGCTCCGGATGCGCAGGCTCAACGGTCATGGCTCACGGGCCCAACCGCTCCGCGGCACGTGGGATCCTCCCGGACCGGAGCACGAACCCACGTCCCCTGCATCGGCAGGCGGACTCTCAACCACTGCGCCACCAGGGAAGCCCAAAGAAGACAATTTTTTTTTTTTTTTTTTTTTTTTTTTTGCTGTACGCGGGCCTCTCACTGCTGTGGCCTCTCCCGTTGCGGAGCACAGGCTCCGGACACACAGGCTCCGCGGCCATGGCTCGCGGGCCCAGCCGCTGCGCGGCATGTGGGATCTTCCGGGATAGGGGCACGAACCCGTGTCCCCTGCATCGGCAGGCGGACTCTCAACCACTGCGCCACCAGGGAAGCCCCGAAGACAATTTTTAATAAAAGTTAAGAGAAATTCGCTATCATCTTTCGTTGAGTTCTTCTGTTGCTAACAAAAGCTATTTAATTTTTTCTCACAACTCAAAAAAATCAGCCACCCATTCAATTCTAATGTTCTTTCTTTTGTCCTTTTACCTGGGCTACTGATCCCACTGTGTATGTTCCATGTGTAAAAAGGCCTTGCTCTTAAACTTTGGCTTCTCCATTTCTTTCTGGATCCATTTTTCTTGGCCAAAAATATGCTTAAAACTCCTCTAGCGAAAGTCACTAATACCTGTCCTTCTTCAGGAATTTCTTGAAAAAATGTCTGTCATTCCTCTTTCTCATCACCTGGTTTCTGTTCAAAATTGCTTTTAAGCAGATGGTCTTAAGGGAGGTTCCATGGCTGACTCTGAAAATAAGGCATTTCTAAACCTGCAATGAAAGCTTTACGTGTATGGGCATTTTGTGGAGGACAAGAGAGATGACACTTGGTCCAGAAGCAAGACTCAACTAAGACTTTCATAATTCTGAATGTTACAAAGATTTTGTGATATTCGTTCTATGAATTAGGAACCTGAGGCTCTAAGAACTTAAGTGATTTAACAAAGCACAGGTAAGAAAGTACAGAAGCCTAGAATTAATCCCATCTCTCTCTAAAACACTACTTCCTGGGGTGGGAGGTGAGGGGGTCCTACTTAAATTTTTCTTCACACTCTTTTCCCTCGCACAGTATTCTCTTTGGCATTTGAGGTTATTCGAACTAAAATATCTTAAAATTGTATTCATCTGTCATTTTATGTCTGCCCTTATCTCTCTATCCAGAGATACATGTTAAATAATTTATCAAGGGGAGTAAGTCATTCTCAAAAAACAGGATATTATTAGGGTAAATGGAAACAAAGTGACCATACAATCTCCCTTCCCTCAAATAAAACACCTTTCTCCAAGATTACAGACCATTACTTCTCGCAAAGCCTCTGTTTCGTCTAGGGAGAAACTCTGCACTACAAAGATGCAATACCCTGAGACACAACTGAGCAACTTAGTAATTATTCAAATCATTTGAAATGTAATTCAAAACAGCAATGTTAGATATTTCCTTTAGATCACAGCAGCATTTTTCTCATATTCAAACTCTAGTAGTTCAACATATCCTAGGACTAGGAAAGTATCATCTTTCTCTAGATGAAAGTTAGTACTAGGAGATTGATGTCAGCAAGATGGCAGAATATGAAGCTCCAGGCCCTAGGTCTCCCTCAAAGACAAGTTAACAGCAATATGTGGATCAAAATACAATTGTAAGACAGCCAGAAACTGGT